>NW_027492188.1:0-622744 GCF_021521415.1 Bidens hawaiensis
AGGTTTGAACGTGGCTTGGTACATTATATGTTTGTAGGTAGGTTTGAATGTATAATTAAGACATAAATACAACCAACCTTCATATATGTATGTAACATCATATGAAAGTGAGTGAAATTAGGGATTAATGGAGTTATACATTCACTTCTCGCACTTCTCGCTATAATATCACTTCTCGCAAGATCCATCCCCTATATATATATATATATATATATTAGAAGAGTTGTTGATTAGAGTAAGTAAAGGGAAGATCGAAGGAAGTTGAGGTGTTGAGGAAGAGTGTGGAGAATACCCGGTGGTGATCGGACTGCCATTTTTCTTGACTAGCCGTTTTTCTCGAGCTACTGAAAAAGAAAAAAAAATAGAGTGGTACATATCTATCACCCAAATTTATTTTGTAAAAAGTCTAAAGTACCCTCAAAGTTAACCGACGTTAACAGTGTAAACTGACGGAATGGCTCACAGTGAGCCCGCCAACAAAAGGCAATGGCACAACACCAGAAATTTAGTTTTCAGGGACTAATGTTGCCCCCGAAGATATTACATATGGAGGCAAATCATAGTTTTTTCCTTTTAATATTATATTATTAACCGGGTTAGGACGACACCTTAAAGGAAGTAAAGTTGTATTTTAGATGAAAACTTAATAAAAAATTTATAACAAGTTCCTATTTAACTTTAAAAGATTTTATTTGATTTAATTTAGTTTTTATTAATTATGATTGATTTTAAAACAATAAATAAACGGTTTAAAAAAACAAAAAATAAAAAAAAACACTGACCCGGGTTCGTACCCGGGTCTCCACACTACGGCGCCCAGACCCAACCACTGGACCAACTTGTCTGATTTATAAACAAATAGAAATAAAAATATAAATATTATTAATAAGTTTCATCATCTTCCCAATTAAACCCTAGATTTCAATTTCTCAAATCTGTTCCATGTTTGGTTAATTACGTTTAGGGGTTCTGTTAGACGGCTTGAAATGATTAAAAACCATATAAAACTTACTTGATTTAGTGGCGGAATGGTGGTGAACGGAACTTGGCCGGTGTTTAACTTTAACGAATCAAGACGGGATTATAGACGATGTTTTAGTTTGATTTGATGTTTATAAAATGATTAGATGATGATTTAGGTCCTATTATAATGCCAATTGGAGCGTATAATGTTTACTTCTCGTTATTTCGATTTTGAATATAATCCGGCCGTTACGGGGATTATTTCATTGATTCTAATCCGTTATAACGTAATGTTATTCTTGTTTGATGGTCGCCGTTATGGTCTACGGTCATTAGAAAATTTAATTGAGATAGTAAGCGAGTTTTAATAGGTTTTGACCCTTGCCGGCGCTGGTTTTCGGCCGCCAAATTCGTTCGCTGGAAAATCGCGGCCAGGAGGGAGTGAAGGGCTGGGTTGGGTTTATTATTATTATTATTATTATTATTAGTATTATTATTATTATTATTATTATTATATTTTTAAATTCATATTTACTCAATGGTCCCTGAACTTTCAATATATATTAAAACTGAATTTATATTATATTTACACTTTGAACCTTGTACTTTGTGATGCTATAAAAATTGGATAAAAGTTAATATACTTGGACTATTTTAAATTTATACCTGCATAGATTGCAAACTGTTTACTTTAATAGTCATTTTAAATCCCAGAGTTTCGTTATTTGAATAAGATGAATAGAAACGAACGAACTATAAACTTAAATCATCGAGAATATTATATAAATAATTAACGACAAACAAGAGTACATTGAAATGACAAAACAGGCCGGGTTAACGAATACCAATACAAATACAAATTGACAAATGTCATAACACTCCCTACTTTTGAGAATTTTATCCCAAAATTAGGTAGAAGAATCTGTATAAAAAATATGTGGATACTTAATTCGCATTTCGTCTTCCCACTCCCAAGTGAATTCAGCGCCACACTTCCAACTAACCTTTACCAAAGGTATACGACTACTTTAGATTTCCTTGTCTCTGCGATCCATGATTCCAACGGTTTCTCAACAAAGTGCATTGTTTCATCAATGCACACCACGTCGATAAGTATGTGGACATTTCCCTTGGCTAGATATTTCTTTAGGTTAGAGACATTAAACGTTGGATGAACGTATGAAAGTTCTTGGGGAAGCTCAAGAGTATAAGCCACGTTTCCGATACGTTCGAGAATTTTGAAAGGTCCAACAAATCGAGTAGATAGTCTTCCTTTCTTGCTAAAATGAACGACACCTTTCCAAGGGTATACATTGAGAAGAACACGGTCACCAACATTAAACTCGAGAGGTTGTCGTCAGTTATCAGTGTAACTCTCTTGACGGCTACGAGCGGTTAAGAGATTTCATCGAATTTAAGCGATTTGATCAGTAGTCTCTTGAATAAATTCTGGGCCGGTGATTTGGGTTTCACCAATTTCATTCCAACAGATAGTGGAACAACATTTACGACCATAAAGCGCTTCGGATGGAGCCATACCGATACTCAAATGAAAACTGTTATTGTATGAAAACTCAATCAAGTGAAGATGAGAATCCCAATTTCCATAGAAATCCATGACACATGACCTAAGCATGTCTTCGAGCATTTCAATCGTTCACTCGGATTGCCCATCGGTTTGAGAATGACAGGCTGTGCTAAGATCCAATAGAGTTCCCAACGCGGTTTGAAGTGAGTACTAGAAATGTGAAGTAAAACGGCTATCACGATCGAAAACTATACGCAAAGGTATACCATGACGAAAAAATTTATGCTGAACATAAATTTGAGCGAGTTGATCAATCGAGAAATTCTCGTTAATCAGGATGAAATCTGCGGACTTAGTCTAACAGTCGATTATAACCCAAATATCGTCGTGGCGGCTTTGAGTAGTCGGGACCTTAAAAACAAAATCCATAGATATATCTGTAACGATTCCGGCAAAATCAGGTATACCCTAGCCGATATATACTACTTATGTGTTATTTAATAAGGAATATATGAATTATAATGCGTTGATACGAGTATGTATGATTCACAGTATGGATTATACTCGATTATACAGTTAATCGTATTGGAAATACGATCAACCGATTAACGGTTGTTGAAACCCAAACGAATCGAGGATTACATTATAGACGAGATATATGATATTTAGTGATGTTTACGAAGTATTAAAGCTTCGGGATAAGTGAATTAAAGCACAGAAAAGAATTTTCGATTTAATGGTACGTCGGTACGTTAAACGAAACCTTTAATACCAAACCGAGCAAGAGACGATCGATCAAGCCGAAAAAGATGCGCGATTATTAATAATATGATGTTCTAAGATAATAAATGCCATGGTTTAAGTTTTTAAAGTTTTTAAATCGGTTTTATATAAATTTCATTTTTAAGCCGAAAACGACCGTTTTAGCCTCGTTTTAAGCCGAATTAAACATTTAACCGAAAAACGAAATGAACCAGATTATCCAAAACATTATCCAGATTGCCGAAATCTAAATGGGTGGCTAAGAATGGAAAGGTGGGTCCCACCCCACCTCCCCTTCTCACCGATCGGACAAGGGGGGTATAACCCCTTGCTTGTTATTTCTTTTTTTAAAACAAACACTTCCATATTCATCAATTCTCTCCATTTTATGATCCAAAAATCCAGAATTTTAGCAAGAAAAGTAAGGTAAAAATCGAGTTATTTACGTTTCCATCTTCGTTTCTTGAGTTTATTTGCAAGAAAATGAGGTTTCAAAGATGAAAACCGATTCTTGCATGATCAAGTGATGTATACGGGTTATACAAGGGATCTTGGTCCAAGAAAAGAGTTAAACGAACAAAAAACGAATTTTTACGGTTTAAATCTTTGTTTTTAAATCATAACCGAAACCATGAAAGAAATGGCTTGATTGTGGGTGTAACTTGCTTGGTGTGATTTTATTGTGCTTGTAGGTGTTTTATCTAGTTGTTAACCAAGGCTAGAAAGCAAGATCCTTGCGATTTGAAGCTAAAAACACAAGGTAGTTCGGTTTTTATATGTTGTATGTGTTTTGGACAGATTGTGGTACGTTTAGAATTAGGCTACGAAATTTCACAGAGATGATCTACACATGGAAATATGAGATCTGTGAAAATTTGGTAATTTTTGGACAAAGGATGAATATTTGGTGAATTTAATGCTCGGTTTTGGCTAAAAATGGTGAAAAATAGTTAAATATCATGAAAAATTCTGGAAAATTCCAGATAAGCTTTTTATAAAATTTAAAAATCATACACAAAATTTTAGGTCAGTTGGAGAAGTCTAAGTAGGCTTTTCGGTTAAACGAGTTCTAGGGTTTTCTAGCTCGGTTTTAGTGAAAATGGCATGTAAAAAAATATTTTGGTTCTGGAAAAATTACAGTGGACTATGTGGATGGCAGGGGTCATCCAGGAAAAATTTGGGATTTTTCTAAGGTTTTTGGTATTTACGACATATTTAGTGTTTAAATGGTGTTTAAAAATAGATAAATAAATTTTAAATATAAAAATTAATTCTGGAAATATTTTTATAAAATTCCCCACTGTCAAAAAGTGATTTGTGCAAAATTTCAAGATCCGAGACTAAACGGATAATTATTTGTGCTAAAAAGAAAATAGAAACAAACTTTTAAAGTTTAAAACGCGTAAACCGGTAAAGTTCGCCTAAACGAGCTGACTGGTGTATAAAAACCCTAAAAATGAATCATTTTCTTATAACTGAGTTGAACAGGTAAAAATGAATCATCCTAAAATAATTCGGATGATTTGGGTAATGTTATCCGATTTACAGTTTCCGGTACACTAAAGACGGAAACGGGTCCCGCGGCCAATCGGGGCGTCTAAACCGAGCTCTAATTTCATAACTTTAATTAAATTATCAGTCAACAAATATTTTCGGGTCGTGTGTGACCAAACTCATTTTTGAAACGTAAAAAAACGGATAACCGTGCTAGGCACGCAAAACTGGGAAAACGAACTAATAGTAATTTTGACTATTGAACTATAAACGATATCACAATATGAGTCCGGAGAAGTGTTTATGGGTTAACATTGCCCCCGGAACGGGTACAGTACTGGGTTAACAGTGTCCCCAGATGTACCGGTTAACACGGTTAAAGTTGTATTAATAGTGATTGTATAGTAACGAACTTAAGGATCGTATTACAGATCCGGATTAATAGCTTGCGTACTGTGTTACCTACTTGCTTGCGATAAGGTGAGTTTCACGAGCCCCTTTTTTCTGAATTGTTTTTAAATATTCTCCCGGGGCGGAAAGCATGTTACTATTGAAATGTTTAAGTACATACTGAACGCATGGATTTGCGTGTATTTATATATATTTTATTGTACGGGAATCGTACGGAAATGTACTAAGATGGTAATTGTCTGAGTTGCTAACATTGTAAGGCCCCGTAACACGAGTGATTAGCTAAAAGCCGGTAGAGTGTGAATAGTACTATTGGTCTGACAAACCCAACTGGTCTGGCATGGATTTGCTGATGTTTCCCAGCCAGTTGCACATGTCTATTTTGTTGTTATATATTTTTTCTATGTAATGTTAGGCATAGCGGTTTGGGGCAGGTCCGTGGGCGGAGTATGCCACGGGGTTGTATGTGGATAGTCAGAGGTTTCACTTGTGGGCTCAGCATAATTACATCGCTAATATATGATCATTATAATGATTTGTCACTGTTTATTTAAATTAGTGAAACTCACCAACTATTTGTAGTTGACCCGTTTTCTTTACATGCTTTCTAGGTACTCCCAAACTGGAATAATTGCTACATGCTTGACGATGCGTGCTTTTTGTGGAAGCTAAATGATCTTTTTGTATTAAATATGTTAATGTACTGTTGGTAAAACTTATGTGTTAACGCCTAGACGGTAACTAAACTCGGAACAATGTAATATGGTGTGAATTAATGTAGTGGTGTTTACTTTATAAGCAATGCTGTTGATATCAGACGTGTCTGTTGCATCCCGTTTACGTTTCCGCTGCGGTTACGGGGTGTTACAGAACTTGGTATCAGAGCCAGGTTATAAAGAATTAGGATGTCTTTAAAAGATACCTGAAATATAACCAGTAGCTCAAGTATTATAGGATCTGAATATCAACTAATAATTTATAGTGACGAGATCTGGATGAACTTGGATGGACAAGTGAGTTACTATGGTCCGGAACATAATAACAGACTTGTCCGCACGAGGAAATTCAGGGGAAGTCACGGGGAACATTAATAGGTAAAATCGGCAACATATGTGTAAGTATATGATAATATTTTTATGTGACAAAGTTGTATAAGTATGTGTATACTAATTATGATTTACATTATGGAAGGAACTATATGTTTGCTAACTTGTGTACAGGTAAGGATGTCGAGATCACGAAGTCTGTCAGTGGAAGAGGATCCGGAGGAGGCCAGTTCCGGGAAATCTAGGAGCTTACGCCTAGCATCCAGCACTGAGCCTAGTGAGACTAGTCGTAGGAGTACTAGCTTGTCCTTTCCTACTAGGGTTGCTAGATCCCCCACCCCACCCGCACCACAGGTCACCCCAACCCCTCCCAGACCTTGACCCCGCCTCACGGCGCGGATCAGTGTCCCCTATGTCCCACCTACCTCTACCCCACCCAGACCTACTTTCCACAGGGGCGAGTCCTTCCGCCCCCAGCCCGAGCCTGTGCCTCCACCCATGTAGGGTACCCCTAGGCTGGAGAGGGATGAACGTCCCTCCTCCGAGGCTGCATGGCTCCGAGTGCTCCACGAGCAGGTGGTTGAGCACACCATCGCCTTGACGGTGGGGATCCAGAGGAGGAGACACTTGGCGGACTGCGTACTGGAAAGCCAGTACGCGATTGGCCAGCTGAGGAGGGAGGGCGCATACTCCCAGTGGATGATTGACCGGATGGAGACACGGATCCAGGGTGTGCTGGCGGTGCTGGTGGTGATGGTGGCAGTGTTGGTGTGGTTGGTATACCACCATGCTTAGTTATGTTAGGGTGGTAGTAGTCAGGGTCCGCTTTTTGATATTCTGTGTAAGCAGTTAGTGGCGATGCTAACATAGAGTGAATCTTGGGTAGTTATAGTACATCCACTAGCCCATAGGGGGTCTCTTTTGGGAATATCTTTGTAGATACTTTTGGTGTATCATTCGAGCACTGACCCATAGCGGGTTATGTCGAAATGATGCCGATGTAGGACCGATGTATGAAAACTTAATCTATGGGATGATGTTTATGTAATATGTACTAATGTTTATTAATGAATGGAATGTGTGTTGTGTTTCGAGATTGGAATTTGTATTAATTATATGTATCTTTCTTAATGTTGTGTATAATGGCACCAAAACGGTCAGCTCGAATGTCAGAAGTGGATGTGGACCGTCTGATTGCTCGACAGTTAGAGGCGGCGATACCGGATATAGTATCGCGCATCGCCGCCAGTATTAACAATACGACCAATCCAGACCCTGCGAGCAATCAAACGACCACCAATAATGATGGGGAACAAAATGTTAATCCTCCACCGAACGGTAACCCGATTCCGAGTAATGACGCACCGCCTAGGGTGGTCGTTACAGACAGTAATGGCCCTATACCTAGTGTAGAAACGAACCGCACTGAACTGTAACGATTCCGGCAAAATCAGGTATACCCTAACCGGTATATACTATTTATGTGTTATTTAATACTGAATATATGAATTATAATGTGTTTATACGAGTATGTATGATTCACAGTACGAATTATACTCGATTATACAGTTAATCGTATTGGAAATACGATTAACCGATTAACGGTTATTGAAGCCCGAATGAATCGAGGATTACATTATAGACGGGATATATGATATTTAGTGATGTTACGAAGTATTAAAGCTTCGGGATAAGTGAATTAAAGCACAGAAAAGAATTTTCGATTTAATGGTACGTCGGTACGTTAAACGAAACCTTTAATACCAAACCGAGCAAGAGACGATCGATCAAGCCGAAAAAGATGCGCAATTATGAATAATATGATGTTTTAAGTTAATAAATGTCATGGTTTAAGTTTTTAAGGTTTTTAAATCGGTTTTAAATAAATTCTTTTTTTTTAAGCCGAAAACGACCATTTTAACCTCGTTTTAAGCCGAATTAAAAGTTTAACCGAAAAACGAACTGAACCAGATTATCCAAAACATTATCCAGATTACAGATATCCAAATGAGTGGCCACAAATGAAGATGTGGGTCCCACCCCACCCTCCTTTGAAGACCGATCGGATTAGGGGGGGGGGGTGGATAACCCCTTTTCCTTATTTTTTTCTAGCAAACACAACTCAACAATCTTCATTTCCTCTCAACTTATGAACTAAAACCGAGAGCTCTAGCAAGAAAAACAAGGTAATGATCGTGTTATGTACGTGTTTATCTTCGTTTCTTGAGTGTATTTGCAAGAAAATGAGGTTTCAAAGATGAAAACCGATTCTTGTATGATCAAGTGATGTATACGGGTTATACAAGGGATCTTGGTCCAAAAAAGGAGTTAAACGAACCAAAAACGAATTTTTACGGTTAAATCTTTGTTTTTAAACCATAACCGAAACCATGAAAGAAATGGCTTGATTGTGAGTGTAACTTGCTTGGTGTGGTGTTATTGTGCTTGTAGGTGTTGTATCTAGTTGTTAGCAAAGGCTAGAAAGCGAGATCCTTGCGATTTGAAGCTAGAAACACAAGGTAGTTCGGTTTTTGTATAATGGTTCTGAATTGGACAGATTGTGTTTCGTTTAGAGTTAGGTCATGAAATTTTACAGGGATGATCTACACATGAAAATATGAGTTCTGTGAATATTTGGTAATTTTTGGATAAAGGATAAATATTTGGTGAATTTAATGCTTGGTTTTGGCCAAAAATGGTGAAAAATAGTTAAATATCATGAAAAATTCTGGAAAATTGCAGATAAGCTTTTTATAACAGTTATAAGTCACACACAAAATTTTAGGTCCGTTGGAGAAGTCTAAGTAGGCTTTTCGGTTAAACGAGTACTAGGGTTTTCTAGATCGGTTTTAGTGAAAATGGTATGTAAAATGAGATTTTGGTTCTGGAAAAATTACAGGGGACTATGTGGATAGCAGGGGTCATCCAGGAAAAATTTTGGATTTTTCTATGGTCGTTTGGTATTTACGACATATTTAGTGTTTAAGTGGTGTTTAAAAATAGATAAATAAATTTTAAATATAAAAATTTATTCTGGAAATATTTTTATAAAATTCCACGCTGTCAAAAAGTGATTTGTGCAAAATTTCAAGATCCGGGATTAAATGGATAATTATTGGTGCAAAAACAAACTTTTAAAGCTTAAAACGCGTAAACCGGTAAAGTTCGCCTAAGCGAGCTGACTGGTGTATAAAAACCCTAAAAATGAACTATTTTCATATAATTGAGTTAAATAAGTAAAAATGAATCATCCGAAAATAATTCGGATGATTTGAGTAATTTTTACCCGATTTAACAGTTTCCGGTGCATTAAAGACGGAAACGGGTCCCGCGGCCAATCGGGGCGTCTAAACCGAGCTCTAATTTCACAACTTTAACTAAATTAGCAGTCAACAACTATTTTTGGGTCGTGTGTGACCAAACTCATTTTTGAAACGTAAAAACGGATAACCGTGCTAGGCACGCAAAACGGGAAAAACGACTAATAGTAATTTTGACTAGTGAACTCTAAACGATATCACAATCTGAGTCCTTAGTAGTGTTTTTGGGTTAACATTGCCCCCGGAACTGTTACAGTACTGGGTTAACAGTGTCCCCAGACGTATCGGTTAACACGGTTAAAGTTATGTTAATAGTGATTGTATAGTAACAAACTTAGGGATCGTATTACAGATCCGGACTAGTAGCTGGTGTACTGTGATACCTAATTGCCTACGATAAGGTGAGTTTCACGAGCCCCTTTTTCTGAATAGTTTTTAAATATTTTCCCGTGGCGGAAAGCATGTTACTATTAAAATGTTTAAGTACATACTGAACGCATGGATTTGCGTGTATTTATAAATATTTGATTATACGGGAATCGTAAGGAATGGGTACAGTACTGGGTTAACAGTGTCCCCAGATGTCCCTAGAAGTGTTTCTGGGTTAACTTTGCCCCCGGAATGAGTACTGTACTGGGTTAACAGTGTCCCCAGATGTCCCTAGAAGTGTTTCTGGGTTAACATTGCCCCCGGAATGGGTACTGTACTGGGTCAACAGTGTCCCCAGACAGAGGTTTCGCTTGTGGGCTCAGCATAATTACATCGTTAATATATGATTTATCATAATGATTTGTCAATGTTTATTTAAATTAGTGAAACTCACCAACTATTCGTAGTTGACCCGTTTTCTTTACATGCTTTCTAGGTACTCCCAAACTGGAATAAGTGCTACATGCTTGATGATGCGTGCTTTTGTGGAAGCTTAGTGATCATTTTGTATTAAATATGTTAATGTACTATTGGTAAAACTTATGTGCTGTCGCCTAGACGATACTAAACTCTGAACAATGTAATATGATGTGAATTAATGTAGTGGTGTTTTCTTTATAAGCAATGCTGTTGATATCAGACGTGTCTGTTGCATCCCGTTTACGTTTCCGCTGCGGTTACGGGGTGTTACATGAACCGACTCCTGCAACAAAGGGATGTTCAATCAAAGATTTTATGTTGTGCAAGCCCCTAGAATTTAGCGGGTCTGAGGGACCAAATGGGTTGGTTAAGTGGATTGAGAAAATAGAGTCTGTTGTGAACATCAGCAACTGCCCTGAGGATTACGTTGTTAAGTATGCTACCTGCACGTTCTCGGACCATGCCTTGACATGGTGGAACACAATAGTGCAAACTCGTGGTCAGGCAGCGACGAACCGCATGACCTGGGCAGAGCTCAAGGCCCTTGTACTGGAACATTTCTGCCCGAAAAACGAACTGCAGAAGTTAGAAAACGAATTGTGGACCCTGGAGATGCAGGGGGCAGACCACTTAGGTTATACGAACCGATTTAATGAACTATCGCGATTGGTGCCATGGTTGGTCACCCCAGAGTCAAAGAGAGTTGAGCGTTATATATGGGGACTAACTCCAGTAGTAAGGAGTATAGTCAACTCTGGGGGACACAAGACGTTTGAGGGTGCGGTGACACAAGCTGGTATCGTCACATACGATTTCGTGAGGAGTGGGTCACTGAAGGTGGCAGGAGAGTCCGCTGGGGGAAAGCGAGGTACGTATGATAATAGGATCCAGGAAAAGCAGCAAAAAAACGTGCTCGACCCGCTGCCCAGAACTACGCCATGACTAGTTCAGGCGGAAGGCAGGAATCATAGAAAGGGACGTTCCCTAAGTGTGGGAAATGCGGTTACCAGCATGGTGGCGAGTGCAGGGGGTAGTGTGCCACCGGTGTGGCAGGAATGGGCACTACGCACCGAGTTGTAGGACAAACCTGAACAATCTGAACCGACAACCGCAACCTATCCGTGCGCAGCCACATAGGACCCAACCAGCCCGACAACAAAACCCACAAGGAAACCAAATGATGACCACCAGCCGTGCTTGCTTTGAATGCGGCAGCACAGATCACTTCAAGAGATACTGTTCGAAACTGAACCAGGGAGGAAATGGGAGGCAAACCGTGGGTCAGGCATCGTCGTCCAATCCGGCGAGATGCCGAGCATTTGTGATGGGGGCGAACGAAGCACGCCAGGACCCCAGCGTAGTGACAGGTACATTCCTAGTCTCTGATCATTACGCTTCTGTATTATTTGATACGGGCGCCGATAGAAGTTTTGTCTCCGTTCAGTTCCTATCGATAGCACACCTTCCGATTAGTGAAACCATAGAACCTTATACCGTAGAAGTCGCTAACGGTAAAACCATGATAGTTAATCAGATAGTTCGGAATTGCCCTTTTATTCTGAACGATCAATCCTTCCTGATTGACTTATTACCGGTAGAATTAGGTAGTTTTCACGTAATAGTGGGAATGGATTGGTTAGCACGTAACAAAGTGGAAATAAACTGTGAAAAGAAAATCATCAAGATCCGGGTGTCGGATGACGAAGAGGTGTTAGTGCAAGGAGAGAAGTCGGGCACAATGATACCATTTATATCCCACCTCAAGGTGTTAAAATATATACGCCAGGGATGCGTGGCGTATCTAGCGAGCTTGACGGCCACAGATTCTGAGGAGAAACGGGTGGATGATATCCCGGTGGTACGCGAATTTCCACAAGTTTTCCCAGAAGAACTTCCTGGATTACCGCCAACCCGACAGGTCGAATTCAGAATCGATTTAATACCTCAAGCTGGCCCGGTTGCTAAAGCACCCTATCGACTTGCACCGTCCGAGATGCAAGAGTTATCCAATCAGTTGCAAAAATTGTTGGATAAAGGATTTATACGTCCTAGTTATTCCCCGTGGGGTGCACCTGTATTATTCGTGAAAAAGAAGGACGGGAGCCTTAGAATGTGCATTGATTACAGGGAGCTGAACAAGTTAACAATCAAAAATAGGTACCCTCTTCCCCGAATTGATGATCTGTTTGACCAGCTGCAAGGTGCGAGCTATTTCTCAAAAATTGATCTTAGATCGGGATACCATCAGGTTAGAATTCAGGAAGAAGATATCCCAAAAACCGCATTCCGGACTCGCTACGGCCATTACGAGTTCTTAGTTATGCCTTTCGGACTAACAAATGCGCCGGCAGTGTTCATGGACCTCGTGAATCGAGTCTGTAAACCACACCTCGACAAATTCGTCATCGTGTTTATTGACGATATTTTGATCTACTCGAAAAGTAAAGAAGAGCACGAGCAACACTTAAGAATAATTTTAGAGCTTCTGAATCAGGAGAAGTTGTATGCAAAATTCTCCAAGTGTAACTTCTGGTTACAAGAAGTGCAATTCCTCGGTCACGTCGTAAACCATCAAGGAATACACGTTGATCCGAGTAAGGTTGAAGCAATTAAGAATTGGCAAGCGCCTAAATCGCCAAAGGAAATCCGCCAATTCTTAGGCTTAGCTGGATATTATTGTCGATTTATAGAGAACTTTTCCAGCATCGCCCAACCTTTAACTCTCCTGACTCAAAAGGATCGAAAGTATGAATGGGGAGAAGAGCCAGAAACGGCGTTTCAAACGTTAAAGCAAAAATTGTGCCAAGCGCCGATTTTAAGTCTCCCCGATGGAGACGATGGTTTTGTCGCGTATTGTGACGCATCGCGTAGGGGGTTAGGATGCGTGTTGATGCAGAATAATAAGGTTATAGCCTATGCTTCCCGACAGTTAAAAGTACACGAGAAAAATTACACTACTCACGACTTAGAACTGGGAGCGGTTATCTTCGCACTTAAAATCTGGAGACATTATCTCTACGGTACGAAGTGCACCATCTTCACCGATCATAAAAGTTTGCAGCACATATTCGATCAGAAAGAACTGAATATGAGGCAACGAAGATGGGTCGAGTTGTTAAGCGATTATGACTGTGACATCCGTTATCACCCCGGCAAGGCTAACGTCGTAGCCGATGCCTTGAGTAGGAAAGATCGGGTTAAGCCATTGCGAGTGCGAGCACTGGGGATGATAGTCCAGTCGAACCTTTCGGACCTGATTCGAGTCGCTCAACGTGAGGCGTTGAAAGAGGAACAATTGGAAAAGGAGGGACTTTACGGCAATAAGAAGAATTTCGAACAGCGCGTGAACGAAATTCTCTATTTCAAAAATCGGATTTGGAACCCGACCCTCCATGACCTTCGTGAATTAATCATGGACGAAGCGCATAGATCGAAATATTTCATACATCCGGGATCGGATAAGATGTACAAGGATGTGAAGGAGTTCTACTGGTGGCCGGGTATGAAAAAGGACATAGCAACGTATGTCGGTAAGTGCACGACTTGTGCGAGAGTTAAGGCGGAGCACCAGAAACCCTCGGGGATGTTACAACAACCAGAAATTCCCGAATGGAAGTGGGAGTAAATCACGATGGATTTTGTGACACATCTTCCTAAAACGTCCCGAGGACATGATGCAATTTGGGTAATCGTAGATCGATTAACCAAGTCGGCACATTTTATCCCGATTAGGAATAATTATAACACTGAGAGACTTGCGCAGATTTATATAAATGAAATTGTGTCTCGTCATGGGATACCCATCTCAATCATCTCCGATCGGGATAGCCATTTCACCTCCAATCTTTGGCAAGCTGTGCAAGAAGCGTTGGGAACGCGCATTGATCTAAGCACAGCTTACCACCCTCAGACCGATGGTCAGTCTGAGAGGACCATCCAAACCCTGGAGGATTTGCTTCGTGCATGCGTACTGGATTTTAAGGGAAATTGGGATCAACATCTCCCACTCGTTGAATTTTCCTATAATAACAGTTACCATAGCAGTATAAAGGCAGCGCCTTACGAAGCATTGTATGGTCGGAAGTGCCGATCACCACTCTGTTGGTCTGAAGTGGGCGACACTCAGGTTATTACATCAGACCTGGTCCAGGTAACGACCAGCAAAATCCTTGAAATTAGGAACAATCTGAAGGCCGCGCGGGATCGGCAGAAGAGTTATGCTGATACCCGTAGGAAACCGTTGTCGTTTGAGAAAGGTGATAAAGTGTATTTGAAGGTATCACCTTGGAAGGGTGTAGTCAGATTTGGAAAGGCGGGGAAGTTAGCCCCGAGATATATTGGACCATTCAATATTACTGCAAAAATCGGTCCCGTAGCATACCGATTAGAACTACCAGATGAATTGAGTGCAGTTCACAACGTGTTTCACGTATCGAACTTGAAAAGATGTCTAGCGGATGAGACATCGGTGTTACCTTTAGAGGGTGTCCAAATAAGTGATAAGCTCAATTTCGTAGAGGAACCCATAGAAATAGTAGACGGGAAAATCAAGCAACTTAGACACAATAAGATTTCGTTGGTCAAAGTTAGATGGAATTCGCAACGAGGCCCAGAATATACATGGGAACGAAAGGACGAATTCCGGAAGAAATACCCCTATCTATTTCCTCAAAAGGAAGTAGTCGACGCGTAAAATTTCGAGGACGAAATTTCTGTTACGGGGGGAGAATGTAACGATTCCGGCAAAATCAGGTATACCCTAGCCGATATATACTACTTATGTGTTATTTAATAAGGAATATATGAATTATAATGCGTTGATACGAGTATGTATGATTCACAGTACGGATTATACTCGATTATACAGTTAATCGTATTGGAAATATGATCAACCGATTAACGGTTGTTGAAACCCGAACGAATCGAGGATTACATTATAGACGAGATATATGATATTTAGTGATGTTTACGAAGCATTAAAGCTTCGGGATAAGTAAATTAAAGCATAGAAAAGAATTTTCGATTTAATGGTACGTCGGTACGTTAAACGAAACCTTTAATACCAAACCGAGCAAGAGACGATCGATCAAGCCGAAAAAGATGCGCGATTATTAATAATATGATGTTCTAAGATAATAAATGCCATGGTTTAAGTTATTAAAGTTTTTAAATCGGTTTTATATAAATTTCATTTTTAAGCCGAAAACTACCGTTTTAGCCTCGTTTTAAGCCGAATTAAACATTTAACCGAAAAACGAAATGAACCAGATTATCCAAAACATTATCCAGATTGCCGAAATCTAAATGGGTTGCTAAGAATGGAAAGGTGGGTCCCACCCCACCTCCCCTTCACACCGATCGGACAAGGGGGGTATAACCCCTTGCTTGTTATTTCTTTTTTTAAAACAAACACTTCCATATTCATCAATTCTCTCCATTTTATGATCCAAAAATCCAGAATTTTAGCAAGAAAAGTAAGGTAAAAATCGAGTTATTTACGTTTCCATCTTCGTTTCTTGAGTTTATTTGCAAGAAAATGAGGTTTCAAAGATGAAAACCGATTCTTGCATGATCAAGTGATGTATACGGGTTATACAAGGGATCTTGGTCCAAGAAAGGAGTTAAACGAATAAAAAACGAATTTTTACGGTTTAAATCTTTGTTTTTAAATCATAACCGAAACCATGAAAGAAATGGCTTGATTGTGGGTGTAACTTGCTTGGTGTGGTGTTATTGTACTTGTAGGTGTTGTATCTAGTTGTTAACGAAGGCTAGAAAGTAAGATCCTTGCGATTTGAAGCTAAAAACACAAGGTAGTTCTGTTTTTGTATGTTGTATGTGTTTTGGACAGATTGTGGTACGTTTAGAGTTAGGCTACGAAATTTCACAGAGATGATCTACACATGGAAATATGAGATCTGTGAAAATTTGGTAATTTTTGGACAAATGATGAATATTTGGTGAATTTAATGCTCGGTTTTGGCTAAAAATGGTGAAAAATAGTTAAATATCATGAAAAATTCTGGAAAATTCCAGATAAGCTTTTTATAACATGCAAAAATTACACACAAAATTTAGGTCAGTTGGAGAAGTCTAAGTAGGCTTTTCGGTTAAACGAGTTCTAGGGTTTTCTAGCTCGGTTTTAGTGAAAATGGCATGTAAAAAATGATTTTGGTTCTGGAAAAATTACAGTGAACTATGTGGATGACAGGGGTCATCCAGGAAAAATTTGGGATTTTTCTAAGGTCGTTTGGTATTTACGACATATTTAGTGTTTAAATGGTGTTTAAAAATAGATAAATAAATTTTAAATATAAAAATTAATTCTGGAAATATTTTTATAAAATTTCCCACTGTCAAAAAGTGATTTGTGAAAAATTTCAAGATCCGAGACTAAACGGATAATTATTTGCGCTAAAAAGAAAATAGAAACAAACTTTTAAAGTTTAAAACGCGTAAACCGGTTAAGTTCGCCTAAACGAGCTGACTGGTGTATAAAAACCCTAAAAATGAACTATTTTCTTATAACTGAGTTGAACAGGTAAAAATGAATCATCCTAAAATAATTCGGATGATTTGGGTAATGTTATCCGATTTACAGTTTCCGGTACACTAAAGACGGAAACGGGTCCCGCGGCCAATCGGGGCGTCTAAACCGAGCTCTAATTTTACAACTTTAATTAAATTATCAGTCAACAAATATTTTCGGGTCGTGTGTGACCAAACTCATTTTTGAAACGTAAAAAAACGGATAACCGTGCTAGGCACGTAAAACTGGGAAAACGAACTAATAGTAATTTTGACTATTGAACTCTAAACGATATCACAATATGAGTCCGGAGAAGTGTTTCTGGGTTAACATTGCCCCCGGAACGGGTACAGTACTGGGTTAACAGTGTCCCCAGATGTACCGGTTAACACGGTTAAAGTTGTATTAATAGTGATTGTATAGTAATGAACTTAGGGATCGTATTACAGATCCGGATTAATAGCTTGCGTACTGTGTTACCTACTTGCTTGCGATAAGGTGAGTTTCACGAGCCCCTTTTTTTTCTGAATTGTTTTTAAATATTTCTCCTGGGGCGGAAAGCATGTTACTATTGAAATGTTTAAGTACATACTGAACGCATGGATTTGCGTGTATTTATATATATTTTATTGTACGGGAATCGTACGGAAATGTACTAAGATGGTAATTGTCTGAGTTGCTAACATTGTAAGGCCCCGTAACACGAGTGATTAGCTAAAAGCCGGTAGAGTGTGAATAGTACTATTGGTATGACAAACCCAACTGGTCCGGCATGGATTTGCTGATGTTTCCCAGCCTGTTGCACATGTCTATTTTGTTATATATTTTTGCTATGTAATGTTAAGCATAGCGGTTTGGGGCAGGTCCGTGGGCGGAGTATGCCACGGGGTTGTATGTGGATTATCAGAGGTTTCACTTGTGGGCTCAGCATAATTACATCGCTAATATATGATCATTATAATGATTTGTCACTGTTTATTTAAATTAGTGAAACTCACCAACTATTCGTAGTTGACCCGTTTTCTTTACATGCTTTCTAGGTACTCCCAAACTGGAATAATTGCTACATGCTTGACGATGCGTACTTTTTGTGGAAGCTAAATGATCTTTTTGTATTAAATACGTTAATGTACTGTTGGTAAAACTTATGTGTTAACGCCTAGACGGTAACTAAACTCGGAACAATGTAATATGGTGTGAATTAATGTAGTGGTGTTTACTTTATAAGCAATGCTGTTGATATCAGACGTGTCTGTTGCATCCCGTTTACGTTTCTGCTGCGGTTTCGGGGTGTTACAATATCTTCCCATTTCCAAATAAGGATTTGTGGATGTACAAACAAACCAGGTCATCGTTTATGTTCGGCCTTAACTTTAGCGCAAGTAAGGCATTTTTCCACATATAACGTGATGTTTTTATTCATGCCAGGCCACCAAAATGTGAACTAAAGATTGAAATGCATATTATTTCCACCGGGATGAATAGAATATTGAAACTTATGAGCTTCATCCATGATGAATGTGCGAAGATTCTCACGATTATGGACCGAAAGACGATTGAGGTAATACAACAAACCATTATGCTTAGTTTTAAGTTGATTCTCAACACCACATGACATTTTATCGTACGTATTACCCTCGGTGACAGAGATATGTTGGGCTTCAAAGATACGAAGTTGGAGGTTGGTTTGAACGGTTACACTATGAAGCAGAATTGATTTCACATGGGTCTTTCGACTAAGGGCGTCGACTATAACTTTCTCTTAACCAGGGTGGTAACAAATTTAACAGTTGTAGTCACTAAGCAGTTCGGCCAATCATCGGTGCTGGATGTTTAGATCCTTTTGGTCGAAAATATGTTGAAGGCTCTTGTAGTCGGTAAATATCACACATTTAGTGCCTCAGTGGTAATGTCTCCAATTTTCAACGCGAATACAACGACACCGAGTTCAAGATCACACACTGCATAATTCCTTTCATTAGCCTTAAGTATTCGTGAAGCGTAAGCGATAACTTTACCTCGTTGCATAAGGACACATCTGAGGCCTTGATTAGAAGCATCGAAATAGATAACAAATTCTGCATTGCAAAGCATACGCTTAAGATTTTGAAAAACTTCATCTTGATTTGGCCCTCATTCATAAGGTTTATTCTTGTGAGTTAAAGAGGTTAGGGGCAAAGCAATATTGGAAAAATTAAGAATGAAGCGCCGACAGTAACCCGCAAGACCAAGAATTGAACGAACTTCAGTAGGAGAGGTTGAAGTTTTCCAATTCTTAATGGCTTCGATTTTGGCTGGGTCAACGTGGATACCCTTTCGTTTACTATATGCCCTAAGAATGGAATTTCTTTCAACTAGAATTCGCACTTTGAGAGCTTAGAATAAAGTTGCTACTTCCTTAAGAGCTCAAGGATGGAATGTGTCACACCCCAACCAAAGGCGGAACATGTCGGGGCGTAACGTATTGAATGGACAGTAGTTAGAAAGACACTAATTAAAGTTACAATAATTATTCAATTCATTAATATCAAAACAAGTACACAAATTCAATAAACAGAACAACAATTACATCACGTTTTGTATTTTGAATAATATCCTAAGGTAAAACTAAATTCTTCGATCTTGAATTATGTAAATTACTTGTACCTGTAGCATGTATAAAAATAGAGTTTGTCAACACGAATGTTGATGAGAATACACAAGTTTTAGTTGAGATACATATATAGATAAAAACCACAATTCATATGTAAATGATGAGTATTACTATTTCTATGAAAATGTAAACAACTAAATAGATGTGGACCCGTTCTTATTGATACGAAATCAATGTACTTGGGTAAATGTATGATCATACTAGATGAGGATAGATGAGGATGAGATACCAACCACAAAACATAAAATAAACAATTAAGCACATAAAGCATTATCATAGAGCATGCAATAGTCACACATAAACATATATTGAATTGTGTTTTGAATAGATGTGGAAATAAAAATGTGTAATGTAAATAGGGTATACATGCCACCCCAAAATTTAAAAGACGAAAAAAAGGGATATGTAAACTCACCTCAAGGACGAACAAAATTGATTAAGATGATGTGAATGCGGGAGATAACACGCGAATGCTAAGCCTAAGAGAAAATGAGAGTAAACGGACTAGCTACGTATAGGATTTAATTATAAGAACTAGTTAATCAATAATCAAATGGTATTATAAAAATATTATGTTTTATATAAGAATTTATTATATAAACCATTATGTTAATTTATGAAAACATACCTAATAAAAATATTATTTGTCGCTTTTGTAAATATATATATATACACACACATTATTTTATATGACCTTTATATATTAAAACATTTGTATTTAATTTATAATACACATGATATATATACGTATATATAAGTAAATATATACATATAACTATTCCTTTGAGTTAACACGTATATGAATGAAAACAAAAACTAAACGAGTATAACAGAGTCGGGTCTTAATGAAATATTTATTATTTAGTTATTATTACTATTAATCCATTTAGTTACTTGAAAATAATAATGAATGAGAATTTTAAAAAAGAAACGGGTGCAAGGAGGTTTGAACCCGTGACCCGTGTTTAATACACACCCAACACAACCATCTGATCTAAGTTATCAAGTTGTTAATAACCCAAACTTAAAACAATTTAACCAGACCAATAACCTGCAGCAAGAACCCTAGAAATTTAAATTGATCATTCCGTTTACAATTAATCAAAACAAGTTTAGGGCTTTTGATCTGCATGTAACCGCGATTACAATCGTGTATTTAATTACCTCTAAGACGCACGAATTGAATGAGAATGTCTGATTAGGGTTTTCGGCTAATAACGCATATAAACAAGATTCAAACGGCCTTCTGGGTTATAGTTGACATGGGGTTTTGCTTCGTGGTTATGAGAGGATGGTGCGTGTCAAATTAATTGACTTAATATCGTTTATATACTGTTTTTTGAGGTTGGTTCAGCCGCGAGTTGATTAGGTTGTGATTAGCTGTCAATTCTCTATGGTTTACTACAATTAGACTGTCGGTCGATTCAAATTTTGTCAACAATTGATTTGATACAGTCAATTACGTGTAAATTAAGGAGCAAGAAAAAGAGGGGGGGGGGGGTGTCTGCTGCCGACGGGGAAGGAGGAGGGAAAGAGAAAAAGAAAAAAAAATAACTAATATTTATTGTTTGTATAATGGTCGTTGGTCTATAGTGGTTGGTGCAAAAGTTAATCAAATTTGGCTAAGGGTTGATTTTGTACAATCTTATAATTAAAATCAAATAAATAAATAATAATAAATTTAAACGAGTCGGGTTTTCGGGTTCGAAAATTGACGAATGTTACAGTATTTACAACTTTTTGAAAATTTCGTCCCGAAATTAAAGAAAAAATAATAGAAAGAAAGTAAGAGTCTAAGAAAAAAATGATTTTTTCTTTTATATATACAAAAAGAAAAATAACACAGATTTTTTGGTGACCCAAATAACGCTACAAACGGAAGGCATGATATGGACACTTATATATAGGATGTACCAGCGGCGTATCCACCATGCCCTTAACGTATCGATTTGTACCGTTAGCCAAAATCACCCTGGGTTCCGAGTTATGAAACACAACCTTATTCACCATGAGTTTCATGCGAGGATTTCGATAATTATGCGTGCACTCATAATTATTTAGATCGTCGCATGATGCACATGTTTCTTCCCGTTGTGCGGGTTTGAAAACATGGGTAAAATAAAACTGCATTTTTTTTATTTAAATAGAATCATTTTATTGAGAGCAATGAACATATATATAAATATGAGAAATTTAATGATCATAAATAACTAGTAAATAATCTTAAGAATAATAAATAAATAAAATAAAATAAAAATTAACGAAATTGTTGAAGTTAACCATCGAAAGTGATAACAACAAAATGAAATAATAGATAGAGGAAAATTATATAAGTAACTTACACATACGATGTAAAGAAAATACTTGTGACGATGACAAAATTCACGCAATAATTGATTCACACAACAAACACATCACATGATTTATGAATATAATAATAGTTGAGGGTTGAAACTAAGATTATAAAATCGATGGAATGAGATGAGAGTACCATTAGAATGTGGTGAGTTTGGAGGGTTTGGGTAGCCATGTATTAAAATATCGAAATAAAATTTGTACATGTGACTTATATTAGATAACTATGTACAACACATGTTCATAGTCCCAATTTCCAAAACGTTTGTAGGAAACGGTCATAGGTAGTTCATTATACAAATAAAGTGCTATTAGATAACCATGCGCATAGTCATGCACATAGTCCCGGTAAATAGCCGGTCATAGACCACTTAAATCATGATAATAAATTGTGTAATAATAAATAGTGCACTAAACGACAAAATAGGAATAAATGAGTGATTGAACACCATTATAAATAACCATAATTCTCATTCATAACAAAACTGGAGATTTAATGAAGTCAATACATTAGATTTAAATGTAAAGAACTAAATAAAAGAAACGTCTTTTGCTTAGCATGTCTTCATGAAGGGTTAGGCTTAGACTCGGGAACCGTTGATGTAACACACTTGTCCTTGAGTAGCTTGGTCACTTGAGGTTGGTTGGTTGATTGGAATTTGGTTGACTTGAATTGGTTGAATGGGTTGGGCTTGAATTGCTTGGATGGGTTGAGCTTGGATTGGTTGAAGTGATTTACTTGGGCTTGGTAAGCTTGATATTGAGCGGTTTGGGTCAGGTAGGATTGAATTTGGTTCATGTGTGCGAGTATTGGGCATGCATTGCGATAATGGTTAGGGTCTCCACAATTGTAGCAAGCTCTAAAAGTTGAGGGTGATTGAGTAAACGATTGAGCATATGGTAAAGTTTGGGGTTGGGTAAGAGCTGAGGTATATGGTTGCATTAAAAGTGGGTTACGTTCACGACATGTGGTAAAGATGTGACCAAATCGATTGTAATGGGTGCACTGTCGACACTTGAGGTTAAGTGAATGGTGAAAGTTACATGTATCACATAATGGGTGGGGTCCTGTGTAGGGCTTCTTTGTGGGTTGGGCTTGCGATTGGGCCAAAACATAGTTTTGAGAATTGGACTTTCTTTTATTGTTGTGGTAATGGGGAGAGTTGTTGTTATTGTGCTTGAAGGATTCGGGCTTAGAAGACTCGGGTTTGGGAGATTCGAGCTTGGGTTCTTTGGTGGGCTCGGATGCAGGCTTATCATTGGGCTTCTTGGAATTTTTCCGCGTCAAGGTCCCGGCCTTAATGTGGTTTTTGGTGAGGGTACCGGCTAAGGTGATGGCATCATGGAGCGTTTGAGGGTCAAGACTTAGAACGGAGCCTTGGATTTCCATAGGCAAACTCGAGATGTACTTGTCGATTGCACACTCGAGTGGAGTGACCATGTGGGGAATGAGAAGGCTCAGTTCATGAAAACGATCATTGTAGGCGATGTCATTACCACTTTCTTGTTCCAAATTCCAAAATTCCTCTTCCAACTTCCGAATCTCATGTTTCGGGCAGAACTTCTTAAGCATAAGTTTCTTGAGGTCATCCCATGGCAAGGCCATGGCAACCTCAGCGCCAAGCGTGCGCTTCTCACCATTCCACCAATTGAGGGCATTCTTCTTAAGCTTGCTCGAGGCGTAATTGGTTTTCTTGTCCTCGGGGCATTCACATTGGAGGAATATGCTCTCCATTTATTCGAACCATTGGAGGAGAATGGTAGCACCGTCGATACCGTGGTATTCGGGTGGGTTGGCACTCTTGAATTGTTTGAGGGGGTAAGCAATTGGGTTCGGTGTTGTGGATGATGTAGGGGCATTCACATTTTGGAGTTGAGAGGTGATTATTGGGAGGGCTTCCACGATTCCCTTAGCAATGCGGGATGACATGCTATGGCCTGAGTTGGCGGTGTGACAGTTACAGTTGATAAGGCGGGAAGAAGACATGCTACAATGACGACGCGTGAATGATTTATTATGTTTTGGAAAAAAAATTGTATGTATAACTATGTGAAGTTTTGAGTTTTGTGAAAATTCATGAGAATACAAAATAAAATTTTTAATAACCTTAACTTAGGGTATTGATGAAATTAATAATATGAGAAAATATTCATTCTTAATAAAAAAAATTAGGGAAAAATCTCATCATTGATTTAAGAGTGTGATCGTCATATGACCACGTTTGATATAATGAGGGTAGCAGATTCGGGTACGTTTGGTGTGATATGCTTTGGCCTAATAAGTTCCACACCCTTACCGAACACTCCAGGAAGGCAACCAGGTCTCGCGGTTGATTGAGATTTATACGCATTGCACTTCCTTAGGCTCGCAAGCCTTGGTGTCAAGAGTTCGGTAAACAAGTGCGTCCCTCTTACAGT
This sequence comes from Bidens hawaiensis, assembly GCF_021521415.1. Classification (NCBI taxonomy): domain Eukaryota; kingdom Viridiplantae; phylum Streptophyta; class Magnoliopsida; order Asterales; family Asteraceae; genus Bidens; species Bidens hawaiensis. The sequence continues at coordinate 24,329 of NW_027492188.1, forward strand.
TACTACATATCCGTCCCACAAATCATCCTCAAGGAGAGGGGAGTAAAAAGGCAGGATTTCTTAAGGAATTTCCCATTTTTTTTAAACGTCCTAAAGTTTTGAAAACAATTTTGAGAGTGAGGCATAGCCTCGGATTAAGTGTGTGATGTTGTGTAAAAGAATAATATTAAATCATTAAATTGTATTTAAGCTACTACAATCAATAATATAATTCAGGTTGCAAACACGTAAAGGCATATCACGTATAGGGACCCTAAGCATGCTACTAGGTCGTTAAATCTAACCACCTATCTTATAGCCTTCGGCTCTGATACCAATCAGTCACACCCCAACCAAAGGCGGAACATGCCGGGGCGTAACGTATTGATTGGACAGTAGCTCGAAAGACACTAATTAAAGTGACAATAATTATTCAATTCATTAATATCAAAACAAGTACACAAATTCAATAAACAGAACAACAATTACATCATGTTTTGTATTTTGAATAATATCCTAAGGTAAACCTAAATTCTTCAATCTTGAACAATGTAAATTACTTGTACCTGTAGCATGTATAAAAATAGAGTTTTTCAACACGAATGTTGATGAGAATACACAAGTTTTAGTTGAGATACATATATAGATAAAAAACCACAATTCATATGTAAATGATGAGTATTACTATTTCTATGAAAATGTAAACAACTAAATAGATGTGGACCCGTTCTTATTGATACGAAATCAATGTACTTGGGTAAATGTATGATCATACTAGATGAGGATAGATGAGGATGAGATACCAACCACAAAACATAAAATAAACAATTAAGCACATAAAGCATTATCATAGAGCATGCAATAGTCACACATAAACATATATTGAATTGTGTTTTGAATAGATGTGGAAATAAAAATGTGTAATGTATATAGGGTATACATTCCACCCCCAAAATTTAAAAGACGAAAAAAAAGGGATATGTAAACTCACCTCAAGGACGAACAAAATTGATTAAGATGATGTGAATGCGGGAGATAACACGCGAATGCTAAGCCTAAGAGAAAATGAGAGTAAACGGACTAGCTAAGTATAGGATTTAATTATAAGAACTAGTTAATCAATAATCAAATGGTATTATAAAAATATTATGTTTTATATAAGAATTTAATATATAAACCATTATGTTAATTTATGAAAACATACTTAATAAAAATATTATTTGTCGCTTTTGTAAATATATATATACATTATGTTATATGACCTTTATATATTAAAACATTTGTATTTAATTTATTAATACACATGATATATATACGTATATATATGTAAATATATACATATAACTATTCCTTTGAGTTAACACGTATATGAATGAAACCAAAAACTAAACGAGTATAACAGAGCCGGGTTTTAATGAAATATTTATTATTTAGTTATTATTACTATTAATCCATTTAGTTACTTGAAAATAATAATGAATGAGAATTTTAAAAAAGAAACGGGTGCAAGGAGGTTTGAACCCTTGACCCGTGTTTAATACACACCCAACACAACCATCTGATCTAAGTTGTCAAGTTGTTAATAACCCAAACTTAAAACAATTTAACTAGACCAATAACCTGCAGCAAGAACCCTAGAAATTTAAATTGATCATTCCGTTTACAATTAATCAAAACAAGTTTAGGGCTTTTGATCTGCATGTAACCGCGATTACAATCGTGTATTTAATTACCTCTAAGACGTCCGAATTGAATGAGAATGTCTGATTAGGGTTTTTGGTTAATAACGCATATAAACAAGATTCAAACGGCCTTCTGGGTGACATGGGGTTTTGTTTCGTGGTTATGAGAGGATGGTGCGTGTCAAATTAATTGACTTAATATCGTTTATATACTGTGTTTTGAGGTTGGTTCAGCCGCGAGTTGATTAGGTTGTGATTAGCTGTCAATTCTCTATGGTTTACTACAATTAGATTGTTGGTCGATTCAATTTTGTCAACAATTGATTTGATACATTCAATTACGCGTTAATTAAGGAGCAAGAAAAAGAGGGGGGGGGGGTGTCTGTTGCCGACGGGGAAGGAGGAGGGAAAGAGAAAAACAAAAAATAAATAAGGATCCCTAGCGAAGTGACAAAATTCTTGCGTTTCGTAGGGTGCATAACAATAAGGATCCCTATCAATCGGGGTTGCACCAGGCACGAGATCAATTCGAAATTCAACTTCACGAATAGAATGAAGACCAAAAACATCATCGGGAAACACTTCGGGATACTAGCGAACAACATGAATGTCTTCAATTTTTAGTTCCTTTTATCTACCACATGAGCTACGAATGCCACATTACTTCTTGCGTAAGTACGTTTGGGCTTGGAAACAAGTGATAAGATTTAGGCTTCAGGGAGAAGGCTTTTATCCAAAGATAAAAAGGAGTTGACCATCGGAAAACGGGATACGAATGAACTTCTCGAAGCAAATAATTTCAGCACGATGAACGGATAACCAATCCATGCCTACTATGATGTCAAAACTTCCCAATTTCACAAGAATGAGATCGATTGGTAACATGTGGCCATTTAGATCTAACTTGCAATTTCGAATAATTGATTCAATTGATACATATTTACCATTAGCTACCTCAACAGAATACGAGTTTCTAAGGTTAGATCGGGGTTTAGCAAGCAAATGTTCAAATTCAAAAGAAATAAAACTCATATCGGCACCAATATCAAATAAAATAGATGCGAAGTGGTCGTTTACGAGGAACATACCGTTTACCACGTCACTGATTTGCTGAGATTGGTTGGTGTTATTCTTTAAAGCACGCTCACGAGTATCTTAAGGAGCTTGAGCAGGTTGAACGGTTTGACCACATTGTGGTGCAGGAGCTAGAATGGCCGGATGCGGCTGAACTTGAGCTTGGTTAGCCAGCAATAGTTGAACTTGTGGCTGGTAAGCTTGTGAGTTTGGCACGTCTAGACCTTATACAGCGGAGCTGGAGTAAGCTGAAGCAAGTACACATTTGCGAGCCATGGACACGCGTTGCGGAAGTGGCTAGGGTCACCACAATTATTGCAAGCTCACATTTGGTTAATGGACATGAGGGGGGTTGGGTTAAGCAAACCTTGGAGGAGCAATTGGTGCAATAGAGATCTCCCGGCAAGTGGCACTAAGGTGGCCAAAACAGTTGCAATGATTGCATTGACGGCAAGACGCACTAGCTAGATGATGTCGTTGGCAACTGTTGCACAACAGATGAGGTTCGTTGTAGGGTTTCTTGAGAGGTGGTGTAACGTTGGGTTGGGTTGCAGTTTGTTGGGTTAGCCCGTAATTCTTACACTTCCTGTTGCGTTGAGGTGTCATAGGAGCAGACTTGGATGATTTGGGTTTGGTTTCTTTGGATTTCGAAGGTGTCTTTTCAACCGGCTTCTTTGATCCCTTCAACGTCAAAGTACATGCTTTAACATGATTATCGGTCAAGGTTGCAGCAAGATTGATTGTGTCTCCAAGTTCTTTGGGAGCACTACTCAAGACACTGTCTTGGATTTGTCTCGGTAGTCCCCAAGTGTACTTCTCGATGGCACACAAGTATGGGGTAACAAGATGGGGGTACCAACATATAGAGTTCATTGAAACGAGAAGTGTGAGCTGAGTGCTCACCACTTTCTTGTTTAAGGTTCCAGAACTCGGTCTCCAAGTTTATGAGCTCATTTGGAGGGCATAATTGTTTGTTCATCAAATCATTTAATTCATTCCACGGCAAGGCCATGGCACTTTTGGCCCCTCGGGTTGACTTTTCCTTAACCCACCATGTTAGTGCCCCTTTTGCAAGTACACTTGAAGACAAACGGGATAGCTTGTCATAAGGACATTCAATGTGGAAGAATATGCTTTCCACTTTTTTGTACCACTGAAGTAGGGCAGTGGCACCTTGAGTCCCGTTAAACTCCGAGTGTTTGACACTGGTGAAGTTCTTAAATAAGCAGGCGGGAGCTTAGGCTCGGACGAAGCGGAGTTGATGCTTGCAGTGAGGTTTCGATGAATTTGGGTCATCATATCGAGAATGACCGCAGTTAGTTGCTTGGTGATCTGAGCAGTCATCTTGTGGTTCGAGGTTTCAGAAGAACAACGCTTATAGTGATGGGAAGCCATTCTTCGAACAATGAGAACAAAAATTGTGAAAATCAAAATAGGGTATGGTATAAAAATCCTTGTTAAAGTTTTCTGTTAAAAAAATAAAATAAATAAATAAGTACATAAATAGAAATCATAACAATGGTAATAACATTGTGTGGAACTTTAGAGTTTTCATAAACCACCATGGACTCTTATTTTTGCAAAAATAAAGAAATTCAAAATCAAATCGAACCGAAAGCTGGGTATTCGTGTATCACCATGACTTGACAGACTTCCAGTTAAAACACATTGTAAAACATTGAGGGTTGGAGTCACACGTAGCATGAACACACTTGACTTGCATGGCATCCTTAATAGTGTTACCATATTCTTTTTACAAAGAGAACATGGTCATGTTTGAAAGCTTTAAAGTTGTGATTCATATGGCGTTGAAGGTGGTATGCTTTGGCTTAATAGGTTTCATGCCCTTTCCGAACTCTCCAAGTAAGCAACCGGGTCCCGCTTCTGATTGGGACTTATGCGCATTGCTTATCCTTAGGTTTCAATAACCTTGGTGTCAAGAGTTCAGAAAACAAGCTCGCCCTCTTACATATTACTATATACCCACCATGTAGAACCATCTTTAAGAAAAAGAAATATCGAAAAACCTAAAAAAATATCGATTAATGGTTGAAAATCTTTGTTTGTAGGCATAAGCCTTGGACTTGTGTGTGTGCGTTGTGTATATGAGGTGTAAAGGAATTGAAAATAAAATATTAAACAAGTGAATTGAACAATCAAATAAGGCCCACATATTTTTAAATCATGCAACCTAAACAAATAAACAAGTAAGCTATAACTAACTAGAACACTACGTCTCATGTCCCATCTTATCGTTATGGCTCTGATACCAATCTGTAACACCCTGGCTTAAGCGGAGACACCCGAGTGTGACGTACAGATTACTCAAAATGCATGTGACACTATTAAGTTACAATATTATTATTAATTCATTTAAAGGCATCAAGTACACAAGTTCAAAATAAAGAAAGTACAAGGAAGTGAAACATTTTAAACATTTATTTAAAATATCCTACGTCCAAAGTATTCTCCATGTGTCAACCACTTATATTAGTACATGTAGCATATATATAAAACAATGTCAACTAACTTAATAATTGGTGAGTTAACACTGTTTAAATACTAGATAAAAAGAACTATACAATTCCATGAACTTGTAAGAACGCAAATAAGGCTTCTTCACACTCGAATCAAGGTTCTGAGTGTAAAGAATAAATGAAGGTCCTTTCGCGTTGGTACCAATCAACGTACTCGGATCGCGATCCCCTTTAAACTCGAAACACGGTCCTTAGTGCAAAAAAGGGGGGGGGGGAGATGATCATACTTATCGAAGAAATCCATGGACGTAATTTTGAGCAAGTAACAAGTAACAAGTAACACTATAACATCCCAAAATTTCTATTAATAAATAATTAATATATTATTTATTTAAGATGGAAAAGTTTACTTGAGTTAATAGAAAAATATTAAAATATTAAAGATGGAAGGATAAGTACGCTAATTAGATGTAATTAATTATGGACCAAAAAGGAAAGATGGGTCTAAGGTCCATGGGCTTAAGGAGTATAAATACCCCTAAAAACCATAATCCTTTCCATTTTCATACATCTCTACACCATAGCCACACCAACAAAACACACACTTAACCCAATTCCCGTTTTTGAGAAAACCACCCACAAAGACACAAAGATTCATGGATATCTAGCCGTCGCATCTGTCTCAAATTTTAACTGAGTGTTCATGGTATATAAATGAAGATTTCCACCGATTAGATCTTCGATCAGAGGTCGGGAAGTCCGATTTATATCAGCAAAACCATAGCAGCTCAAAAGTGAAGATTTCTGCAACTGTTCAGCTATTCCGACCACTGTAGCGGTGGTTTCCGGTGAAGGTGAGCTAATGGGTTTGTAGATCGGGACGATACGGTTTCGTGGCCGCTTGAATCACTCAAATCGGAGTTCGCTTGATATGGTTTTGAGCATCTTGAGTGATTTCATACAAAACCTCAAATGTATGTTTTTGTTAAAAAGGCTTACTTTTAATGAACGGATTTACATGAAAATTGGTAGGATGATAGATCGGGTCATGATTATTGATAAAGTAATGAACTTGATAATAAAAGGGTTAGTCGATTCGTTTCGGGTAAAACGAGTAGTGTTCGGTTTGTGAAAAGTACGAGTAAACGAAGTCGGTTTTGCATGAAACTTAGTAGGATAGTAAATCGAGTATAGCTATGCCATAAAGTTGCAAAATTAAGGATTAAAATGGACTTAACGAACTTATGATTATGTACGGTTCATAAAGGAAACCCTAGATCTAGCTAAAACGTTTTAACACTACAAAGGTTTAAACTTTATGACTAGAACGGGCTAGATCTTGAGGCCGTAATGATGATGGGTGTAAAACGGTTATGAATGGTGAGGGAAAGTGGTTAAAAGTTCATGATATGAACCATAAACAGTTAACGGAGCTAGGTAAAAGTGATAAAGATAGAAAGATGAGCGAAACACACCCGACCTGAGGGTTCTCGGTCCAAGCTGTGGGTTCTCGGCCAAGACTGAGGGTTCTCGGTGAACTGAGTTCTCGGTCAAGAAAAGAGTTCTCGGTCAGAAAGGGAGTTCTCGGTCAACATGAGTATTCTGTCAACATGGGTTCTCGGTCCCAAGGGTTCTCTGCATTGAGTTCTCGGCCACTTCGTTTTCTGTTTGGTTTGAGCCTGAACCCAGTTAGGCCCAGATGCTTTAATGGATAATGGGACTGACTTAACTAAGTCCGCAAATGTCAAGCCCATAAGTTAAAACAAGACTAGCCCATCATCATGAACTAAACCAGCAAGCCCAACTTAGAAAATACGTTGGTTAAATAAAATACCAACTTAAGTAATTATACGGTTAATTAACAAATATATATTTAACAGTTAGCCGAGCTCAGTTAAAGAAGGGAATAACGATTAACGGCGAACGCAACAGGATCCAGGTGAGTTTCTGGCCCCACTTCATTGTTATGTTTTTCGGGGCTGTGTGCATACTCGATGTGATAGTTAATACACTTACCTTAAGTGGTAAGTGTATTCCTTGCATGATTTATGTATAATGATTTCTTGACGTTGCATGAACGATCTTCGAATATTGCCCGTACCATCAGGTGGTAGTTAATGATATGATTGATATATATGATGTATGAATGTTGTATGTATGAATATATATGATGTATAAATGATGTATGAATGAATAAGTATGCTGTAAGTATGATATGTTGCTGGTACGTGAACGCTCTTCGGAGATTGCCCGTATTGTCAAGGAAAGTATGTAAAAGATAGGTATGTTGTAGGAGTACAAAACAAAGGGACCAGACCCTAATAATATCTGTGATGGTAGGGACCAGACCCTAATAATATTAGTGAGGATAGGGACCAGACCCTTATAATATTTGTGAGGATAGGGACCAGACCCTCATAATATCTGTGATGGTGGGGACCAGACCCTTTATAATATCTATAATGTTAGGGACCAGACCCTTATAATATCTGTGAGGTTATAGGGCGAAAGGCTCTTTAAATAGGATGGATAGTTATGTATGAAAAGTAAGTATGTATAATGTACACCCCTTCGGGCATGTGTGCAAGTATGTGAACCGATTGTATGTTGTATGATTAAATAGAACTCACTCAGCGTATCTGACTTTTAGTATGCATGCAGGTGAGTAGGATGAGGCAGCTCGCTTGAGGGGAACACGTGGCAAGTGAATAAGAGACTGACATCGGAAGACTTGAGACGTTTATCAGTTTATGTTTAATTACTTAGTTTTTGACAGACAAAGATGTCGTTTAAGACAAGTTATTAATGTTTTATGAAGGTATTTATATTCCACGAAGTTTTAATAAATTCTACTTTGTAGAACTGCGTTTATAAGTAAATCCAACGTCCAAATTTGTAGACACCAGTAACGGGGTCTTACAAGTTGGTATCAGAGCAAAGTTCGAGAGATTTAAGCATCCTACATGCTTAGACTCGAACAGAGAATGTGATTTAAGTATGAAAAGAAAGAAGATACCAGTTCAAGAAAGCCATGCGTGTCTCGAGCAAGCTCAGTAACGGTAAGTTGCATGATTAAATCCATGTAAAATTTTGAAATATATGTAATTAAAGTAAGTTAGTAAAGTAATTATTATGTATCTTCGGATGCATGATTGAAGGTAAGAGTATGTATTATATGATATATGATTAACTAGAACTCACTCAGCGTAGCTGACTTTTAGTATGCACGTAGGTGAGTAGAATGAGACAGCTGGCTTGAGCTGGGATACATGACAGAAGAATAAGAGTCTGGCATCTGAAGACTCAAAATGTTTTATATTTAATGTTTTAATTTTGAAAGACAAGAATGTTTGAGACAAGTTGAGAATTATTATGTAATGTTTATGAATGTTTTATATTCCGCGAATGTTTTTATTAACTATGATATTTAGAACTGTGTTTATGAGTAAATCCAACGTCCAAAGTAGGGCACCGGTAACGGGGCCTTACAAGTTCGTATAAGTTTAAGAGTATTAAGCATCCTACATTCTTAGACTCGAATAGAGAATGAGATTTAAGTAAGAAAAAAGATGCCAGTTCAAGAAAGCCATGTGTCTCTCAAGCAAGCTCGGTAACGGTAAGTTGCATGATTAAATCCATGTAAATATTTAGAAATATTTGTATATGCATGTTAAATGAAAGTGAAAGAGTATATGATGTTAGCTTAATTGCTAAATAAAGAATGTTTGTATGCTAGCTTAATTGCTAGAGAATGAATGTATGAATGATAGCTTAATTGCTAGCGATAAGAATGTAGGTTATATGTATATTATGATTGTGTGAGAAGTAGAAACTAGCACAAGTGAGATCACAAAGGGAAGTATGTAGAACCTGATAAGTAATGTAAAAAGTTAATTACACTTGGACACTGTCATTAACTACTTACCTTACGAATCATATGCTAAATAATTCCTAGAGTGATAACGTTTGTGTTTCCTTAGAGATAAGATAGATGACCGATACAAAGGAGGTCGTACTGGACGCTGCGGTAAGATACGTTCCAACCATACACCCTTTTTGAAGAAGGTGACAAAGCGATACACGAAAGCAGCAGGACTTCAACTTTAGAAAGTATGGAAGAAGGATCACACTTGGAGCTTGTAGTCAAATATTAATGGAGTTGCTAAATTGTATCGCACTACAATGCCAACAATGTTTTCTGAAGCATCAAAGGCAGCCCGAACTGGGAAGTCCAAGTGGAGGTAACATGAAAGAAACGGAGATAAGCCAACTAGAATGAGCCAAGAAATGTAGTATGCCTGCAATGGTTAACTCCATAAAGGAACTTGCTGGGATCGTGAGTAGCGAAGCGAATGACGAGAAAGTAAAGATGATCGAGAAGGACAAGTGAAAGTCAAGGCATCCTAATTGAAAAGGAATGAAAGTATGAGACTATATAGCTTAGAAAATATGAAAGAAGACGTTAAGAAGAATGTAGTTGTGTACCTAATACTTTATGGAAGAGACCACTAGCGATACTTTCGTCAAAGTATGAGAATGGTTAAGAATTGTAAGGTAGAACTAGAGGAACGTGAGTTCCTTTCTACTCTTTATGATTGACCTTAAGAGAGTTCGATGTCGTTTGGGAATGGATTTGACGTTTGAGCTTAAAGCTCGTATAGAAGGTAAGAATAAGGTTAAAATGTTTAAGTCTTTGGATGGCGGTACAGTGATGGTTTATGGTACTAAGGAAAGTTCAAGGCTTAACGTCATTCCGATGATAAAAGTTGAAAGTTTCTTAAGGCGAGGGTGCAGTGTCAACCTGGCGTACGTTGTCAAAGCTACAGCCGACATGAAAGAAATGAAAGATGTTCCTGTAGTGTGTGACTAACCAGAAGTGTTCCTGTAGGACCTTCCGGGGTTACCACTGGAGCAAAAGGTAGAATTCCGGATAGAGTTAATACTAGGAGCACTGCCCGTCGCGAAAGCACCTTAACTCCTGGCGCCGTCCGAGATGAAAGGGTTAATGTCCCAACTACAAGAACTCCTCGACGAATGTGTTTTGTGCCGAGAATTTCCCTACGGGGTGTACCGGTGATGTTCACGAAGGAAAAGACAGAAGTATGAGAATGTGTATAGATTTCTACGAGTTGAACAAGCTTACTGTGAAGAATAGATATTCGTTGCCACAAATTGATGATTTGTTTGATCAAATGCACAGTGCGAGTTGGTCCTCGCAAATAGACCTCAGAGCAGGCTATAAACAGTTTAAAGTGAAAGAGGCAGACATCCCTAAGACAAGGTTTTTGACACGATTTGGACACTAAGAATTTCTCGTGATTTCGTTTGGATTGAAGAATTCTCCAGCAACATATATGGTTATGATGAATAGGGCGTGTCATCCGATCTTGGAAAAATATGACATTGCTTTTGTTGATGATTATCTTGATATATTCAAGGAATAAGTCCAATCATGCTGAACAATTGAGAGAAGTGTTGGAGACACTGACGAAAGAGTAATTATATTCTAGGTTTTCAAGGTGCACCATTGAAACATTGATACCTCTTCTAGCAGAAAGAACGGAATACGAGGCAAGAATATGGCCAAGGTTGATAAAGGATTATGATCGTGAAACCAAGTATTATCCCGGAGAGGCTAACGAGGTCACTGACGCACTAAGTCGTAAATGTGGAGAGGTTATCACGACAACTAAGTCGTATAAATTAGTTAGTACTTTGGATTGCATGAGCGGGATCCGCGAGGTACAACTAAAAGTTATAAAGGATGAGAGCAAGATGAAAAATAAATGAATTCTCTAGTTACACTGAAAGTTGAAAGATAATACTTATGATTTGAAAATCAGATTTAGTCGCCTGAGGATTCCACGTCATGGATATCTTCGAGGTCAAATCCTAGATGATGGTCATAAGTCTAGATATCGGTTATAATGAAGGCATGTACTAATAGAAGTAAGACGCTTAAGTAGAAGTCAAATGAAGATGAGTCCATGGCATGCGACAGCTGTGGATAGACATGATACTTTGCCTACACTGATAAGAACAAACCCGAGTGTTAGGAATGTGGAGTCGAAAGTCACACCGCAAGAGGATGCTAGAAACCAGGGATAAAAGGTGGAAAGACATGCGAGGAAAGCATAGATTAGGTTTAGACTTATGTCTACCTGAATTAACTCTTGACACAAATGATTAGTATGTAATTGATAATCATGGGATCATAGAAGGGAAGTCCTCTGAAAAGGAAAGACTAGAATGGTATTATAAATGAAGGTCAAGACGTACCAGAAAGGAAGTCGGTATAGGTAATTGGTTAAGATAGATCAGGCAGCCTGATATGCAACGGCAAACAACAATGGATTCATAGGACAATGTGAGACTTGATTAGTTAAGAAAAGGAAGATGTATCATCATGGACTTCATGATCAAGCTACCCTAAACAACTATGACTCATGAACCCTACGTGTTGATACAGGGCTGAGAATGAAACAAGGTTTAAGTGGTTACTTAAGGAGTTCTCCGACAAGTTATGCAATGGATGCGCTCAAGAATTGCAAGAAGTGTTCTCTCTCAAGGAATAGACAAATGGATTTTAAGAAGTAATCCTTAAGGAGAAACTGGAAATATTTCTTTTTTGGAATTAATATGTTTTGAATGTATTGCAAAGCAGTATATTTGCTAAAGGTTGTAATTAGACGGAATGGCCATTCAGTGCTAATTTAAAGGACAGGAAAGGAGACCATACTTGTGGAAGAATATGCACTTGCAAAGTCTGGATAAGGAATCATATCATAGATGACCTCATAGACAAGTTACCTAAGAAAGCTAAAACTAATTAACATCACTCGTTGATTGTAAGACAAAGGATTAACCGGTAAGTCAGGAAGATAAAGAAAGGATGTGAATACAGGAAGTATTCCTTTTTACAAGGACTAAGCATGTTTCGAGGACGAAACCTCTTATAAGGAGGGTAGACTTGTAACATCCCGAAATTTCTAAGAATAAATAATTAATATATTATTTATTTAAGATGAAAAAGTTTACTTGAGTTAATAAAAAAATAGTAAAATAATAAAGATGGAAGGATAAGTAGGCTAATTAGATGTAATTAATTATGGACCAAAAAGGAAAGATGGGCCTAAGGTCCATGGACTTAAGGGAGTATAAATACCCCTTAAAACCCTAATCCTTTCCATTTTCATACATCTTTACACCATAGCTTACACCATCAAAACACACACTTAACCCAATTCCCGTTTTAGTGAAAACTACCCACAAAGACACAAAGATTCTCGGAGATCTAGCTGTTGGATCGGTCTCAAATTTTAACTAAGTGTCCATGGTATATAAATGAAGATTTCTACTGATTAGATCTTCGATCAGAGGTCGGGAAGTCAAATTTTTATCAGCAAAACTATAGCAGCTCAAAAGTGAAGATTCCGGCAACTGTTCAGCTGTTCCGACCACTGTAGCGGTGGTTTCCGGCGAAGGTGAGCTGATGTGTTGTAGATCGGGATGAGACGGTTCCGTGGCCTCTTGAATCACTCAAATCGGAGTTCGCTTGATATGGTTTTGAGCATCTTGAGTGATTTCATACAAAACCTCAAATGTATGTTTTTGTTAAAAAGGCTTACTTTTAATGAACGGATTTACATGAAAATTGGTAGGATGATAGATCGGGTCATGATTATTGATAAAGTAATGAACTTTATAATAAACGGGTTAGTCGGTTCATTTTGGGTAAAACGAGTAGTGTTCGGTTTGTGAAAAGGACGGGTAAACGAAGTCGGTTTTGCATGAAACTTAGTAGAATAGTAAATCGAGTATAGCTATACCAAAAATTTGCTAACTTGAGGATTAAAATGGAGTTAACGAACTTATGATTATGTACGGTTCATAAAGGAAACCCTAGATCTAGCTAGAACGTTTTAACACTATAAAGGTTTAAACTTTATGACTAGAACGGGCTAGATCTTGAGGTCGTAATGATAATGGGTGTAAAACGGTTATTAATGGTGAGGAAAAGTGGTTAAAAGTTCATGATATGAACCATAAACAGTTAACGGAGCTAGGTAAAAGTGATAAAGATAGAAAGATGAGCTAAACACACCCGACCTGAGGGTTCTCGGTCCAAGCTGAGGGTTCTCGGCCAAGACTGAGGGTGCTCGGCCAACTGAGTTCTCGGTCAAGAAAAGAGTTCTCGGTCAGAAAGGGAGTTCTCGGTCAACATGAGTATTCGGTCAACATGGGTTCTCGGTCCCAAGGGTTCTCTGCATTGAGTTCTCGGCCACTCCGTTTTCTGTTTGGTTTGAGCCTGATCCCAGTTAGGCCCAGAAGCTTTAATGGATAATGGGACTGACTTAACTAAGTCCGCAAATGTCAAGCCCATAAGTTAAAACAAGACTAGCCCATCATCATGAACTAAACTAGCAAGCCCAACTTAGAAAATACGTTGGTTAACTAAAATACCAACTTAAGTAATCATACGGTTAATTAACAAATATATATTTAATAGTTAACCGAGTTTAGTTAAAGAAGGGAATAACGATTAACGGTGAACGCAACAGGATCCAGGTGAGTTTCTAGCCCCACTTCCTTGTTATGTTTTCGGGGCTGTATGCATACTTGATGTGATAGTTAATACACTTACCTTAAGTGGTAAGTGTATACCTTGCATGATTTATGTATGATGATTTCTTGACGGTGAATGAACGATCTTCGGATATTGCACGTACCGTCATGTGGTAGTTAATGATATGATTGATATATATTATGTATGAATGTTGTATGTATGAATATATATGATGTATAAATGATGTATGAATGAATAAGTATGCTGTAAGTATGATATGTTGCTAGTACGTGAACGCTCTTCGGAGATTGCCCGTATTGCCAAGGAAAGTATGTAAAAGACAGGTATGTTGTAGGAGTACGAAACAAAGGGAACAGACCCTAATAATATCTGTGATGGTAGGGACCGGACCCTAATAATATAGATGATGGTAGGGACCAGACCCTAATAATATTTGTGAGGATAGGGACCAGACCCTAATATAATCTGTGAGGATAGGGACCGGACCCTCATAATATCTGTGATGGTGGGGACCAGACCCTTTATAATATCTGTGATGTTAGGGACCAGACCGTTATAATATCTGTGATGTTATAGGGCGGAAGGCTCTTTAAATAGGATGGATAGTTATGTATGAAAAGTAAGTATGTATAATGTACACCCCTTCGAGCATGTGTGCAAGTATGTGAACCGATTGTATGTTGTATGATTAACTAGAACTCACTCAGCGTAGCTGACTTTTAGTATGCACACAGGTGAGTAGGATGAGGCATCTCGCTTGAGGGGAACACGTGGCAAGTGAATAAGAGTCTGTCATCGGAAGACTCGAGACGTTTATCAGTTTATGTTTAATTACTTAGTTTTTGAAAGAAAAAGATGTTGTTTAAGAGTTATGTAATGTTTTATGAAGGTTTTTATATTCCGCGAAATTTTAATAAACTCTGATTTGTAGAACTGCATTTATGAGTAAATCCAACGTCCCAATGTGAGGCACCGGTAACGGGGTCGTACAAACACACAAGTCCATGATGCGAATTGTAGTTTGAAAATATGAATAACTAAGAAATTTATATGATAGGAATATATATGCTACCCCCAAAATATGTAAAAGCGTTAAAAAGGGGGTGTGAGAAACTCACATTTGAATTGGATGATAACTTGTAATAAAAATCCAAACGCACGTTAAAAGAACCGAAACGGTCGAACCTCATAAACTATATATATAAAAGAAAGAAAGTATAAATGTAAACTCTAACTAGCGGGTTTTATGTTAGAGATTATGGATTGTTTTAGTATATTTTTTGTGGTATTTTTATAATATAATATCTATATTAATATTTAACGGTAAGTTAACGGTTTTATTGTTATTTTATTATTATCTAAATATTTGCAATTTAATTTATATGAGGATTATAATGTTTATAATATTTTAATTTTTAATGGAAATTATCTTGAAAACAATTATGTTAGTGTGAAATATAGTTAACAAAGATGATTTTTAATATTATATTATTAATAGGGTTAGCACGAGACCTTAACGGAAGTAAAGTTGGATTTTAGATGAAAACTTGATAAAATAATTTATAAAAGGTTTTTATTTAACTTAAAACGATTTTATTTGACTTAATATAGTGTTTATTAATTTTGATAGATATTTAAACGATAAATAAAGGTTTAAAAATCAACAACAAAAAAACACTGACCCGGATTCGAACACGGGTCTCCACATTCACACCGCCCGGATCTAACCACCAGACCAACTTGTCTGATTGATAAACTAATAGAAATACAAATATAAATATTATTACTCAGTTTCATCATCTTTCCCAATTAACCCTACTTTTCCCCAAATCTATTCCATGTTTGGTTAATTAAGTTTAGGGGTTTTGTTAGACTCTTGAAATGAATAAAAACCATAGAAACTTACTTGATTTGGTGCCGGAATGGTGGTGAACAGAACTTGGCCGGAGTTTAACTTTAACGAATCAAGATGAGATTATAGAGGATGTTTTAGTTTGATTTGATGTTTGTAACAAGATTTGGTGAGGATTTAGGTCCTATTTATTATGCTAATTGGAGCGTATAATATTTAATTCTCATTGCGATTTTGAATATTATCCGGCCGTTACGGGGATTATTTCATTGATTCTAATCCGTTACAAGGTAATATTATTGTTGATTGATGGTCGTTGTCATGGTCTACGGTCAATACAAAATTTATTTAAGATAACAAGCGAGTTTGAATGGGTTTTGAGCCTTATTGGCGCCAGTTTCCGGCTGCCGGATTTGTCTGCTAGAAAATCGCGGCCAGGAGGGAGGGAAGGGTTGGGATGGGTTTATTATTATTATTATTATTAAATTCTTATTTAGACAATGGTCCCTGAACTTTCAATATATATTAAAATTTAATTTATATTATATTTACACTTTGAACATTGTACTTTGTAATGTTATAAAACTTGGATAAAAGGTAATATACTTGGACTATTTTAAATTTACCCCCATAGATTGCAAATTTTTTATTTTAATAGTCACTTAAAATCCTACAATTTCGTTAATTGAGCAAGATGAATAGAAACGAACGAATTATAAACTTAAATAATCGAGAATAGTACATAAATAATGTAAGACAAACAAGAGTACATTGAAATGACAAAACAGGTCGGGTTAATGTTGGTACATGTGTGTCAGTAGTTCATAGTCTAGCATTTGTAATCGAGTCTGTAATGTAATTATGTTTTGTTTATGATTGTTTTGTAATACGCGAAGTTGTCAACAAGTTCGCTATGGCGAACTTGTTGAATCAGCGAAGTTATGGACAGCTTCGCCAATGGCGAAGTTGTCGTGTATAAAACTGTTTCGCTGAAACAGTTTGAGTGTTGGTCGTTTAGGGTTTGTTTCAGTGTGTTTCATATTGGTGTTACGTGTTATTTTCTGTAATAGTGACTGTGAGTCACGTGTTCGGTTATCAATATAACGTGGTTGATTTATTGCTCGTGTGATTCTATCTCTACACTCGTAACTACCTGCGCAGGGATTCCGCACCTGCGTTGTTAGCGATATCCCGTGTACGATCCATCCAGGAACCTACAATTGGTATCAGAGCCAATCGGCTCGATTGTGAGGTTCGGGATTTCACGCGGGTGTAGAAAACGTCTCGTTTGACCTATTCGCGGGACGTGTTTTTGTTGGGATTGAGTTTTGCTAGTGCTTGACAGTCTTTTTCAAGCCTTTGCATTGATCGGGAGCTGCTGGATTGACGAAAACAGATCTGAACAAACTTCCCTGTTCATCGGGCGAAGTTACCGTTCATCGGGCGAAGTTACCATTCTTCAGGCGAAGTTGCCGTCGCTGGAATTAGGGTTTTTGGCGAAGATATAAGGATTAGCGAAGTTAACCACAACTTCGCTCACTTCATAAGTTCGCCTTAGCGAAGTTATCCGCAACTTCGCTTCATACCCAAGTTCGCTCATCTCATAAGTTCGCCAGAGCTAAGCGAAGTTATTTTTTAACTTCGCCAAATCTAGCGAATTTAAGAACTCAGCGAAGTTCTCTTTTCAGCGAAGTTAACTTTCAAGCGAAGTTATTCTTAACTTCGCATACTGAGCTGTTTTAATATTTTTTTTTGTTTTTTCCAGGTTTTTCAGGTTTTTACAAGGATGTCGTCGATCAACATCTCCGATTTGGTCAAGATGGAAGTAGAAGCGGGGTCTGCCACTAAGGCCCCGAGGCTGATGAAAGGAACTGACTTCGTGGCATGGAAGGACAGATTCATCCAATATATTAAATATCAGGATGCAAAGATGTGGGTGTGCATCCAGGATGGATATATCCCACCAACCATGGTGTACGAAGGTCGTGATGTGGTTAAGAAGTACAGCAAGATGGAGGAAGAGGAGAGGAAGATGTACGAAGCCGAAAGCAAGGCTCACGCAGCTATCACTATGGCTCTTCCACATGAGATCCTTCATACTTTCAGAAAGTATACATCGGCTCGAGAGCTTTGGGATGCTCTTGAAAATAGATTCGAAGGAAATGTGGGCATTCGTGCCTCGAAGATTAAACTGTTGAAGACTCAGTTCTCTGTCTTCAAATTTTTGAAGAACGAATCTCTGGATGATATTATCACTCGATATTATCATCTAATGACAGAGCTAAACAACTATTCGATTGCTTACAGAGAAGAGGAGATAGTTGAAAAGCTTCTCGATGCTCTCCCGCCGAAGTGGGAAATGTACACAGTTCTGATGAGGGAAGACAGAGACTTTCCTAATTGTGATTTGGAGACAGCAGTAAACAAGCTCAGAACCTTTGAGCTTAATATGGTACGTAAAGAGACACCAACAGATCAGATTCAAGACCCTGGTATGTATGGTGCCAAACTTAACTCAGGCTCAAGTTCGAAGCCTGAATCTGCTGCTTACTACTCCAAAGGAGAGTCAGGTTCTAGCTCTTCTCATGAAGGAAATGTTTCAGTGAACATGAACGGTGATGTTTGCTTTGCTGCTGGAGGTTCAAGTGCTTCGAAACCTCAAACATCCAACAGTAGTTTCTCTCCTAGTGCCTCAAGCAATAACTATTCCAAGATGCCAATGAGTGTCAAATCTGCTGAAGAGCAGTTTGCAGTCTATGCATCTTTTATTGCTTCATATGAGAACTACATACAAGGGAAGATTGTGGACCCTGCTGCTTTGGATGAGGATTATGACCAGATCGATGCTGATGATCTGGAGGAGATGGATTTGCAATGGCAAATGGCCATGATAGTGAGGCGAGTCAAGCGTTTCATGAATAAGACAGGGAGAAAGTTTGTTGGTGGTAGGCCCGGATTCGACAAGTCTAAAGTGAGGTGCTATAACTGTCAACAGTATGGGCACTTTGCTAAAGAATGCAGAAACGAGAGAGTTGAACGGGGTCAAGGCCGGTCAGCACAGCCTACTGGGATTAGTAGAGAAGTCAATGCCATGTTGTCTAGAGAAGCCGGTGAATACAACTGGAACCTGCATGCGAATGAAACTGGTGAGCAGGCGAATATGGCAAAGGTAGAAAATGAAGATTGTGAGAAGATGACTGGAGAAGAGAAAGCTACTGGTGAAGAGAAAGCTTTCATGGCAGATAACGATGGTCAACCCTCCGAGGTAAGTCCTAAACCTGTTTGTACAAAATGTGAGAATTTGTCTGAGCAACTTGCGACCATAACTGATCAGTATGTTCGTTTAGATGCTGAATTTAAAAATCTTAAAGAAGATAATCATTTTACTAAGGCAAGAGAAAACAGTTTTAAAGTTAAAATAAAAGCATGTGAAAAAGATGTCAAAAGCTTAAAAACTAAACTTGCTGAAAAAATTGATGTAATTGACCTAAGCTATGAGGTTTTAGAAGAAAAAACTAAACTTATTGCTGAACGTGAAAAGCAGATTGCTGACCACCAGGTGAAAGTGGTGGAACTGAACCGAAAACTCGAGCAGTTCCGAAATTCCTCAGCTATTCTTGATCACCTTGTTAGTGATCAAGGTACCTCTCCAAAGAGAGGAGGAATTGGTTATCACGAGGTTCCACCACCGTATAACCATAATTACACTTTTAACCCTTGTGTACAGAAATCTGCTGAGTTTGAAGTTCCTCAGACAGTTCCCATCAAGGTTACATTTAAAGAACCAACTGTTAGTAATGGCGAAACGAGTTCGCCTGTTTCTAGTGTAAATATTTCTGTTACGAGTCCAGTCTCATCGGATTCGGATAAGTTGTCCGAATCTGGTAAGACGAACGAGAATGTAGTGTTACCCACCGGTGGAGATAAAAATAAATCTTCTAAAAAGTGTACTCCACTCAACCCGTATGTCCCACCTTATGTGAGACGAACGGCTGGTAACACTGCCTCTACATCCAAACCAACATTTGACAAGAAATTGGAGAGTCGGTGTTGCTTTAGATGTAACAAATTAGGGCATTTAGTTGCAGATTGCCCTCTGGAGCCGAGATTCAGAGGTGTGAAGCCAAATAAAAATGAGAATAAGCGTCATTTTGTTCCTGCTAAAAATGAAAACTTTAAAAAATGCCAAAATGTAACGAATTCAAGTTTTCATAAAAACCAACCTCATTTTTACAACCAAACCTCAAGATATAACACTTTCAATTCTCAAAGGTTTGGAAGGCATTACATCCAATCTGCAAGGAGATTCCCTAACAGGACTTACAGAAATTATCCTGACGCTAACTTGAGAAAGCCAGGGTACGGGACGTATCGATCCAAGACCAATTGGTCTTGGGTCCCAAGATTCTAACTCTTTGTTTTATTGTGCAGGAACAGTTGAACAGGGCTGCAAACAATCTTTGAATTGTAGATAGCGGCTGTTCCAGGCACATGACAGGCAACAAACACTTGTTGCAAGACTTAAAACCTGTTCAGGGAGCTAGAGTTAGTTTTGCTGGTGAAAGCGGTGGAAGGATTACCGGTAGAGGAACTGTGTCGAATGGGAGAATGACACTTGAAAATGTAAACTTTGTGGAGGAATTAAAGCACAATCTGCTGAGTGTGTCGCAGATTTGTGATAAAGAATACACTGTCCATTTCACTAAGAATGAAGCGATTGTATTGAAGCCTGGTTTTCATATACCAGAAGAATGGATAGTAATGAAAGCTCCACGTGAAACGAATACATACGTGATGGATATGAGGTCTACTGAAATGGCCACCGGAGAATCCTGTTTAATGACAAAGGCAAGCGAATCAGAATCAGAATTATGGCACAGGAGAATGGGACATATTCATCTTCGTAAGATGAACTTCATTGTCAAAAATGGGCTTGTGATGGGCGTTCCCTTAAAGAGTTTTAACTTTGAAGATAAATGCATAGCGTGCAAGAAGGGAAAACAACACAAGAAAAGCCATCTCACCAAGACGATCAACTCAATTGCTGGTACTCTAGAACTACTTCATATGGATCTCTTCGGTCCGGTGAATGTACAAAGTCTACGCGGTACTTCTTACTGCTTGGTGATAACTGATGATTACTCGCGATACTCGTGGGTATATTTTCTGAAAACGAAAGACGAGACGACTCAGATGGTGAAGAATCTAATTACAAAAGTCGAGAACGTCATGAGTAAATCAGTTAAATTCATCAGAAGCGACAATGGGACAGAGTTCAAGAACTTTGAGATGGAAATCTTTTGTCTTCAGAAGGGTATTGAGCATCAATACAGCGCTCCGTATACTCCACAACAGAACGGAGTAGCTGAAAGGAAGAACCGAACGTTGATTGAAGGAGCCAGAACTATGCTGGCAGACTCAAAGCTTCCTGTGATGTTCTGGGCTGAAGCAGTTGCTACAGCCTGCTATGTTCTGAATCGGGTGTTAACCGTTAAGAGACTTGGAAAAACTTGTTACGAGCTTATGCACGGAAGGAAGCCCAACTTGTGCGGTCTTGAACCTTTTGGGTCTCCTTGTTCGATTTTGAAGACTAATTCGAAATTTGGTGAAGTAGCTGATGAGGGAATCCTAGTCGGTTATGTTGTTGGGACTCCCAACAGACGGGTCTTCAATACGACAACTTGCAAGGTGGAGGTGGTTTGTAACACCGACATTACTAGTTACCAACCGCCAAAACCAAGCAATGGACCTGCTGAGCTGTTTGACTATGTTAAACTTTTTAAGTCGTTTAACGTACCTACTTTGGAAATTTCTGAAGAAGACGAAAGAGCAGTGACGAAGATGATATTTGATGAGGAAGAGGAGGTAGTGCAACATCAGATGACAGAAAAATCTCAGCCTTCCACATCAAACCCTATCGATACCCCTGCGGCCTCAACTGAAGATGAGTTTATTAATCCTTTTCACTCTCAGCATGAAACTACCATAGATGAGATCTCTTCAAACTTGGAAGACAATTTGCATGTCGGTGCTGTTCCGACCACGAGAATTCACAAAGATCACCCATTGGAGAATGTTATAGGTGATGTGTCCTCTAGTGTACAAACCAGAAGTAGCTTGAATGAGCACACCTGTGTTTATACAAGCATTAAAGATACAGGTATCATGAACGAATGTTTGTACTCTTGCTTCATAAGCCAAGTTGAACCGAAGAATTATCAAATGGCTTTAAAGGACAGCTCGTGGGTCGAAGCCATGCAAGAAGAGTTGGCTCAGTTCGAAAAAATGGAAGTTTGGACTTTGGTTGAAAAACCAAAGAATGTGCATGCTATAGGCACGAAATGGGTGTTCAAGTGCAAGAGAGATGAAAAGGGGATTATCGTGAGAAATAAGGCGAGGCTGGTTGTTAAAGGTTTTAATCAGCAAGAGGGTATTGACTACAATGAGGTTTTCGCTCCTGTTGCCCGGTTAGAAGCGATTAGATTGTTTTTGGCGTTTGCTGCATCTAAAAAGATGAAGGTGTTTCAGTTGGATGTGAAGAGCGCGTTTCTTAATGGGAAAGTTGATGAGGTTGTGTTTGTTGAGCAACCTCCGGGTTTTCCTGACCCAGACTTTCCGGATCACGTATACAGATTGAGCAAGGCGTTATATGGGTTACATCAGGCACCTCGTGCCTGGTATTCAACGTTATCAGACTACTTGCTGGAAAATGGTTTTGAAAGAGGATTGATTGACAGTACGTTGTTTGTGAAGAGAGAAGGATGTGACTTCCTACTGGTTCAAGTCTACGTGGATGATATCATTTTTGCTGCATCAAGAGTATCCATGTGTCAGGATTTTGAAGCTGTCATGAAGAAACGATTCGAGATGAGTGCTATGGGTGAACTAACCTTCTTTCTAGGATTGCAGGTTGATCAGAAGAAGGATGGGATGTTCATTCATCAAACAAAGTATGTTCATGATGTGCTGAAGAGATTCAAGATGGAGGACAGTTCTCCATATGACACCCCAATCTGCGTCAATCACAAATTGGGCGCTGAATCAGATGGTGACGCAGATGTGGACCCTACTCTGTATCGGGCGATAATAGGTTCATTAATGTATTTAACTGCTTCTAGGCCCGATATAATGTTTTCTGTTTGTCTTTGTGCTCGTTTTCAGGCAAACCCAAAGGAATCTCACATGAAAGGTGTGAAGAGGATTTTGCGGTATCTTAAGGGCAAGCCGAAACTAGGGTTGTGGTACCCAAAGGGAGGAGACGTTGAACTGGTGGCATATACAGATTCTGATTATGGTGGATGTAATCAGAGTCGGAAGTCAACAACAGGAGGCTGTCAGTTTCTTGGAGGAAGATTAGTTTCCTGGCAGTGCAATAAACAGACATCAGTTGCAATTTCAACATGCGAAGCTGAATACATGGCAGCATCCAACTGCTGCTCTCAGGTTTTGTGGATTCAGCAACAATTGCGCGACTATGGTCTGAATTTCTTACTTACTCCTATTTTAATTGATAACACTGCCGCCATCTCAGTAATTAACAATCCCGTGAAGCACAGTAAAACTAAGCATATTGACATTCGTCATCACTTCATACGGGATTGTGCTGAGAAGAAACTGATAAAGATCGAAAAAGTTGATTCACTTGAAAATTTTGCTGACTTGTTTACAAAAGCGTTTGATAAATCCAGATTTCAAAACCTAATTGAGCTAAACGGGATGATCAATCCCGAGTAACCATGTCTTTGTTTTAAAAAAAAAAAAAAAAAAAAAAAAAAAAAAAAAAAAAAAAACAAGGGTCATTTTTGCTTAAAATTAGTCGGTTACCTCAGTTTGATGGACATATCCTCGGATATGTTTTGGTCCTCGTTTTACGACTTAGAAAATAAGGATAGCCATTAACCGGAAGACTGAAAGTAACCGGGGCAGCTATGACGTGTGTTCTTTCAGTTGCTGAAAATTAGTCGGTCATACTTAGTAAGAAGGACACATACTTGTATGTGGTCGGTCCAGTTGATCCATTGGATCTTCAGGATAGCCGTTTACCTGACGACTTTGACGTGATTGGGGCGATTGAAATTAAAGTTTTTTACGGGAAATGAAATTACTTTTCAAGTCTACTACTTCGTAAGAAGTTCTTTGCTGTGTTTAACAGAAAATTGATCCAACCTTGGAAAATGATATATATACTGATTGTGTGTGCTTAACTAGTGAAGTTATTAGGCTTAAAAGGCTTTAGAACAGTCATTGTATGTCATGGTAATTTTTATGGTGCGTAAAAGTGTATGTGAGGCTAACTTAAATTTACTCGAATTTACGTGGAAACTCCTTAAGAGTTTTGTATGTCTTCATACATATCTTTTCGAAGGATAGGCAGAAAAGCGACTACCCAGTCATACACGAGCCCGTGAGTGTTCTGATTCCCGTGAAGAAAGCATTTCAAGATACTGCAGTGATCCAGATTCGGGACTTGCAGTGGTTTAGTACTCCGAAGTCGATAAAAATGTTGATTTAAAAAAAAAAAAAAAAAAAAAAAAAAAAAAAAAAAAAAACATGTATATTTTTAGTACTTATGAGACATAGTAACAATCAAGACTTCTCATGTCTGGAGTAAGAAGAGAACGGGATGCAGTCAACGAGTATATACAAATTAATCAGACACTATGGGTCGAAGTCAACTCGGGGTGACTTGGGTATAGCCAAATACGCTTTGAGAATAGATAGAAGACATCATTATCTCTGAGTTGTTGCCAACTTAAAATTTTGAGCTTAACTGAACCTTAATCCGTATCACAGAAACGATGAAAACCATTTACGTTATTTACATGCTTACAACCTGTGTCTCTATGTCATAATACAGCTAAACACGGATCTAAGTGACAGTCACATCGTTAGTATGATTCCTGTTAGGATCTTTTCTAAAACGTAGTGGTCCCTGACTAGACTGAAATTTGATCCCTTATTTCGTTAAAATTTTTCTAAGATTTTTTTAGTTTTTGTAGTTATATTATTTTATTGTTGGTTACTGGGTCTTGATCATATTTGTTTAACTCTTTTTGGAAACTTCTAATGTTAAGTGCAAGATTTTTCAAACTTAAAGGGCTGATTTTGAAATTACGGGCGAAGTTGTTGAATTCGGCGAAGTTGTGCAGCGTAACTTCGCCTGAACCAACTCAGCCCTATATAAGGACTTTCAAACGGAAACAGTAACATATATTGCAAATTTTTCCGGAGAACATAATATCAAATCCATATTATACGATATCGTGTTTTCATTCCGTTTTCGATCCTTGATTTCAGTTTCTTGTGCTCATTGACGGTATGTGTTGTCAATATCATTCACAAACTTACTCGTTCGGTATAGTTTTACCCGGTTCGAGACCTCGGGTCGTCGAACCTTCGAAACCAAGTTTTTCGACCTCACGTTACGTGTTCATGGACGACCTTTTCGTCCTAACACCATTGAAATATGTTGGACTTCATTGTTATATCCTTAAATCGGTCCGAAACGTCGGATAAAACTTGTTTGAATCTGAACAGTCGCCGTTTCAGATTCAGGCGAAGTTAAGGTTTACGCGAAGCTATTCTCAACTTCGCCAGTGGCTTAAGTTCGCTTTCAGCGAAGTTATCCACAACTTCGCTTGAAGCTTAATTTCGCCTATGGCGAAGTTATCCATAACTTCGCCTTGAACACAACTTCGCCTATTTCAAATTTTTTATAAGATTTCAGACGAACTTACAGATGAAGCGAAGTTGTTCCCAACTTCGCCTCACCTTTAAATTCGCCTGTTTTGTGTACATCACAACTTCGCACATGGTACACAGCGAACTTGTGAGATGGTTATACGGTCTCTAACCTGATTTGTTTTATGCAGATATGGCTGCTGTTGGAGGTGCTGGTGGTGATGATGGTGATGAGCAACGACAATTCTTTCCAGCCCATAACCAATACATCACTTTGGATCCAGACGCACGAGGCGTTGAAGACTATAGGGAGATTATCACATTTCTCCAACGATCACGAGTTTTTCACGCGATCACTAATACACTACCCATATCTCTGCCTAACATTGAAGATTTCTGGCAGACGGTGTATTATGATTGCAGACCTGAGCCTCCAGTGATGCGAGCAACTGTCAATGGTCAAGGCATACAGTTTTCCTCGGAAGACATACGGTTGGCTCTGCAGTTCGGTGATGAAACGAGAGACGACCCGACGGAGTTCGTAGCTCCTTTCCGTGACGGAGCTTACTTGAGGATGGGTTATTCGGGTCCGCTGGGGGACTCGCAGAGGAGGAAAGGCTTTCTGCTGGATCAATGGCGCTTTCTGATGCATGTGTTAATAGTATGCATGTCCGGCAGAAAGGCAGGAACAGACGGGATGGGTGCGACGATGCAATCGGCCATGATTGCGCTGACTTACAACCGCAGATATTCTTTTAGTCAGCTAATCTTTTACGAGATTGATCGTCAGAGACGGGCGACGGCGCGCGAGCGTTTTATTATGTATCCTCGGTTTCTACAAATGATTATTAATCATGTCGCTCCGTCTATACCGCAAAGACGCCCTATCAGATACGTTGAGTGCGTAACAAAACGTATCTTTGCTCAGTGTAGGACGTCGAGCACTCGTAGCAACCCTGAGCGGCGTCCCAGGCATACTCCACTTTTCGGGTATCTCATCAACCCGGAGTATGTTCCTGCAGGAGGGGACGAGTTCAGGGATCCGCAACCACATCAGGCGGCAGCACCTCATGCTGTATCAGCTGCGCCTGTTGTATCTTCTGCTGCTGTGCCAGCTACTATATCTCAGGCTGTGTCCACTGCTGAACACGTTGATCTAGATGCTGCTTTTAGTGGACATGGTTTGTTTGATATGGATATCTCGGGTCCTCAGTTGGTTGATGTTACTAGAAGAGCTACTTCGGTAGCTGACTCCGATTTAGACGAAACGTTTGCTGAGGCGAGACGGCTCATGGTATCTCGGGAAAGGATTACGGGAAAGAGGCCGAGAACTGTGGAGGAGGATGAGGATGAAGTGGATGAAGAGGAGGCAGTGCAGATTGTGCTTAGACGTTCAAGAAGAGAACATAGAGGTATAGGTTCGGGAGCTGGAGAATCTTCAAGACTAGTACGTTTTGCTCCACCTGCCTTGTCTGGTATGTCTCTTATTACTACTACAGCACAGGTTACAGCGGTCGAGACGTCGGCCCCAGCAATTGTGTCCCTACCACCCCAACCGCTTAATCCACCGGTGGTAGTTGCACGATTTGTGGAGTCGACAATCACTTCTACTGCAGTGTTACCAAGTGTACCACCTGCGGTCACTTCTGCTGATGTCCCGCCAACTCCAACGCCTACTTCAGATTCCGAGAGGATTACATCACTAGAGCGGATTGTTGCTGATCAGACAAAGACCATTCAAAGCCTAGTGGAATCCAATCGACTACAAGCTGCCCTCCTGGTTGAACATGGAAGAATAATAGATGCCTTCAAGGATTACTTGGCATCTCAGGGGGAGAATACTTGTAGGGGCGATGAGTTGAGAACGAAAAGACGAGAAGATCATGACGATGATCCCAATGCACCTTCCGGTGCAGGTGATGAGCTGCCAAGAACCTCTCAGGCTCTTGGGGCTTCCACAACTGAGGGGGAGTCTACAAATGCAGCTGGTGATGATGTTGTAGTTGTGGATGACGACGCTGATGTTGAAGACGTTATCGATGCTTTGAAGGAGTTGGATGAGGAGGAGGACGATGAGTTGATGGATGATGACGACGTGTTGCCTATGGATGAGATTGAGAGGATTGGAGAACAGATTAATGTGGAAGATGTATTAGAAGAAGGTGAGATTGTGGATGATTCAGTGGAACATGAGATTCCAGCTGTTGAGAGATCAGAATTGGGGGATGAGAGCGTGATAGAAGATACAGTATGGGAGGAGCAGCCGAACTGGAAAGAAGGCTGTGCTCAGTGGTTTGTTAAAACCAAGAAGCCTGCAGTGCCAACGATGTTCAGAAAGACTTATAATATAAAGGGCTATGCAGAGTCAAAGAAGGGAATCATATGCTGGTTGTACGACAAAGAGCTGAAACTATTTGTGATCAAACGGTACGACGGCATTCAGTACTTTAAGAGATTGTTGAGATCTCTGAATTCCTTACCAGAATGTGAGGTGAAAGATTTAGCGAGATTGGGGCTGATCAATAGAAGCAATGATGATATGGCAAGAATCATTGAGAAGATCGTATGGAAAGAAGCCATTAAAGACAAAAAGTTTGAACTGCTAAAGCCTCAAAAAGGAAAGTTGATAGAAGACAAAGATCGTGGAATGAGGGCTGACGGCAAACCATGGATGGTTATGAAGTATAAACCAGTCCGTCATTTGAAAGAAGTACCGATGAAAGTTATGCCCAAGAACGTCCTAAAAGATTTAAAATGGTGGTACGTGGATTGTGAGACAGCTGAGGCAGTAATGGAAGATGAGGATGAACAAGAAGTACTTCGGGTTTACGACCCGATGCATCTTGTTAATCTGTCGCAGGCTGATTTGAAAGTGCTCAATGAGAAGAAGATCTTCTACATTCCTGCTTGGAAGGATCAAGCTAGGAAATATCAAGGGGTAGTGTCGGTATGTGTGAGAGAAGGGGCGCACGCGTAGAGGTGAAGATTACAAGACTCAAGATTTGAAGATCAAGATATGAAGCTACTGCCAAGGGGGAGTCTGTTGGTACATGTGTGTCAGTAGTTCATAGTCTAGCATTTGTAATCGAGTCTGTAATGTAATTATGTTTTGTTTATGATTGTTTTGTAATACGCGAAGTTGTCAACAAGTTCGCTATGGCGAACTTGTTGAATCAGCGAAGTTATGGACAACTTCGCCAATGGCGAAGTTGTCGTGTATAAAACTGTTTCGCTGAAACAGTTTGAGTGTTGGTCTTTTAGGGTTTGTTTCAGTGTGTTTCATATTGGTGTTACGTGTTAATTTCTGTAATAGTGACCGTGAGTCACGTGTTCGGTTATCAATATAACGTGGTTGATTAATTGCTCGTGTGATTCTATCTCTACACTCGTAACTACCTGCGCAGGGATTCCGCACCTGCGTTGTTAGCGATATCCCATGTACGATCCATCCAGGAACCTACAGTTAATGAATACCGATACAAATACAAATAAAAATTGACAAATATCACAATATAACCTTATGTGCTGTATAAGTATGCATGAACCAAATTAACATATACAGCGTGTAATAACTTATACGTTTATGATACGCTTGTAAGTTCTATGGAGATATATACACGGCGTGTAAGTACATATACGCTCAAGGATATGCGCCATGTAAGTCAAACAAAAAGCGTTATGCGACGTGAATTTCTTATACGCTTCAAAGACATACGGCTGTATAAGCTGGCGTGAACGTTTTTGAAAGTTATGGTGTGAGAATGAAGATGAAATGATTTGACACTCAAGAAAACTGTTCAAAACCAAAGATATGACAATGTGTGATTTTTTGGTAAGTTTTGAACGACTACATCTTCTGGAATGATTAAAACTTGGTAGAAAAGAGAGGAAATTGAGATTTTCTAAGTAGATACTGAGCCAATAGCTCTGATGCCAATTAAAAAAGACTTGTTAACCAATCATCCAATCAGTACAGTAATCACTATATGTACCTTAAAAGACTAACTCAGTGTGTGAATTACTAAGCAATCATGGTTTTGATAACTGTAAGTCCCGAATCTGGATCACTACAATATGATATCAACCAAACGAGTATTGGTGAGGAATACCAATCCTCGGTGATTCAAGAACACAAAAATTAACAAGTAAAGTAACACGGAAATGCTTCAAAACACACGTATATTATTGAATACGCCGGGTGCTTAAGCACTTACAAATACTTGATAATAAATAAGAATGAACCACTGATCAACCAGCTAGCCACCTTAAACCCCATACATGTATTCTCTATATATAGGGAAACTAACAATCAGGCCCAAAGTAAAGCCCAAAGCCCAACGAGATCCCTTAGTGATCTCGGTTTATATACATAGCCCAACACTAAACCCAATAAACATATAACTAAGTACAAACCACCAAATATGGATCCAACAATCTGCCCCTTGGTTTGTAGCTTCGTTCTTGTTTATTTCACTTCAGACCAGCCTAACCGAAATTCATAGGGATTTCGATATTACACCAATGTAGTTCTTCAACTCGTCTTCGTTTACCTCACTTTAATCTTGATCATGTCGTGGCCCTTTGATATGCGTCATTCTAACCAATTTATGACCCAACAATAGGGGTGCAAACGAGCCGAGCTGAGCTCGAGCTTGAGCTCGACTAGGCTCGAGCTCGGCTCGTTTAACTTACACAAAGCTCGAGCTCGAGCTCGGCTCGTTTCGAGCTATATTTTCAAGGCTCGAACTCGGCTCGTGAATGGATTTTGAAGCTCGACCTCGGCTCGGGCTCGGTTCGTTTACTATTTATCAATTATTTATATATATAATTATAATTATTTTATATATTTTTTTATAATTATAATTTTATGTATAAAAGAATATATATTATTTAGTTATTTTTATTTATTTTTTCATAACATTATATTCATTAATTAATAATTATTAAATATATATTTTAAAAAACTTATATAAATGCAAGCTCGTTTAGGCTCGCGAGCCGGCTCGAGCTCGATAAGTAAAGCTCGGGCTCGGGCTCGATAAAGCTCGGCTCGAACGAACTTTTTAACGAGCCGATCTCGAGTAGCTCACGAGCAGCTCGGCTCATTTGCACTCCTATCCAACAATCTCGCCTTTAGACTAATGCTTTCAAGATCTTCAGAATCTTTACTTAAACATGATCAGCAACTTCAATGATTAGCAACTTCAGCATCTGCATCCAATACTCTATCTTCTCCCCCTTTTTGACAGCATCATCCAATTTGAATCTCAGATACTTCATATGCTTCCGTTGCAAGAAATCAGTCTTGAGAGAACTCTCAACTTTGATAGAAAGATCAACCAAAATATTTTGAAAACAATTAAATAAAACAAAATAAGACAGACATATTTTTGAATTTTTTAATTTTTAAATTTTTTTTTATGATTTTCTTGAAAAGACTTGAAATGAGATCATACCAGCTAAACCAACTATAACACAATAACCGATATCATATTTCATGAGCTGAAAACTTCAAAATGATTTCTTAACACATTTGTTTCGACAGGAGTAATCAAGAAGTAGAAATAAATGAAATAAAACAAAACCAAAAACAACAAATAAAACAAATTTAATCACCCGGTCTTCTTGTAATTTAGCTAAAAATCGGGATCAAATTTCAGTTTTTGATAAAAATGCCGCCTTTATGAAAAGATCCGAACCTGGAATCATATCGTTTAAGGTACTGTCAAAAGGATTCATGTTCAACGTTATTATGACATTAAGAAACAGGTTGATAGCGTGTATCCCATACTTAGCATGATTTTTCATCGCATAAGTGATATGATTAAGGTTCAGTTCGGCATAAAGCTTAGATGGACATCACTCATGGACCTGTGATGCCTCATATCTCTTCTCAAAGCGTATTTGTCTTTCCCCAGATCACCTCGATTTGACTTTGACCCACTGGATTTGGTTTTAAAAACTTTTAATGACAGAACTTATTTATTTGATTTTTCTTTTCAAATTTGCAAACATATTTGAGGTTGAACATTGGACATACAGTTTAAATTAACAAGCCTTTCATTCAGGATGTTAAAGGACTTATATTATTGCCTCCACCCCTGTAGTTATGTTATTAACCCTCATGTTTGTGTTTTTCTTAAAAGCTTGTGAACATTTATCAACTTTTGGTTGATTATATATATTTAAAGTAATTTTGTTCACATTTGTTCTTTGTCATTCTCAATGAGATACTTCATTTTGGGGACCAAATATCAACGGGCTCGTGTATGAATGGGTAATTGCTTTTCTGCCTATCATTCGGAGAGATTTATATGGAGACATGCATATGTCTTCAAAATGACTCTCCACAGTAAGTTCAGCAAGTTTAGTTTATATCACTTTAACTTTTACGCATCGTGGAAAGTACCATACACATCAATCACTGTTCTAGAGTCTTTTAAGCTTAATAACTTCACTCGTTAGGAACATAGAAACAATTTACCTATCATTTTCCAAAGGTTGGATCAATTTTCATTTGAAAATATTTTGAAGCTTCTAAAAAGCTATTAACTGAATAAATATATCAGTTCCCAAAAAAAAAAACATTACAGAAGACACACATGTTAAGAACTCAGTCACCCCGGTCACTCTTCAGTTTTCAGGTAAATGGCTATCCTGTATGACCACTAGTGGTTAATAGGACCGAAACACATATGAGAATACGTGTCCCTCCAACTTGGAATTACTGACATAATTTTAAGTGAAAGAATTCAAAACACAGAAACACATCACAAACGCCCCAGATGCTTTCAGTCTTTAGATAAATGGCTATCCTGTGAATCTACAAGTAGATCACCGGACCAAACATATACAAGTATATGTTCCTCAAACTTGAGCAACCGACATAATTTTAAGCGAGAGTGAAGTTTGAAAGACATAGAATTTTTTATTATTAAACGCACACACACACTCTTTTTGATTTTTTTTAAATTTCTCCAACTAAATTTGTTCAAAAACTTTTATGTACAAATTTAACCTCAAAAAGACTCAATCGTCGAAACGAAGTATTTAATAAAAATGAAGTGTGATAGTCAGCCAACTGATGTACTATCATTTCTCATGTACGTTCAAGTCATTTTCTCATTTTTTTAAGAAACAAAATAAACTATACTTGAAAAACTATACATGAACATATTTTTGTATTTTTTTTATAAAGATTTAAAATTTTAAAAGCTTTTTCACTGATCAATATTTCATACCAAAGTGATACAGTTACCTTTTATCTTCAAGACATCATCTTTCCATTTGTTAGAATCTCCCCTAGGAATAAGCTTGTTTTGAGATTCTGCATCCTTGCGAGTTGAATGTCTGGAACAAACCTTTTAATATGCAATGTATTCCCTGATTTGTTCCTACACAATTAGAGAATAGATTAAAAACATTCTATCACCTTAAAATCCCATCCAAGCAACAAATAATCCATTTTACGGTTTAAAGAATTAAAAACAATGGATATTTGCCCTGTCATGTGCCTGGAACAACCCATTTAATAAACAATGAATTTGTGGTTGTTCCTACACGCATAGCGGGATCAGTTGGACACAGGAACCCAAGTCATAAATGTCTTGAGGTTCCCTTGAGCATCAACATATGTGACCTCTTGCCAACTCATATCTTTCCCATCTTTAACAGAATCATTTGTTAATAAAGATTTTGTTTGCTGAGTTTTAAGTTTCCAAGTCTGTCTTGGCTTAGTGAAATTGGAAATAGCAGACTTTGGAGTGGAGCAATCCGAATTCGAATTCTTAGAACTCTCAACACTCTTTGATTTCTGAAAATTTATTCTTCTTTTAACAGTTTCTAAATCATTTGAGTGCAAACCTGTCATATTAACTTTAAATCCTTGAGTATCTGTGACCCGTTGTACAGATACTCGTGGTTTTCTAAAATAAGCATTTTGGTTAACCATTGGATTCGGTTGAAACTTGTTACCTTTCACTTAAGGGGATTGTCTATTAACAACACGGTAGTGACACTCCTTTGCCAAATGCCCATCGTTCCCGCAGACGAAACACGCTTTCATCCTTTTTCTAATGTCAACGTAAGCACTAGCCTCATGTTGGAATTCCTTCTTAGGAAAGGTTTTTCCATTCTTCTTGCCCCTTGGTACAGCCTTCTGATTTTGCTTGTGGTAAGGAACATATAGACGATGAACACAATTTCGGGCTATATGTCCTGGCATGCCACAGTGGTAACATGTTTTCCTCTTAATATATGTAGCACCCGATGATTTATCAACACATGGAGATCCGTAGGATCTATGAGGACGAGACTGTCCTTGTTGTGCTGATTTCTTACGTGTCTTCCCTTTGTTGCCACAACTCTGTGTATTATTATCAGTACAATTCTGAGATGTAGTGTCATTTGAGTTTGATGACATGTTTGAATGGGATTCATTTTCACTAGCCTGAACCCCTTTACTATCAGAAGCAACATCATTTACTACATCTGCACATGAAGTAGAAGCATCAAAATTGTTCACACATTTAAAAACAGGCTTGATTTCCTCTAGGGATCCTGATCCAACAGTTTCAGATTGAACCTGTTTACCATACTTCATGTCTTTTACCTTTTCTTCCTATTATTTGGTAACAGGGGTAGGGACATAATTGTGGTTGTAGGGTGGGGGAACTTGACTGTATCCTATTCCCTCACCTTTATTTTCTTTCCACCACAATTGGTTTTCAATCATTGAGTTAACTACTTTGCTTGAACCATCGAATTTTTTAAAATCAAGTTCAGCATTTTCAGATTTACTAGTTAGATTCAAGATCTCTAACTTGGAGGCTTTCCAGTTTAGCAGTTAACTCAGCAATTTCTTGTTTGGCATCTAGATAATGACAGCCTTTTATCCTAAGATCAGACTTAAGTTTTTTAATATCCTTGTTTTGAGCTTCTATTTTGTCTAAAAAACCCTTTTCATTCTTCTTAAGTTTAAAATTTTCTGATTTTATTCTTTCCATATCTCTACTTAGACAGTCATTATGAAGCTTATACATTTCTATTTTCTCACCACAATTTAAAGAACATGGTTTAAAGACGAGTTGTGAAGAATCAATTGAGTAATTAGATTGATTTTCCCGCTAAAATTTCTCGAAAAAATATGATCGCCAAAATTCTCAAGAAGGATGTCCCGCTCAAAAGAGGCGTCCAGGAAAAATTTTGTTCGAATTTCCCGCCAAAATTTTGCCGAAAATCACCCGAGAAAAAATGTTTTCGCCAAAATTTTCAAGAATGAAGTCTCGTTTATAAGGAGTATTCTGGAAAAGTTTCGTTAAAGAAAATTTTTCCCGCCAAAAAACTCAAGACTTTAAACGAATTTTTTTTTTACTCCTTGACCAAGAACTCCTTTTGACCGAGAACAATGGTTGACCGAGAACCCTTCCTTTTGACCGAAAACTCAAGACTTTGACCGAGAAGTCAAGAGTTTGACCAAGAACCTGATATTTTGACCGAGAACTCAGTTTCTAACCAAATACCCTTTATGATTGACCGAGAACTATAGTTGTTGACCGAGAACACCCCAATTTTGGCCGAGATCCTTTAAAA
This sequence comes from Bidens hawaiensis, assembly GCF_021521415.1. Lineage (NCBI taxonomy): Eukaryota > Viridiplantae > Streptophyta > Magnoliopsida > Asterales > Asteraceae > Bidens > Bidens hawaiensis. The sequence goes on from NW_027492188.1 coordinate 59,252, forward strand.
ATGGCCGAAAACAATGACTATTTGACCAACTAGTTGGTATCTTTGACCGAAATCCCCAAAATCAAACAAATTCAGTAACAAACTCCCGAGAATTAAGGGATTTTGATTTATTTCTAAACTAAAATCAACTCCTTTCCAAAACCTTACTGTTTCATCTCCGGTCACTTTAATCACCGTAAACATAATCAAACCACCAAGAACACTATTCTTGAATCCGTTGATATCACAATAACGAGCCTGAATTCGTCCAAGGCTCTGATACCAATTGTAAGTCCCGAATCTGGATCACTACAATATGATATCAACCAAACGAGTATTGGTGCGGAATACCAATCCTCGGTGATTCAAGAACACAAAAGTTAACAAGTAAAGTAACACGGAAATGCTTCAAAACACACGTATATTATTGAATACGTTGGATGCTTTAGCACTTACAAATACTTGATAATAAATAAGAATGAACCACTGATTAACCAGCTAGCCACCTTAAACCCTATACATGTATTCTCTATATATAGGGAAACTAATAATCAGGCCCAAAGTAAAGCCCAAAGCCTACCGAGATCCCTTAGTGATCTCGGTTTACATACATAGCCCAACACTAAACCCAATAACCATATAACTAAGTACAAACTACCAAATATGGACCCAACAACATCTTAGCACTAACACAGGTTCTAGTTGAGAGAGATGTTTACAACGTGTACGTTTGAATAGAGCGTATACCATTTATCCGACGTATAAGAGGATATTTATAGTCTTGACATATCCGCCATATAAGTAGCATTACAGTAAAGTGTACAAGTCTTATACTTATGCGACGTATATGTGCAAAACATATCCAACGTATAAGTTTAAGACTTATATGTTGTAAACGAAAAATTTCTCACCCATGTTTTGACCAAGTCCAAGTTAATGAACTTGTTTAACATGAATAACTTAATTAAGCCCATTTTTCTGAAAATAAATGTTCAACAAGTCCAAATTAATGACCTTGTACAAACAACTAACGTTTTAGCCTTTCAAAACATGATAAGATTTTGTAACAACAACTCAGTTTTACATTACCGACTGATCTTTCCAACATATAATATCCCATTCCTTAAGAGTCTGAAATAACTCAAAAGTGTAAAATCTATTTGGTTTATAAGATAAGCAGTAAATGAAATGTAAAGCAGTGAATTACAAAACTATTTACAAACAATGAACTCACACATATTTTTGCGACATTGAGCAAAGAATCATATTGATCAAATTGTCCTTTCATCACCGTTTTATATTTCAATTTTATTATGACTAGTGTTAAGTCAGCCATTGGTATTATTGTCCACCTAAACTTTTCAATATATTTTTCTGAAATTTCTGTGATATGATTAACAGTTCAATGAAGCACTAAATATTAGGAAAATATCAGTCTCCAGTCTTTATTTAGGTTTATTTTGGTTTTTACCATGTCACCCCCTTGACTAAAATCTTAGAACCAGTAGATCAAAATATTTTTCAGTATTTTAGCTTTTACTAGTAAATAATCTCCACTACAAGATATACCCATGTTATCAAGCAATACCCCAAGTTCCTTTCCCATTGACAAGTATGTACAATTTCATCTGTATGGCTTACATTAATCGTATCTCTTGTGGTTTGTTTCTTAATGGTAATAAGAAGCGAGCAAGGGGACCATGTATGACTCACATTATGGTTTGATCAAGTCAGTAATGAAATAGTACGATAAAGTACTTTAGTGATCAAGTTTAAAGACTTATATTGCAGTAAAACTGCGGGTTCGCATTTTGAGCATTTTAATATTCACATTTATGAATACCCTGATGATAAACCGCATAAAGACCCAATGGTGTCCGGAGCCCGAAGCATCCTATCAATACATGATTTAAGGCCCTAAGACCATACATCATTGAAGTGTTAACCATTAACTAGAAGCTTAAAACATTTTATTTTCTAGTTTTAGAGATCATACTGAAACATAAGGCTTTAGTATGACAGGTTATTATATTTCTGCCTTCATTAACAAGACTTTTGTTAGAGAACTGACACCCATTTCAATTCAGTTATTTAAGTTTATATCACATACTCTTTCTTAATTGTTTGTTTTAAAGCCTACCAATGCTCTAATACAACTAACCACAAAACCTTTTAAGCTTATTTTTTTTACTGGATATGAAACTAGATGATTAGTGTACTATCATCTTCCCTTTTTGCTTCAAAACCTCATTTAGAGGAGCATTTTTCAATGTTTTTGACAATTTATCATATTTGAATGTTTTTGGCCAAAATATTTACAAAAACAAAATATTTGAATGTTTCTCCCACTAAAATCAAAAACTCATTTAAACCAAAATATTTACAAAAACAAAATTTGACACTGATGAATGGTCACACGAGGGCCGAATCCATAATCTCGAGATCACTCTCTTTCCCACCGCCCAAAAACTTCATACCGTTAGCTTTAACAAATATGATGGTCGGCTATATATCATGTGTATATGTGCTATTTCATATATTTTAATTTTTTATATTTAACGAACATGATTACTTTAAGTTCTTTTATGATTGCAGGTGTTCGGAACTTAAACGAGCTAATTCAAAGCCACCCAAATGAAGATTAAGCGAGTCTCAAGAAGACGGAATCGTAGGGAAACATATATGGATGGTTAATAAGGATTCGGGAATGGTTTGGATGAGAAACCTGAAGCCGAAGCGAAAATTGAACAAGACGGCTTACCAGAAAAGTGTCTTTTAGTAAAACGGGCATATCTCGACCTAGAAAATGAGTTATGAAACCTATAATATATGAATTTCGGGTTTCTTGACGAGACGAATCTGAGTATGAGGCTAAGCTATTTCGCGCTACGTGAACTGATGGTGAAAAACCCTTCGCGCTATGTGAAGGGGCTTAAAACTGGAAAGAAGAACCCTAACTTGATATAATCAGTTTTGAGCCCTTATTTCTTGATATCTTCTATTCTAGAAACCAGGGAGAAGCTCTAGGACGATTTTGCACCATCCCAAAGAATCCGATTCATTATAATATCACATGCTTTCATCCTTTCATCAAATAAGCGAGTTAATTGCTATACCGATGTCAAACTAAAACCATTATATTCACTTTAGGCTAGGGTTTTGTGTAAACTAGCTTTGATAAGATTTTATGTGTTTAAATGATTAAGAAATTGATCGAGTTTTGTTATGTGATCTTGTTTACTTTGTTAATTGATTTATTAAAAAATTATTATTTTTTATTGTCAAACCTTGAATCACTTATGTGATTAGGTTTATCAACATATAGGGTTAGCTCTTGTGTTATTGAACTAATAACAGTTAGTCATTGCAACTTAATTGGTTTTCATAATATAAAACTGGTAATTGGGTAGACCATGTTCAGTTGTGTCAACAATTCGATTGGGATATCGTTTGTCATCGTAACTCAACTATTAGGCCTAGTAATTACTGCGCATTCACTTTATGTGAATTTGTAAGTAGTTGGTCATCGCATTACCTGAACCTGAAGTGAATCCTTTTCCTATAATTGTTACAGTTAATTAAAAGTAATCGTGTGCTTCTAAATCATCTTTATAAACCGCTTGACATCGAATGTCTGCTTAGAATAATAATTAATTAGTCACTTGTCTTACTTGCACTCTCCATTGAGTCCCTGTGGAGACGACCTTACTTACCCATACAAGTTATAGGTATTTAAGGCTGTAAAATACTTGTTTTTGATTACATCACGACATCTACAAAAAAATGGTGCCGTTGCCGGGGAATCAACGTTCAAAGTACTAGTTTTTATTTTTGTTCTTTTTGCTTTAGTTTAATTTTTGCTCTTGCTTTTATTTTTATTTGTTTTATTTTACGTGGGGTATTCTTATGTTTCATGTGTGTAGATAACTCACAATGACAGGGAGTTGGGTCTATGACCCACATGAAGGATATGAGTTCGTGGATAATTCTGACCCATTCCATTCATTTCCATATCATGAACCACCTTGATACAACCCACAAAGCTATTATGCGCTAGATAATTATAATCAAAGGAACATCAACCAGCAGGGTCACAACCGGCAATACCATAATTATTCACCGCCTCCACATGATGATCATGGTTATAATGATTCAGGTGATGAGTTTGATAGTGATGGGCCTGAGACGCCAAATTTTGTAAGTTATCAAGAGGATGAAGACTACTACTAGCATGAGCACCCTCAACCAATATACGAGGAAGTCAATCAATATTATAAACATGGTTGTACATATCATAGGAATTATTAGAAAGATCAAGAAGATTCCCTAGGTAACAAAGAAGAGTCTATGAAAGACATTATGGATTTTTTTGAAGGAGATGATAAGGGATTAAGAAGCTTAAAATAAGGCTTTAAATCATAGGTTGGATCATCAAGAAACGTCTAATGCTGCCCAAGATGAACCGATGAGTCAACTTTTAGAAGAGGTAGCCCAAATTAAATGAGAAAAAGAGAAGTTGGCTAGTGGTGTCGTGGTTGATGAGGGATTGATAGAAGAGGTTCTTGATCTTTCAAAAATTTGAGGAGGTAGTTGTGGAGAATAATACCATGCCAATTCCTCGGTTACCGAAGAGCCAGTGAATGCCTCGGTTGTGGTTTCTGATGAGGATGCTGAATGTGTGGACCGAGTTGATGACAAAGTACATTTCAAGATATCAGACATTGAAATAGTCCCAAGTTATTCGGATTATTCCTAGTTGCATAGTCCTCAAACTGATATAGCCGCGCATGTTGGTTTGAACTAGAAGAAGAGGAAGGTAGAGGTGAAGGATAGTGGGCACACTATTAAGAAATGGGCCTATATTGGTTCTACAGACGTTTCAACCACAAAGAAGAAGGGCAGCCACAACACCTTAGACACCGAGCTTACACGAGAAACTTGGTCGGAAAATGCTCGGTTGGGCCCTGTTCATTATTTGATGTTTCGAAGATAAAAAAGAGCGTGTGAGCTCGACGTGTTCGCTACCAAGCATTTATTGAAAATTCTGAAGGTAAATGTGCATTCACGCCGACCCATATTTGTTCATTAAACAAACTAAGCATGAAAGAAGAAGCTGAGCCGAGGTGTGTCAACTACCGAGATTTTACAGGGAATTCGGTAGGGAAGTGTCCGCTTAGACCACCGTAAACATTATACCAAGTAATGGTCTAGCTGAAGACCTTAACAAAAACTTAGAGCTAATTGGGAGGCAACCCAGATTTTAGTTTTTTGTGTACATTTTAGTTTTTTTTTATATTTGTATATTATTAATCATTTATTTCAAGTAGCAAAAGGTAAGTGTGGGGATGCCACACCGAAAATCTAGGAGTTCTTGATGTCCGTTAAAGAAGTTATCGATGTTTGGATTGCTAGGTCTTCATAATGGTCCATTGACCTGTTCTAATCACTTGGAGTGCTTTAATGATTTGCTACGGTTAATCCAGGTACGTGTATATTTTGTTGTAATTAAAAATTTGTGGGTGTAGTCCTAGAAACCCTTACGAGACCTTACTCGTCCACCCGAGCTATCGGGGGGGGGGGGGGGGTTCAAGGGCTTGTTACATATGCTAAATGTAATCGTGATTCCTACGAAAGTGAGTTAGGTCTTTTAACATTTTTACCCATTTAACAAATTTATTTATGAAATTTATTTCTCTTGGCTTGGTAAAAATAACTGTTTTGCAGACCGTTTATAATACCTTATCTATTAATTGTGAGAAGCATGCTTCTACACTTTTTTAGAGTTTGCAGACATAGTTGAGACTTTGGAAAAGATGGATTTTTCTAGGCCATCACGAGTACACACGTGTTACCTTTATCAGGTGATTTCGTTTTCATTATTCACTTTGTTTTTCTAGTTAATTTGTTAAAAGTGAATTGTATAGTTTGTTATGACCATCACATTAATCCCGGTTTTATAATTTATAATCCGTCAATTTAAACCCTGTCCTCGTTAATGTTCTTTTAAAAGTGAAATTTTTATTGAGGACAATGATAACTTCAAGTGTGGGGATGAGGGAAAAGTTGGGAAATATTAAAATGTTTGCCTTAGAGTACCTTGATTTTGCATAAAATCCAGATGTGTAAATATTTAATTGCTATTATTAATGCCAAGTAGAGGTCTTTGGTCACAGTTAGTTTTTAAGCTTCTCAAAAGTCTTCCTATTGAATGTTTTAAAAAAGGAAAATTAAAATGGACCGTTTAGATGGGGATAACGAGTCATGGAGACAAGTACACATGTTTCATATCGGTAGCCCATTTCCTTCCATGCGTGTGTGAGATTTGCCTTATATATAATACACATTATTATATGTAGATATATATACATGTCATATGAGTGATACTAAGAGTGTAACCCGTATGTTCATGATATCTACAACTTGTTTGTCATATGCATATCAAGATCTTAATACCACCACGTGTATGGAGAAATAGGGCTGTAGAAACCCACATTATATTGGCCTTTACATATATATATAAAATAAAATAATACTCCCTTCCCTACATTATCCATAGGTGCCAAGTTTGTGCCTTTTCCCTTTCATTTGTTAAACCCACATTACAAGCCGTGTTAGCCTTAGCCTTTTATTTTAACCCCGTGGATGAAACCTGGTATGTTAGAGTTGTATATAAGTTGTTTGTCGGGCATAGTACACAATGTACGTGTGTCTCGGGTCAGGTTTCTGTATATATTGATGTTAGTATTAGTTAAATAAGTGTAAAATGAAAATAAAGAGTAAAAAAAAAGGTAAAAAAAAAGAATAAAAATCAAAGAAAGGTTCAAAAGGAGTCAATGTTTGAGTCAGTATTGTTTGTAATAAAAGTCAATAAGTTTGTTTTTCTGTTTGTTTGAATAAATTATTGCGTTTCATCCACCATAAGTCACTAAATAATTCTTATTCCACACCCGAACCTAAGCCACAACAACACCTTATTCCTATTCTTTATGCAACCGGTGGGTAATGGGTGGAGATATGACTTGCTTTCAAGCTTATTACATTATGTTCATACTCAATATAGAGGGCAAAAAGATACTAGCACACTTTTTGTTGGTCCAGATATTAAACCAAGAGAAGAGATATTATACTATGAGGGGTGTGAACATGTGTGCCTTAACCGGAAATAATATACACTTGTTTAGGAGCTTCCATTGTTTTTAAATGCATTATCAATCTTGAAAGTGTTAGTTTTTGAGAATTGGGTATGACCTTATACCTTACTAGTATTAATAACGATAATTGATGAACCATCGATCGAGGAGTACGTGTTGCATGATAGTTTGCTTGAGGGAAATCAAATGATAATTGTGTGGATGTGATGGTTGGCTATAAATCATGAATATATATATATATATATATATATATATATATATGTATGTATTTTAATAGTTTGTATATAACAAACACAATTACTTTGAGTTCTTTTATGATTGCAGGTGTTCGGAGCTTAAATGAGCTAATTTAGAGCCACCCAGATAAAGATTAAGCGAGTTTCAATAAGACAGAGGTATAGGGAATCATATATGGATGGTTAAGAAGAATTCATGAATGGTTTGGATGAGAAACCCGAAGCCAAAGCGAAAATAGAACAAGACAAGTTATCAGGAAAATGTCTTTTAGTAAAACAGGCATATCTCGGCCTAGAAAATGAGTTATGAAACCCATAATATATGAATTTCGGGTTTCTCAATGAGAAAATTCGATTATGAGGTTATGTTATTTCGCGCGACGCGTATTGATGCTGAAAAACCCTTCGCACGGGAAAAAGAACCCTAACTTGATATAATCAGTTTTGATCCCCTATTTCGAGATATTTTCTATTCCCGCAACCAGAGCGAAGCTCTAGAACGTTTTTGCACAATTCCGAAGCATCCGGTTCTTCAGCTCATCACATGCTTTCATCCTTTCATCAGATAAGTGAGTTAATTGCAATGATGATGTCAGACTAAAACCATTGTATTCACTTTAGGCTAGGGTTTTGTGTACACTAACTTTGATCAGATTCTATGTGTTTCAATGATTAAGAACTTGATTGAGTTTTGTTATTTTATCTTGTTTACCTTGTTAATTGATTGTTTAAGCAGTTATTATTTTTGATTGTCAAACCTTGCATCATTTATCTGATTGGGTTCCTCAACATTTAGGGTTAGCCCTTGTGTTATTGAACTAATAATCATTAGTCATCGCAACTTAATTGGATTTTATAATATAAAACTGGTAATTGGGTAGACAGGGTTCAGTTGTATCAATAATTCGGTTAGGGTATCATTTGTGATCATAACTCAACTATTAGGTCTAGTAATTACTACACATTCAATTTATCAGAATATGTGAGTAGTTGGTCATCACATTACTTGAACCTGAAGTGAATCATTTTCCCATAATTGTTACAGTTCATTAAAAGTAATCGCGTGTTTCCAAATCATCTTTAACCTCCTGCTTAGAATAATAATTAATTAGTCATGTGTCTTACTTGCACTTCCATTGATTCCCTGTGGAGACGACCTTACTTACCCATACTAGTTATATGTATTTAAGACTTGAAATACTTGTTTTCAATTAGAGCATGACATTTACATCAAAATATAGAAACCTGTTTTTAGTAAAAAGATCTGCTTTTTGTTCATCGGTGTGAATTTTGTTTATGATTACCAACTTCTTCTTGTAACAATCACTGATGAAGTGATCTCGTATTTCAATATGTTTAGTTTTTAAGTGATTTACCGTATTTTAGTTATTGAAATAGCAGCAGTGTTATATATAAAAATAGTTGTGGTCAGAAAATTCAAACAGTAACTGTGCATCTACTGTTATATCCAAAGAATCTGAGAACAACTAGAGGCAGCCACATACTCAGCTTCACAAGTAGACAGTGACACGATGGTTTGCTTCTTGCATTGCCGTGTGACTAACCTATTTCCAAAGAATTGATCGGGTGATTTGGATTTCATTGGTGTCAAAGCCTTGGTTTCGGTATCTACTGTTAGTACACGGTTTAGCGTCTCGAGTCTTTGTATGTAACGTTAATGTATTTGTCATTTAAATTATGTAATAAATTATTAAGTCTTTAAGTTAGTTCGTTAATGTAATGTCTAGTTCGCTAAGGATGTTTAGCGAACTAAGACCTAAGTTATTATCCCTCCTGATTCGTTAAGGATGTTTAACGAATCAGGAGGTGATTCGTTAAGATTATTTCATTTAATGTATGTAACGAAGTGGACTCTAGTTCTCTAGGGGATGTTAACGAACTAGGTCCATCTTCTATTTATATGTGAACACTGTTCACAATTAACATAAGTTTTGAGTATTATATTATTGAACCTCTGTCCAGATCTACTCTCAAACTTCGTTAACGTATTCAATCTCAATATTATACATACACATATATACAACTAATACTAATACTAATATATAACATATAATCAATAGCATCATGAACTAGATCCGCATAATCGGTTAAGTAATCTTAGATCTGAGATCGATTTCACAAGTGGTATCAGAGCTTTCGGGGATTCGATTGCTCTTGATTTGGTTATTAATTCGTTAATTTAGGACTGTTAATTGTTAATTTGATATTATTCAGTGTTCGGTTTGAGTTTGATCAAATTCAGTGTGAATTTGATTAAGATATGGATTGAGTTTGGTTAATTTGTGGTTTGGTATGGTATTGGTAAGGTATTGGGAAGGATTGTTGGGTTGTGATTGAGAAGTGGTTTGGATCTAGAATTGGCCGAAAACAGAGTGTTGTTTTGGTTAATTTGGGTTCAAGTTAAAGTAAATTGGATTACGGGATGATTTGAGATAGATTCGCGTTAAGTTTCCGAGTAATTTGGTAGTTCATTTGTGCGATTTGGTTAAAAATCGAGGTAGTATTACGGATTTGGTTATGGGTTTGTGTTCATATGATTTCCAGATTTCTGGAAATCACGTTTGAAGATTTGAAGATCTTCAAACAAATTTGAAGATTCGTTGATTTTTGTTTAATTCGTTAACACTGTTCACCAAATTCGCTACCTGATTCCTTAATTTTTAAGCTAATTAGTTATGAGTTTTGGTTGATACGTGAACCAATTCGCTACACAATCCGATTCGTGTGAGACACGTCTACCTTGGAAATTGTGTTATAACAACTTCTGCCACGTGGAATTTGTTGTCAGAGTTTGTTACAAACCGTTGTAACAACCTGATTCGCTATAAGCTGATTCGCTATCAACTGTAGCTAGTTCGTTATCTAATTCGCTAGGCCTGTCTTAGAGATTCGTTAAAGATATCTTTCTGATTCGCTAAGCCAATACTTAGTGATTCTTTTAGCCAATACGTTAGTTGACTTATTCGTTGACCATCTGATTCGTTGATCAATTCGTTAATTTCAATTATGATTCTCTACCTGATCAATCTTAACTACGTTAAGATTTGATTCGTTGATTACTGTTCACAGTATGCTACAACTGTTCACAGTTCGCTACCTCTACTGTTTACAATTCGTTAATCTTATTTTCAAAATTAACCCTTAAAGTTAAAAACTTGTCAAAATGGCTGGTATGTACGCATTAGCTTCTTAAAACATGTTGATGCAACAAATGTTACAACTGGATACCGTGATTGGTTCACATTCAAAGTGTCCACGTTTGATGAAATTTAGCGATTTTCCTAAATGGGAACCCCGTTTCCGGGCTCATCTAGGGTCAGTTCACCCTGATTATTCATATTGTTTGGATGAGGTCTACACCGTTCTAATGATTGGGGATGCGACTATTGGTTTTACACCTAAAGCTATCTCTCAAAACTCTGTTGAAGAGAAGAAAGCATTAGAAATTGAGACAAAAGCTTATTCTACTCTTACCATGGCTTTACCTGAAAACATCTTTCACCAAGTAGGAAGTATTAAGATTTGTGCTTCATTATTTCAACATATTCGTATGAGAAGTATGGGAAACACCGAGATGGACAAGATGAGATTGGAGATATCTGAATTTGACAAGATTGATACTATTAAAAGTGCTTTGCCAAGTTCTTATTCAACTTTCCTTATGGTGTTGAAGGAGAATAATTATTTTAGTAATGAGGATTTGACTGCATCTGAATTTCGGCAAAAGATCGAGGCTCGAGAGTATGATCTTAAATGTCAGAAGTCTTCGAAAGATAATCAAGATCTTGCATTTTATGGTGGAAGCATGCCATTAAGTTCAACCATTTCACCTATCACTGCTTTTCTCACTCAAACTGCAAGTGAAAATGCAACAACTATTTATAGTGATCCACGTGCTTGTTTCTACACGGCTGGAAATAATAGTTCATCTGGAGGATCTGGGAGTTCTTCATCATCAAATCAATTCTCATCACAACCAAATGTAAACATGAGAGAAGTTGAACAAAATTTTGCTTTCTTATCTGCTTTCATGACTTCATATGAGAATTTGGTTAGTAGTAAAATTGCCACAAGTGATTTGACTGATGAAGATTATGATCAAATTGATCCGGATGATTTGGAACTAATGGACTTAAAGTGGAACATGGCAATGATAGTCAGGAAAGTGAAAAAGTTCATGCAGAGAACGGGTAAAGATCTTCCTTCGTTGAACAAGAAATTGGGGTTTGATAAATTAAAGGTTAAGTGCTACAATTGCCAAGAGTTTGGTCATTTTGCCAAAGAATGTGATAAGCCTAAAAAAAAGTATACCGGTCCCAGTAAACAAGATCAAAACTCATCGAGAAAGAGTGGTAGTGATGCAGGAAAGTCTTCTGGAGGTAAACCTTCGTCTTCTGGATCTCAAGCAATGTTATCCAACGTAGATGGAGATGACTGGTCACAAAGGTTATTATGTGGTAACAATCAAGCAAATCTTGCAATGTTTGGATTTCCTGAGCACTTTCAAGATGTAAGTGGAAGTGAAATTTCTTCTGATGCTGATACTGAGTCTGTGTCTGATGATTCAAATGAAAAGCTTCTAACTACTTTCGCTTGCATGGCAAAGATCAGTGATTCCACCACGTCTTCTTGCATGGCTAAGCAAAATGAGGTTAGTAATTCTACTTCTAACTTATCATGTGTTGATTGTGTGACCAATAAGTCTAAGATAAATGCCTTGAAACTTCAAAATGATAATTTGCTTAAAGATTTTGTTTCGTTAAAAGATACTTATAGGCAATCCTTGACCTCTCAAATAAATTCAAGAGAGAAAATTGAGGCTTTAACTATAAGTAATCAAGATCTTAAGGCTGAATTGTCGGTAAAAATGACCATCAATGATCGAAAATTTCAAGAAATCTTGAAACATAGATAAAAGATAACAAAGCTTGAAAATGAGGTTCTTGATTTAAAGAACAAATTGGGCAAATTCAGAAACTCTTCCTTTTTGCTAAATGAAATAACTGAAGCATCTGGTAAGCAAAAAGATTCAAAGAAAGGAATAGGTTTTGTTGAAATTCCACCACCTTTTCATAATGATTACAAACCAAATCCTTTTGCTAGACAAGAAGAGGATGTGATTGTTAAAGAATCTGTGATTCTTGAAAAGACAAAACCAGTTAAACCTGAAAGTGTTAAAGCCCAACCTTCAATTCAGAAACCTCATGTTCAAAGCAACAAATTTTTTGTTGAAAATGTTGACAAAGTTATCATTGAGGATGTGTTCGAACCTGAAATCATACACAAGAACAAGAACATTCCAAGTTCAAATAGCATACACTGTGAACCTCATGAATTTGAGGAGGCTGTGTATGGTTCGCACACAACCAAGGTGAAACTAGATGCTCATGTTAATGTCAAACCAGTAAGGGCCAAGAAACCAGAAAAAACCCAAAATTTCTGATGAGGATTTGTTGCGTTTTATAAATTCAACTGTTTCCAAGCTATCTACTGGTAGAGTATTTAAATTAAAGGGGATAGACACGATGACCACTGAGAAAGACATTCCAATAAGTATCATTAAACCAGAACTTATTGAAAGTGTATTTCACAATGAAATTTCCAAGATTCAAGGTCTTGAACGTCGGTATGCTCAAGCTAAAACATTGGCTCCATCTGATCCATTGACTAAAGCAAAGCAAGTTTTAAAACAGGCTAAGAAAGTTCAATTTGTTAAGTCAACTGGAACAGATACGTTGAAAAGTTTTTCAAACTATTCTAATTTAGATTTTTACTTGAAAAAGAAATCTGAGTTATCTGATGATTTTGCTAAGAGCATGACCAAAAATGTGAGTCATCATTCATCCTCTGTGTCACATGTTCCGACTAATTCTCAATATCATCATGTTGACATGCGAAGCTGTTTCCTTTGCGGTCAACAAGGTCATGTAGTAAGAAATTGTGGCCAGAAGAGCTATCAAAATATTCATCCTTTTATCAAAGACCATTCCAAACCAGTTCCTTTGGTAAAGGAGATTCTGAAACGACCTGTGCCGTATGCTGATGATACTCATATTATGTTCTCTAACGTGCATCCTCAAAAGGTTTTCCATGTGAATGAAACTCATGGTTTTGTTAAACCAAAGTTTATTCCAACCGAACCGTTATGCAAAAAATGTTAATTCAAATGTAGTTCAAGCTGCGTATCTAAGACGAAAGTCTAAGAAACCTGTAACTTATTCTCAAGTTGCTGAACAACAATTGAATGCAACTAAGTTTACCTTTTCTCAAGAAACCAAAAGGTGCCCAAGACTGAGGTCTGGGCTGCCTTTTTGAACTAATCATTTTCGTTTGTGTGTAGGGTACATCTAAGACCATTTCTGGTGAAAACTGGATTATGGATAGTAGATTTTCTCGTTATATTATTGGAAATCTCGACCTCTTAACAAATGCAAGAAATATTCAAGAGGGTTATGTGGCGTTCGCTGGGAATTCTGGGGGTATGATTACACAAGAAGGTGATGTTTTGAATGGGCATATTACATTTGAGAAGGTTAACTGTTGTGATAAAGTGGACCATAATTTATTGAGTGTGTCGCAAATCTGTGACAAGCAATACACTACAATATTTACAGATAAAGAGTGTCTGATTTTAAAACCCGGGTTATGTGATTCCCAAGGACATGTTTATCATGCGATCATCTCGATCAAATGATATTTATGTCTGAAATATGAATTCTAAATTATCAACATCGATTGAAACATTTTTTGTCTCGAAAGCAACCGAGAGAGATTCTATTCTATGGCATCGTAGAATGGGTCACATTCTTGTTCGTAAGATGAACTATCTCATGGCAGAAAGTGAGAAGAATTCGAAGTGACAATGGGTCTTGTTTATGAGTTCTAAGGATCAAACATCGGTTCTCGTTCAAAATTTAATCACTAAGATCGAATCACTATACAAACAGAAAGTGAGAAGAATTCAAAGTGACAATGGTACTAAATTTAAAAATACTGTATTGGATTTCTTTTGTTTACAAAAGGGGATTCATCGAGAAAACAGTGCTCCATACGTACCACAACAAAATGGTGTTGCTGAACAAAAGAATAGAACGTTGATTGAAGCTGCTAGAACTATGCTTGCTGATTCAAAGCTTCCTATTCATTTTTGGAATGAGGGGGTGAATACTGCTTGTTATACACTCAATCGAGTTCTAACTGTTAAAAGACTCAAGAAGACAAGCTATGAGTTGTTGAATAATCGTAAACCTAACTTAAAGTACTTGGTACCATTTGGGTGTCCTTGTACGATGTTGAAAAAGGATGTAGGCAAGTTCGATGAAAAAGCCATTGAAGGGTATTTCCTGGGTTATGCTTCTCCTAAGAAACGAGTATTTAATTTTATGTCTGGTTGAGTTGAAGAATGGTACCATGTGGACTGTCAAAAGTACACTACTCCTTCTCAAGGGAAAGGTCCCGACTGGATGTTTGACTATGATGGTTTATTCAATTCGTTTACTCCAACAACTGATCAACCAGATGAAGATTTAGTCCATGCTTATTTTGAAGAACAATTGGTAATTCCAAGATTTGCAAGTTCTAATGACGTTGAAGTTCCAATCGTAGCTCCAGTAGAAGAACCTGATAATGAGTTTCAAGTTCTCTTCGACAACACATCTACTTCATCTGATGACACTCAAGTTGTTGATCAAGTTATTGAACCTGATAGTGATGTTTCATCTCATGATCTGGGTGAAAACGACACTAATTTATTTGAAACTGTTGATGTTCCTGAGAATCCCACCCTTAGGATTCATAATTATCACCCGAAAGAAAACATTATTGGAGAACTTGATCTGGGAGTTCAAACACGACATCAAGTTGCTTCATCAACTGAGAATAATATATTGTGTGCTTATGCTGACTTACACTTGTCTGGGATTGTAAATCTTGCTAAATTTACTTGCTTTCTATCCCAAGTTGAGCCTACGACTCCTCGTATGGCACTTCAAGATCCTTCTTGGGTAGAAGCCATGCAAGAAGAATTACAGCAATTTGCACATTTGGGTGTTTGGGATCTTATTGACAAACCTGCTAGAGTCAAGAAAGCTATTCCAACTAAGTGGGTATATAAGTGTAAGAAAGACGATCGTGGGGTAATTGTGAGAAACAAGGCACGTTTAGTGGTGCAAGGTTTTTGATCAGCAAGAGGGTATTGATTACACTGAAGTATGTGCTACAGTTGCAAGATTAGAGTCGATTCGAGTCTTTCTAGCGTATGCTACTTACAAGAACATTAAAGTATACCAAATGGATGTCAAGAGTGCTTTTCTCAAAGGTGAACTTCATGAGGAAGTGTTTGTTTTACAGCCTCCAGGCTTTGAAAATCCTGATTATCCTGACCGAGTTTATCGCTTAAACAAGGCATTATATGGTCTACATCAAGCCCCTAGAGCTTGGTATGGCACGCTCGCCAACCATCTGACGGATAATGGTTTCAAACGTGGAACTGTTGACTGCACTTTGTTTTATAAGAATATTTGTGATGATCTTCTCCTCGTTCAGATTTATGTTGATGACATAATCTTTGGGTCAACAAACGACAAGTTGTGTAAGGAGTTCGAGAAATCAATGCAAACCAAGTTCGAGATGAGTTCGATGGGAGAGATGGATTTCTTCTTAGGGTTGCAGGTTCATCAGTCTGCGAAAGGAATTTTCATTCATCAGACAAAGTATGTGAACGATGTCTTGAGCCGATTCAAGATTACTGCCGGAAATATCCCTTCTACTCCTCTCCCCGTGGGTCACAATTTATCACCGGATGAATTGGAGGATACCGTTGATTCGACTCTCTATCGAGCTATGATTGGTTCTTTAATTTATCTAACTACTTCTCGACCCGACATAATGTTTGCTGTTTGTTTATGTGCTAGGTACCAAGCTAGTCCCCGAGTGACTCACCTGGCAGCGGTCAAGCGTATTCTTCAATATCTAAGGGGCAATCCTGACATCGGGTTATGGTA
Organism: Bidens hawaiensis; assembly: GCF_021521415.1. Classification (NCBI taxonomy): domain Eukaryota; kingdom Viridiplantae; phylum Streptophyta; class Magnoliopsida; order Asterales; family Asteraceae; genus Bidens; species Bidens hawaiensis. Next base: position 75,641 of record NW_027492188.1, read on the forward strand.
ACCCAAAGACGATACTTTTGATCTTACCGCTTATTCTGACTCAGACTATGGAGGATGCAAGATCAATTTCAAGTCTACCACAGCGGGTTGTCAATTCTTAGGAATCCGGCTTGTTTCCTGGCAGTGTAAGAAGGAGACAACGGTCTCCACTTCAACCGCTGAAGCTAAGTATGTTGCAGCCTTGAGTTGCTGTTCCCAGGTTTTGTGGATACAACAACATCTTCGCGACTACGGTTTGAAGTTTCTAACTACTCCCAACTTAATTGATAATTATGCTGCCATTAGTATCACCAAAACTCCCGTACAACATTCTAAAACGAAACATATCGAAATTCGATATCATTTTATACGGGATTGTTATGAAAAAAAATTAATTGACCTTGAGAAACTACATACTGATTTTCAGAAAGCCGATGTATTTACCAAAGCCTTTGATAAAACGCGTTTTTAATTTTTGCTTGGTGTAAATAGATTGAAGACCCTCGCTGATATCCTGAAACAAGGATGATTATTTGTCTTTTCTGTTAATTTTGGTTCAACATTTTATTTTGTTTTTAGGTTTTAGGGGGGTGAAACTTAGAAAATACAAAAATATTGTGCGTTTCGTTTGTATAGATAAAACCTAAAAACATTAAAATACAAAAATATTGTGCGTTTCGTTTGTATAGATAAAACCCAAAAACATTAAAAATTTTTGAAAAATCAAAAATATTGTGATCTTTCTTGAATTTGTTTTGAAAAACCAAAAACACTTAAAATTTGAAAATTAAAAAAAAAATTGTGCTTTCAGTTTATACAGAAAATTTTGAAAAAAAATAAAAAAGATTGTGAATTTCCTGTTTATAAAGAAAAATCCGAAAAGACAAAAAGATTGTGTTTTTAGTATGTAAATAGAAAAACCAAAAAGATTTTTGCTTACGTTCGCTGAAAATTACGTCATTTATTTCTATTTGAAAGACATATACTTGTATATGTTTGGCCCTGATAATTTCTTGTAAATCTTCGGGATAGCCATTTACCTGATAATGGAAAGTATTTGGGGTGTTCGTTAAGCTTTCTTCTATATTTTTTAGCTGAAAATTATGTCAGTTATTTAAGTTTGTGAAGCATGCTTGCATGTATTGGTCCTGTTATCTACTTGTAGATGGACTGGATAGCCATTAATTTATGAACTTAAATTAACTAGGGCGATTAAATTTGTTTATGCTCCTCAAATTTTTAGTTTTTGAAGCAAAAAAAAAAGAAAATGATATTACATTGATTATTTGACCCCAAATCCAGAAAGAAATAAGCTTAAAACACTAAGTGCTTAATCATTGGTGCATTGATAGGTCTTAAACAAGCTGTTAGAGTTAAGTAAGTGATATAAACCTAAAGAAAAGCCAAAGTGAAAGAGGTGTTAGTCTCTAGCAAAAGTTTCGGTGAGGATGGCAGAATGTAATAACCAGTCATACTCAAGCCTTATAGTTGTTGATCTACCAAAATTATAATACAGCAAATAACAAGCGTTAGGATTCTGGACACTGTGAGTCTTTATGCGGCTTAATCATCTGGGTATTCATAAACATGAATATTTCATTCGCTTTTAGAGCAAACCCAAAGTCATTAAACTTGATCACTGCTGTACCTCGTACAATCCAAATTACGGACTTGATCAAAATCCGCTGGTAGTCATACAATTGTTCCTCCCTTGCGTGCGTCTCAATACCAATAAGAAACGAACCCCAGGGGATACAACGTATGTAAGCCGACCGATGGACTCGTGCATACTCACTCACAGTAAAGGAAACTTGATGCATGCTCAAAAATTATAAATTTCTTAACTGGTATTCAAAATTTTGATCAACACTATAACGGTTTAAGTCAAGTTGGGGTGATTTGGCAAAAATCAAATTAAGCTTGAACCGAGATTAGAGGCTGATAGTTTCTGATATTCTGTGCACTAATTGAACCCTAAATCATATCACACAAATGCTTGAAGGCTTGTTATAAGATTTAAGTGGACAACAATATCAATGACCGACTTAACGCTAGTCATAATATCGCTGAAATATAAAACTGTGATGGAACGGCATTTTAGTCAATATGATTCTCTGCTCAAACTCAACAAAAATACAAAAATATGTATTGCTTTTGAAAAATTATAAAAATTCACAAAAAGATTGTCTATTCTTTGTTTTGGATATTTTTTTCATATAAATACATTCTTTAAATATTCCAAGATACCAAAAATATTTTTCATTTTAGTTTTACATGTATATTTAAATTCATTTTAGGTTATGTTTCAAAATCGTGAAACGTTTTAAGTTATTCGATTATCAAGATAAATGTTCTCGGTAATTCATTTAAGTTTTGTTAATTTGATTGATTTATTTATTTGATTTATTTATTTTAATTAAAGTTAAAATTAAATTAAGCATAATTCATTATTTATGGATAATGAATTAGGTTGTCTTAACGAACTACCTTTTAGTTCGTTCCCTAATTCGCTTCCGCTCTCTGTAACGAAACACACCTAGTTCGTTATGCATATTTAACGAATCAAGACACGAATCAAACCTAATTCGTTATACTACGTGTTCAGTTCGAATAACGAATCAGCTAATTCGTTATTTCAAATTTCAAACGAATTAGTTTGATTCGTACATTGGGAAGCGTGTAAGAACAACGTATATAGGACGGCGTGAATACGAACCGTCCTATACATCTTCTTCATCTTCCTATTTACATTGTTACTCTCGCAATTTTTTTCCAGAAATCTTGACCTTTATTGTATCTCTATCTGATCATATTTTCGTGATCCAAAGGTAAAGAGGATCACACCGTTATGATTTTCGTCTAATCTTATACTTATTATGGACCTTAAAGTTGTTACCATTATGACCGGAATATATTTCCGAGATCAATGGTGATATTCTATTAGACTTTGATTACTGATTAATGGGTTGATGATGAGTGGTTGTTTTCGGGGTTTTATACTCCGGTTAAACCCTAAGTTAAGTAATCTATATCATGTGTAAACCTATGCCATTTGCATCATTGTGGGTTTCCGAGACTTGTATAGTCATTTGTTCGGCTACTCATCGTCAATTATGAAAAAACTGATCTCTGATTTGCTACTTTGACCGTCTGTGTTCTAGTTAAATTTGACTTTGACCAGAGAGTCAAAGATTAAGTCTAATTTTGACCATTCGTTAACCTCAGCGAATTGGAACTTCCTCCATGTCCAATTCGTTAAGGATTCACACGAACTAGAAGAACGAGTCATTCACTTAACGAATCAGATATTGATTCGTCAATTTGAAACGAACTTGAAGTTAGTTCGTTATTATTAGTAGTTAATTCGCTAATTCTTCTTCGTTAAAATATTTACTTGATAGCGAATCAGTTGATTCGTTATACTTCTGTAATGAATCAAACTGTTTTGATAACGAATGACATTTCAAAATTAATTATTTAATTAAAGTAACTTAATATTGTAAATTAATTAAATATTCCAAAGGTCTAAACGCGTCGATACATCGATTACACACGACATCTAAAATTAAATACACTGTCTAGTGTTAGATATATATAAGTGCTTAATGTATATTAAACCTTCACATTACTTATATTCGTCTATATTTATTCAGTATAATGGACGATCAAATGGATCAAGACCCACCCGCTGCTCCCCAAGAACAACAACAACATCAAGAACAAGATGAAGTACAGTTGCTACCATATGACAAGAAGCACAACATCTGTGCTTATGTTGATTCAGACGTTGTTGACAAAGCTCTTTTTGGGACTATGTTAAGATTTCTACGTCGTTCGGTGATACACTATGCTATAACTTCTCGACCCACTGTTTATCTGAGTATTATTAGGCAGTTCTGGAAAACTGCTGAGTTTGTTGACACCGAGAATCACATTCGAGCCACAATCAATCAAACTCCCATAACAGTGGATGTTGAAGTGATCAGATGTGTGCTTCGGTTTGGGGACAATGATGATAACCCAAGTGAGTTTGATAAGGAGTTAATCAAGGGTTTGCTCAGAGGTGTACGTTATGGTGGAGATATTGAGGATTCTATGTTTAACAAGAATGGTCTATGCCCACCCTACAAGTATCTTTTACACGTATTGATTCATTGTTTGGGTGGTCGTCGAGGTGGATTTGATGAATGCCGAATTAGTCTACAATCGGCATTTGTGGCCCTTGTTATCAATAAACCATTCAACTTCTCAGAAATGGTCTTCTATCATTTCAAGGAGCAAGTCCAACAAACGGTTCAAAAGAAGAAATTCCTCATGTATCCAAGATTTCTCCAACTGATTATTTAAGATTTGATTCCCAACTTGGTAATTGATCGGACATTAGTGGATGATGTTCTCGCCTTAAAACACATGAAGGCCGAAACTGTACGTAGAATGAAGATCTATCGTAAGGAGAGGCCACGAGACAAATGTATGATTGGTCATATTATTAACCCTGATTATAAATGTCCTCCCAATGATCGTTGGATCCACGATGACTCGGATTCAGAGCGTGAGGGAGGAGAATGTGGGAATGATGGTGATGATGGTGGAGATGGTGGACATGGTGGTGATGGTGTTGCAGCTCTTCAAGAACAACAACCTGCAGTCGAAGCCACGTTAGCTGCCACAATTGTAGCTCAACGAGAACGGAAACGAAAAGGTAAAGCACTGGCATATGAAATTCCAGCAAAGAGAAGTGTATCAGCTGGAGCTGGTGTAATTATTGGTGTTCCACCGCCTCATACAACCATTTCTCAATGCACGGCAGTGCCGCTTACAACTAGCACTCCGGCGCTCACCTTGACGACGACGATGGTTTCTCATGATAGGCTTGGTATGATTCCACAAATGGCGTTAGCTGAAATACCAATTCCTTCTGCTACACCTTCTACTGTTCCTCCAACACCGTCTATGAGGCCCCCCCACCTAGTGATGTCTCTTTTATGAGAATTACATGGCCTTAGGGACCAATCTAGCCTGTTCATCCATCCTTATACAATATGCCACAGAATCGTCAGACATACATGCCTTTGAACCTACTTCACTTGTATGAAAATCAAATGTCTGCTGACCGCCTGAATCAGGAACGCCTCATGGAGAATCAAAAGAAACTGATGCGATATGTCTCTTTCTGCCAGAAAGAAACAAAAGCCCTACGTGAGATTGTTACGTCTCAGGGGGTGAAATTAAAAGAGCAGGAGGAAATTATCCTACAATTAACTTGTAAGGATTATGCACTTAAAAGACTCAAGAATGATGATGAAGATCCTGATGAGTCTGGTGCTGGTGGTGGGACGAAACAAGCTCACAAATCATCTACAGGTGCAGGTACTAGTGGTGGTGGTGATTCAGATAAGCAGATTATTGTTCATCAAGACTATACAGCTGCCAAACCTATCGAGATGATAGAAGCTGATACAGTCATATTTGTTGATGGATCGGGGATGGTTAGGGGTATAGTGAACAGAAACGAGATGTTGGACAGTTTGTTGAGCGAGCCTTAACACGAGAGCAGATTTCACTGCTGCTTGGTTTGAATGAAGAACAGTTGACTGTGTTAGAGGCAGAGCCTGATGGTGAGGTATTAAACGATGAAAAGATCTTAAATGATCCAACTGTTGAGATGAACACGGCTTATATTTATGAAGACGAGGAAGTTGAGGTTGAAGACGTCACTGCTGAGGAGTATCCTGACTTGTTTTAACACACAAATGTTGATCAAGGTGCTCAAGTATTCGATGAGCAAACGTTTAAAGCTGCTGAGGATGATTTGGAAAAGACGTCCAATGGTAAGAAGGTGGTTGACACGAGATTCAAATCGATTGAGAATCCAACCGATGATGATATTGAAAAATGGTTCAGCTACAAGAAAGTAAGTAAAATTATCAAGGCTTATCGATATGTTGATCAGGAGCGGAAGGATGAAGCTGCCGCTCGAGCCAAAGCTAATCAAGTGACATCATTCAAGACCGTGTCAAAGGTTCAAGGTGACATCGTTTCTTGGTTATTTGATTATGAACTTAAGGTATGTATTGTGAAATGGGAGAAGGAGATTCAGTACTATGAGAAGACTATGGACGCTCTTAATTTACCGCGATGGGATGTTCGTACCCTTGCGTGTGGTCCATTTATCAATCGAGGTGGTGACCGGTTAGCAGATTGGTTTCATTAACAACTGCTATTCGAGGTAAATTCTGGATTCAAGTTTCTCAAACCTCAATTTCCAACCCACAAACGTATTGATGAGATTGATCCAAGAACGGGTTGGAGAAAGTTGGTTCTAAAGGTCAAGCCGCCAAAGACCTTGAAGCGGCTGCCGATAAAGATTATGAATCAACACATACACAACTCTTTCAACCGCTGGTACTACGATTACCGAACCGGCGAGGCCGTCATTGTCTTGGGAAAGGGTCTGAAGACTGAGATGATTAAGATTATCGATCCAATATGGCTCTATAATTTAACCGAGACCGATAATGACGTGCTACACAACAACAAGATTTTGTTTGAGCGCAATGAAGACTATGATCTGGCTATGCAATTCAAACGCGTTGTGCGTGTATGTTATGAGAACGGGATTCATAGCTGCAGAGATTGGCAGTCCAAGAGTTTCAAGTGAAGATCAAAGACAAAGAGCTCAAGACGAGGGGGTGTCTGTTAGTACACGGTTTTGCGTCTCGAGTCTTTGCATTTAACGTTAATGTATTTGTCGTTTAATTTATGTAATAAATTATTAAGTCTTTAAGTTAGTTCGTTAATGTAATGTCTAGTTCACTAAGGATGTTTAGCGAACTAAGACCAAAGTTATTATCCCTCCTGATTCGTTAAGGATGTTTAACGAATCAGGAGGTGATTCGTTAAGAGTATTTCATTTAATGTATGTAATGAAGTGGACTCTAGTTCGTTAGGGGATGTTAACGAACTAGGTCTATCTTCTATTTATATGTGAACACTGTTCACAATTAACGTAAGTTTTGAGTATTATATTATTGAACCTCTGTCCAGATCTACTCTCAAGCTTCGTTAACGTATTCAATCTTAATATTATACATACACATATATACAACTAATACTAATACTAATATATAGCATATAATCAATAGCATCATGAACTAGATCCGCATAATCGGTTAAGTAATCTTAAATCCGAGATCGATTTAGGCGTTCACATCTACTTTGAACAATACAAGTTCCATATCTTTTCATTGGCTTTATACAAAACAGAAGATTTAATCGTCACGTTTCTACCAATTTGTCACAAGAGTTCCTGTTAACCAATCAGCCAATCAGTACAATAATCGGTAAATGTACCTTAGGAGATTAACTCAGTGTGTGAATTACTAAGCAATCAAGGTTTTGAAAAAATCTTAGCACTACCACAGATTTCCAGTTGGGACATACCCCTTGGATAACACTTAAATCAGTTGCATTTTGTTGTAGGATAGTAGTGTTTGGAATGTGTTTTCATATTTAGGAACGTATAAGGATTTATTCAGCGTATAAGTCTTATACGACGCATAACTTATGCTTTGTATAACTTATACGAAGTATAAGTAGGTGTGTCAAGTCTATAAATAGGGTTCATGCTATCTTTTTAACTATTCTTCTGTTCATTGATAGCGGTGAAGTACATCATGATATGACAATATAAGAACTGGTACAAGCTGGACCAAAAAGGTATGAATGCAATAGCCATGCAACCTATATATAGGCACACTTGGACTTATACGCCGTATAAGATACATGACACATAAGTTATGCACCCTGTAAGTTATATGGTGTATAACTCTTGCATTCAAATATGACAATATATTCCAAATCACCACTATCATAATACACAACCTACAAGACGTAAGAGATAGACATTTTATGCACTAACAGATAGGGCTAATCAATAACAAAAAAAAACATGAACAATCAAAGAGGGCGGCGGCTATTCGGTTGGAGAGAGGCAGCGACACGACGACAGCTGGGTGGAGGAGACAGCCAGGAGCACGACGGAGGTTGGGGTGGAAGAGACGGTCGGTGGTGTGGAGGGGGTGAATTAAAGGGGCATTAGGTTAGGATGGGAGGTTGGAGGAGAGGAACGTATATTTTTTGATGTTTTTCAAGTCTGATGACAAAAAAAAAGAAGGATATTAGAGGTTAGAAGACTGTGGCCATGTCTTCTAGAATAGAAGGACGCACAATTTTTTTTAAAGAAATGTCTTCTAAAAACAAACACTCTGCAAACCTAAATGTTTGCGCAACACAAACTAAAGAGGTCAAAAAGACATTTTATGAAAAACAAACACCCCCTAATCGTATTAAATATAATAATAAAAGCTGAAAAGTTATTGTTCACAAATCTCCATAACTACAAATAAGTTGCAAAGTTTTCTATATACAAACAAATTAATGAAACATGCACAAGTCATATGTTACATGGCAATAGAGCATACACAAATCAAACACACTTTTTTTATTTAACTTAATCCACATAATAGATCCATTTCTATGGTTAGTGATACTTGTTTAACTAATAGTTAGCCTCTTTAACCATTGATGATGTCATCTATGGCTAAGTACACATGCTTTCCACAACAAAATATCAACCCAACTATCCATGATTCCATAACCAACACTCATCTGACTCGATCCAGTTCGGTTTGTACATTAACATGTTACTCAACCCGCTCATATTTCTGATCTTGTAAATAAGATTTGCATGTTTTATTTATGGTAATATCCAAATATGCCATTGAGCAATGAGAATCTATTGCACACAACTTGGAACAAAATATGAATCAACAATAAATATATCCCAGATTTGTGAAAAGCGTAGATCGGCCATTTAAGCTATCAAAGTCATTAAAATGGGTTGTGCAATGAGCATGACTTAATATAATGAATAAAATACTATTGCCAAACCACGAGCTAACATGTCCCAAATCCAAGTCACAAAGATAAAAAAAACATTTTTATTATACATCTTGAAGCTACAAGAACCAATTTGTTTTTATCATGTTTTTAAATTAAGTTATTGAATAACATTTTATCTTTATCTTTACTAAAGGATTTTTTATACATCAGGCACCTGCAGACACTTGTTTCGTGTCAGGTTTTAGTTTTGATTAACTTGACGCTTTCGCATTCGAAATCATTTACACTTGTAATGCGTCCAAAGTCGTATACATGTTCGACGTCGCTTACGTTGGTAACATGTCTTACGATAGTTACAGTCACTCCCAGCTCCATGGGCCTAGGCGTGTGACCAACATTGGTACCTGTTCTATACATATATTAGTGTATAAGCGTAACAAAAGTCTTTACTTAATAAAGTAATATTATATTTGAGAAACCGATACGTGATGATTTAAGTTCATACTCTTAGATCTAGTTCTTGATATAGATAGGTGATAAGGCAATACGATTAGCAAATTACGTTAAGTGAAGTGTGAAAGATAATCAGGCAGAGTAACGGCTCTTCAACAATAATAATCACACTAGTTAATTTACTGACTAGGGATACAAATATATATAGAAGATGACCCATTCGTTATACATCTCATAACTAATGGGGACCATTCGTCTTCATTCCCTATCACTTAGTTAAAGTATAACAAATGACTCATTCGTTATACCTCATTTGTTAAACATCCTTAACAAATGATACTAATACTTTAACGATTGGGCTCATTCGTTATACCTTCCATAACGAATGACCCTTAAGCTTAACGGATGGACACATTCGTTAAACATCCTTCACGAATGGCCATATTACATAACGAATGGGAATACCCAATTACCAAGATACACTTTACATTAATAATAATAAATTACAATAGATAAACAAAGACCGAGACGACAAAACCATGCACTAACAAACTCCCCCTCGTCTCATGCTCTTAGTCTTCGATTATTTGAATATTTTTGTCTTCCAATCAGCACAACTATGAACTCAAAACGCATGGCAAACACGCACCACACGTTGAAATTGCGTAGCAAGATCGTAATCTTTCTTGTCAGCCTATCGGATCTCGTTGTTGAATAACACATCATTATCCGATTCTGATAAGTAAACCAACCACATCGGGTCTATTACCATGATGAACTCCGTCAACCCCATACCAAGTATGATGAAGGCTTCACCGGTGTTGTTGTCTTAATACCACCGATGGAGTGTCTTGTAAAGACTTTGAGGAAATGTCTTTACATGTACTTGCTTCAAAGTTCACGGCAACTTTATCTTTAATACGATCTTTCTCCAACCATTCCTCGGATCTATCTCGTCGATATATTTACGCGTAGGAACCTGAGGTTTAAGAACTTGAAACCGTGACGTACCTCCAACAGTAGATGTCGATAGAACCAATTTGCCATCTTACTTTTACCATGATTGACGAACGAACTATTTGCCAATGTACACACGTCCCACCTCGGTAAAGTAAGACATCAACCATATGTTGATAGTATTGGACGCCGTGTTTTCACTTGATGATGTATACCTCAAGTTCAGATTCATAGATCGAAGAGCCAATATCACCTTTGACAGTCTTTGAAGCTTTGAATGTCGTCATGGTGAGCAGTTGCACAAGCTTTGATATGCTGATTTTCCTCTTGCTCCTCATACCTTAACACATCAATAAGTTTCGAGAAGTGAACCTTATTGTGTCCAAAAATCCCTTCAAAACCTGGTTTCTTCAATCCCGACCCATATTTCTTTACTTTATCCTTGTTATTCTTCTTACTCAAACGTTCTTCAGCTGCTTGCACGTGTTCAGTATTAAAGAATGGAATACCTTGATCTGTATTAGTACATGTGTACATATGATGATACTCCTCAGCTATCTCGTCTTCCTCTTCGACATCATCATAATTAAACGACGTATCCCGAGACGGGATACTCGTATCAAATATGACCGTGTCGTCATCAATTACCTAAACGTCCTCTCCATTCTCTAATTTATCCAACTCCTCATCATTTAACCGAGCATTAACGCGATCTGATCTCTGGTTAAAGATTTAACAATGAACTCACCTTACTCGATCTCGCAGGCGCTAACCATGATTAATCACAACTCCTCTCTCATTATTCATAATAATACCATATTGTCCTTTATAGACTCAATAGGTTGCACGTTAGTAGGGTCACGGTACATTACTAACTTCTGATTACCACCCTCAGCCTCAACTCCAGCATAACTGCCAGACATACCGGTCTTATGTTGTTGCTCACCACCACTAGTTCCTGCATCAGGGTCTTTGTCATCATCATCACCTTTAAGATTTTTCAGCATATCATCTTTACATGTAAGCTGAAGGATGACATATTCTTGCTCTTTGATTAGATCCCCCTAAGAAATAATTGTAGGTCGTAGCTCACGATTCTCACATTGACGGTAAGAAATGTGGCTAACTATCTTTCGTTGATCTAACCGCATTTGTTCTTAAAACTGGCGGCCAGTGGCCATTTGATTCTCCTGAAGATGTATCAATTTCAACAACATATTCATTTGTTGAGGAACCGACGTAGTAAAGAATGATGGAGGAGCAAGTTGCATCGGGCCTTTAGGATAGTTGAAAGCCATATATGAGAAATCTATTGGTTGCATAGCCATCGGCATTATTGTAGGACTCATAGTAACATGAGGTGTCGACATCAGAGATAGCATCGATTGTGGTATAGATGCAAACTTCGGACCGACGATGCCATTGTCATCAAAGTAATATCCGGGGTACTAACAACAATAGAAACCAACGGTGCTTGTTAATAATCAACTCAAACTGTTAGATAATTTGCACTGAATCAAAAAAGTTTCCTTAAGTTTGCTAATTAATTCTAGTTTGTCTATCATATTAAATATCATGGCATTCTAGTATTAATAGTCATCTCTAATTCATGTATACTTAATGCTTGTCAAGACAAGAATCTAAAAATATATTAGTTAATCATGTTTTTGAACCATATGTGCATTCAAGTCAACCTCCACTAATATAGTCAAATGGTAATAATCTCACCAATACTAGTCAACATTCTAACAAGATTTCATCCTGCATTATTATGCTACTTTAAAATCTTATCACTACAAGTCAATCAATAACTCTATGCATGTAATTATGGTGAATCAACTAAGTGGGTTTTCATTCACCATTTAATCATATAACATGCAACTTGTTAACTAGTGATAATCCTAATCCTATTTCAAACCCACGGTTCATATGGGTGTTCTCACCCATAATCCTTTTCTAATATTTCAACCATAATCATACCTAATTTCATCTCTAAATCAATAATCAACCTCATTTATTCAATAATCTCAAGTAAATTTAACATTGACAGGTTAAGGTAAGCTACCATATGACCATAAACAATCATTTTATCAACTTATTCAATTCCTTAGACACACATACAAACCCACGGCATGCACACATGTATATACCCTTATCAAGCTTTGCATGTTTAATACCAAACACACCATAATCAAGCCTCAACTAAATCATTTAAACCAAAATGCCGAATATTAAGCTTGGTTACCTTGGGTTTTGGGTTTTGAGACTAAGAGTATGGAGACAAGAGCTTGTGTTTGCTTCAAATCCTTTCAATGGCCTCTTAAGTCTTGGTTCTTGATTGACCTCTCATTTGAAGTCTCTAAATAGATTAATGTAATTGTGATATTGGATTTTTATAGATTGTTTATGCATGTATGGCGGTGGCTGGTTTTTAATGAAAGGAAGGAGTAGGAGAGGTTAGTTGGTATTGTAGATACATGATTTGTAATTTAGATTGAGTGTGTGTATCAATGTTAAGTTTCCAAGTATAATATCAATGATCGTCTACTGTATCATTGGACAAAAAGAGAGGTAAGGGAAGGGGTTGTCAGCCGAGAGAGGGGGAATGAGAAGGGGAAGGGTTGGTTTAATTTTGGATATTATATGGTAAGTTTAGGTGATAAAATCTAACGTAACGCGAGAAATAACTAGCCAAACGAACTCCATTTTTGATATTTTTTGTCAGACTTTGCGGAATTGGAATACAGTCAGTAACGACCTAAGAAACTAATTTTCTAAAAAAACTTGGCGTCGGGTTCTTACGGTGTCCTGTGCTGGCTTTCGATAACTTATGTTCTAATTTTCGCGATTCAAAACTTCTAAAATTAAGTTTATATTCTATCTCTAATATTCTAATATGAATTTTAATTTTTCGACGCCCGTCAAGTACGTTTAAGATTTTATTCGTTTTTAAGTCACCACCCACGGTCATTTCGCGCGGTGTTCTCTACGCGACATAATTGAACTTTTTGAACTTAATATTCTAAAACTCAAATGAAATCAAACATTTTGGAAAAAATATTCATTTTATACATTTATTTTATTAATTACTACAGATTATGGTTATGATAATTACCGGATTTGTCTAATTTCCGGTTGTCGTCACATGGGTATTTCCTTCTCACTTATGATTTTAACTCCCAGGTACATTCTGGGCCTCTGAAGGAGATTCATCTTACCTTTATTAACTTTAGCTTATGTCTCGTAAGTTTCTTAACATTAAAATCTTCTATCTGTAGAGATTGTTCTGCAAATTTTATATTCTAGTTAATTTCAACGTCTTTTAAGGGCATAGCAAAAGTTTCGTCTGCCAGAAAATTACGCAAGTTAGAGACTTGAAACACATCATGTATTCCATTCATCTCTTATGGCAAGCGTAAGCGATAGGCTACTATGTTGATTCTTTTTAAGATTTCAAATGCTCCAATAAAACAAGGACTTAGTTTTCCTTCTAGCCGAATTGTACAACACTTTCCTAAGGTGATACCTTGACGCCTACTTGAAATTCTAACGGCTCGTGACACACGTTTGCGTAGCTCTTCTGTCTCTATCTTGCAGCTTTGAGTCGCTCACGAATCTGTAGCATTTTATCTATTGTTTCCTGGACTACTTCTAGTTGAAATAGTTGATTATTTCTAGTTTCATACCAACATACCGGCGCTCTACATGTACATCCATATAGTTTTTCAAACAATGTTGTATGAATACTTGTTTGATAACTTTTGTTGTATGAGAATTCAATGAGAGGGATATGGTCGTACCAACTTCCTCCTAAGTCTATCACACATTCTTGAAGCATATCTTCTAAGGTTTTAATTGTTTATTCACTCTGCCCATTAATAGCGTTCCTAGAGCATTTTGGAAACTTTTCAAAAAATGAGATATAAATATACTATCATTATCGGATATGATAGATAATGGTACGACATGTAATGATACAATATTATTCAAGTATATTTGTGCCAATCTATCTATAGAGAATGTTTCCTTACTCGGTACGAAATGTGCAAATTTGGTTAATTTGTCAATTATATCCTGGATAATATTAGTTTAACTTGAAGTCTTTGGGAGTTTCGTGATGAGATCCAAAGTTAACATTTCCCATTTCTAGACCGGCAGTTATGGTTGTTGCAATAAGCCTAGCGGCTTCTGATGCTCAGCTTTAACTTGTAGGCAAGTCAAATATTTTGCAATATAAATAGCAATGTCTCTTTTCATTCCACCAGTAGTTAGGCTTAAGATTTTGATACATTTTATCACTACAAGGGTGCATCATGTACTTAGATTTATGATCTTCATCCAGGATCTGCTCTTGCAAATCTTCTATGATTGGTACCCAAATTCTATTCCCAAGTCTAAGAATATCATCATCTTCTTTGTCTTAGGAATCAATGGTACCATTTCATTTCTATTTTGCAATTTAGTTTTCTTCTATAGCTTGTTTTTGAGCATTTTTGATTTGTTCAATTAGATATATTTGGAGTTCTAATCTTAATGCTCTAATCCTCTTAGGTTTTTCGTGTTCTTTACGACTCAATGTGTTGGCTACAACATTAGCCTTTCCCTCATGATAGGCTATCTCATAATCGTAGTCATTCAGGGTTTTCATCCATCTTCTTTGATGCATATTAAGTTCTTTTTGATGAAATATATGTTCCAAACTCTTCTAGCAAGCCAGATATAAATGCATGCGTTAGCTTTTGCTTTAGAATATCGAATGATTCTTATTGTTTTGGTCCCCAATCATACTTAAAATTCTTACGACTTAATGAAGTTAGAGGGACTGCAATACGAGATAAATTTTCAATAAATCTTCTATAATATCTTGCAAAAACTAAAAAAAACTTCTAAATTAAGTTAGCGATCTTGTAAACTCCCATTTAGCTATTGCTTAAATTTTAGCAGGGTCTGCTTATATGCCATTAGCATTGATAACAAGACCTAGAAATTGTATTTCGTTAAGCTAGAACTCACACTTGGAGAACTTAGCGTACAATTTCTCATCTTTAAGTAACTCAAGTAGAATCCTAAGATGAACTTTATGATCTTCTTATTATTTAGAATAAATAAGTATTTCGTCGATTAATACGATTACAATTTTATCTAAAAAAGGTTTGCAAATTTTGTTCATCATATCCATGAATGCGACTAAAGCATTAGTAAGTCCAAAATGGCATAACCATGAACTCATAATGTCCATAACTTGTTCTAAATGCGGTTCTTGGAATATATTTCTTTTGATGTTTTAATTGATGGTAGCTTTAACGTAAGTTTATTTTTGAAAAGAAACTCGCTCATTGCAATTGATCGAATAAATAATCAATTCTAGGTAATGGGTATAGATTCTTAATAGTTACTTTGTTCAGAGCTCTGTAATTAATACACATTCTCATCGATCTGTCATGTTTCTTAATGAATAGAATTGGAGCTCCCCATAGCGACGAACTTCGTCGAATGAATCCTTTCTCCAAGAGTTTATCCAACTGTTTATTGATTTCTCTTATTTCTGTTGGGGCTAAAAGATAAGGGTATTTAGTGATTGGAGCTGTACCAGGTACTAAGTATATTCTAAACCCAACTTCCCAATTGGGTGGCATTCCTTGTAGCTCATCTGATTTTAACAACCTTGGCATAGGCATTTGTTATTTTTAATCATGGAGATTATACAAACTTGGCCAACATCTTTGTCTCCAGCTAGCTAAAAGGTTCTACTATTTGGGGCTTGGAGTTATATCGTCTTTTTGTTGCATATGATATGAGCATGGTTATCTGATAAACATGTTATACCAAGGACTATATCAAAACCAACCAATGTCATGGGTAACAATTGAACTAGTATGACATGTTAACAAGATCTTGCCATTTTCAAGTGCTTTGGAAATTTTAACTAAATCACCATTGGCTGTTTCAAAGCTTTAAGGGTTTTATTTAATTATATTAAGGGCTCAATTAATAGAATATGAAATTATGATATATAAAACTATAATTAGCACGTGAATCAAATAAACCCTAGCATAAACTTTATTAACTAACAACGTACCGGTGATAGCGCCCGATATGTCTGCAGCCTTATTGGTGTCTAGCACAAATGCTCGGGCATTCCCTTTCTTGGCTTCATTCTTGGTGGCACTTCCTCTAGAACTTCCTCTAACAATATTCCTCTTTGGGCATTCAAGACTAAGGTGTCCAGTATCCTTGCAATTATAGCAAGTCATGTTCCTCCAACAGTCTTGAGAAACATGACCGGGTTTCTTGCAGTGGCCACAACCTACTAAGGTTGATGATGATCTTCGTTTAAGTACTGCAAAAACCTTATTAACCTAAATAGCTAGGGTAAGTCAAGTATCCTATCCACGAGAAGCATGTGGTTTTTATTACAAACTTTGTTTGATTATTTAACATAAATTTAACTAACAAAGGTGGGCAAATGATAGTAAGCGAAAATTGAAAGATTTGTTTCAAAAACAAAATAAGAAAAAAGAAACCCCTTTCAGATTTCAGGTTCTAGGTTTCACATATAACCCATTTAATTTGTTGGACACCACATAGATATAGTGCTAGAAAGGCGGTTAATTTGGGTGGGAATCGAAAATAGGTCTTTGTCATCTGTTCTTTTATAGTTCAATTACCCTATTTACTGGTGCGAATCAACCCGCTCTATGTCACCCAACGAACTACTAGGTTTTGTCATCATCTGAACAAGTTGTAAAGGAAGGATTACTAACACATGCAAATAGTTTAAATAAACCAACACATCAAATTGTTTATACAACCTTGTAAATGTCAAAAACAAATCCAAACCGTGAATAAAACTTAGTTTAATGTTTAACCTATCCGTTCACCGGAAGAAAGTTACAACGAGATTAGCCTTGCCTCATCATGAATATTTCTTCTAGATTTGTGTGCCAAACAACCAAGGAGCTATTGCCATCAAACTTCACACCAAATCAACCCTCAGCTGTTGGTTTCGTGCCCTCCCAAAAAACCGCCATCTTCTTTCTACCCTATGTGACTTCTATTTATTCTATAATTTGTGGACCTATTAGAAATTCCTTATTACTATTTTGCATATAGGCCAATTCGAACCCATATTAATGAGTCCATAATGTCTTTTATTTAAAATCTCCTGAGCACTGAAACTTCATTTGTTCGGTTCCATTGTTACAACTTTCCATCTGCATTCCAATTCACAAACAATTAAATATAACAACTAAAACTAACTAATTCTCATAAGTCACAACTCACTTAATTTCATTCATGGTTTTCTAGTGTGATGATACGTTCTTTTGTTTCAACACGTTAATCCAATACACAGATCAGATCTGATATATATATATATATATATATGATTAACCCTTAATAAGAATCTAGTTCATAATTACGCTTGATTGCATGTTATACGTTATATTAATTGTATGTATGTGTATGTATAATATTAGTATTGAAGCTTGAGAGGATATTTGGGCAGAGATTCGTTAATGTTAACTCAAAACTTAAATTAAATAGTGGCCAAACCCACTATATATAGAAGATGAGTCTAGTTCGTTACACATTCCGTAACGAACTAGCCACTCACTTCGTTATATACATTAAATAAGATAACCTTAACGAATCACCCCCTAATTCGTTAAACATCCTTAACGAATCAGGAGGGAACTTAACTTAAGTCTAGTTCGTTAACCATCCTTAACGAACTAGAAGCTAAACTTAACGAATTACAATAATACCTTAATATTTATTACATTAAGAAAACAACAAATACATTAACGATAGATACAAAGACTGGAGACGCAAAAACCGTGTACTAACAGACACTCCCTCGTCTTGAGCTCTTTGTCTTTTACTTTACTTGAAGCGCTTGGACTGCCAATCTCTGCAACTATGAATCCCGTTCTCATAACATATACGCACGACGCGTTGGAACTGCATAGCCAGATAATAGTCTTCATTGCACTCGAACAATATCTTATTCTTGTGTAGCACGTCGTTGTCGTTCTTGGTTAAGTTAACAAGCCACATCGGATCAATAATCTTGATTAGCTCGCCAGTTCAAACCACATCGGTCAATAATCTTAAGTTAACAAGCCACATCGGTCTCGGTTAAGCTAACAGGCCAATTGTTCAAACCTTTACCCAGGAAAATGTTGGTCTCGCCAGTTCGGTTATCGTAATACCAGCAGTTGAAAGATATATGCATGTGTTGATTCAAAGTTTTCATTGGCACACGCTTCATGGTCTTTGGCGGCTTTACTTTAAGGATCAACTTTGTCCAACCCGTCCTTGGATCAATTTCATCTATACGTTTTCGGGTTGAAACCTGAGGTTTAAGAAACTTGAAACCAGAGTTGACTTCTAACAACAATTGTTGATGAAACCAATCTGCTATTCGGTCACCCCCTCGGTTGATAAATGGACGACACACTAGGGTACGAACATCCCAACGCGGTAAAGTGAGAACATCCATTATCTTCTCATAATATTGTATCCCTTTTTCCCATTTAACAATACATACTTTCAGATTAGAATCAAATAACTAAGAGATAATATCACCTTGAACTTTTGACACGTTCTTGAATGACGTCACTTGGTTGGCTTTGGCACAAGCAGCTGCTTCATCCTTCTGCTCCTGATCTACATATCTATAAGCCTCAATAATCTTACGGGTTTTCTTGTTTCGATACCCAAACCACCTTGCAATATCAGCATCAGTCGGGTTTTCAATCGAATTGAATCTCGTATCAACCACACTTTTACCCTTTGATAACTTATCCAAATTATCCTCAGCTTCTTTAAATGTTTCCTCATTAAATACTGGAGCACCCTGATCAACATTAGTGTGTTGAAACAGGTCAGGGTACTCCTCATCTGTGACATCTTAACCCTCAACCTCCTCATCTTCATAAATGAAATCCTTATTCATCTGAATGGTCGGATCATTTAAGATCTCTTCGTCATTCTCGACCTCAACATCAGGCTCAGCTTTTAACACGGTCAATTGATCATTATTTAAGCCAAGCAGTAGTGACATCTGCTCTCGTGTTATGGACTTTTCCACAAACTGCCCCTCTTCGATCTCATCCCGATTCACCACACTCCTGACCACCCCCGATCCATCAACAAAGATTACAGTGTCAGCTTTAATAATCTCAATAGGTTTAGCAACTATGTAATCTTGATAAACAATAATATGCTTGTCCGAGTCACCAACTCCACTGGTACCAGCACCATAGGACGAGCCATGAGATTATTTAGGCTCACCTCCTGCACCAGACTCATCCAGATCTTCTTCATCATTCTTGATCTTTTTAAGTGCATCACCCTTGCAGGTCAACTACAAGATGAGATCCTCCTGTTCTTTGATCTTCACCCCCTGAGACTGAACAATCTCACGAAGATCCTTTTTTTCCTTCTGACAATAAGATTTATAACCCATCAGCCTTCGTTGATTATCCATCATTCTTTCTTGAGTCATACGGTCCGAATACATTTGATTTTCATATAAATGAAGTAGACTCAGAACCATATTCATTTGTTGATCATATGTCCTAGCAAGAAATGAAGCTGGAATAGGTTGAACAGGTCCTTGAAGTCGGTTAAGCCTCAAGAGAAGTCCATTGGTTGTGGAGGCAACGTAGTCGGTGTAGGAGAAACCACCGAAGTAGCAGTTTTATGTCTTGGCATAGGAGATAAAACATTTTGAGGAATCATACCAAGCCTAGGATCAGACGAAATCGTGGTCGTTAATGTAAGCTCCGGAGTGCTAGTAGTAAGCGGCACCGTTGGGCGTTGAGACGTGGATGACCGTGGAGGTTGAACACCAAACGAAACACCAGCACCAGCCGACACACGTCGCTTAGCTGATCCCTCAGTCGCCAACTCTTTACCCTTTCTCTTTAGTTGAGCTGCAATTGTAGCAGCTAAAGCTGCTTCAACCGCATCTTGTTGTTCAAAAATAGCTGCATCACCATCACCTCCATCATCACCATCCTTACCACCATCATTCCCACCTGGTCCCTCCTCACGCTCGGAATGCGAATCGTCATGGATCCAGCGATCATTGTCGGGACATACATACTCAGGATTCACCAAATGACCAATCAACCGTTTGGTTGGAGGAGGATCTTTCCTGTAGATTTTCATTCGGCGAACAGCATCAACTGTCATATGCTCAAGTGGCATCACATCGTTTAGAATAGATTGATCAATTGCCAGATTAGGAGTTAAATCTTCAATAACTAATTGAAGGAAACGTGGATACATTAGAAACCTCTTCTTTTGAACAGTTTGAAGACACTGTTATTTAAGATGATAGAAAATCATCTCTGAAAAGTTGAAGGATTTGTTGAGAACCAATGCAACGAATGCTGACTATAACATGACTCGACATTCATCATAACCACCTTTACGACCTCCCAAGCAATGAATCAATACATGTAATAAATACTTGTAGGTCGGGCATAACCGTTCTTGTTGTACATAGAGTCTTCAATGTTGCCACCATAGAATACCTGACGAAATAGACCCTTGATCACCTTTTTATCAAATTGACATGGATGATCAACGGTATCTCCAAACCGAAGCACACGTCGGATTACATCAATATCAACCGTGATCGGAGTTTGGTTGATTGTGGCTTCAATGTGATTCTCCACTTCAATGTACCTCGCCGTATTCCAAAATTGACGAACTATACTGAAACGAACGTCAGGATTTGCTGTGATAATGTCAGGATTTGCTGTGATTGCATAGTGAATACGCGAGCGTCGTAGGAACTCCAATAACCCTCCAAAGATGTTCTCATCAGCAAAATTTGTACCAACAAAGGCACAAATATTATGTTTCTTATCATAAGGAAGAAAAGGCATATTTTGCTGTTGTTGCTGCTGTTGTTGTTGATCAGCAACCGGTGGGTCTTGGTCCATGTTATCAGCCATAATACTAAAAAATAACATCGAGAATCACTAAAATTCAAAAATTATATAAATATAAATTTGTAAACTTTAGAAAGTTATCAATTAAAAATAATAAAGAAATTAATTGAACATGTCATTCGTTAATAACAGACTGATTCGTTACATTATTATAACGAATCACCTGTTTCGCTATCAAGTAAATAAATGACGAATTAAGAATTAGCTAATTACTATGAAAAGGGAACGAACTAACCCTTTAGTTCGTTATAATTAACACATACCAGTCTGATTCGTTAGAAAAATTGATTCGCTTATTCTAATTCCTGTGAATTGCTTAATGAATTAGACACGAATTAGTTCCAATTCGCTAAGCATAACGAATGGCCATAAACAACATAATCTTTGACTTAAAATAGTCAAGGTCAAAGTTAACCAAGAAGTATCAAAAAGTCAAATATGCAATCGGAAACCTGATATATTCATAATCATCAACATAAATCAAGATCAAAGACCATTATGAATCTCGGAACACCATTTCGATAACAATGACATCAAAATGGAGGTACTTAACATGGTATAAAGCACACCGATTAAGGTTTATATAAACCTCGAAAACACGGTAACAAAACTAACATAATTAACCTATCAAATATATATCATATTTGACGAAAAACACAAAGGTTTGATCGTCTATACCTTAGCAACACAGAGGTATAATCAAAACAACGAGAATCGAAAATCGAAATTTCAGTGGAAATTTTGGTAGAATAACAGTACTAAGGAAGAAGAAGAAGAAGAAGATGAATAGTAAGGCGGTTCATATGCACGCCGTCCTATATACTCTGACACAGCACGATTCCCAATGTAACGAATCAGCCAATTCGTTTGAAATTTGAACTAACGAATCAGGTGATTCGTTAGATTAATTTAACACGTGTCATAACGAAATAGGTTTTAATTCTTGTCTAATTCGTTAACTTATGCATAACGAATTAAAGTCATTCGTTACAGAGTGCGGAAGCGAATTAGGATGTAATTCGTTTGAATGACCTAATTCGTTATTCATAATTAACAAATTACTATTTATTAAATTTTAAATGAATATATATTAAAACAAATGAATTAACTATATAAATAAATCAAATAATTAAATAAAGCAATTTTAACATTAAATGAATTACCGAGGACTTTTATCTCGATAATCGAATATTTTAAATCGTTTCACGTTTTTGAAACAGATAACATAAAATGCATAATTTAAATTAATGTTAGATCATGGTTTTGTTGTCCGTAGCAATCGAATAAGTTAAAAATACTCTGTTTATTAAGATGTAAACTATTTACAAAAGAAATATCCGAAAATGAAAAGCATAGAATAGAAAATCTTTTTGTGTTTTTGTATGATTTTTCAAAAGCGGTACATATTTTTGGATGTTAGTTGAGTTTGAGCAGAGAATCATATTGACTGAATTGCCATTCCATCTCAGTATTATATTTTAGCGATATTATGACTGGCGTTAAGTCGGTCATTGATATTGTTGTCCACTTAAATCTTATAACAAGCCTTCAAGCATTTTTGTGATATGATTAATGATTCAATTAGCGCACAGAATATCAGAAACTATCAGCCTCTAATCCCGGTTCAAGATTAATTTGATTTTTGCCAAATCACCCCAACTTGACTTAAACCATTATAATGTTGATCAAAATTTTCAGGATTTTAGAACTTTTGAGCAATGCATCAAGTTTCCTTTACTGTGAGTGAGTACGCACGAGTCCATCTGTCGGCTTACATACATTGTATCCCCTGGGTCCGTTTCTTATTGGTAATGAGACGCGCGCGAGGGAGGAACAGATGTATGACTAACAACGGATTTTGATCAAGTCAGTAATTTAGAATGTACGAAGTACAGCAGTGATCAAGTTTAATGACTTTGGGTTTGCTCTAAAAGCGAATGAAATATTCATGCTTATTAATGCCCAAATGATTAAGCCGCATAAAGACTCACGGTGTACAGAATCCTAACGCTTGTTATTTGCTTTATTATATTTTTTGGTGATCAACAACTATAAGGTTTGAGTATGACCGGTTATTACATTTCTACCATCCTCACCGAGATTTTTGCTAGAGACTAACACCTCTTCAATTTGGCTTTTCTTTATGTTTATATTACATATTTTACTCTAGCAGCTTGTTTATGACCTATCAATGCACCAATGATTAAGCACTCAGTCTTTTAAGCTTATTTCTTGCTAGATTTAGGGTCAAACAATCAATGTACTATCATTTTCTCTTTTTGCTTCAAAATCTCAAAATTTTGAGGAGCATAAAACAAGATGAATTTAATCGCTCTAGTTACTTTAGTCTATAGATGAATGGCTATCCTAACAATCTGCAAGTAGATAAAAGACCAAAACATGCAAACATGCTCCACAAACTTAAATAACCGACCTAGTTTTCAGTGAGAAAATAAAGTAAAAATCATAACGAACGCCCCCAATTACTTTCCAGTGTCAGGTAAATGGCTATCTCGAATATTTACAAGAAATTATCAATACCAAACATATACAAGTACATGCCCTTCAAATAGGAGTAATTGACATGTTTTTAAGCGAACGTAAGCAAAAATATTTTTGGTTTTTCTCTTTACATACTTAAAACACAATCTTTTTGTCTTTTTCGGATTTTCCTATACAAACGAGAAATTCACAATCTTTTTGAATTATCAAAATTTACTTATAAATAAAACTAAAAATTTTCCAATCCTTTTGTCTTTTCAAATTTTAAAGTGTTTTTGGATTTTTCAAATTTTGAAACATAAAGACATGAAAACACACTATTTTTATTTTAAATTTTTCAATGTTTTTGGATTTTATCTATATAAACGAAAAGCACAATCTTTTTGTATTTTCTAATTTCACCCCCTAAAAGCCAAAACCAAAATAAAATTTGACACAAAAATAAAAAAAATAAAAATAAACTGAAAATAAAGATAGTTATTCTTGTTTCAGAATATCAACAAGGGTCTTTAAGCCATTTAAACAAAGCAAAAATTGAAAACGCGTTTTATCAAATGCTTTGGTAAATAAGTTAGCTCTTTGAAAATCGGTACGTACTTTTTCAAGGTCAATTAATTTCTTTTCAATTCAATCCCGTGTGAAATGACATCGAATTTTGATTTGTTTCATTTTAGAATGTTGAACAGGATTTTTGATGCTAATGGCAGTAGAATTATCAATTAAAATGGGAGTAGTAAGAAACTTCAAACCGTATTCGCAAAGATGTTGTTATATCCACAAAACCTGGGAACAACAACTCGAGGCTGCAACATACTCAGTTTCGGCGGTTGAAGTGGAGACCGTTGTCTGCTTCTTACACTGCCAGGAAACAAGCCGGTTTCCTAAGAATTGACATCCTGCTGTGGTAGACTTGAAATTAATCTTGCACAAGCCACAGTCTGAGTCAGAATAAGCGGTAAGATCGAAAGTGTCGTCCTTGGGGGTACCATAACCCGGTGTCCGGATTGCCCCTCAGATATTGAAGAATACGCTTGACCGCTGCCAGTTGAGTCACTTGGGGACTAGCTTGGTACCTAGCACATAAATAAACAGCAAACATTATACCGGGTCGAGAAGCAGTAAGATACATCAAAGAACCAATCATAGCTCGATATAGGGTATGATCGACAGAATCCTCCAATTCATCCAGTGATAAATTGTGACCCACGGGAAGAGGAGTAGAAGGGGTTTTTCCTGCAATAATCTTGAATCGGCTCAAGACGTCGTTCACATACTTAGTCTGGTGAATGAAGATTCCTTTCGCAGACTGATGAACCTGCAACCCTAAAAAGAAGTTCATCTCTCCCATCGAACTCATCTCGAACTTGGTTTGCATTGATTTCTTGAACTCCTTACACAACGCGTCGTTTGTTGACCCAAAGATTATGTCATCTACATAAATCTGAACGAGGAGAAGATCATCACCAATATTTTTATAAAACAAAATGCAGTCAACAGTCCCACGTTTGAAACCATTATCCGTCAGATGGTCGGCGAGTGTGCCATACCAAGCTCTCGATGCTTGATGTAGACCATATAATGCCTTGTTTAAGCGATAAACTCGGTCAGGATAATCAGGTTCTTCAAAACCCGGAGGCTGTAAAACAAACACTTCCTCATGAAGTTCACCATTGAGAAAAGCACTTTTGACATCCATTTGATAGACTTTTATGTTCTTGTAAGCTGCATAGGCTAGAAAGATTCGTATGGACTCCAATATTGAAACCGGAGCATATACCTCAGTTTAGTCAATACCCTCTTGCTGATGAAAACCTTGCACCACTAATCGTGCCTTGTTTCTCATAATCACGCCACGATCGTCTTTCTTACACTTATATACCCACTTAGTCGGAATTGCCTTCTTGACTCTAGCAGGTTTGTCGATAAGATCTCAAACACCCAAACGTGCAAATTGATGTAATTATTCTTGCATGGCTTCTACCCAAGAAGGATCTTGAAGTGCCATACGAGAAGTCGTTGGCTCAACTTGGGATAGAAAGCAAGTGAATTTAGCAAGATTTACAATTCCAGGCGAATGTAAATCTGCATAAGCACACAATACATTATTTTCATTTGACGAAGCAACTTGATGACGTGTTTGAACTCCCACATCAATTTCTCCAATAATGTTTTCTTTCGGATGATAATTATGAATCCTAAGAGTGGGATTCTTAGGAATATCAACATTTTCAAATAAATTAGTGTAATGTTCACCCAGCTCGTGAGATGAAACATCACTATCAAGTTCAATAACCTGATCTACAACTAGAGTATCATCAGAATAAGTAGATGCATTATAAAAGAGAACCGGAGAATCATTATCAGGATCTTCAGTTGGGGCATCAGTTGGAACTTCAACATCATTAGAACTTGAAAATCTTGGAACTACCAGTTGTTCTTCAAAGTAAGCACAAACTAAATCTTCATCTGGTTGATCAGTTTTTGGGGTAAATGAATTAAATAAGTCATCATAGTCAAACATCCAGTCGGGGCCTTTTCCTTGAGGAAGTGTGGTGTACTTTTGACAGTTCACATGATACCATTCCTCAGCACAACCAAACATGAAATTAAATACTCGTTTCTTAGGAGAAGCATACCCCAAGAAATACCCTTCAATGGCCTTTTCATCAAACTTTCCCACATCCTTTTTCAACATTGTACAAGGACAGCCAAACGGTTCCAAGTATTTAAATTAGGTTTTCGATTGTTCAACAGCTCATAACTTGTCTTCTTGAGTCGTTTAACAGTAAGAACCCGATTGAGTGTATAACAAGCAGTATTCACCGCCTCATTCCAAAATTGGACAGGAAGCTTTGAATCAGCAAGCATAGTTCTAGCAGCTTCAATCAACGTCTGTTCTTTCGTTCAGCAACACCGTTTTGTTGTGGTACGTAAGGGGCACTGTATTCTCGATGAATTCCCTTTCGTAAACGAAAGAAATCCAATACAGTATTTTTAAATTCAGTACCATTGTCACTTCGAATTCTCCTCACTTTCTGTTTGTATAGTGATTCGATCTTAGTGATTAAATTTTGAACAAGAACCGGTGTTTGATCTTTCGAACTCATAAATAAGACCTATGAGTATCTTGAATAATCATCAGTAACCACCAGGCAATACCAATATCTAGAAATACTTGCACGATTCACTGGACCAAAAAGATCCATATGAAGTCGCTCAAGACGAGTATCAATGGAATTAAATAACTTAGAGGGATGCGACTTTTTCTTCTGTTTGCCCTTTTTGCAAGAAATACAGTGATCAGATAAATTAAAAGTTCTTCAGAGACACACCTTCAACTAGGTCATTTGCCATTAGATAGTTCATCTTACGAACATGTATACGACCCATTCTACGATGCCATAGAATAGAGTCTTTCTCGGTTGCTTTCGAGACAAAACATGTTTTGATAGATGTGGATACTTTAGAACTCATATTTAAGACATAAATATCATTTGATCGAGGTGATCGCATGATAACCATGTCCTCGGGAATCACATAACCCGGTTTCAAAATTAGATACTCTTTATCTATAAATATTGTAGTGTGTTGCTTGTCATAGATTTGCAACACACTTAATAAATTATGGTCTACTTTGTCACAGTAATTGACTTTTTCAAAAGTAATATGCCCATTCGAAACATCATACCCCCAGAATTCCCAGCAAACGCCACATAACCCCCTTGAATATTTCTCTCCTTTGTTAAGAGGTCGAGATTTCCAGTAATATGATGATAAAATCCACTATCTATAATCCAGTTTTCACCAGAAATGGTCTTGGATGTACCCAACACACAAAAGAAAATGATTAGTTCAAAAAGGCAGCCCAGGCCTCAGTCTTGGGCACCTTTTGATTTTCTTAAGAAACATTCAACTTAGTCGAATTCAACTGTTGTTCAGCAACTTGAGAATAAGTTACAGGCTTTTTAGACTTTCGTCTTAGATAAGAAGCTTGAACTACATTTGAGTTCACATTTTTGCACAACAGTTCAGTTGGAACAAACTTTAGTTTAACATGACCATGAGTTTCATTCACATGAACAACCTTTCGAGGATTCACGTTTGAGAACATGATGTGAATATCATCATCATACGACACAGGTCATTTCAGAATCTTTGTTATCAAAGGAATTGGTTTTGAATGATCTTTGATAAATGGGTGAATACTCTGAGAACTCTTTTGACCACAGTTTCTCACCACATGACCTTGTTGACCGCAAAGGAAACAACTTCGCATGTCCACATGATTGTGTTGTGATTTAGCAGTAACATATGATATAGAAGGTTGATGTTGACGCACGTTCTTGTTAAAACTCTTAGCTAAATCATCAGATAACTCAGATTTCTTTTTCAAATAAAAATCTAAGTTAGAACAATTTGAGAAACTTTTCAAAGTATCGGTTCCAGTTGACTTTACAAATTGAACTTTCTTTGCATGTTTCAAAACTTGCTTAGCTTTAGTCAAAGGATCAGATGAAACTGATGTTTTAGTTTGAGCATATTGACATTCAAGATCTTGAATCTTGGAAGTTTCATTGTGAAAAACACTCTCAATTAGTTTCGGTTTAATGATACTTAGAGGAATGTCTTTCTAAGTGAACATTGTGTCTATCCCGTTTAAATTTAAACACACGACCAGTAGATGGCTTGGAAACATTTGGATTTATGAAACGCAATAAATCCTCATCAGAAATTTTGGGTTTTTCTGGTTTCTTAGCTCTCACTGATCTGACCTTAACATAATTATCTTGTTTCACCTGAGTTGTGTGCGAACCATACACAGCCTCCTCAAATTCATGAGGTTCGCACAGTATGTGATTAGAACTTGGAATGTTCTTGTTCTTCTGTATGATTTCAGGTTCGAACACATCCTCAATGACGACTTTGTCAACATTTTCAACAAAGACTTTGTTGCTTTGAACATGAGGTTTCTGAGTTGTAGTTTGGGCTTTAATAGTTTCAGGTTTAACTGGTTTGCTTTTTCAGAAATCACAGATTCTTTAACAATCACATCCTCTTCTTTTCTAGCAAAAGGATTTGGTTTGTAATCATTTTGAAAATGTGGTGGAATTTCAACAAAACCTATTCCTTTCTTTGAATCTTTTAGCTTACCAGATACTTCAATTATTTCGTTTAGCAAAAAGGAAGAGTTTTTGAATTTGCCCAATTTGTTCCTTAACTCAAGAACCTCATTTTCAAGCTCGGTTATCTTTGATCTATGTTTCAAAATTTCTTGAAACTTTTGATCATTAATAGTCATTTTAACCGATAATTCAGCCTTAAGATCATAATTACTTATAGTTAAAGCCTTAATTTTCTCTCTTGAATTCATCTGAGAGGTTAAGGATTGCCTATAAGTGTCCTTTAACGAAACAATCTCTTTTAGAAAATTATCATTTTGAACTTTTAAGGAGTCTATCTTAGGCTTGTTGATTTCACAGTCGCCACATGAAACATTTGCAAAAAATTTAGAAGTTGAAGCACTGACCTCATTTTTCTTAGCCATGTAAGCAGATGTGGTTGAATCACTGATTTTATCCATACATGCGAAAGTGGTTGGAAGTTTTTCACTTGAATCATCTGAATCAGACTCAGTATCAGCATCAGAAGATAGTTCGCTTCCACTTGCATCTTGAAAATTCTCAGTAAATCCAAACATCGCCAGATTTGCTTGATTTTTATTGCACAACAATCGTTGTGACCAGTCATCGCCATCTAAGTTAGATAACATTGCTTGTGCTCCAAAAGACGACAGTTTCGTTCCAAAAGATTTTCCCACATCACTTCCACTTTTACCAGATGAGTTCTGATCTTGCTTTCTGGGACCATTGTACTTTTTCTTTGGCTTATCACATTCTTTCGCAAAATGCCCAAACTCTTGACAATTGTAGCACTTGACCTTTAATTTATCAAAACCCAATTTATTATTCAAAGATGGAAGATCTTTACCCGTTCTCTACATAAACGTTTTCACTTTCCTGACTATCATAGCCATATTCCACTTTAAGTCCATTAGTTCCAAATTATCAGGATCGATTTAGTCATAGTCTTCATCAGTCAAATCGCTCGTTGCAATTTTACTACTAACCAGATTCTCATATGAAGTCATGAAGGCAAATAAAAAAGAAAAATTTTGTTCGGCCTCTCTCATATTTACATTCGGTTGTGATGAGAATTGATTTGAAGGTGATGAATTACCAGATCCTCCATATGAACCAGGAATACCAGATGATCCAGTATTTCCAGCTGTGTAGAAGCAAGCACGTGGATCATTATAGATAGTTGTTGCATTATCGCTTGTAGTTTGTGTTAGAAATGCAGTGATAGGAGAAATGGTTGAACATAATGGCATACTTCCACCATAAAATGCAGGATCTTGACTATCTTTTGAAGACTTTTGACATTTAAGATCGTATTCTCGTGCCTCGATCTTTTGCATAAATTCCGATGCTGTCAAATCTGCATTGTTGAAATAATTATTCTCTTTCAGAACCATCAAGAAAGTTGAGTAAGAACTCGGTAATGCACTTTTAATGGTATCAATTTTATCAATCTCAGAAGTTTCCAACCTCATCTTTTCCATCTCAGCTATCAAATGATTAAATCTTGTTGTCATCTCTTCAACAGTCTCACCCTTAAACAGGTTAAAGTTTCTAAATTGAAATTTGAGCATAACCTTTTTGCTTTCAGCAGTGTTACCCGTACTCCTCATACGAATGTGTTGGAATAATGAGGCACAAATCTTTATACTCCCTACTTGGTGAAAGATGTTTTCAGGTAAAGCCATAGTGAGAGTAGAATAAGCTTTTGTCTCAATTTCTAACGCTTTCTTCTTCAACTGAATATTGCGAGATAGCTTTAGGTGTAAAACCAATGGTCTCATCCCCAATTATTGGAACGGTGTAAACTTCATCTAAGCAATACGAACAATCAGGATGAACTAACCCTAGATGATCACGGAAACGGGGTTCCCATTAGCAAAATCGCTAAATTTCATTAAATGTGGACACTTTGAATGTGAACCGATCTCGGTATCCAGTTGCAACATTTGTTGCATTAACATATTTTGGGAAGCTAATGCATACATACCAGCCATGTTTGCCAAATGACAATTTTCTCAATATACAAGGGTTAAAGTTGAAAATTATAATAACGAACTGTGAACAGTAAATGTAAGGAACTGTAAACAGTGATTAGCGAATCACAACTTAACGAAGTTAAGATTGTTCAGGTAACGAATCAGGAATGATTTTAACGAATTTGAAACAGTAACTTTAATGAATCTGAAGTAGATTATAATGAATTGGTCCACGAAACAGATGGTTTCCTTTAACGAATCACTAAATCTAATCTTAGCGACCTAAGTAGCAAATTAGTTATAGTTGATAGCGAATCAACTAATAGCGAATCAGGTTGTGACAACGGTTGTAACAAACCTCTGACAACAAATGCCACGTGGCTAAAGTTGTTATAATAACAGTTATCGAGGTGAGACACGTGTCACACGAATTAGTTGACACGAATCAGAATACGTAACGAATTAGTTCATAAATCAGCTAATACCCATAACGCATTTTTTCCAGATTTCTGGAAACTGATGAACATTCAAACAAATACCAAATCTATAATACACACTCGATACACAACCAAATCGCACTATCAACCTACCAAAACACATCGCGAATCCAACTCGCATCATCCCGTAACTCAATTAACCATATAACACAACCAATTTGATCAAAACTTATCCCCTATTTCGGCCAAATCCAAAACCAAACCAATTCAATCCAAACCAGTCCAAATTCCAATTCTTTATAACCAAACCTTACCAATACCTTACCAATCTCAAATCCAATTCACTCAATTCATGTCCAATTCCGAATCACACTCAATTTGATCTAAATTCAACACGGAGATAAACTTAACATAGAACGACCAATTAACAATCTAATAATACCAATTAACACACAAATCAAGAGTAAACGAGCATCGAAAGCTCTGATACCACTTGTTTGAACACATTAATCCATTACACAGATCTCAGATCTGATATATATATATATATATATATATATATATATATATATATATATATATATATATATATATATATGATTAACCCTTAATAAGGATCTAGTTCATAATTACGCTTGATTGTATGTTATACGTTATATTAATTGTATGTATGTGTATGTATAATATTAGTATTGAAGCTTGAGAGGATATTTGGGCAAAGATTCGTTAATGTTAACTCAAAACTTAAATTAAACAGTGGCCGAACCCACTATATATAGAAGATGAGTCTAGTTCGTTACACATTCCGCAACGAACTAGCCACTCACTTTGTTACATACATTAAATAAGATAACCTTAACGAATCACCCCTGATTCGTTAAACATCCTTAACGAATCAGGAGGGAACTTAACTTAAGTCTAGTTCGTTAAATATCCTTAACGAACTAGAAGCTAAACTTAACGAATTACAATAATAACTTAATATTTATTACATTAAGAAAACGACAAATACATTAACGATAGATACAAAGACTCGAGACGCAAAAACCGTGTACTAACATCTTTCTATTACATATCATACATGATTTGCTTTTGAATTAATTAATTAATTAAACATTATCGTCGATATATTTAATAAAAATCAAAGTAGTTTAAGTTTTGATTGGATTTTAACTCTTTTATCTCGTATATAAGTTAACTATATCATTTAACCACGTTTTTACTTTTAACCCCCAAAATATAAAGTCACTTAATATAATTGCATTCCAAAAAATATTTATACTAAAAATGCAATATTATTAACAATTAGTTACAACCACACACTCACTCATCAGTTGATGCTTCAAATCTATGTTGACCCAAATGACATCTCTTGCATGTCTTACGTACTGAAAAATGTGGGGGTAAATCCTCCCTTCTTGTTAGCAACTTGCTTACCTTTGAATCGAGTATCTTTCTTTCCCTTTTTTACACTTCTTGACTATCCCTTCTTATCTTCCTCTTTGTTTCTGATAAGGCAGTTCATAAGATAACCAACCAACTCCATTGCTGAATAGCCGGTTTGTAGCAAATGAGACCTTACGATATCTCTAAAGTCCCGAGATAACCCCAGATGTAACAGGTTACTTTGTTGGACCAGAGCGTCACCAATTGTGGAACCAATCTATAATACTCTTGAAGCTTAATATTGTATTCTTTTAAGTTTGTTCCAACCACCTTATGGTTCAAGAACTTGGTTTGGATTAGATCAGTTTCACGCATGGGATAAAACTTTTGTAGTACAATTCCTTGAATGCTACCCATTTCATTTGATACAAAGTTTATCTACCCTTAGACATAATTAGAGTATTCCACCACTCTGGCGATTCACTCTTGAACTTTTGAGAGGAGTATTGAATCTTTTCTGTTTTAGTACACTTATTGATAAAGAGAATTGACTCAATTTCTTCGAGCCAACGTAAAGCTGTTATAGCGACTTTATCTCCATAGAATTCCCTACGACCACAGGTGTAACAACTCAGCTTTAAGCGAAATACACCGGGGCAATACGTACAGTTCCTTCATAAGCTTGTAACAATATTAAAGTGCCAATATAAGATTTATTTTATTTTAAGAAAATCACAAGTGAACTAAATTTTAAAAGCAAATAACATTATATCGATAATCAACTAGAGTTTTATTAAATAAATCCTAAGGTCGAGTAGCTTCCTTCGTTCTTAGGACATCATTGGTTCACCGTATAACGCGTTTAACATAATATATATTTGTCAGCACGAATGTTGGTGAGATTTCATAAGTTAATATACATATAAAAATGTTTGTCGACTTACATGTCCCGAACTATACTCGGTCATAAGTAAATTGAATGCAACCAACAATAGTGCCCAAACCTAGGGGAATGATAATGATACCACCATTCTTTACAACCGAATGAGTTTAAGGGGGTTTTCAAAGGGTTCAACTCTTTCAATCAATCTAATTAAAATAAAACATTCATTGGTTTTTTTATTAGTTAAATACAACATATGAAAATATTATAAAATCAACAACAACAACAACAACAACAATTCTAGAATAATTCAAGTGAATTGCATAGAAAATGTACATGAATAGATTATTAAATGTGCATATAATACTACAACATGAAAAATATAATTTTATAGAAATGATCACATTATTGCAAGATGATTACGAGTAGGTTTAATATTGACCAACGTTTCACGACAGAAACAAAATTCACTGAAAGTTTGGAAAATAACATGTTTCACCCCTGAACTTTGATTAAATAAAATAATGGTATAAATACATGAAATAGAACTTGCGGTTGAATTAAAATAATAAATAATAACATCATAATTATAATTAGCATAATAAATCATGAAGAACATCATAATCAAATCCAAATATACCTGGATCCGAATTATAACAAAAAGTTTTAATGGGTTAGGTTACGGGTTAATTTGAAAAGTGAAAAATGCCACAATAGGCTTTGAAGTCTCTGAAGTTAGAGCCTTTAATTTTTAATTGTTGTTTATGTTCTAGTTGAAATTGTCATAAGCATTTGAGCTATGAACACTTTCATCATGATGAGTGGAATGATTTGGACTAGTTTGAGTTTTGATGGTTTTATTGGACTGACGAGATTCGCTTTTGTATGTTGACCCTTCCTTCATTGCTTTCATAAGCGGGGTCATTGCATTAGTGATCAATACTTGCATCTTGATTATCAATTGCTCAAGAATCTCCAAGGCTTCTATTCTGGTTCGGTTACTTCTTTGTACTAAAGCTTCCTTGTTTTGAGAAAGATCGTTTTGTCTAGACATTCTACTATCAAAACATAATAGATTTATGTAGGTTCCCTGGATGGATCTGCACGGGATATCTCGATCTACACAGGTGCGGAATCCCTGCGTAGGTCGTTACGAGCGTAGAACACGAATCAAACAAACACACGATACGAATAAACACACGTTATATTATAACCGAAACACGTGATATAATCACTGAATACAGACTCAATACTCTCTGGTTCTCACGTCTCTTGACTCACACACGCGTATACGATTACTTCAACAACACTTAAACAATCCGTGACCTATCTTATAAATACACGACAACTTCGCCTGATATGTTCAGGCGAAGTTGTTGCTAACTTCGCTTGACTAACAAGTTCGCCTGATAAGCGAACTTGTCAGTAACTTCGCTTAAACATAAACAAAACACAAATAACATTACAGACTGGATTACAGACACTAGACTATGAACTACTGACATTATGCACCAACAGACTCCCCCTTGGCAGTAGCTTCATATCTTTAAGCACTTGTCTTGTAATCTTCATGCATGCACTCCCTCTCTTACACAGACCGTGACTACTCGCTGATATTTCCTCGCTTCGTCTTTCCAAGCAGGAATATAGAATATCTTCTTCTCGTTTAACACCTGCAGATCAGCTTTAGATAAATTAACGAGATGCATCGGATCATATACTCTTAGCACTTCTTGTTCGTCTTCGTCTTCCATCACGGCTTCAGCAGTCTGGCAATCCACATACCACCATTTCAGATCTTTCAGCACATCTTGAGGCATAGTCTTCATTGGAACCTCTTTCAAACACCGAATAGGCTTATATTTCATCACCATCCAATGTTTGCCATCTGCTCTCATTCCTCTTTCAGTATCTTCAACTAATTTCCCTTTCTGTGGTTTTAACAACTCAAACTTTTTATCTTTAATACTTTCTTTCCGTACTATCTTCCCAATAACTCTGGCCATATTATCATCACTTCTATTAATCAACCGCAGTCTGGCCAAATCCTTTACCTCACATTCAGGTAAGGTATTTAGAGATCTCAACGTCCTCTTAAAGTATTGGATCCCATCATATCTTTTCACCACGAACACTTTTAGCTGTTCATCATATAACCAACATATAATGCCTTTCTTTGACTCAGCGTACCCTTTAATATTATAACTTTTCTTGAACATTGTAGGTACCACTGGCTTCTTCGTTTTGATAAACCAATGAGCATAGCCTTCCTTCCATCTAGGCTGCTCCTCCCATTCTGTATCATCAACTACTGTATCTTCACATACATTCGACTTCTCAACGGTTGGAAACTCGTGTTCAACATTCTCCTCTACAATTTCACCTTCTTCAACATCATCTTCTATCACTATCTGTGCACCAATCTTCTCAATTTCTTCTAATGGCAGCACATCATCATCACACACATCATCATCATCTAACATATCATCATCCAACTCCTTCAAGGCATCGATCACATCATCTCCCATCTCCTCGTCATCTACCATCACCACCTCATCACCACTAGAACCGCCAGCTGCACCTGCAGACTCCCCCTGAGCTGTGGTTGTCCCAAGAACTTGTGTAGTTCTTGGCAACTCACCACCTGCACCTTTCAATGCATTGGGATCATCGTCTCTGTCATTCTTCTTCTTTGTCCTGAGCTCGTCGCCTTTACAGCTCGTCTCCCCCTGAGATGCCAAGAACTCCTTTATAGCATCTATAATTTTCCCATGTTCAACCAGGAGGGACGACTGTAGTTGATTTTCTGCTACTAGGCGTTGAATAGCCTGGGTCTGGATAAGATTCACCCTTGATTGTTCTGCCACGACCCGCTCTAGTGCTGCTATTCGTTCTGAGTCTGAGAGGGTTGCATCGAAATCGAACCTCATATGTGAAATGTCTTGAGTGTACTGAGGAGGGATTTCGAATGAAACAGGGACCTCAGAAGTAGCTGTGGACGTAACCGCAGGTGGTATCGTGACCGACAACCCTGCAGTGTGAACCACTGTCGACTCAATAACCTGTGCAACAACCTCCGACGGAGTAAGCGTTGGAGGCGGCAACGATACAATATCTGGAGTCGTCAGCTGGAGTGTGATGGATGGGAGGCCAACAGATGATGATGTAGCCACCACGGGAACGTCCGTGGCGCTTGGCCTTGTGACCTGTAATGGTTTAGGAACAATTGACATACCGGACAGTGCGGGCGGAGTGAAACGTATGACTCTAGAGCTCTCACTAGCTCCCCTACCTGCACCTGTCCTGTCCCTTCTTGAACGTCTGATCAACTTATGAATGTCTTCTTCT
The DNA here is from genome assembly GCF_021521415.1 of Bidens hawaiensis. Taxonomy (NCBI): domain Eukaryota; kingdom Viridiplantae; phylum Streptophyta; class Magnoliopsida; order Asterales; family Asteraceae; genus Bidens; species Bidens hawaiensis. Next base: position 112,577 of record NW_027492188.1, read on the forward strand.
TCTTCTGACTCACTGTCGTCATCTGTACGTCTTGCCTCATCATACGTCCTCTCTTGAGTCACCATCATACGTCTTGCCTCATCCATTACATCATCAAAATCTGAGTCAGCCACCGTTGTAGCTGCCCTAGTAACATGCACAGTCGAGGCACGTTCAACAGGGACCTGAACGTTCTCCTCTGGATCCACCCGATCCATATCAAAGAAGCCTTGACCACTAAATTCTGCATCAAGGTCCACTTCCTCCTCCGGTGACACAACAGGAGCAGCAGGTATAGCTTGAGGTGCTCCTGCCTGTTGTGGTGCCGGGTCCCTAAACTCATCCCCACGAGCAGGCACATACTCCGGGTTGATTAAGTACCCAAAGAGTGGAGTATGCCTAGGACGCAGTTCAGGCTTGCTTCTAGCACTCGAAGTTCTACATTGAGCAAAGATACGCTTGTTCACACTCTCCACGTATCTGATAGGGCGACGTTGAGGCAATGTGGGAGCAACATGATTCAAGATCATTTGGAGAAATCTTGGATACATGATGAATCTCTCACGCCCCATTGCCCTTCGCTGTCGATCAATCTCATAGAAGACCACCTGACTCAAGCTGTAACACTTGTTATAAGTCAGAGCAGTCATCGCCGACTGCAAGGTCGCGCCCATCCCGTCAGTGCCCGCCTTCCTCCCTGACATGCAGACAATCATTACGTGCATGAGGAAGCGCCACTGATAGAGCAAGAAACCTTTCCTACTTTGTGTATCCCCCAAGGGACCAGAATATCCCATTCGTAGAAATGCTCCATCACGGAACGGAGCAACAAACTCTGTCTGGTCGTCCCTCGTCTCCTCTCCGAATTGCAAAGCCACCCGGATTTGTTCAGACGAGAACTGAACATCCTGACCATTTACCGTTGCACGCATCACCTGGGGGTCGACGCGGCAGTCATATTCCACCGTCTGCCATAAATCCTCAATGTTGGGCAAGGAAATCGGCAGAGTTGTAGTAATGGCGTGGAATATCCTCGAGCGTAAAAGGAAGGTGATGATTTCGCGGAAATCATCAACTCCGCTCGCTTCCGGGTCTAAGGTGATATACATGTTGTGACCCGGGAAGAACTGTCTTTGTTGATCTCCTCCATCATCGCCACCAGCACCTCCAGCACCAGCAACAGCAGCCATATCTGCAACCAACGAACGAAGTTAGATAAACGTTAAAGCATAACACAAGTTCGCTTGTTACCATGAGCGAAGTTGTGATAAAATCTGTATAGGCGAAGTTAAAGGTGGGGCGAAGTTGGGAACAACTTCGCTTCATCTTTAAGTTCGTCTAATAACTAATAAGTAAAAATTTCCAGGCGAAGTTAATGATAACTTCGCCTCACCACAACATCGCCTCAGGCGAAGTTAAACTTCAGGAGAAGTTACGGATAACTTCGCCCAAACTGTAAGTTCGCCTGAATCTGAATCGGCGACAGTAAGGCGATTCGAACGACGTGCAGTTGGCGATTTTGGAGATCGAGGACTCAAAAACGCAAGATTCTAAGAACCTCTGGACGATTAGTTTGTTCATGACCACGTAAAAACAATGTTTGAAATCAGTTTTAAGGTCCGACCGACCGAGGTCACGACAGAGATCGAAACGACCGTCGATAAACAAGAATGAACAGATAACACGAAGTACCGACACCACATACCGTGAATCGATAATCGAAACTGAGAAAGAAAAAAAAGAAGAAGGATTCAAAAATTTTTTTTTCGATAAGTTCGCCTGAATCTGAATCGTGAGGATAAGTTCGCTGAAATCAGAAAATAATAGCTGTTTGACCTTAAAAATTCCTTTATATAGGAGCGGAGTTATACAGGCGAAGTTGTGGATAACTTCGCCTAGGGCGAAGTTATTCACAAGTTCGCCGATTTTACAAAATAAACCCCTATAGTTTGAACATTTTGCAATTAAGTTTTAAAAACTTCCCTTTAAGAATTAAATGACACGATCATGTCCAAGTAACCAGTTATAAAATCATAAACTACCTAAGTACGAAAAACTTTTAAAAATTAAAGTACAAGGGATCAAATTTCAGTCTCGACAGGGACTACTACGTTTTAGAAAAGATCCGAACAGGAATCATACTGACTACGTGACTGTCACATAGATCCGTGTTTAGCTGTATTATGACATAAAGAAACAGGTTGTAGGCAGGTAAATAACTTAAGATGGTTTTCATCGTTTCTGTGATACGAGTTAAGTTCAATTAAGCTCAAAAATTAAGTGGGCAACAACTCAGAGATTATGATGCCTCCTATCTATTCTCAAAGCGTATTTGGCTTTCCCCAAGTCACCCCGAATTGACTTCGACCCATAGTGTCTGATTTAGTTTGTAAGTACTCTTCATCTGCTTCCCGTTCTCTTTCTTACTCCATGATTGAGAAGTCTTGACATTGTCAGCTCTAGAATGTTTCAATAACTCATAAGGTTTTTTTCTTTTTTTTTTTTTTTTTTTTTTTTACTATTAACATGTACATAGACTTCAGAGTAGTAAACAACTGCAAGTCCCGAATCTGGATCACTGCAGTTTCTTCACACACTATCTTTACGGGAATCAGAACACTTACGGGCTCGTGTATGACTGGGTAATCGCTTTTCTGCCTATCATTCGGAAAGATATATATGAAGACATGCAAAACTCTTAAGGAGTTTCCACGTAAAATCGAGTAGATTTCGTTTGTATCACATCTACTTTTACGCACCATAAAAAGCTACCATGACATACAATGACTGTTCTAAAGCCTTTTAAGCCTAATAACTTCACTACTTAAGCACACAGAATCAGTAAATCTATCATTTTCCAAGGTTGGATTAATTTTCTGTTAAAACATAGTAACAGAACTTCTTACGAAGTAGTAGACTTGAAAAACAATTTCATTTCCCTTAAAAAAAATTTTGACTTCAATCGCCCCGATCAGTTCAAAGTCTTCAGGTAAACGGTTATCCTGAGGATCCAATGGATCCGTTGGACCGACCACATACAAGTATGTGTCCTTCTAACTAAGTATGAACGACTAATTTTCAGCGAAAGAATAAAAACACATCATAAACCGCCCCGGTCACATTCAGTCATCTGGTTAATGGCAACCCTCAAACTCTACAAGTAGAAAATGAGGACCAAACATATCCGAGGATATGTCCTTCAAACTGAGGTAACCGACATAATTTTAAGCGATAGTGACATATATATATATATATTTTTTTTAATCAAAAACACAAAGCATGGTTACTCGGGATTGATCATCCCATTCAACTCAACAAGGTTTTGAAATCTTGATTTGTCAAACGCTTTAGTATATAAATCAGCGAAATTATCAAGCGTATCCACTTTTTTAAGCACAATCAGTTTCTTCTCAGCACAATCCCGTATAAAATGATGACGTATGTCAATATGTTTAGTTTTACTGTGCTTCACGGGATTGTTAGTTACTGAGATAGCGGCTGTGTTATCAATGCAAATAGGAGTAAGTGAGAAATTCAGACCATAGTCGCGCAACTGTTGTTGAATCCACAGAACCTGGGAGCAGCAGTTGGATGCTGCCATGTATTCTGCCTCACATGTTGAAATGGTGACTGATGTCTGCTTCTTGCATTGCCAGGACACTAATCTGCCTCCTAGAAACTGACATCCTCCAGTAGTTGACTTCCGACTCTGATTGCACCCTCCATAATCAGAATCTGTGTAAGCGACTAGCTCTAAGTCTCCTCCTTTTGGGTACCACAACCCCAGCTTCGGCTTGCCCTTGAGATACCGCAGTATCCTCTTCGCACCCTTCAAATGAGATTCTTTTGGGTTTGCCTGAAAGCGTGCACAAAGACAAACAGCAAACATTATATCAGGCCTAGAAGCAGTTAAGTACATTAAAGAACCTATAATAGCCCGATATTGGGTTGGGTCCACGTCTGCATCGTTGTCTGAATCAGCACCCAATTTGTGATTGACGCAGACTGGAGTATCGAATGGAGTGCTGTCCTCCATCTTGAAGCGTTTGAGCACATCATGGACATACATGGTCTGATGAATGAACATCCCATCATTCTTCTGATCAACCTGCAATCCTAAAAAGAAAGTTAGTTCACCCATAGCACTCATTTCAAACCTTTTCTTCATGACGGCCTCAAACTCCTGACACATGGAGACTTTTGATGTAGCAAAGATAATGTCATCCACGTAGACTTGCACCAGCAGGAAGTCGCTTCCTTCTCTCTTGAAGAACAACGTGCTATCTATCTTCCCTCTTTCAAACCCATTTTCAAGCAAGTAATCTGATAAGGTTGATTACCAGGCACGAGGTGCCTGATGTAGTCCATACAACGCCTTGCTTAACTTGTACACGTGGTCTGGAAAGTCCGGGTCAGGAAAACCCAGAGGTTGCTCAACATACACAACCTCATCAACTTTCCCATTTAGGAACGCACTTTTCACGTCTAACTGAAATACCTTCATCTTCTTATAAGCAGCAAATGCCAAAAACAATCTAATGGCTTCCAATCTTGCCACAGGAGCGAATACTTCATTATTATCAATCCCCTCTTGTTGATTAAAACCTTTAACGACTAGCCTCGCCTTGTTTCTTATAATAATCCCTTTTTCATCTCTCTTGCACTTAAAAACCCATTTTGTGCCTATCGCATGCACATTCTTTGGTTTTTCAACCAAAGTCCAAACTTCCATTTTCTTGAATTGAGCCAGCTCTTCTTGCATGGCTTCGACCCACGAGCTGTCCTTTAGAGCCATTTGATAATTCTTTGGTTCAATCTGGCTGATAAAGCAGGTGTACAAGCATTCGTTGATTATGCATGTCTCCTTAATGCTTGTGTAAACACAGGTGTGCTCATTCAAGCTACGTCTTGTTTGTACACCGGAGGACACATCACCAATCAGATTCTCCAAAGGGTGATCTTTATGAATTCTCGTGGTCGGAACCGAACCGACATGCAAATTGTCTTCCAAGTTAGAAGAGAGCTCGTCAATGGTTGTTCCTTGCTGAGAGTGAAACGGATTGAAAAATTCTTCTTCAGGAGAGGCAGCAGGGGTATCGATAGCATTTGATGAGGAAGGTTGACATTTATCAAACAGCTGTCTTTGCATTAGATTTTCTTCCTCATCAAGGATCATCTTCGTAGCAACTCTTTCTTCTACTTCTGCACTATCCAAATAAGGTATGTTAAAAGACTTAAAAAGTCTATCATAGTCGAAAAACTCAGCAGGTCCGTTGCTTGGTTTTGGCGGTTTGTAACTTGTGATATCGGTGTTACACACCACTTCAACCTTGCCGGTCGATGTATTAAAGACGCGTCTGTTGGGAGTTCCAACAACATAACCGACTAAGATTCCTTCATCGGCTACTTCACCAAATTTAGAATTTGTCTTTAAAATCGAACAAGGGGACCCGAATGGTTCAAGACCACTCAAGTTGGGCTTCCTCCCATGCATAAGCTCATAACACGTTTTATTAAGTCTTTTAACAGTCAAGACTCTATTCAGGATATAACAGGCTGTAGCAACAGCTTCAGCCCAGAACACCACAGGAAGCTTCGAATCAGCCAGCATAGTTCTGGCTCCTTCAATTAACGTTCTATTCTTCCTCTCAGCCACTCCATTCTGTTGCGGAGTATACGGAGCGCTGTACTGGTGCTCAATCCTTTTCTGAAGGCAGAAGATCTCCATTTCAAAATTCTTTAACTCCGTTCCATTGTCACTCCTGATGAACTTAACCCTTTTATCCATAACGTTCTCAACTTTGGTAATCAAATTCTTCACCATCTGAGCCGTTTCATCTTTTGATTTCAGGAAATATACCCACGAATATCGTGAGTAATCATCAGTGATCACCAAGCAATAAGAAGTACCTCCTAGACTTTTTGCATTCACGGGACCAAAGAGATCCATGTGAAGTAATTCTAGAGTACTGACAATAGAATTGACCTTCTTGGTGTGATGGGATTTCTTGTGCTGCTTTCCCTTCTTGCACGCTAGACATTTGTCTTCAAAGTTGAAACTTTTCAAGGGAATGCCCAGCACAAGTCCATTCTTGACAATGTGGTTCATCTTCCGAAGATGAATGTGCCCCATTCTCCTATGCCACAATTCGGACTCCGATTCGCTCGCTTTTGTCATAAGACATGATTCTTCCGTGGCCATTTCAGTCGACCTCATATCCATAATATACGTATTCCTCTCACGTGGAGCCTTCATCACAATCCACTCCTCTGGTATCTGAAAACCAGGATGCAACACAATCGCCTCATTCTTTGTAAAATGTACGGTGTACTCCTTATCACAGATCTGCGACACACTCAGCAGATTGTGCTTCAATTCTTCGACAAAGTTTACTTTCTCTAGAGTCATCTTTCCATTAGACACCGTTCCCATTCCTGTAATCTTGCCTCCACTTTCTCCAGCAAAGCTCACTCTCCCTCCTTGAACAGGTTTCAAATCGTGTAACAAGATTTTGTTACCCGTCATGTGCCGGGAACAGCCGCTATCCACAACCCAAAGATTATTGGCAGCCCTGTTCAACTGTTCCTGCACGATTAAAACAAAAGATTAGAATCTAGGGACCCAAGACCAATTGGTCTTGGATCTATACATCCCGAACTTTGGCTTTCCAAAGTTAGTCTTTGTATAATTCCTGTAAGTCCTATTAGTATACCTCCTTGTAGATTGATTGTGAGGCCTTCCAAACCTTTGTGAATTGAAAGAATTATAACTTACTGTTTGGTTATCAGCAGTGTGAAACTGAGATTGGTTTCTTTGAAAACCTGAATTAGTCTGATTTCTGAATTTTGAATGGTTTTCACTTTTACCAGTATTATAATTACCATTAGGCTTAGTCTCAGTTTTGGTATACCTCACACCTCTGAATCGCTGCTTCAGAGGGCAATCTGCAACTAGGTGCCCTAATTGATTACACCTAAAACAACACCTATGCTCAACTTTCTTTTCAACAGTTGTTTTGGATGTCGAGGCTGTACTACCACCCGTTTGTCTCACATATGGTGGGATATAAGGGTTTAGCGGAGAACTCTTTTTAGTTGTTTTATCTTTCTCTCCACTATTTGGTAATACAACCTCCTCCTTTGTCTTACCCGACTCGAATGACTTATCCGAATCTGATGAGACCGGACTCGGAACAGAAATTTTAACACTTGACACAGGCGGACTTGTTTCGCCTCTACTAACATCTGGTTCTTTACTAGTTACCTTAATTGGAACTGTCTGAACAACCTCAAAGTCAACAGATTTCTGATTACTAGGATTAAAAGTGTAATTGTGATTATAAGGTGGTGGAACCTCATGATAACCAATTCCTCCCCTCTTAACTGAGGAACCTTGATCACTAACAAGATGATCAAGAATAGCAGAAAAATTTCTGAACTGCTCAAGTTTTCTATTCAGTTCCACCACCTTCACCTGGTGATCAGCAATCTGTTTTTCTCTTTCAGCTATTAGTTTGGTTTTTTCTTCCAAAACTTCATAGCTTAGATCAATCACTTGAATTTTTTCAGCTAGTTTTGCTTTTAGACTTTTAATATCTTTTTCACAAGCTTTTATTTTAACTTTATAGCTATTTTCTCTTGCTTTTGTAAAATGATGATCTTCTTTTAGAGTTTTAAACTCAGCATCCAAACTAACATACTGATCAGTTATAGTTGCTAATTGCTCAGACAAGTTTTCACATTTAGAACAAGTAGGTTTAGAACATACCTCGGAGAGATGGTCTTTAACATCAGCCATGAAAGCTTTTTCTTCTCCAGTAGCTTTCTCACTTTCTTCATTTTCCACATTCGCCAAATTTGCCTGTTCAAAGATTTCTTCATAATGCAGGTTCCAGTTATATTCACCATCTTCTCTGGAAATCATGGCACTATAATCTTTACTACCCCCATTATGCTGTGTAGACTTGCCTTGACCAAGTTCTACACGCTCATTTCTGCACTCCTTAGCAAAGTGGCCGTTTTGCTGACAGTTGTAGCATCTTACCTTCGTCTTGTCAAACCCTGGCCTTCCACCGACAAACTTTCTTCCGGTCTTTTTCATAAACCGTTTCACTCTTCTCACGATCATAGCCATCTGCCATTGCAGATCCATTTCTTCCATATCATCAGCATCAATCTGGTCATAGTCTTCATCCAACATAGCTGGATCAACAATCTTCCCCTGAATGTAGTTCTCATAGGAAGCAATAAAAGAAGCATAGAGAGCAAACTGCTCTTCAGCAGATTTGACACTCATAGGCATCTTAGAGTAGTTGTTGCTAGGAATACTTGGAGAGCAACTACTCTTGCTTGCTTGCGGTTTAGATGCACTAGATCCACCTGCTACAAAGCAAACATCACCATTCGTGTTGACTGACACATGCCCCTCATGTGATGAGTTGGCGCCCGACTCTCCCTTCGAGTAGTAGGCAGCTGATTCAGTCTTCGAACCTGAACTAGAGTTGACTTTAGCACCATACATACCTGGATCTTGAACCTGATCCGTAGGTGTCTCCTTTCTAACCATGTTAAGCTCAAAGGTTCGGAGCTTGTTAACTGCTGTCTCAAGGTCATAGTCAGCAAAGTCTTTATCTTCTCTCATCAACACAGTATACATCTCCCATTTTGGTGGGAGAGCATCAAGAAGCTTCTCAACAATCTCATCTTCTTTGTATGCAATTGAATAGTTGCTGAGTTCAGTCATCAGATGATAATATCTGGTGATGATATCATCAAGTGATTTGTTTTTCAGATACTTGAAGACCGAGAATTGAGTTTTGAGCAATTTGATCTTCGAAGCACGGATTCTCACATTTCCTTCAAACCGGTTCTCAAGAGCTTCCCAAAGCTCTCTTGCTGTCTTGTACTTTCTAAAAGTATGAAGGATCTCTTGTGGAAGAGCCATAGTGATAGCAGCATGAGCCTTGCTCTCGGCCTCATACATCTTTTTCTCTTCTTCTTCCATTTTGCTGTACTTTTTGATCTGATCACCACCTTCGTACTCCATAGTTGGTGGAATATAACCATCCTGGATGCATACCCACATTTTCGCATCCTGGTACTTGACATATTGTTCGAACCGATCCTTCCAAGCAACGAAGTCAGTTCCTTTAAGCAACTTTGGGGCCTTAGTATCTGACCCTGCTTCTACTTCCATCTTAACTAACTCTGAGATGTTTATTGATGACATCTTTCTCAAAAACTAAGAAACCCGAAAAAAAAATTTTTTTTTTTTTTTGAAAAGTACTGTAGGCGAAGTTACGGATAACTTCGCTTAAGTCTTAACTTCGCTGAAGAACTTCGCTGATTCTTAACTTCGCTTGAGGTAAGCGAACTTAGGAGGTAGGCGGAGTTGTAGAGAACTTCGCTTGAGTTAGGCGAACTTGAGAAGGTAGGCGAAGTTGTGGATAACTTCGCTTAACCTTATATCTTTGCCGAAACCCTACGAACAGTGACGGCAACTTCGCCTGATGAACACGAAGTTTCTGCATATCTGATTTCTGGGTTTTTCGAGGTTTTTGACGGTGTAAAGGGTTGAATACGATGGTATGAGGTAAGAATGACACAAAAACACGGAAAACACGTCCCGCGAATAGTCGAAACGGGCGATTTCTACACCCGCGTGAATATCCCAAACCACACAATCGAGCAATAGCTCTGATACCAATTGTAGGTTCCCTGGATGGATCTGCACTGGATATCTCGATCTACACAGGTGCGAAATCCCTGCGTAGGTCGTTACGAGCGTAGAACACGAATCAAACAAACTGTAAGGCCCCGTTACCGGTAACCCTACTTTCGTGTTGGATTTACTCATAAACACAGTTCTAATTATCAGAGTTAATTAAAAACTTTACGCTGAATATAAAACTTTCATAAAACATTACATATCGATTCATAATCATGTCTTAAAACATTCCTCTTGTCTTTCAAAATCAAAACATAACTTAATAAACATATCGGATCTTCAGATGCCAGGCTTTAGTCTTCTGCCATGTGTCCTCCACTCAAGCCAGCTGTCTCAACCTACTCACCTGCGTGCATACTAAAAGTCAGCTACGCTGAGTGAGTTCTAGTTAATCATACAATACCATACAATACCTTATTACATACATACGTACTTAACCTCATAACTTTCTTTCATACACACATAAGTACTCATACCTTCATTCTTACTTACATACTTTCTTTCTTACTTACATACTTTCTTTACATTCATAATCATACGTTTTAAAGAGCCTTTCGCCCTATAACCTCACAGATATTATAAGGGTCTGGTCCCTAACATCACAGATATTATAAGGGTCTGGTCCCTAACATCACAGATATTATAAGGGTCTGGTCCCTAACATCACAGATATTGTAAGGGTCTGGTCCCTAACATCACAGATATTATAAGGGTCTGGTCCCTAACATCACAGATATTATAAGGGTCTGGTCCCTTGCTTTCGAATATTAGTAGGGTTCAGTTTCCTCTTCGTTACCATACAACCATGCAACATACCTCGAGTATTATTAGGGCTTGGTACCCTTTTCGTAACCATACAACCATACAACCGTCATTTCCTTCTTTTATTAACTTATTACGTTCATACACGTAAACATACATATCATACTTGCCATATTTATAACGTTACAACCTGACAGTACGTGCAATATCCGAAGATCGTTCACGTACTATCAAGCAATCATTCATACATATCACATATATCACATATGGCATACACTTATCACTTAGGATAAATGTATTAACAACACATCAAGTATGCACACAGCCCCGAAAACATAACAAGGAATGGGGCTAGAAACTCACCTGGATCCTGTTACGCTCGCCGTTGATCGTAATTCCTTTCTTTAACTGGGCTCGGCTAACTGTATAATATTTACACATATCAATTAACTACTACTACACGCTTTGTATTTCTATCTATAAATGACCCACAACGAACGGGGGTCCGGGGGCAGCGCCCCTGGCAGCGGGGTTCTAGGGGCGGCAGCCCCTAGCGGGGTCCAAGGGGCAGAGCCCCTGGCTGGGGTTAAGCTGCCAGGTCAGCTTGGAAAAATTTTATTTTCGATAACTGCCTTAACACATTTTCCATTAGGTTTTTAATTTATTTTCTAAGCGAACTTCACTTTAGGCGAAGTTAAACCTTAGGCGAACTTGGCTTCAGGCGAAGTTAAACCTTAGGCGAACTTGGCTTCAGGCGAAGTTAAACCTTAGGCGAACTTGGCTTTTAGGCGAAGTTAAACCTCAGGCGAACTTGGCTTTTAGGCGAAGTTAAACCTCAGGCGAACTTGGCTTTTAGGCGAAGTTAAACCTTAGGCGAAGTTACCATTTCAGCGAAGTTGCCATCAGGCGAACTTGGCTTCAGGCGAACTTATCAGCAGGCGAACTTGGCTTGCAGGCGAAGTTCATCAGGCGAACTTAGCTTGCAGGCGAAGTTCATCGCTTGAAGGCGAAGTTGCCCAGATGAAGGCGAAGTTGTCGCGCTGCAGATCTGTTTGCCCATAACTCCTTCGTTTCTTAGCCAAATAACTCGATTTTGGTACCCACGGAATCGTATGATCGGCGCCTACAAATCCCAACCATCAAATCGGCCTAAAATCGACGTTTTAGGGGTCCGATTTGGGCAGTTGTGTTTCGGGTCCGATTAACCCGTCAAATCCTAACCATTTTCAGTAATATTAGCTTTGCGGGATTAGTTCTTACCTTTCCAACTCAGATCTACCAGCAAAATCTCGGGTCTCGACTTCGGATCTCGGTCGGTTATGTGTGTGTTTTTGAGTGTGTAAAAGAGAAAGATGGAAATAAAATGATATCTTGGGCTTGGGATGGGTATTTATATCTCTCAAGCCCACGGACCCAAGGCCCATTCTCATTTAACCCATCTTACGTAATCTAAGCCCATGACCCGCTCCTTACTCGACATTAAATAACTAAAACGTGAAATCACTAAACATAACTTTCTTTTATTTAACATTATAAAAATTTTAGGATGTTACACAAACACACGATACGAATAAACACACGTTATATTATAACCGAAACACGTGATATAATCACTGAATACAGACTCAATACTCTCTTGTTCTCACGTCTCTCGACTCACACACGCGTATACGATTACTTCAACAACACTTAAACAATCCGTGACCTATCTTATAAATACACGACAACTTCGCCTGATATGTTCAGGCGAAGTTGTTGCTAACTTCGCTTGACTAACAAGTTCGCCTGATAAGCGAACTTGTCAGTAACTTCGCTTAAACATAAACAAAACACAAATAACATTACAGACTGGATTACAGACACTAGACTATGAACTACTGACATTATGCACCAACAATTTATATAAAAAAATACTTTTTATTTAAATACCAATGATTGAATATATTACAGATTAGCTGACTGCTAATGGACACTGAAACAAACGATAGAGTATTCTACAGATTGACATCTTAGTCATCTATGAAATGCTTGACCATCTTCATCATTTTGTTACATTTCTACTACAACATCTTCCCCATTTTCTTCTTTTTCTTATTAACATCAATTACCTCTTTCATGAGATCACCAGTCTCATGTAAGGCACGATCGAGATGCTCATCCATTGAATGTGGAATGGCATAAGGATAACCTTATTGTGGAGGTGGATCCCAGTATCCCATCATCACTATGTCAAATGGATTGTTAAGATATGGTTGCAGCGGGGTTTTTTGAAAATCCAAATTATAGAAACCTTATGCAGCTTCTCCTTATTTTCTGACATCATTCGCTTCTTCGGATATGGTTGGTACATATCCGGTGTATGGTGGTATGTAGACTAGTGGTCCACGGGAGTGTTCTTCCGCCTCTCCATCCTCTCTTCTTCCTTTAGGTCCTTTTCTAGGTCTTCCTCAGAGTCTGTTTCTATGTCATTTTTATTACTTCAATTAGAATGTAAACCTATCCTATTGTTGCATAACTCTCATCTTGGGCCTTCAGGAATGACTTGGGTATGATTCGGTGTTGGACACCATTAGAGTATATTTCGGAGTTACAAAATTCCACTGACCCTGAACCGAGTGACATTTCATCCAACTTGAAGTGTCTGGCTCCTGCCTATTTTGACTTTCAATCTCTATTTTCTCCATAGGATGACAATCTGGTATATTTGATGGATCATATTAAGGAGCTGAGTTGGGTTCCTGCTTCATCTTACTTTCAGCTTCCTCCGTAGCCTTTAGTTCTTCCAAGGTATAATACCTAGGGTTATACCCTGAAGAGTCACTTGATAGATCAATTGGCATTTGCTCCGTTCCAGAAAAATAAACTAGCTGATCTATCATCTTCTTGGTTATATGCTCACAATTGAAAAAATTGGTGAAATAACTTTCTATTTTGTCTGACATCTCTGGTCGAATTAGGTTCTAACGAGTGGGATGTCTTACGTCTACGACTGTATTAACTGATACAGGATTGGATGACATTTGTTAAGATTAGACTAAGGAGGGACATGAAAGAATACCAATCTATCTTATCCCTATGAAAGTATGAATATAATATTGAAACGTAACTCTACTCAAAGCTTAGGTATTGTTCAAATACCTAATTCGCTAATACTGATAAACCTGTCACACCCGGCTCCATGGGCATAGGCATGTGACCAACATTGGTACATGTTTTGTACATATACAAGAGTATATGTGTAGCAAAAGTTTTTAAATTTAATAAAATAATATAATATTCAAAACTCCGGATTACATACCCATCAATGAGCCATCAGATCGTCTAAGGCTAATAATACCATCCTCTATCTCCTATTCATGGTTACCTATAAAATAGTTTATAAAATACGTCAGTAAGAATGCTTGCGAACACGTTGCACTAAAACATTTGATGTAAACCGTGGTCTGTGGAATTTTTTTTGTTTCACAAATTACTACTATTCTAGATACGTCCCTTTAGTTCATGCTCGAAACAATCAACGGCCCTGTAGACAGGCGTACTAGTTATATGCACATAGTCGAGCTGTACCAACTCGGTTTTTCAAAATTTAAATTACTCGACCCGCTTTTATATTCGGGAATTTTTATCCAAGAAAATATAGCGTTATTCGAGATAATATTATTTTAGTAATATTTGTCATTATTTATTTAATATAAATATAAAATATCTTTGAAAATATTCAATTTTAACCCCCACACTATACTTTAACCCAAATATCTTTTCATATCTAACCTCCAAGGACTCATCTGCAAATTTGTTATATTAATATCTATTAACCCATAACCCTCACACGTATCCGTGACCCGAATACCAAACCAGCAACTCGTTTAGATTACTTGAACCAAAATTCGCGTCGTAATCAAGGAATGGAATCAATGAACTTGTTAAACTTACCAATTGTGGCATGCTGACACCCCTATTATGGTATAATCGATCAAAACTTATTCGTATTAACTTATTATCAAGCCGACCTAAGTTGTTTTGGGTTTTATACCTTAGAGTTTGTTATAACGCAATTAAGCGTACAGGAACAACCCTTTAATCATCGCCATCATAACCCCTAAGGTTAATTTGTTCATCGCAGCATTGTTTTCATATAATTTCTGGATCGCGTTTGGCCGGCTCTTATTCGTTCTAATTAACCATCATACAAACAGCTTTTAAGGTAATTATTAGTATGGTTAGGTTCATCTTTAACTGTGCTTCAATAACCCTAACTTCAATTGATCAATTGTTTAACAGTTTATCTGATTTATTTTCGTTAGGGTTCAAGTGTATTTGGTTTGGAATGAGTTTTTGGTTATATATTTTTGTTTCAAGAAATTAAATGTGTGAGACACCAGCCTGAGTGGCTGGTGCATTTGATCTGTGTCATGTGTCTGCCTAGGGGGCGGGTTCAAAACCCCCCAGCCCGTTTTTGTTTTTTTTTTATTTTGGATTAATTCTTTTAATCATTATATGTAATATATTAATTACTTAAACTATATTATGAATATTATAAATATAATAACTAATCAGTATTTTCTTAAAACCGACATGTTGACAAATCACGTTTCCAAATCTTAGTTAAAGTCTCTCTCTCTTTCTCTCACACACACACACACACATATATATATATATGTATGTATGTATGTATGTATGTATGTATGTATGTATATGTATTGTTATTAAAATTAATAATTTGTTTAATATTTAAAAAGAGTTTTAATCTAAAATATATTTAGTATAATTTTTGTAAATTTAAATGTTCAAATAAATAAATTCAAGTATTTTGTAAAAGATTGCAGTTTACTCAAATATTATTATATAATATTTATTTTATATTGATTATTTACAATACTTATTTGAAAGCTATCTTTATTAATAATATAAATAGATATAAACATTAAATGTATTTTTAGTTTAAAATAAATCTCTTTATATAATTTATCTAAGTCTTATAGATATTTACTTATGTATTTTATGTAATTTTGTATAATTAAAATAATATTATTTATGATAAATCATTGTTAAATAAAAGTAATAAAATTGATAATAAGTCTAAGTCATATTTAACTTTCATAAGAACACTCGATCATCAAATCCCGAACCTCTATCTAGTTTTAAATTCATTGTTGAATTCTTATTTATTTCCACAATTATTGTTATTTAGGATTTCTCGTCGGTATTTTTCCCGAAGAGCTTGATCTACCTTTATAGCTTAACGAATCATATATCTTGCTTATTTACAAAGATGAGTAATCACTCCCCTTTTTACTTATTTAAATTATTTGGGGACATATGCGTACTTTATCTGTTTACCTATAATTTAATTCTCAACTTGCAGGTGTTTGTCTTGTGTGTTTAACAATTTATACCTAACGTTTTATTTGCTTATATGCTTTACTTGAATACATGTCGGAGAGGTCCAACATATTCTCAATCTAGTATGATCAAACGTCCGTCGTGTTAGCCAACGTTCAGTTTCATCTAACATCGTGCTTACCGACAACATTATTTACATTCTCATTGGTGAAATTGTTTCTCACTTGACACAGTTTGCATATTTCTTTATTTATTATATATTATTACCGTTGAGTCTTAAACTGGTGGTTTACTCACTCAACATGTGTTGTTGACAAACCTTTCTATTTTATACGCATATACAAGTTATTGTTTGAACTAGTTGCAAGATTTGGTGAAGACGTATTGAAGAATTTAAGTTAGAAAATTTTTAATCAAGATCATTTGTGATATAAGTTGTATTGTTGTATGATTATGGATTTTGTAGTTTGTACTTGAATTATTTGAATCAATCTAATCGAATTATATATTTATTGTCACTTTAAAATATTGCATGAACTCTTGAGACCTGTGAGCAATCAGCACATGCCCCGACATGTCCGCCTTAGGTTGGGGTGTTACAGATTGGTATCAGAGTTGAAGGTTTAAGATAGCTCGTTAGTGGTGCCTTATGTAAGGCCTCGTTCCCGGTGCCCTACATTAGCGTTAGATTTACTCATAAACACAGTTCTAAATATCATAGTTAATTAAAACTTTCACAGAATATTAATAAAGGTCAACCATTCATTACAAACATTCATAACTTGTCTTTTAAAACATAACATAAAACATAGTATCAAAACATCATGAAAAATCTTCAGATGCCAGCCTCCTCAGATCCTGCCATGTGTCCCACTCAAGCCAACTGCTTCAGTCTATTAACCTGCGTGCATACTAAAAGTCAGCTACGCTGAGTGAGTTCTAGTTAATAAGGAAACATACAATGCATTCACATACTTACATATATATGTATCCAAAGACACATATTACATACTTAGCATGTTACCTTTCTTTCATTCATACATACATACTTTCTTTCTTTCATACTTTCATTTGTTCTTGTTTTAGCTTACTTATACATGCGTAATTGCCTCTACGTTTTAAAGAGTGTTTCACCCTATAACCTTTGCATATATTATAAGGGTCTGCAACCCTGTAACCTTCGCATATATTATTAGGGTATGCAACCCTGTAACCTTCGCATATATTATTAGGGTATGCAACCCCGTAACCTTTGCATATATTATTAGGGTATGCAACCCTTTAAGCATACCTCCATACAACCATACATTGTCTTCTTTATATTTAAATTTATGTAATTGCTTCTACGTTTCAAAGAGCTTTTCGCCCTATAACCTTCGCATATACATTGTCTTCTTTGTATTTAAATTTATGTAATTGCCTCTACGTTTTAAAGAGTGTTTCGCCCTATAACCTTCGCATATATTATACGGGTCTGCAACCCTGTAACCTTTGCATATATTATTAGGGTATGCAACTCTTTAACCTTCTCATATATTATTAGGGTATGCAACCCTGTAACCTTCGCACATATTATTAGGGTGTGCAACCCCGTAACCTTCGCATATATTATTAGGGTATGCAACCCTTTAAGCATACCTCCATACAACCGTACATTGTCTTCTTTATATTTAAATTTATGTACTTTCACACATACACTTACTCTTTTCCATTACTTTCATATATCATTCATCATTCGTAAAACGATAACATATCACACAATTACTTGGCGGTACATGCAATATCCAAAAATCGTTCACGTACCATCAAGCATTCATTCATACAAAAAATCATAGAATGCATACACTTACCACTTAAGGTAAGTGTATTAACTAATCACATCGAGTATGCACACAGCCCCGAAAAAATAACTAGGAAATGGGGCTAGAAACTCACCTGAATCCTGTTACGTTCACTATTAATGGTTATTCCTTTCTTTAGATGTGCACGACTAACTTTTTAATAAACACAATATTAAGTACCACTCCAATTGTTCTCAATTGTTTGTTTAATTAGTCTTAAGTGTCGAAGTCGGTTTTACATCATTAATCTTTAACCGGTTATTTAATCGTTATTCGTTAACTTTTAAAGTATCTTTTATTAATTAATAATGTACAGAGGCTTCTGTGTAATCAAAACATTTTATTCTAAGTCCAGGGACCTTTCTGTCATTCTTCCAAACTCTAATTCGTTATCAGTTTCTTAACGAATGGGGCTCATTCATTAACGTGTGCGTTCTTTCATAACGAACGGACTCATTCGTTACCTCATAAAGAATGGACTCATTCATTACCTCATAACGAATGGACCTTTATAACGAATGAACTTCTGTAACGAATGAACCTCTATAAAGAATGGACCTTCATAACGAATGAGGGTTCATTCGTCATTCCTTTATAACGAATGGGCTTCCACGCTTGACCTGGCTAACGAATGGACCTTTCAACGAATGGGGTTCATTCGTTAGTTTTTCGTAACGATGGGCATAACGAATGGCAGTCCATTGGTTATTCTTCCTTAACGAATGGGCATAACGAATGGCAGTCCATTCGTTATACGCGCCTAGAGTTAGGGTACAGAATGTCAGGGAACATTCTCTGGCATTCCCTACTGTTCCGGCGCCGCCTTTCCGGCGCCGTCATCGCCGGAAAACCGAGATCTCACTCGTTTTTCCACCGGTTTTCATCCCGTTCGATCCGGATCCGACCTTGGTTGACCTCTAATCTCGTTTGTTGATAGGTTTATACCCGATTCCATACGGATCTATTTGAACACGTTAATCTAACACTTAGATCTCAGATCTGATATATATAATTAACCCTTATACGGATCTAGTTCATGATTACGCTTGATTGTATGTTACACGTTATATTAATTGTATGTCTGTGTATAATATTAGTATTGAAGCTTGAGAGAGTAATTCGGCAGAGGTTTGTTAATATAAACTCGAAACTTAACTTAACAGAGGTAAACACCTCTATAAATAGAAGATGGATCTAGTTTGTTACACATTTCGTAACGAACTAGCTTCCGCTTCGTTACATTACAATAATAGAAATAAACTTAACGAATCACCCCCTAATTCGTTAAACATTCTTAACGAATTAGGAGGGAACTTAATTTAAGTCTAGTTCGTTAAACATCCTTAACAAACTAGATGATAAACATAACGAACTACAACAATAACTTAATATTTATTACATAAATAAAACGACCAATACATTAACGATAGATACAAAGACTCGAGACGCAAAACCGTGTACTAACAGACACCCCCTCGTTATGAGCTCCTTGACTTTTACTTTACTTGTAGCGCTTGGACTGCCAATCTCTACAACTATGAATCCCATTCTCATAACATACAGGCACGACTCGTTGGAACTGCATAGCTAGACCATAGTCTTCATTGCGCTCGAACAATATCTTATTCTTATGTAGCACGTCATTGTCGGTCTCAGTTAAGTTAACAAGCCACATTGGATCGATGATCTTGATCAGCTCTGTTTTTAGACCTTTACCCAAGACAATGCGGCCTCTCCAGTTCGGTTATCATAATACCAACGGTTGAATGATAGATGCATATGTTGATTCAACGTCTTCACTGGCACACGCTTCATGGTCTTTGGCGGCTTTACTTTAAGGACCAAATTTCTCCAGGCTGTCCTCGGATCAATCTCATTAATACGCTTACGAATAGGGACCTGTGGCTTAAGAAACTTAAATCCATGGTTGACTTCAAATAACAGAAGTTGATGGAACCAATCTGCTATCCAATCACCCCCACAGTTGATAAATGGACGACGCGAGGGTTCGAACATCCCATCGCGGTAGTGTGAGAACATCCGTTATCTTCTCATAGTATTGGATCCCTTTTTCCCATTTAACAATACATACTTTCAAATCAGAATCAAATAACCAAGAGATAATATCACCTTGAACCTTTGAGACGTTCTTGAATGAAGTCACTTGGTTGGCTTTGGCACGAGCAGCAGCTTCATCCTTCTGCTCCTGATCCACATACCGATAAGCATCAATGATCTTACGAGCTTTCTTATCTCGATAACCAAACCATCTCTTAATATCATCGTCAGTTGGGTTTTTAATTGAATTGAATCTCGTATCAACCACGCTTTTACCCTTAGATAACTTATCCAAATTATCCTCAGCTGCTTTAACCGTTTCCTCATTAAATACTGGAGCACCCTGATCAACATTAGTGTGTTGAAACAAATCTGGATACTCCTCAGATGTAACATCTTCAACCTCAACCTCCTCATTTTCATAAATAAAGTCCCTTTTCATCTGAATGGTCGAATCATTTAAGATCTCTTCATCATTCTCGACCTCAATATGAGGCTCAGCCTCTAACACGGTCAATTCATCGTCATTTAATCCAAGCAGTAGTGAGATTTGCTCTCGTGTTAGGGACCTTTCGAAAAACTGACCCACCTCAATCTCATCTTTCTTCACCACGCTCCTAACCACCCCGGATCCATCAACAAATATTTCAGTGTCAACTTCTATCATCTCAATGGGTTTGGCAGCTGTATAGTCGTGATACACAATAATCTGCTTGCCAGAGTCATCAGTAGCACTTGTACCTGCACCTGAGGATGAACTGTGAGATTGTTTAGGCTCACCACCTGCACCAGACTCATCCGGATCTTCTTCATCATTCTTGATCTTTTTAAGTGCATCATCCTTGCATGTTAATTTCAAGATGAGATCCTCCTGTTCTTTGATCTTCACCCCCTGAGACTTAACAATCTCACGAAGATCTTTAGTTTCCTTCTAACAATAAGATACATATCCCATCAGCCTGCGTTGATTATCCATCATTCGTTCTTGAGTCATACAGTCAACAGACATTTGATTTTCATATAAATGTAGTAAACTCAAAACCATACTCATCTGTTGATCATGCGTCATAGCCAGAAACGAGGCTGGGATAGGCTGAACAGGACCTTGAGGTCGGTTAAGCCTTAGAAATGAGAAGTCCATAGGTTATGGAGGCAACATAGTCGGTGTAGGAGAAACCACCGATGTAGCAGTTGTAGGCCTTGGTATAGGAGATAAAACAGCTTGAGGATACATACCAAGCCTAGGATCAGACGTAAGCGTGGTCATTAATGTAAGCTCCGGAGTGCTAGTAGTAAGCGGCACCGCCGGGAGTTGAGACGTGTATGACCTTGGAGGTTGAGCTCCAAACGAAACACCAGCACCAGGCGACACTCGTCGCTTAGCTAATCCCTCAGTAGCCAACTCTTTACCTTTTCTCTTGCGTTGAGCGGCAATTGTAGCAGCTAAAGCCGCTTCAACTGCAGCTTTTTGTTCAAGGATAGTCGCATCTCCATCACCAACATTACCACCATTAGCATCATCATTACCATCATCACCACCATCATTCCCACCTGGTCTCTCCTCACGCTCGGAATCCGAATCATCATGGATCCAGCGATCATTGTCAGGATATACATACTCTGGATTTACCAGATGACCAATCAACCGTTTGGTCAGAGGAGGATCCTTCTTGTAGACTTTCATCCGCCGAACAGTATCAGCTGCCATTTGCTCAAGCGGCATCATGTCATTTACAATAGCTTGATCGATCGCCAGATTAGGAACCAAGTCTTCAATAATTAATTGGAGGAACCATGGATAAATTAAAAACTTCTTCCTTTGAACCGTTTGAAGACACTGCTCTTTAAGATGATAAAAAATCATCTCTGAAAAGTTGAACGATTTGTTGAGAATCAATGCAACAAATGCTGACTGTAACATGATTCGGCATTCATCAAAACCACCTTTACGACCTCCCAAGAAATGGATCAATACATGTAATAAATACTTGTAGGTCAAGCATAAACCATTCTTGTTGCACATAGAGTCTTCAATGTTGCCACCATAGAATACACGACGAAACAGACCCTTGATCACCTTTTTATCAAACTCACATGGATGATCAAGGGTATCTCCAAACCGAAGCACATGTCAGATTACATCAATATCAACCGTGATCGGAGTTTGGTTGATTGTGGCTTCAATATGATTCTCCACTTCAACGTACCTCGCCGTATTCCAAAATTGACGAACTATACTGAAACGGACGTCAGGATTTGCTGTGATTGAATAGTGAATACGCGAGCATCGTAGGAACTCCAATAACCCTCCAAAGATGTTCTCATCAGCAAAATTTGTACCAACAAAGGCACAAATATTATGTTTCTTATCATATGGAAGCAATGGCAGATTTTGTTGTTGTTGCTGTTGTTGTTGTTGATCAGCAACCGGTGGATCTTGATCCATGTTATCAGCCATAGTTCTAGATAAATAAAGTCAAGAATCAGGAATATTCAAAATTATATAAACATAACTGTGTAAATTTTGAAAGTTATCAAGTTAAAGTATTACATTAATTAAATTAAAATGTCATTCATTAAAATAGACTGATTCGTTATATTATTATAACGAATCAACCGTTTCGCTATCAAGTAAATAAATAATGAATTAAGAATTAGCGAATTACTACGAAAAGGTAACGAACTAACCCTCTAGTTCCTTATAATTAACAAATACCAATCTGATTCGTTAAGACAATTGATTCGCTATTCTAATTCGCATGAATTGCTTAACGAATTGGACACGAAGTAGTTCCAATTCGCTAAGCATAACGAATGGCTATAATCAGCTTAATCTTTGACTTTAAATAGTCAAGGTCAAAATTAACCAAGAACATCAAAAGTAAAATAAATAATCGGAAATCTGATACACCCATAATCATGAACATGAAACCAAATCAGTGACCTTAATGGATCTCGGAATCTCATTCTGATTACAATGGTATCAAAATAATGGTACACAACATGGTATAAAGCCTATAGATTAAGGTTTATATAAACCTCAAAAACCCGGAAATACCATTGCATAATTAACCTATCAAATCGTCATCATTTTTGACGAAAAACACGAAGATATGATCGTCTATAACTTAGAAACTCAGAGGTATAATCAAAACAACGAAATTCGAAGGTTGAAAAATTAGTGAAAATTTTGGCAGAATAACAATAAGAAAGGAATGAGGAAGATGGTGAATAGTGAGGCGATTCGTATGCACGCCGTCCTATATACTCTGACACAGCATGATTCCCAATGTAACGTATCATTCGATTCGTTTGAATTTTGAACTAACGAAACAGGTGATTCGTTAGGTTAATTTAACACGTGTCATAACGAAATAGATTATATTCTTATCTAGTTCGTTAAATATGCATAACGAATTTAAGTGTCACTCATTACAGAGTGCGGAAGCAAATTAGGATAACGAAGTAGGATATAATTTGTTAAGATGACCTATTTCGTTATTCATAATTAACGAAGTACCTTTTATTTAATTTTAAATGAATAAACAAATTAATAAATGAATTAAATATTTATATAAAATAAAGAATTAAATAATGAAATTTTAATTTAAAATGAATTACTGAGGACCTTTATCTCGATAATCGAATACCTTAAATCATTTCACATTTTGAAACTTATAACTTAAAAGAATTAAATCCATAGCGATCTAATAAGTTAAAAAATAATTTATTAATAAAATGTAAAATATTTACAAGAAAATTATCCGAAAATAAAAACGTAGAATAATAAAAAAAATGTTTTTGTGTTTTTGTATGAATTTTCAAAAGCAGTACATGTTTTTGGTGAGTTTGAGTAGAGAATCATATTGACCGAGTTGCCCTTCCATCACAGTTATTTCAGCGATATTATGACTGGCGTTAAGTCGGTCATTGATATTGTTGTCCACTTAAATCTTATAACAAGTCTTCAAGTGTTTTTGTGATATGATTAATGGTTCAATTAACGCACTGCATATCAGAAACTATCAGCCTCTAATCCCGGTTCAAGCTTAATTTGATTTTTGACTCTAGCAGGTTTGTCGATAAGATCCCAAAAACCTAAACGTGCAAATTGTTGTAATTCTTCTTGCATGGCTTCTATCCAAGAAGGATCTTGAAGTGCCATACGAGGAGTCGTTGGCTCAACTTGGGATAGAAAGCAAGTGAATTTCACAAGATTTACTATTCCAGACGAATGTAAATATGCATAAGCACACAATACATTATTTTCATTTGACGAAGCAACTTGATGACGTGTTTGAACTCCCACATCAAGTTCTCCAATAATGTTTTCTTTCGGATGATAATTATAAATCCTTAGAGTGGGATTCTTAGGAACATCAACATTTTCAAATAAATTAGTGTAATGTTCACCCAGCTCGTGAGATGAAACATCACTATCAAGTTCAATAACCTGATCTACAACTAGAGTATCATCAGAATAAGTAGATGCATTATAAAAGAGAACCGGAGAATCATTATCAGGATCTTCAGTTGGAGCATCAGTTGGAACTTCAACATCATTAGAACTTGAAATCTTGGAATTACCAGTTGTTCTTCAAAGTAAGCACGAACTAAATCTTCATCTGGTTGATCAGTTGTTGGAGTAAATTTATTAAATAACCCTTAATAGTTAAACATCCAGTCTGGAACTTTCCCTTGAGGAGGAGTAGTGTACTTTTGACAGTTCACATGATACCATTCCTCAACACAACCAGACGTGAAGTTAAATACTCGTTTCTTAGGAGAAGCATAACCCAAAAAATACCCTTCAATGGCTTTTTCATCAAACTTTCCCACATCCTTCTTCAACATCGTACAAGGACACCCAAAAGGTTCCAAGTACTTTAAATTAGGTCTTCGGTTATTTAACAGCTCATAGCTTGTCTTCTTGAGTCTCTTAACAGTTAGAACCCGATTGAGTGTATAGAAAGCAGTATTCACCACCTCATTCCAAAATTGGACAGGAAACTTTGAATCAGCAAGCATAGTTCTTGCAGCTTCAATAAACGTTCTATTCTTTCTTCAGCAACACCGTTTTGTTGTGGTACGTATGGGGCACTGTATTCTCAATGAATTTCCTTTTGTAAACAAAAGAAATCCAATTCTGTATTCTTAAATTCAGTACCATTGTCACTTCGAATTCTCCTTACTTTTTGTTTGTATAGTGATTCGATCTTAGTGATTAAATTTTGAACAAGAACCGGTGTTTGATCTTTCGAACTCATAAATAAGACCCGGGAGTATCTTGAATAATCATCAGTAACTACCAGGCAATACCAATCTCCATAAATACTCGCACGATTCACTGGACCAAAAAGATCCATATGAAGTCGCTCAAGAGGAGTATCAATGGAATTTAATAACTTAGAAGGATGCGACTTTTTCTTCTGTTTGCCCTTTTTGCAAGCAATACAGTGATCGGATAACTTAAAGTTTTTCAAAGAAACACCTTCAACTAGGTCATTTGCCATTAGATAGTTCATCTTACGGACATGATGTGACCCATTCTACGAGGCCATAGAATAGAGTCTTTCTCGGCTGCTTTCGAGACAAAACATGTTTCGATAGATGTTGATACTTTAGAACTCATATTTAAGACATAAATATCATTCGATCGAGGTGATCTCATGACAACCATGTCCTCGGGAATCTCATATTTCGGTTTCAGAATCAGACATTTTTTATCAGTAAATACAGTAGTGAACTTTTTGTTTCAGATCGGAGAAACGCTCAATAAGTTATGATTTACCTTGTCACAGTAGTTGACTTTTTCAAAACCATTCGAAACATCACCTTATTGTGTGATCATACCCCCATAATTCCCAGCAAACGCCACATAACACCTTTGAATATTTCTCACATTTGATAAGAGGTCGAGATTTCCAGTAATATGTTGAGCACATCCACTATCCATAATCCAGTTTTCACCAGAAATGGTCTTGGATGTACCCTACACGCAATAGAAAATGATTAGTTCAAAAAGGCAGCCCAGGCCTCAGTCTTGGGCACCTTTTGGTTTTCTTGAGAAATGTAAAACTTCGTCGAAGTCAACTGTTGTTCAGCAACTTGAGAATAAGTTACGGGCTTCTTAGACTTTCGTCTTAGATAAGCAGCTTGAACTACATTTGAATTCACATTTTTGAACAACGGTTCAGTTGGAATGAACTTTTGTTTAACATAACCATGAGTTTCATTCACATGAAAAACCTTTCGAGGATTCACGTTTGAGAACATAATGTGAGTATCATCATCATACGACACAGGTCATTTCAGAATCTCTGTTATCAAAGGAACTGGTTTTGATTGATCTTTGACAAATGGGTGAAGATTCTGAGAACTCTTTTGTCCACAGTTTCTCACCACATGACCTTGTTGACCGCAAAGGAAACAGCTTCGCATGTCCACATGGTTGTTTTGAGATCTAACAGTAACATATGACACAGAAGGATGATGACTCACATTCTTGGTAAAGCTCTTAGCTAAATCATCAGATGACACCGATATCTTTTTCAAATAAAAATCTAGGTTAGAACAATTTGAAAAACTTTTCAAAGTAGTGGTTCCAGTTGATTTTACAAACTGGACTTTCTTAGCATTTTTTAAAACTTGTTTAGCTTTAGTCAAAGGGTCAGATGAAACTGATGTTTTAGCTTGAGCATATTGACGTTCAAGATCTTGAATCTTGGAGGTTTCATTGTGAAACACACTCTCAATCAGTTCCGGTTTAATGATACTAATTGGAATGTCTTTTTCAGTGAACATCATGTCAATCCCTTTTAACTAAAACACACGAGCGGTTGTTGGCTTTGAGACATTAGGATTTATGAAATGCAACAAATTCTCATTAGAAGTTTTTTGTTTTTCTGATTTCTTATCCTTCACTTGTTTAACCTTAACATGATTTTCTTGTTGCACCTGAGTTGCTTGCGAACCATACACAGCCTCCTCAAATTCATGAGGTTCACAAAGAATATGATTAGAACTTGGAATGTTCTTGTTCTTGTGTATTATTTCAGGTTCGAACACATCCTCAATTATGACATTATCAACATTTTCAACAAAGACTTTGTTGCTTTGAACATGAGGTTTTTGACTTGTAGATTGGACTTTAACAGTTTCAGGCTTAACTAGTTTTACTTTTTCTGAAATCACATGTTCTTTAACAATCACATCCTCTTCTTTTCGAGCAAAAGGATTTGGTTTATAATCATTATGAAACGGTGGTGGAATTTCAACAAAACCTATTCCTTTCTTTGAATCTTTTTGCTTGCCAGAAACTTCAATTATTTTATTTAACAAAAAGGAAGAATTTCTAAATTTGCCCAATTTTTTCTTTAACTCAAGAACCTCATTTTCAAGCTCAGTTATCTTTGATCTATGTTTCAAAATTTCTTGAAACTTTTGATCATTGATAGTCATCTTAACAGATAACTCAGCTTTGAGATCATGATTACCTAACGACAATGCTTCAATCTTTTCACGAGATCTCATTTGAGATTCCAAAGATTATCGATAAGTATCCTTTAGTGAAGCAATTTCTTTCACTAAAAAGTCATTGTGATTTTTCAAGGAATCTAACTTAGGCTTGTTTTTCTCACATTCAACACAAGAAATAGAAGAACTAACCTCATTAATTTTAGCCATGCAAGAAAAAGTGGTTGGAAGCTTTGCACATGAGTCATCAGAATCAGACTCAGAACCATTGTCAGAAGATAGTTCGCTTCCACTCAAGTTAGCCAATAGATTCTCATGCATGCCTTGATATAATAGAAATAATTAAGTGAGGAGATAGAGTAGGGAAAAGTTGTACAGCCAAAAGATTCCCTCCCAAGTATTTCAAAATAAAATATCTCTCAATACTTAAGTTATATTATTCAAGTAACATGCAAAATCTAATATGCATTGCATGTTGTTATTTAACCAACTTAAATAATACAGTACATGCAAAATGCAAAATTCAGTAAGTCTTGCATATTGTTATTTAACCAACTTAAATAACATTATAAGTAATATGCAAAATGAAAAATCTCTCATAACATAAATTATCCATATAATTTATTTATTTCAGAAGTGCAAATATTTAGAAACCCAATTTCCAAATATTCTAAGTGTTGATATTTATTTGTTAGATCATATCTCAAATAAATATCGTGGTGTTTCTCTAGCTTGTTATTGGGTATGACCCGACTTGGATCATAACGTATTAGCCACATCAACTCTAATATGTGTCTTGGGCAGACCGAGTCCAACATATATGACAAACAATCACCAAGGATAATGTGGAACAATAATATTCATCAAACAAAACCAAGCACACATATGCATCAATTAAATAAAATCAAAACTGTTTATGATTTATAAAACCATACCGAAAATCAAATCCCAATCAAAAATCAAACATTAACAAAGGTTCATCATAAGCCTAGGT
The DNA here is from genome assembly GCF_021521415.1 of Bidens hawaiensis. NCBI lineage: Eukaryota > Viridiplantae > Streptophyta > Magnoliopsida > Asterales > Asteraceae > Bidens > Bidens hawaiensis. The sequence goes on from NW_027492188.1 coordinate 140,757, forward strand.
AATCTATAATGTTTAGCCTAACATCTTAAAATTAAACAAAATAGTAATAAAATATATCATGGTGAAAATAATAGAAATGAAGGATTAAAGGCGATAAAACCCGTAATCTTCGATCTTGAATGTAAAGATCTTCAACGAGTGATTCCTTGCCTTCAAAACCGCCAAATAACTCTAATATAAGCTCCAAAAACTCCAAATTCTTCTGGTGGTCCAAAGGTATCTTTCAGGTTAAGGTTAAGAGCGTTTATATAGTGAACTGAGCCCAAAACCAGACCAAAAACGGAGAAGAGTCCGGAAATTGGGCTTCTGAGCGCCACGCGACCAAGGCCTGACCACCTGGTCGTGCAGCGCGGCGTGTTCCAAGGCGAAGAGGGCCGGTTCGACCGGTTCTCTTTCTGTTTCTTTGCTGATGTGTTCCGACTTCTCGTTTAGGCTTATTTTAACTCGTTTTTCACCATTTTCAACTACGTTCAACTTCCGGAACCTACAAAACACAATTATGTTAGTAGTATACAAATATTAAGTATAAACGAACAAATACTAATTAAATATTATATAAAATATACAAAGGAAATATATGTAATTATCGGTATATCCAATATCCCCACACTTACTCTTTTTTTGTCCCTGAAAAAGTCTAATGCAATTAAATCAAAATCGAAAAATATAGTCTTAAAAACATATAGATTATTTTAAAGTTCAAAAAAACGCAACAACCGTGATCACCGATATTGTTGTCCACTTAAACCTATGCCATAATCTTAACCGGAACATGTAAAATCCTACAATTTCTTTATTTGTATAACTCAGTGGTTTACACAGTTAAGACCCGTTTATTTTCGGTTTTTGCCGGACTAGACGACCCTAACTTGACTTGAACCTCAAAATTAGCAGATTTAAAATTTGTGTTGGTCTTTTTCATGAATAGTTAAGACGATCAAGGGTACTGTTTATCCACATAAATTTTAGAATCAAAGTTTACAAGAGCAGCCATTAGATACGATTAAGGTATAATTAACTAATTAGCAAGTGTTTCTCACAACATGACATACCCACATTATCAAGAAATACCCCGAACCCTTCACCATAGGTGAGTATGCAAGAATTCATCTGTAGGGTTTACATGTGGCGTGTCCTTTGTGGTCCGTTTATTAATGGTAATGAGACGCAAGCAAGAGGGCCCCACATGGCTAACATCGTGGATAATCAAGTCAGTAGTGTATTTGTACTGTAAGTACGTAATGATCAAATTTAATGACTTGCGGTTTGGCAGAAAACTATGGGTTTGCTCTTTTTTAGTTTTTTTAATATTCACAAATCCACTTAGGAAATGTGAATACCCAGATGATAAATCGAATACAGACCCATAGTCTCCGGACCCGAGACATCCCAACAATACAAGATTAATGTTATAAAACCATACGCCAATGAAATGTAAAACACTAAGCTAAACAGTTTAAGATTTATATCACCAGTTACTTGTCATACTCTAACTTTAAACCTGCCCAAGCATCATATGATAACTTAGTCAAATTTAATAATTCATAATATTTTTACATTCATACCAAAAATTAAGGCTTGAGTATGTTTCGTTACTTATATCCACGGACATAACGCTTTACACAGTAAAGATGATATCTATCCGTAACTCATTTATCAAATTGCCCTTTCATTTACAAGGCTAAGGGGGGGGGGGGAGGGGGTGGTGGATGTGATGAAGTTTCTCATCACACACCCCACCCAATCAAATGGTGCCACATCACTAACCCCAAATCCATCACATATGATGGTTTTTTACTAGGGGTGGTGGTGTGGTGTGGTGGTGTGTGATGGAATTTTTTTGTTTTTGTTTTTTTTTTTTTTTTTGCAACTTAAAAAAATATATATTTGACTAAAACTTAAAAAATAAAAACAATAGTTTAATAGAACATAATTCAACTTAAAAATTAGAAATAAAAAATAAAAGTTACAATAAACGTCTACTCCTCGTCTGAATCCGGAAATTCCAAACCTAAAGAACCTATAAGCTCAACTAGATCCCATCTCAACCGATGATGAATATCTTCATCCCGCAAGTCTAATTGGACATCATCGGGAATGGGAACTTGAGTCGGAGGATCCGGTACCCAATCTGGAGAAATTGCCTTTCCATCTTCTTTTATTAACATATTGTGTAATATGATGCATGCATACACGTAGCTAGAGATCGTGGGTTTTTTCATTGCACGAACCGGTCGACTAAGCTTGCACCATCTACCCTTTAAAACACCGAAAGCTCTCTCGACATCTTTTCTTGCCGATTCTTGCAACTTCTTGAACGTCTTTTCATTGGTCTCGACAGGAAACGAAAAGGCTTTCACAAAAACAGACCATTGCGGGTAGATACCATCGACAAGATAGTAGCCACGTATGTAATATCTCTCGTTGACATAGTACGAACAGAAAGGTTCAGTGCCATCTGTTATGCTTTGAAACAACGGTGTTGTGTACAGAACAGTGATGTCGTTGTTTGAGCCGGGAACACCAAAATAAGAATACCAAATCCATAAATCATTTGACGCAACTGCTTCTAGTGAGATGGTCAGTCGTTTGATATCACCCCTAACATACGCCCCTCGCAACTCCCGTGGACAATTCCTCCATTCGATATGTGTACAATCGATGCTACCGAGCATCCCTGAAAAATTCCATCTAGCCTCGTGCGCGGCGTAAAGACGTGTAATGTCGTGTCTTGTTGGTTTTCGTAGAAACTCTTTGCCATACAATTTTATAATCGCGTTACAAAAGAATTGTAGAGATTAACGTGAAGTTCTCTTAGCCATTTGTAAGTATTCATCGAATTGGTCGGGTGGGTTACCTGTCGCTAGTAGACAAATAGCGGATGTGCATTTTTGAAGCGCCGTAAAACTTCGTTTACCCCTCGCGTCGTAAGATTCTTGAAACCATTCTTCGTTTACTTCGACGTCGGCTACAATCTTTAAAAATAAAGATTTCGGCAAACGAAAGCATTCCCTAAACGTCTCGTCATTGTATTTCGGCTCCTCCACAAAATAGTCGTTCATTAGCACGTCGTGGGCATGTATACGATCACGATCCACCATTTTTTTTCTTTGGACGGCTCGGGCCTTCAAGTTCGTTATATAGCAACGGGAACCATTCGAGAATGTCATCGTCCGAAGACGAAGAGCTATCGGTGTCTAAGGAATGCAAGTAATTCGAAAATGCCATATTTTTTGTTGTGAATGAAGGGGAAGTTTTTGAGTTGGATTTGTGTATATTTTGAAGATATATTGTAGTTATTTATATAGGTCAAATATGTTTTTTTTCCCAACCCGATCTCGAGTTGCTCGCGAGTGGCTATGCTCGTTTGCACCCTTATGACAATGCATTATTTTACTTGTTGATTCGCATATGGATGGTTTACTTCTAAACTACTACCTTTGATCTTGTTATTAAGACAGTTACTTCTTAAAAATGCTTATCACTTATAATTATCCGTTAAAAAGCATGCAAACTTGCTTACTTGGGTGCACTTGAGATATAATTTAGACAATCTAACAAAATATTCGTGGTGTCTTTTATCAAAAGCATTAAATCACTCGGTTGTTTTCGCTTTTGTTTGTTTCCAAAAACATGCAACTTGCATCGGACGTTCGTTCACATGATCCGTACTTGACAGTATTTTACTTTTCAAATATTTTTCAGAATATCAAAGAAACCAAGATGAAAGAAAAGAGAATTGAAGAACTGGAAGCCCAACTTAAAGAAGCTATAGATAAAGTGATGATTCTGAGACAAGAGTTAAGGCATGAGAAAGAGAAAGTGTCACATTCACGTGTTTATGACAAAGATTTACCACCGCCTATAACTACAACAGGAAGGAAGCATGCAGGACCCTCTCTGGAGAATGAAGACAAAAAGAGAAGGTCACGTGGTCTAGTGAAGTCGTGTGTAAGTGTACGTGATTGTTTTAGAAGACTTAGACAGGAACTTGAACCCCCGCCTAGAGAGGATCTTGACCGCCCACCAACCCCTGTCAGAGAGGAGGCAGGGCCTCGGTTAACAGAAGAGGAGAACGATGAACAGGTTGGTGTTATCTTTACCTCTAATATCCATTCACATATATCATTCTGGCATATACATTTATTGTTTCAAGATCACTTGTTGATGCATATTTGCATGAAGAAACATTAACCATTCATTTTTAGTAGTTTCTGAATGCTGGAAGTTTTAAATTATTAAAATTTCGAATTGTTGGTTCTTTATGAAGAAATATCTGGGACAATGTTTATGGTTTTTTCTTTAGTAAATACTAAAGAGGGTTGTTCAAATTTGAGTCAAAACCCCTCTCTACCAAACCCAGCTGGTTTAGCCCATCCAAAACAAGTTTTGGTTTTTGGCTGTTGGTTAATTAACCGGCTCGGCGTGCGTGCTCGGGGTACCCCGCACCAGTTTTATTGTTTTTCATTTAGGCTTTCACTGAGTCAGCTTTTGTCTAGTTCTTACTTTTTTTCTTCGGAATTTAAGAAAATGACTTCGTTTTTTGTTCTACATTTTTCTTTAAAAGTTTTGATGGGTTGTTTAGGAGTGATTTTTTTTGTAAGGTTTGCTCTTTTTATCTAATGTTTTGAATATTATTGACACTCCGCTATCATGCGTGGAGAGTCGATGTACTTATTTTTATTTACGGCTTGAAGTTGATCTTTTACATGTTTCAACACAGTCATGAAAACACGTAGATCTTAATATAAGTTAATTAATTTATGGTTACAAGTCATAATACAAAGAAAGTACCTTGCTCATTAAAATGACAAAACAAGAAAACACTTGCAAATAAAATACAAATACACACAAACACAGTTGGATGTAGAGTTGATCAAAAAAACCGGTTCCTGGAACCGAACCGGTGGACCCGAACCGGAACCGAACCGGTTCCTACCCGTTTTTGGTAGGAACCGGACCCTATCTGATTCAACCCGATGATCCGTGACCGGTTCTTGCGTTTCTGAGTGGGGGCGGGTAGGAACCGGAACCGAACCGGAACCGGTTCCTAACCGGTTCCATCCGGAACCGGTTAGGAACCGGTTCTAGCCGTTGGATCGATTAAGCCGTTGGAAATCGTTTTTTTGGCCGTTTTTTGACCGTTGGGGTCAAAAATAGCCGTTTTTTGGCTCCCCCAAGCACCCCACTACTAGTATAAATAGGTATTTGGTGTCATGGGTTCATCACAACACTCAAAACGCAAACCCGAACGCAAAAAAATACAAAAAAACGCTATTACAACGTTTTGAGTTCTCTAATCTCTTGTTTTCTCTTCTTCTATATTCATATTTGTTGTTATGGCTGCCTCACAATCATCGGTTGGTCAAGGTTCCAACGCCGAACCAAGTTTCGTTCGTATTGTTCCTCATAATCGTAATCAAGAGATTTGGTGCAATTGGGATTTGGTTGAATTGAGTGACCATTCATTGAAGGCTCGGTGCAAGTTTTGTGGGGTTTATTTAAACCCACTTTCGAATTCAAATTTGAAGAAACACATCGAAAAACCGTATTGCAAGGTGTTGAAAAAAAACGTCGATTCGCAACAAACGCAAATGGATAGTGAAGGCGGAATATTTACATACCAAATTGATCGAGTTCAAGATCGTATGGCGAAGTTTGTGATTCAAGAAGCTTTGCCGTTTAGCCACTTCGACAACCCTCGCTTAACCGCCATGATTCGAGATACGCTTCAACCACAATACACTCACGTAAGTCGTCATACTCTTAAACGTTACTGTTTAAAATTGTGGAAGAAGGCCAAAGAGGTACTAATTGCATATTTTGAAAATATAAATACGGGAATAAACTTAACTAGTGATGTTTGGTCGGCTCCACATGGTCTACCCGAATCTTATCTTTGTGTCACCGCTCATTGGGTAGACCCGTCATCGTGGGAAATGATGAAACGCACCATTGCTTTCGAACTCTTTGAGTATCCACATACGGGAGATAATTTGTTTGAAATTTTAGATTATGTTATAAAAACTTATAAACTAGAAAATAAAATATTTTCAATGGCATTTGATAACGCGTCGAATAATACATCGGCGGTTGATAAATTAAAATTAAAATATACGCCGATTTGCAATGGTGTATTTTTTCACACAAGGTGTGTTGCACATATCATTAATTTAATCGTGCAAGACGGACTTGCTTCGGATGAGGTTACATCGGTTATAAACGATTTTAGACTAATGATACATGAAGTTTTTAAGAAAAGTAAAAAAAGACAAATGGATTATAGAAAATTTTGTAAAGATACGGGAAGAAAAGCTTTGGGAGCTAATTGGGATGTACCTCATCGATGGAATTCCACTTGCATAATGTTTCAAAGTACTTTGGAACAAAGAGAAACTTTACAAATGTTTCATTCTAGTCTTGCCGAGAATGATTTGGCAATCCCCTTTTCAAATGAGAAATGGGAAATTATCAATGACTTATCGACTTTTCTTGAAGTTTTTAAAACATCAACTACGAAACTATCGGGAACGTATTATCCGACAAGTCCCTTGGTTCTTTCGGAGTTATTTTTAATGGTTAACAATCTTAAAGAATTTGAAAATAAAAGTCCAATGTTTTCAAACATCATATTACCAATGAAGTTTAAATTAAAAAAATACTTTCTTGAATTGCCACCGGTTTTTACTTGCGCCGCCGCTTTAAACCCAATGTTAAATGTTACGGGGGTTGAATGTGTGATAGACGAAATTTTTTCAGCCTTAGATATGCATGAAATTGACCCAAACTTTTCAACAGAGGCAAAAAATTATTTTAACTTGAATTTTAAATTTATGTATGACTTTTATTTAAATAAATATGGGTCAAACATACACATGCCTATGCCGGGGGGGTTTTCATCAAATTCAAGTGCTACTAGAGTACGAGATCCCATGATTAGCCTTATGAACACCGTTCGCAACGTAACGGCTAAAAAACAAAGGGGTAACACCCCTTCAAGCGAACTAGGAAGGTATAGTGCAAATGATTACTCTACCGGTTTATCCGAAGAGGAATATGGCACTTTTGATGTTTTGGCTTGGTGGAAGGTAAAGGAAACCGAGTTTCCGATTCTTGCCACCATGGCCCGTGATTTACTAACCGTCCAAGCTTCTACGGTAGCTTCGGAATCCGCTTTTTCTCTTAGTGGCAGGGTAATATCGGTGAGAAGAACAAGACTAAATTCGGAGTCGGTGGAGATGTGCATTTGCTTAAAGGATCACTTGGACTCAATCGATCGTATTCAACACGTAACCACTCTCGAAGATGAAACACCACTTGATGTTCGAGTGCACGACGAACAAGAAGGCATTTCTACAAGTAATTCCGAGGAAGAAGTCGCCGCTCAATAATTACGACGAACAAGAAGGCTTTTCTAGAAATAATATGTCACAACTTTATATTTATAAGTTTAATGTTTTGTTAGTTTGTTTTTGAAGATTTTAAAACATGTAACCTTTTTTTTTTTGAACTTCTTAAAGTAAATAAAATGAATTTTATGTTAATTGTTTTGTTTATTTTTCATGCTATACAAATACGAATCGTAGTTTAGAATCCAAATCGCAAACGAAAAACGAAAAAAAAAAATTTTACACTGTAACCGGTTGGAACCGGTTACAGTGTAGGAACCGGTTTAGGAACCGGTAAGAACCGGTTAGATAGGTTAGGGGTCCGAGGGTGGGAGAACCGGTTCGGTTCCCTAACCGGTTCGAGCCTGGAACCGGTTTAAAAGGGGGTTTTGAATATAGGAACCGGTTCCGGTTCCTAGTCCCAAACCGTTTTGAACATCTCTAGTTGGATGAAACTTCAATGTGCAAAATATCCTTTGAGGCAAGACTCGGATCTATGTTTTGGTGGGAGTGTTTTCCACCACTCAACAAACGTAGATTTCTCCAAAAACACATCATTGTTGAGCTCTTGTGTCTGAACCCACTCCTTCACTTGTTTCTCTAGAACAACAATATCATGCTTAACCTGTAGATACGGTTTCCTTCGCAGCTCCTCCACTTTTGCCCAAAAAGTGGTCTCGCAACTAGACTCTTCTCCGAGTCTGTGAGCATGCTCGTGCCACCGTTGGGTGTATCTATACCGTTTCGGTCGACCACCCACTCTCAAGTAGGTTCCAGTGTCTTCGTCTTTCGAGTGCCTATAATAGTTGGCTATATCTAAGGGTTCCACCAGCTTCCTAAACTTGGTTCCAAGCTCTACCCACTCGGGATGACTCTCGAACCCATCCGGGAGCTCGTACCGTTTCAGCATCTCTACAATCTCATCCCAAATGCCTGCAAGCTCCAGCCTTTTCACATTTGCGTTGAAGTCGGGAGTACCCTTTTGAATCTTGAAAGCATCATAATAACCAATGTTGCGATCTTTGCAAGCCTTTTGGTACTCGGCTATCACATCTTGCATTTTAATGATGCTGGCTATCTTTGAATCAATCATCTGTTGGTTTTCTAGCTTTTTCTTTTCGAATGCATGTGCTGCTAGAAGACATAGCCTACCCCTCGTGCTCTGCGCAATAATATTAGGTCCAATCGTTCATATGAAAACACAACTCAAATCGGCCAATTCACAATTCTGTAGCTAAAACAAATAAATGTTTGACTAATTGCGCTACGTGTGATTCCAAGATTCTTCTTGTTTATAGTATCAAAACATTAATTTATTCAATATGTTAACTTATGTGAGATATCTGATCTCATATATATTAATATTTAACTAGTAACTTATACGTAATTTCAATCGTATCTTATTTCAAAATGTAATACACGGTATAATCTAATATATATTTAAGACTCACCAGACCAAGATCATTTAGAGCTGCGTGTACAGACGTGATGTCACCAAAAGCATTACCGTTTGCAGACAATGGGATCTCCATATCATCATCAAGGTACACAACATCTTGCATTCCCAAAACACTCTCTTTTACTTCATTATTGTAATCCATTTGTAAGCTTCTACTTTCTGCATCTCTAACCTGAGACTCATCACTAGGCTGACAACAATAAAACAGAATCTGCAGAACCGCATTCGGGTTTGTCACGCAAACAAGTTTCCCATTTCCGGTACAAAAGATAAACGTTCCAGAAGGTCTGTACGGACTAAGTTCAACAAAACTCAAGTAATGAGTTGGTACTCCCCATGAGAGTACAAGCCGCATGACTAGCAACTGAGGATGCGTTTTTCAAAACAGTCCTGAAAAATGACAATGCTTCCTGGGAGGCCGGGATTGATGAGTTTTGAAAGTTTCTTGATTTGGGATTGAAGAAATCAAGAATTTGAGTGAAATCGGATTTAAGGGAGGTTAAGGGGGCTAGTGTTATTCGAGGAACAATGTCATATCTTCCTACGAAATGAACAAAGAAACGGGCCCAGTTTTCTCGGTTTAGAGCGTGTGTGAATATACGGTCGCCCACAAGTGGTGACCCGAAAGTTAAACATTTGCACGGGAAGACGCCGCTAGACCTTGTGTATTTCTCGAGATACCAGACGGCGGCTAGGATGGCCACGGGACCCCCGAAGAGTGGCCTGTGAATATGATGGGTTTTGCTTTCTTAATGGCTTTCTCTACCTGCAGTTTATAAGGTAGTGAGTGCTATAAATAAATGGGTAAATTTTCATCTGTGTGTGAAGGAATTGAATTGGTTACAAATATATATATAGTATTACCTCTGGCTGCAATGTTTTTAGAATAGCTTGAAATCTAAGAAAGAATCCTTGAGTGATCTTAGCGAGCTCGTTATTACCAACACTTTTTAGCGACGGAAACATTAGCGAAGAAGCGTCGATCGTATTCACCCCAAAAGGCTCCTTACTGTAAAAATCTTCAACAGCCCATGATCCACCCAAGGCAAAAACACTATCTTCCGTGCCAGATTCCTTTATAAAACCATTGTTGGACTTGTGTGATTTCACAGCTAAAGCACAGGCTTTTATGATCTCTGCTTCTTTAACACCTACTTTCTCTTCTATATCTTCCTTCAATCTCTCTCTTTCTCTCTATCTTGTGTGTGTTTTTGATAGAAAACAAAAGACTTTTAAGACTTTTGTGTGTTGAAAGTCTTTTTAAGTCTTATGGGTATTTTTGTCATTTGACACCTCTTTGTCAAACGTAACTACAAGAAAATGATTGAATCTAGTTTATTTTATTTTTCGGTAAATAAAACAAATACCCATGTTATTTAAAATAAGGTAAACTAGAATTTAGCATCTCGTGCTTCGCGACAGATACCGTTAAATCGAACAATAAACATAAGTAAAAACGTTAAACTATAAACTCGCTATAAGTTGATGCGAAGTCAGTCTGTATCAAGTTACGACATCAAATCTAAGCAAACGAAATAAATCCGTCAATGCCAAAATACAACAAATTATCATATGTGGAACCAAAAAGACCGGCATGTTACAGATGCGAACCAACACAAATCCGGTTCATATCAGTGGTACCAACAAAAATTCGTAAACATATATAAGTAATCCAAAAAAATATTTTAAGTGCAAGCTAGGTATCAAACGTTGAAATGCGGATATAAAACCATGCGATGAGATGTTTTTAAATCATGAAAAAAGTTTCGGTCATTGTAAAGACGAACTATAAAAAATATGAAAGCAAAGTTTTAGAAAATTGTTTAACCAACAAATAAAAAATATAAAGCCGACATTTGCCCAATTCATATTCACCTAAGCAACATCATTAACATTATATTCTTGAATCACATCCTCAGAAACATCTGCCTCATATCCCTTCATCATCCACATCATCTATATCCTCATCACTGTCATACAACTCTGCCAAGGATTTTAAAATATCATCATTATCAGCATTAGCAACAGGTGAATTCTCCTCATCTTTTGGTGCAGCTGAGGTCTTCTCAACCTCACTGACCAAGGTTTGTATTCTTAGTAAAGCATGTTCCAATTGGGATTCCAAATCAGAATTATTCTTTTTCAAGGCCTCATTCTCCCTTCTTAAGTCATAGTTTTTAAAAAGAACATTCATGTGTCTATCAAGGTATTGGGGTGGTGATTAGTGTTGTGGTGAAGTGGGTGGTGTAGGAACAAGGTTGTCATCTTGTGTAGTCTCCCCTTGAACTTGAGCAATTACTGCATTCACAACATCATTCAACAAATTATCAACATTCACAATCTCCTCATTCACAAGATCATCATCTCCACCATCATTATCATCATTAGACTCAGACATGCCATCGTCCTCACTATAACTATCATCCTCATCACTAGTCACCCTTGGTGACTCTGGCACATCCATAATCACCATGTTATTGTCAATCAACCATGGGAGAATATCATATTCCACTTCTGGATTAAAGTGGCTTGTAACACCCAACCTTGCTATTCTTCCATACACATTTGGGTCTTGCAGGACATGGGTAATAGCCAAACTTGGAAGACCATGGCAAAGAATATTAAATATGATCTGTAAGAATCTTGGATACATGAGAAATCTGTCTTCTGCCCTCTTCCTTAAGTTTACCACCATGCCTTTAAAGATTAATCTTGAGAAGTTGAAATGCATGTTATATACAACAACAACGGTAGTTGTAGAGATTTCTCTACTCATGAGGGTCCAAGTACCCCTCCTTGGTGTAAAACCATGTATAATATGGTGTATCAGAAAGCGGTGCAAAATAGGGAATATTCCCTTTTGAAATTGTCCTTCCTTCTAAAAGTTCATGAGACAGATCGAAATCACGTTACGATTTTAACGAAATTGATTCAACTCTTTAATGTACCGAGCGAAAATCGGTACAAGATGAAAAGCACGATATCTCGTTTAAGCCCAAAGTTTATTAATCAATCACACGATTACAAAAGATATGAAAGTTAACGTTTATGAGACTTAATGGATCGACAGATACAACAATAAAAGTACATGACCAAAAGCCTAACTAACTAACCAACAACAAACCTATTTATAGACAACACAGTAGTTAGCCCACGTATAAGTCTGCATCCGTATAAGTATAGACTTATACGGACAAACATGACCCGACGTATAACCCACCAGTATTCATGAAAGTCGCATAAGTCAACAATCAAACCATATTCATATCCAATCTATATGCGGCTAGCAGTGTATGCTTATCGTGACATCATTATGTAGCGTATAACAAATCATATCAATCAATATGCCAAGAATAGTAGCTGTCCATTATGTAATTAACAAGTAGCCGCATAAGCCCACCATATTCACCTGAACAATATCATGTGTTAGTTAATTCAGCGTGTATGTATAAGATGTACAATAGATGATGCATAAGACCCGTATATCATATGTAACGTATTACCTTAACCATACAGCAGCCGTATACGTGTTATACATATATTAAACCGCTGACCCGTTTGTTAATTCGACTATCAATCCGACCACAAGACGAAAGCTAAAGGCGTTCGTGTATCAACAGACTCCCCCTCGGATTTTGCTTCGTCTTGTTCGTTCAAACGCTTGTCGTTCTCGAGCCTTCAATAATATTGGTTTAAACTCGGTCGTCCAAATCAGCAATCACATTCCAATTATTGAACTTCAAGTTCTTATCTTCAACACGACTCATTAAATCATCAATAAGTAGGTAAGGATAACATATACGTACACGTTTACTTCTATGTTCTCTTTAACTTGAACGCTCGTATATGTCCAATTTCATATAAGTATGTGGAACCAAATGACGCATACGATTAATATTTACTTATATATGGCTGATATGCTATTGTAATATCACATGTTAAGATTAGGTATAAACATTTTAAGACTTTAATCTTCAACCTCCATTGATGACATCATCAAGCTTCAACCTCCATTAAAACGACATCATCAAGCTTCGGTTTGCATCGACACGAAATGCATCAAACTTGATAAGAATAAGATAAAATCAAGTTTCTCGAGTAGAATCGGAGCCACACGGCTCTGATACCAATTAAAAGTTCATGAGACGGATCGAAATCACGTTACGATTTAAACGAAACTAATTCAACTCTTTAATGTACCGAGCAGAAATTAGTACAAGATGAAAAACACGATAATATCTCGTTTAAGCCCAAAGTTTATTAATAAATCACACGATTATAAAAGATATGAAAGCTAACGCTTATGAGACTTAATGGATCGACAGATACAACAATAAAAGTAAATGATCCAAAAGCCTAACTAACTAACCAACAACAAACCTATTTATAGACAGCACAGTAGTTAGCCCATGTATAAGTCTGCATCCGTATAAGTATAGACTTATACGGACAAACATGACCTAGCGTATAACCTACCAGCATTCATGAAAGTCGCATAAGTCAACAATCAAACCATATCCATATCCAATCTATATGCGGCTAGCCGTGCATGCTCATCATGACATCATTATGTAGCGTATAACAAATCATAATAATTAATGTCAATAGTTTTAAGTTGTTCTAACATGCATCCTATAGCACATCATGATCAAACCATCAAACAATTGCCATATAATTCTGATCAAGTAGCCCTCGAGATAGCTTTTAGCATGTAAAATGGAATTTTAGTCACTAAGCAAACAGTACAATTAAGTTGTATAAATTTTACCACAGAAGTATATATGGAATTGGTTTCTCAATATATTTTTATTATAACGGTAGCTAGTATACAAAGTTCACAATAAATAAATCATTCCATATAAGTACAAATAGTTCAGCAGAAAGTAGTTTCATTTTTCTTTCACTTCATTTATCCAACTCATGGATGGCTAACTGAGTTGTCTTCTAGTCTCACAATATTAAGTACCAGAAATGGAACCAGCCCATTTGCCTTGTAAATTTCAAGTTATGATTTCGGGAAATTAGCCGAAAACATCTTCCTGTATCAGATTTGACACAAGATTTTTGTAAATTCATAAAAACTATCTTCTGTATGTCCAAAAAATACAAATCAACACTTTCGGTAATCTAGAGTCAACAAACTATAATCTAGAATCAAGAATCGATTAATAATAATCATATAGCATCAAGCTACAGTCAAACCCATAAGCGGGTATGAATCTGTCCGCAAATTGTTGTCATCAAAACTCAAACCATAATATATTGATGACATCTATAAGGTTCTGATTCATCAAATATCATCATAATAATCAATATTACAGAACTTTGGGCATTTGGGTCTATCAAGAACTCATCTAATGATGAAATTTGAGAATCCATGATCTGATTCGTATGATTGAGATCTAGTCTTTGATGCGATTATGTTATAGAACTATTATGTTAATTGTGTGTACTGTGTGTTGAGAGAGTATTTTGGCAGAGTAATGAGAGGAATCGATATAAAATAAGAACTCTATTAATTAGAATAAGTTACAAGGGATATATATAGGAGATGGGTCTTTCGTTAGACAAGCCTAAAGAATGAGCTTCCTATTCGCTAAGTCATTCGTTATACATATCATAACGAATGACACTACATACATTAACACTCATTCATTAAACACCCTTAACGAATGAGGTCTAATACACACGGGTCTCATTCGCTATAATAACACTAGAGAATGGCCCTTATATACATTTACCAGAATACCCCTATACATTGAAATTATTTTCAAAGACATTAAACAAAGACCGAGACGCTAAACGATGTATCAACAAATTTCCCCTCATATCGAGCTCTTTGTCATATTCGTACTTTGAACCTGCTGGTCTTCCAATCGGCACAGCTGGGAATCCCAAATGCATGACAAACCGGGACAACTCATTGGCATTACATAGCTTGCCCGTTATTTTTAGTGTGTGCCCATCTGATCTAATTATGATATAACACGTCGTTATCGGATTCAGACAAGTTGACCAACCACATCGGATCAATAACTCTAACAAACTCCGTCTTTAATTCTTAATACCCTCAAATTCTTCACTCTTACTAATCACATCCACATTAGCTTTCTACACTTCATTAGATATATTACCCAACAACTTTTGTAACCAATCAATCCCATATCATTATACGTACAAATAGATAAAATGAGTGATAAATAACATAAAACGATATTGAGCCAAAAGATTGTTTCATTGATAACGATAACCGAATGATTACAAGATATTTCATACATGCATATGTATGTATGATTAAGCTCAATCTGCCTCGATGTGCACCTCGAGGCGACCTACCATTCTAGAGAGAATCCGGCAGCATAACGTTACATGTGGAATAAGAAGTCACGAATCTCTATACATATTCTTTAGGGAAGGCCTATTTATAGACACCATCCCCATTCGTTTGACACACCTAACGAATAAGGCTTCCCATAGCGAAGGCTTCCCATTCGCTAAATAACATAGCGAATGGGCACCCTTAAATAACGAATGAGCCTTCTTACGCTACACCCTTAGCGTGTGAGCTCCTAGGCTAACAAATGGGCTTCTTACTCTAACGAATGGACCCCATTCTCTATACAATCCATAGTGAATGGTCTATATTACATGATAGCATAATGACTAAACAACCCCTAGCCTATTCGATTAGCTATACACAACAAATAATGCACTAACAAACTCCCCATTCCGTAGTTATCAAATACTTTAACTACAAATCATCAGTCCCTATAAATAACTCCACTTTGACGGATGATTCTCGGGCTAGTGAAGAGAGATAAATCTGTAGTCTTTTATGCGAACCATAACTCGAAGCTTCTCATATCAGATCATCCCCTCATATAAGCATCTCTAGGTGATCATTTCGATCATCCAACTGGCATATAATATGTGTCAATCTTTAAACAGCTAGAAACAAGTCATCAGCTATCCATCAGCACTTTTAAAGCAAACATATCTTTACATTTGACCTCGTCACACATCTTCATGAATAACACGATCATCCAAAATCTTTCACTTCAGTTTTCCCTCTCTTGATAAAGTCTATCCCAAAATATCAATATTTGCAGCTCTTTTACATCCCATTCGCTTGGATGCACTAATGTTTTGGGCATATGATTCATAGATCCAACCTCCATTAATCAATCCTGAATGATCGGAATTTTTGAATCCAATGACAAGACTCGTTTGTACTCTTCAGTAAGATTAACCCGTTCAAGAATTGTCTCCATCAAGAGAAGTAATCCGCCGAATACTCATAGCCAACATTGTCAAGATTAAAGTTCTTCAGAAAGAATTAAACGAACAGACACTCATAGCCTGCATAATCAGGTTTCAATCTCGAACGTATCAATTAGCAATCGAACAAATGTTGCACTCGTATAGTCTTGAACTCAGTCAAATGTAGATTTAAACCATGTATTACCACCCGAATTGCAGTATTTTATAAAGAAACCCTTGCAAACACTAGAAGATACCAATCAAATAAAATCCTTGTAATTTTTATCTCCCATTTTTCTTAACAAATCCGGCAAGGTATTGAACAAATCTTCAAAAATCTCCAATAAACTCCTCGTTAATTTTATCGGGGACACTCGTCTTCCATGTGGTACGCATAAACACCGTCATTCTCTAAACATATGTTGTTATTTGCTAAACCGATCCTCATTCGTTGAATTTGTATCTCTATTCGCTAAATATTGAGAGAATGGGATCTCATTCTTCAAAATAGGCTTCATTCGCTAACCATTTGAACGAATGGGGTCTCATTTGCTAGAATAGACCTCATAAGCTAAACAAGTTGATGAATGACATAAGTGATAGATAATGACTTAACGAATGGCCAACAATTCATATTGAATGAGCAAGTTGAATTGAAAAGTAGCGAATGAGCCATTGGAGCAGTTACTCTAGCCAACGAAAATTGTGTATCACCGAAAAAATTAGTTACGTCGCTGGAAAAATGGTTTTCATGGACGGAATCATCAAAATCAAACTCCATCCATAGCGGAATCATCAATTCATATTCAAATCACTAAATTAAACCACCAAAATCCACATGAAGGTTCGAATTTCATCCAGGAACACAAATCACCATAAAATTTTAACAAACATCCACAAATTTAACCCAAATCTGATCAAACAACAGCATGAACATGAAGAACACCACGATGCATCTCGGATCAAAATTCACATCAAAATTGGTACGTATCAAAAGAAATTCACGCTCTAATACCAAATGAGGAAATCGTTTTAACCTCTAGACAATAAATAACATAGAATGATATCGAGCTGAAAGATTGTTTCATTGATAACAATAACCGAATGATTACAAGATATTTAATGCATGCATACTTACATACGGTTAAGCTCGATCCGCCTCGATGTGCACCTCGAGGCGGCCTATCATTCTAGAGAGAATCGGCAGCATAACGTTACTTATGGAATAATAAGGCTGTGATCTCTATACTCATTCTCTAGGGCAGACCTATTTATATACATCGTCCCCATTCATTAGACACACCAAACGAATGAGGCTTCCCATAGAGAATGGCCTCCCACTCTCCAAATCTCATAACGAATGGACACCCTTAAAGAACGAATGAGCCTTCATACGTTACACCCTTAGCGTATGAGCTCCTATGTCACAACCCAACCTAAGGCGGAAATGGCAGGGCATGAGCTGATTGTTCACTGCTCTCAATGTACTATCATGCATAATTAAAATGTGACAATATCTATTAAAATTAAATTAAATATTCAAATAAATTTCAACCAACAAAGTGCATAAATTAAAAGTAAAGGCATCAAGATAATTCAAAAATTCTAAGTTTAAACTAAGTCTTGATTTATTGTCTTGATAATGTTTCTTCTAAAATAAGCAATCCTAAATCTTCACCAAACATGAACCAATTAAAATGATAACTTGCATATGCGTATAAAATAAATAGTTTTGTCAATTCAAGGTTGAGTGAGTAAAACACCAGTTAGTTTAAGATACAATATAATATGAAAACGTAAAAATTGTTCCTGTGAGATAAACAATTAAGCCAATGAGCAAATAATGAGTGTCGGTAAAACCGTTTTCTTTCGAATTGGGCATTGGCTATTACGATGGTCGTATGATCATACTATTACTATGATTATGATGGACCTCTCTGAATGCGGACAATTAAGAAAATAAACATATAGTAAGTTAGGCAAGTAATTGATTTGCATATAAGGTTAACAATTTGCTAACGTGAATAGTAAATAATAGATAAATATAATACGATACGCATATGTCCCCAATGGTATTGAAAATAAGTAAAAAGGAGAGTGAATTACTCACATTATCAATAAGCGGAGATTTGAATATGATAAGAAAATGAACACTATGAGTCACGCTCACCGAGAATCAATAAGAACAAATCCTAAGCAAAATTGATAGTCGGAGAAATACTACGAGTTAATAGATGGACTAAAAAAGAATTGAGATATGAACGGATATTGGAGAGTTAAAAATAAATTGAAAGTTTATTTTATAAAAGTTATTAAAATTATATTAGTAATAAAAGAACAAATCCTTTAACTTAAAAATATTAAAGTTGTAATAATTAAGATGAATATTTGTTTATAAGAATACATTTGTTTAGAAAATTTTACCAATAATTATGTTAACAAGACATATTTTAGTTATATATTATAAATTAGTAATCCCTATTAACTCTTTAATATTAAAACATTTATCAATTTTAATAACTATTATATATACATACATACATACATATATACATACATACATATATATAGTTTTAACCATGATTCAGAAAACAACAAGTTAATGTGTCGGTTTTAATAAAATATCAATTAATTATTGTATTTATAATATTTATAACATAATTTAATTGATTAAATATAACCACTAAAATAATATACAAAAAATAAAGATGCAAAAACGGGTTGGGGTGGCTCGAACCCGCATCCCCAACCACTCCAAGCCTTAACACCCACACACCAGCCAACTGAGCTGGTGTGTTACTTGATATAAACATGATAACATTAAATTATAAATAGATTAGTTAAAAACCCCAAATCACACATATACCCTAATAAGATCAATCGGCCAAAACGTTAATCGTTTGCTTGATTAACCTTCGGGTTAATGGAGAGGGTTTAAAAGCGAACATGTCCATATAACATACTACCTTAAACGTCGTTAATTTGATAATCAATTAGAACTATGAATGGTCGGTGGTTACTTGATTAAGAACGGGTACTTGCAGGTTTTGAAAACTTAATTAACTATGGTGGTTTTGATTGCGATGACTGTATAATAGGGCAAACGTGTTTGATTGAGTTATAAGCGATGAATAATGGTATAATACCAATATACTAATGTAAGGCCCCGAACCCGGTGACCCTACTTTAGCGTCGGATTTACTCATAAACACAGTTCTTCAAATCAGAGTTTATTAAAACTTTTCGCGGAATATAAAACATCAATCATTTGTTACAAAACATTAAATCTTTTCTTTGATACCATAACACAAAACTTTATATTTAAAACATCTTTACTTCTTTCTTCAGATGCCAGCCGTTCAATCCATGTCGTGTGTCATCCTCATGCTAACTCTATAATCAGCTCACCTGCGTGCATACTTAAAGTCAGCTACGCTGAGTGAGTTCTAGTTAATCGAACGCCAAACAATACATACATATCCGTAGATACATATCCATACTTCACTAGTTACCCTTCTGTTCTACATACATACTTGCTACTATACATACATACATATCTACAATCACTAACCTCAGTCTACCGAGAGTACGTTCATAGTTCACCGTCTATACCTGTACTCAAGGTCGTGAACACGTACAAGGTTCGCAGTCCTTACCTATGTTCACCATTTATGGTACGTACAAGGATCGCGGTCCTTCCCTATACCATAGTACATCCACAACACGTGCAAGGTTCGCAGTCCTTCCCTATGTTGCAACCTAATTCATAGCACGTACGAGGTTCGCAGTCCTCCCCTATGCTACAAAATCAGCACGTATAAGGTTCACAGTCCTTTCCTATGCTGAAATACATCCACAACACGTACAAGGTTCGCAGTCCTTCCCTATGTTGCAACCTAATTCATAGCACGTACGAGGTTCGCAGTCCTCCCCTATGCTACAAAATCAGCACGTATAAGGTTCACAGTCCTTTCCTATGCTGAAATACATCCACAACACGTACAAGGTTCGCAGTCCTTCCCTATGTTGCAACCTAATTCATAGCACGTACGAGGTTCGCAGTCCTCCCCTATGCTACAAATACAGCACGTATAAGGTTCACAGTCCTTTCCTATGCTGACGCCTATCTACATTACGTATAAGGTTCGCGGTCCTTATCTACGTTTACATATATCATCTACTTCATGTATAAGGCTCGCAGTCCTTAACTACGCCATCACCAGCCGAGTCTATGTCCGACAGAAGCTAGAGGGATTTGCCATCCTAACTTACTATGTCGAACGTAGAACTCACATGCCATTCGTGTACCTAAATACACATACTTACATTATAACATAAGAACACTCTAGGCATTCTTTACCTCATTCATTTAACAACCATACCCCTTGTCGTTACGTGCAATATCCGAAGATCGTTCACGCCCCGACAAGTATTCATTTGAAATATTCATACATCTTCGATATATAATATTCGTACCTTTATTTTTAACCTGACAGTACGCGCAATATCCGAAGATCGTTCGCGTACCGACAAACAATCATTCATATCTATCACACATATCACATATGACATACACTTATCACTTAGGATAAATGTATTAACAACACATCGAGTATGCACACAGCCCCGAAAACATAACAAGGAATGGGGCTAGAAACTCACCTGAACACGGTTACGTTCACCGTTAATCGTAATCCCTTTCTTCAGCTGTGCACGGCTGACTGTATAACAAGTACACGTATCAAACAACTATCACTACTCATATCATCTTTCCAGTCTTAACTACTACCCACAACGAACGGGGGTCCGGGGGCAGCGCCCCTGGCAGCAGGGTCTAGGGGCGGCAGCCCCTAGCATAGTCCAAGGGGCAGAGCCCCTGGCTGGGGTCGAGCTGCCAGGTCAGCTTAGAAAAATTTTATTTACATTGACTGTCTTAACACATTTTTCATTAGGTTTTTAATTTATTTTCTAATCGAACTTGACTTTAGGCGAAGTTAACCTTAGGCGAACTTAGTTTTAGGCGAAGTTGTCATCAGGCGAACTTGGCCTCAGGCGAAGTTACCAGTTAGGCGAACTTAACTTTACAGCGAAGTTGCCATCAGGCGAACTTGGCTTCAGGCGAAGTTGTCATCAGGCGAACTTGGCCTCAGGCGAAGTTACCAGTTAGGCGAACTTAACTTTACAGCGAAGTTGCCATCAGGCGAACCTAGCTTGCAGGCGAAGTTCATCAGGCGAACTTAGCTTGCAGGCGAAGT
This sequence comes from Bidens hawaiensis, assembly GCF_021521415.1. Taxonomy (NCBI): domain Eukaryota; kingdom Viridiplantae; phylum Streptophyta; class Magnoliopsida; order Asterales; family Asteraceae; genus Bidens; species Bidens hawaiensis. The sequence goes on from NW_027492188.1 coordinate 162,119, forward strand.
TCGTCACTTTGAAGGCGAAGTTGCCCAGATGAAGGCGAAGTTGCCCAGATGAAGGCGAAGTTGCCCAGGCAGCCGCTGTTTTAGTTTCTGATCGGCATTTCGAGCGATTTTGACACCCTTGCTATGGTTCAATATCACCCACTACGCTACCCGACCATTTTTTTGGTCGTTTAAACACTAAAAGCTTGGATCTTTAAACTTCAAAGATCAAGAATCATACCTTTTTGGGCTTGTTTGGATCTCCTTTAACTTGTTAACGCAACTAGTCGCCCTCTCTCACTCTCGGATCAGTCCGATTCTTCCCTTGGCTCGGCCCGGTTCCGGCGAAGTTAGTGTATGTGTGTGTGGAGTGTGCTTGGATAAAGATAGAGTGAAGATATTTTGGGGTGTTAGGGTATTTATATCCCTGAGATCCCATGGACCTAAGGCCCATTCTCATTTAACCCATCCTAATTAATCCAAGTCCACAACCCACATCCATTACCCAACACTAGCCCGACCCATACCAACTCCTATTCTATTATTTATTTCCTGATAACCCGGGTAAACTTTCTCTCTATAATTAAGTAACATAATTAATATTACTTGGAAATTTCGGGATGTTACAACTAATGACAGATAGATAATATAGTCAATACGTATCTATAGATCACAGTTTCCTAATTACGATCGTTGGTGAGTTCATTTAGGCTTAAGGAAAGATTTGCACAAATCAATTTCACTATTAGGACGAGAATTAAGCTTCAAGCAAAGAAAATGAATATGGGTATACGGTATGAATATGGATACGGGTTTTGGGTTAATGGGTTTCTGATTAAAATGTTGAATATAAATTAAGAAACAAATTAGGGTTAAAGTATAGTTTATGGTGAAAATTGTATATAAATGAAAGTTATTTATATATATATTAAATAAATAAAATAAACAATTAATAAAACTAGTAATTACTCGATAGATGCAATATTTTATTGAAAAAATTTCCCGAACAAAGAAATGGGTCGGGTAATAGACACAAAATATTAAATGCAAAATTCGAATTGTTACATCCTAGGCTCACGAATGGGCTACTTATTCTAACGAATGGACCCCATTTGCTATACAGTCCATAGCGAATGGGCCATATTACACGATAGCATAATAACTAAACTACTCTAGCTTATTCGATTAGCTACGGACAAAAAATCATGCACTAACAAAATCAACACATAAAACCTACATATGGTTTCTTCGAACATCCAATATCTTTATTGTCTTGAAAACCTCCTTGATTTATTTATAACAAAAATTCTAGGGTAGAATGGAACCCTAGGTCCTTCAAAATACACACTAGCTAGTAGTTAAAACTTGTAAAAAGCAAAAAAAAAAAAAAAAAAAAAAAGAAAGTTGAAACAACAACAAACGTTGGATTCAAAGGAGAAGACGACGAGTGTTGATTAGGACTTGTTGTTGTCTTCTCGATTGCACACGCATAATTGCAACGCCTTGGAGAAATAATCCTATAGACACCACTACTAGTAAGCAGGTATACGTCTTTCTTATTATCCTGCCCAAATGAAAATATGTAACCCAGTGATGGAAATGAATTTCCCGGAACAATGTCGCATGATGTAGGAGAATCTGAGGCACAAGTAAAGGGAATCTTTTTAGATGTAAAATTCCCACTATCTCTGGGGAATTCGGTGCCCACCCACATTGCGGTTGCGTATAGATCCGCATACAAGTAACTGAAAAACAAGAAGCAAAATGTTAACTAACTAGTCATGATGGCTTGTTGAACTATTAATTTCATCAAGTCGATGTAAACACTAATCTCCTTGTTTTAGACCTCCTAGTTAGCAACGAATTCGTACAATCAAGGAAGGCTGAATTGATCTCTACCAAACATTTTGTATGATTTTTATTTGAATGGTAATGTTCAGCTTCACAAATCAAGCTGCTATGATTTTCTATATTTCAAATAACTAAAGTATGACAAGAATTAAAATTGGTGTTATTTACAAGTGATTATTAAAACTAATTGTATATTTCAAACCTTAATTAATTTATTTATCATTTATTTATTTTTTCAACTTAGATTCTGATTATCAAAGGCTTAAATGATTAATTCAACCTTGTTTACCATTAAATGCAGCGTTGTAAAAGTCGGATTCCAAAACCTTGGAATCGGCGATTCCAAGGTCCTCGAATATCAACTTTGCCGTCTTTTTCCAACTCGGCCACTATTATTCGTCAAGGTCTAACTCGGTCAAAAGTTAGAGTACCTGGGATTACTCAACCTCCAAGGCCAACTCGGCCATAATTTTTTTATTTATGTTTTAATCTTTTTGTTAATTGTTTTAGTAAATAATTAAAAATTACAACAAAACATGAATTTTTTAAATTATCTTTTTTTTCATATGAATTATGCTTATTTTAGCATGAATTATGTTTATCTTAACATATATATATAGGGGAGGGTTATTTTGATAACCATGGTGAGTTTTAAGAACTTTAAGAACTCAATTTTGAACCACAAATTTAATTAAATGATATAAAATATGTGGCTGAGATTAAATTTAATTAAAAAATGAAGCAGGAGAGAGTATAAGTATTTTTGATAATTACACAAGTTTAAACGTTAGTTACACATGTGTAAAAAGTCGATTCGGTGTGTAAAAAAATACCGTAATTTTTTGTACATCACTTACACTTAAGTATTACACATGTGTAAAAAAAATTCGAAAAAAAAAATTGTTACGTTGAGTTCTTTCGAGTTCTTAAAACTCAAAGTGGTTCTCAAAAGAAATCATATATATATATATAGTATCCAATAATTAATTTACGTTATATTTATCATGTCCGAGTACAAGCCGAACACTCTCCGAGTACTCCCTACAAGGAGGTCGACCGCCTAACGAGCTTTACAACATTAATTAAAAGTATTAAACAAGTTAAGCCAGGACCAAGAAAACATGTACTTACCTTCCATACATGCATGGATCAGTTTTGGACCTATAGACACACCCTCCGGTAATAGAGGCTGAGCCTTCATTCTTATTCAATTCATAATGACTATATCCCATCACCGGAAAAATAGGATTGATGGAATCTGTTGATGAATTCCCTCCAGACGTTTGGGGAGGGGAGAAACGACCAGGTCCTTCGTAAAGCCGCCAACCATAGTTCCCATCTTTCTTGATCATATTCACTTCCTCGTATTCATCCTTTGGCAAAAAAAAACAACAAAAGGATGAACAGTTATTTACTAGGAAAACATATATTGTTTTTGAGGAACACAATACATAGGAAACATAATACCTGGCCTATATCACCACAAAAGAAATATGATGATCTTTCACTGTCATAACTACAACGCCAAGGATTACGTAATCCTAGTGCCCATATTTCCGGCAACAAGTCGTCGTCTTTAGTATATGGATTATCCCTCGGAACAGAGTAGTTTCCCCATAACGCGAGTTGTGTAATATCTTCTTGACCTAGAGATTCATCACCAATATTTATTAATCCATCATTGAATTAATATGTTATTTGTTTGAATATATAATACGACTACATAGAAATGGTTCCTTGGGTCATGCATAATCTCTAACAATATTAAAAGTTAATATTTTTCTTAGAAAGGCAAATTATTATTATAATTACATATATTTTATCGTATTCAACATAAAAGATATATGTTTCCTGCCTCGCAAAATGTCACGTGTATTCCAAAAACATATGTATCTCAGTAGTGCATGTTATTTTGTAAGTAATTAATAGCAAATATGAACTTAACTCATATTTAAAACTCCTTATAAAGAAAACTAGCCCAAAAGTATTTAGCCTCTTTCAAGTAATGCTATACAAAGGCACAAGTTTTGTTAAAATTAAACTTTTAATGCTTATAGGAGAACTAGTGAATAAGCTACTCACTTTTTTACAATTTAACTTTATATGACATCTATATAAGGCACCATACCATCTATTTCACATCACACCAATTTATTACTTCATTAAATGTGAGATGTACTACCGGTTCCTGTCAATAATGATTGTGTTAAATCAATTCTTATATACAATTCAAAATAAATAATCCCAACTTTTGTGTATTGGCTGATAATAATTTCAACTTTAAAAATCACTATCAGTGATCTCATCTTTCAACTACTTTTGTCTCAATGGACCTCTGTTAAAAAACATTTAACGTCGTTAAGTTTTTTCCGAGTTTCAAACCGATGTTTTAGGCTTTTGATTAAAAGAACGATACGATTCGACCGATGTAAAACTTATCTAGAAACGTTGATCCAAACGGCAAAACAACGTTTCAATTCGGGTGCTTACATTTCCAATTAACAAAAAACAAGTCTTTTGGATCAACGTTTCGAGATAAATTTTACATCGGTCGAGTCGAATCAAGTCGTTCTTCCAATCAAAAACCCTAAAACATCGTTTTGAAACTCGGGAAAAAACTTAACGGCATTGAATGTTTTTTAACAGATGTCCATTGAGACAAAAATAGTTGAAAGTTTTGACCGCTAGTAGTGATTTTTAAAGTTATGATTATTATCGGTTAATACACAAAAGTTAGGAGTATTTATTTCTAATTTATCATTTTTATATCACAGTTTTTGTTATTCAAAATTCTTATACAACCATCAACATCACCACGACTGTCTCCACATCTATAACCTCCCCACTTCCTTCATTAACATGAGGGTATCCGCACCAAAATTGCAAAGTTCGTTGTTTTCTTTTTTATATTAAAGACCAGGAAAATCCAACGATGTATCAAAACCACTTTTGAAAGTTTCTACAACCTATTCCAGTTAAAAGTTAGTCCGGATTAAAGATTTTATTTAGAAGCAAATCTGATCCACTAGGAAGATGAAGAACCAACGCTACTATAATGGCAACCGCATCTTAAAAAAACAAAGACCTCGCTTAAACGAAGTTTAGTTTAAGGGAGAGTATTAGTATATAAACTAAACTTATTTATTAATAATTATAAGTATAGGGGTCTAACTGTAATTATTGTATCTAGTAAGGTTAATATATAAATATTTAGTTTATAAATAGGGAATGATGTTAGACAAGTGTAATAATCACGTGTCGCAATCACATTTTTAGTATTGTTATTCAAGAATTCATTGGTTTCATCATTGTGTTCTTATTATCAATTCAATTTTCAATTGTGTGTATTGATCTTTGATTACCAACAGTGACATCAGAGCCAAGGTTTTAATTGATTTGAGAATTCAGTTATGAACGTTCTAGTCTCAAATTGATCAATTGAAATTATCTGTGGGATAATCAATCGATTAGGTATAAGGGTCAGTGATCAACTAAATCAAGGAATTCAAGTAATTGAGTTGATCGATTAAGGGAAGAACAAGAAAGGATCGATCAAATTTGATCAAAGGCAAAATCTAATTCAAAATTACTTGTGATCATTGATTGGTCAAGAAAAAGAAAAGGATTGTGATTCTATTCAATCGATCCCTACAATCCATAAAAGTGACCCGTTATTATTTGATTTTTTATTAATTTTAAAAGCTAAAATCAAGGTCCACTAATTTAGGGAATATTGTGGTTGGTCTAGGACTTTGGATTGAATAAGGGTTGTGATTAATTGATCAAGAGAAATTACGTCTCAATTAAGAATTTGATCAAAGAAAGATAAGAAGAGTTTGTTTTGATAACGAACACGTCTTCAAGAAACTAGAAGGGTAAAACAATAGGTTTTGTTTTTGTTTGCCGTACTCGGTTAAAATCCGAAAGTGTTTACAAGAAATTAATGTTCTTGAATTTAATTTTTTTCCAAGAAGGGTTGGCTTGTTTTCGAAAAACAAAGCAAGAAAAGTTAAAGAATAGTTGGTTTGATTTGCTTGGCAACCGAAAAACCTATTGTCGTCGGTGGAGACATATAATTGGCTTTGATTTACTTTGCAACCGAAAACCCGATACTATTCTTGGTCGAAAAGGTTGGTTTTGATTCACTTGGTGACCGATATACCCGAACACCATTGTGTTTAAGAGTAGTTGGTTTGGGTTATTTTAGCAACCGAAAAACCTGTATATTGTTGTCGGTTGAGACGAACAATTGGTTTTGATTTTGTAACGATTCCGGCAAATCCAGGTATACCCTAGCCGGAATATACTATTTACGTGTTATTTAATACTGATTATATGAGTTATAGTACGTTTATACGAGTATATATGATTCATAGTACGAGTCATACTCGATTATATAGTGAATCGTATTGGAATTACAATTAACCAATGAACGATTATTGAAACCCGAACGAATCGGGAATTACATTATAGACGAAGTATATAATGTTTAAGTGATGTTTACGAAGTATTAATGCTTCGGGATAGGTGAATTATAGCACAGAAAAAGGATTTCGATTTAATGGTACGTCGGTACGCTAAACGAAACCTTTAACACCAAACCAAGCAAGAGACGATCAATCAAGCCGAAAAAAAAAGATGCGTAATTATTAATAATATGATGTTTTAATGTCATGGGTTAAGTTTTTTTAAGTTTTTAAATCAGTTTTAGGTAAATTTTATTTTAACCCGAAAAACAACCATTTTATGCTCGTTTTAAGCCGAACTACGAGTTTAAACGAGAAACGAACTGAGCCAGATTATCCACAACATTATCCGGATTGCGTAATCCGAATATGTGGCCTAGAATGGATGTGTGGGCCCCACCCCACCCATTACTTTGGACCGATCGGTCCTAGGGGGTATTATTTACCTCACTTTTTCTTTTTTATCCATCAAACAAACAAGAACTCTCTCAAATCCTACAAGTGTTCATCCAAATTCTTGAGTTTTTAACCAAGATCTTCAAGGTATATACATAATTTGAGGCTTGAATCTTGTTTTTAATTTCATAATTCTTGAGAACAATAGGTTCCAAGTGAATATGGGTGAAAACCCGAGATGGAACCGATCCTTGCTAGATCAAGTGATGTATACAAGATATACATGGGATCTTGATCCAAGAAACGAGTTAAAAGTGTCAATAACAAAATTTTACGGTTAGAATCTTTGTAAATGAGTTTCCATGTGAAAGACGGGTGAAAACCCGAGATGAAACCGACTCTTGCATGATCAAGAGATGTATACATGTTATACAAAGGATCTTGGTCCAAGAAATAAGTAAAAGAGTCGAGAACGGATTTTTACGGTTAAAACCTTTGTTTTTACTTAAAAACCGACATTATGAAAGAAATGGTTTGATTGTTGGTATAGTTTGCTTGGTATAGTGTTATTGTGCTTGTAAGTGTTGTATCTAGCGGCTAGCAAAGGCTAGAAACCGAGATCCTTGCGATCTAAAGCTAGAAAACACAAAATAGTTCGGTTTTCGTGTGGTTATGAAATTTGGACAGATTGTAGCACGCTTAGAGTCGGGTCACGAAATTTCACAGAGATGATCTACACATGAAAATAAGAGATCTGTGAATTTTTGGTAATTTTTGGATAAAAGATGAATATTTGGTGAATTTAATGCTCGGTTTTGGCCAAAAATGGTGAAAAATAGCTAAACTTGATGAAAAATTCTGAAAAATTTAGGATAAGCTTTTTATAACATATAAAAGTCACCCATAAAATTTGAGCTCAGTTGGAAAAGTCTAAGTAGGCTTTTCGGTAAAACGAGTTCTAGGGCTTTCTAGCTCGGTTTTGGGTGAAAATGGCTTGAAAAATGAGTTTTAAAATCTGGAAAAAATTCCAGGAAGTTATGAGGATGACAAGGATCATCCCAGAAAAATTTGGGATTTTTCTAAAGTCTTTTGGTATTTTTGACATATTTAGTGTTTTAATAAGGTTTAAAAATAGATAAATAAATGTAAATATAAGAAAATAAATCTGGAAAATTTTTACAAAATTCCTTACTGTCAAATTAAGTTTTGTGCAAAATTTCAAGACCCGAGACTAAACGGGTAATTATTTGTGCTAAAAAGAACGTAAAAATAAATATTTAAAGCTTAAAACGTGTAAACCGGCAAAGTTCGCATAAGCGAGCTGACTGGTACACGAAAACTTTAAAAATGGACTATTTTCATAAATCTAAGTAAATTAAGTAAAAATAAATCATCCGAAAATAATTCGGATGATTTGGGTAATTTTACCCGATTTTACTGTTTCCGGCACCTAAATGACGGAAACGGGCCCCGCGGCCAAACGGGGTGTCAAACCGAGCTATAATTTCATCACTTTAACTAAATTAACAGTCAAACACCATTTTTGGGTCGGGTGTGACCAAACTCATTTTTGAAACTAAAGACGGATAACCGTGCTAGGCACGCAAATCAAGGAAATCATAAAAATGATAATCTTGACCGTCAGACTCTAAGCAATGTCACAATCTGAGTCCTTAGAAGTGTCACGGGGTTAACATTGTCCCCGGATCGAGTACAGTACTGGGTTAACAATGTCCCCAGACGTACCGATTGACATAGATTTAATTTACGGGAATTATATAGTAACGACTAGATATTATATTACAGATCCAGGCACGTAGCTGTTCATTGTATTACCCATCGACTCACAAAAAGGTGAGTCTTCACGAGCCCCTTTTAATGAACTGTTTTTAAATATATTTTTTCCCGGGGCGGAAAACATGTCTTATTTAAAGTATTTAAGTACATACCGATCGTATGGAAATACTTGTATATTTATATATTTATGGTTTGATGCACGGAATATATAAATTGTTTATCATGTGTTATTGTTCTGGGGTAACATAGTTCCCAGGGGTTATTATTGTTCTGGGGTAACATAGTTCCCAGAGGTTATTATTGTTCTGGGGTAACATAGTTCCCAGAAAGTTAATGGAAATGTTCTGGGGTAACATAGTTCCCAGCATGATTATATTGCTAATAAATGATTATTAAATTGATTTGTCAGTGTTTATTTAAATTAGTGAAACTCACCAACTATTCGTAGTTGACCCGTTTTCTTTACATGTTTTCTAGGTATGCCCAAGTTGGAATGATTGATATGTGCTTAATGATCTGTGCTACTTGATTGGAAGCTTGCTGCTCTATGTTTTGTAATGAATTTATTAATGTCTTATCGGTAAAATATGTGTGTAACACCTAGACAGTAACGTAACTCGCAACAATGTAATATGTTATAAATTAATGTAGTGGTATTTTCTTTATAAGCAATGCTGTTGATATCAGATGTGTCTGTTGCATCCCGTGTACGTTTCCGATGCGGTTACGGGGTGTTACAGATTTGCCTTGGGAAACATGTGTACTACTCTCAGTATAAAACGCTTGGTTTTGATTCATTTTGTGACCCAAAGACCCGTAAACCGTTGTTGAAACAGTTGGTTTTATAACCTGGATACTGTTTGTAGAATTAACAGTTGGTTTTAATTTGTCTTACGTGGTAAGGCAACCGAAAAACTTGTGAACTGTTACTGTTAAAGGTTGATGTCTATTTGATCTGATACTAGTAAAGTTGAAATCAAAGTCGATCCGAAACCGGTGATAGGCAATTTGACAAGATTGGGAAAAAGAAAACTCGAAAAATGGTTGGGTCCAAGGATAAAGAATTTGTGACTTCGAAGGAAGGAGGGACATCAATGAGTTTTCAATGCCCTGTGTTAAACTCGACAAATTACACCAATTGGGCTGTAAAGATCAAATCGATCTTTAATGTCCATGGAATTTGGGAAGTCGTTGAACCAAAAGCGGACACCGAATCTGATGAGAAAAAGAATAATACTGGAATTACATTACTATACCAAGCGATTCCAGAAAACATGGTATTGCAAATCACTAATTTTACTTCGGCCAAAGAAATTTGGGACGTGTCAAAGGTTCGACATGTTGGAGTTGACAGAGTTAAAGAGGCACGCTTAGAAACATTCGAGTCAGATTTTGAGTCTCTAAAAATGGGTGTTGACGAGTCGCTTGATGTGTATGTGGAGAATATTAGTGAGATTGCATCACAAGCTACCAATATTGGGCATACTATGAATGACAAGAAACTGGTCCGAAAACAACTTAGTTCGATGTTTGAAAAGTTCATTCAGATTGTTGATGCGATCAAACAGTTTTTTGATCTTGGTGCAATGCCATTCCAAGAAGCCCTTGGAAGGTTAAAGTCTTTCAAAGAACGCACCAAGAAGAAAAACAAGGAGGTAGACATGCATGACGAGCTCTTATTCTCCAATGAAGACAAAGCCAATGACCATAAATGTGAACGTTGCGGTTACGAAAGTTCAAACCAAGAAAACAAATAACGTGGTCAAGGTAAAAATTGGAAGTCATGGAAAAACAAAGGTGGGAAGCATGGTCATCAAAACAAAGATCACATAAGATGCTTCAATTGTAATGAACTTGGACATTTCAAACATGAATGTCCGAAAGGGGAAAAAGAGTGGAAGCAAACCTGATCCAGGAGGAAGATGACGAACCAACGCTACTATGATGGCAACCGGATCTTGAAGAAACGAAGACCTCGCTTAAACGAAGTTTAGTTTTAGGGGGAGTATTAGTATATAAACTAAACTTATTTATTATTAATTATAAGCATAGGGGTCTACTTGTAGTTATTGTATTTAGTAGGGTTAGTATGTAATTATTTAATCTATAAATAGAGAATGATGTCAGACAAATTTAATAATCACGTATTACAATCGCTTTTTCAGTATTATTATTCAAGAATTCATTTGTTTCATCATTGTGTTCTTATTATCAGTTCAATTTTCAATTGTGTGTAATGATCTTTGATTACCAACATTATTTATATTATAAAAGCCCAGTGTTTAGAAGTACATATTCAAACTTTATAATTTTGATAAGTTTGAAGAAAGAACTACATTTTGCAACCCTATGGTTTAAGGACGCTACAACTTTGTTCCCCTTGATAAAATTTTAATAAACTAGTTGACTCTATACGGTTTTTAGGTCGTGCCCAATTCGTCCCTCCATCAAGGTTCCGTTATTAACACCTTTAAGTTAAGGGGTAAAATATATTTTTCCCCTTTATCACAACTATGGGTGTTCAAAGTTGGATATCTAGAGTTTCAAATATCCGAAATTTTCGGATAGTCAATATTACTATCCGAATCCGTATAAAAAATTTCGGATACCATATTCATTCGGATAGTAAACGAATATCCCAATATATCCCAATATATATATATATATATATATATATATATATATAACAAAAAACAAAAAAAATGTTTCATCTCAAAGATCTAACTGAAAAATCCAGTTTTAAACTTTAAACACAAGTTTGTTCCTAAGAAATATTATCAAATCCATAATTGAAGTAGCATATAATACCAAATCTAAAAGAAATTAACAAAAGAATCAAGATTTCTACAATGTCTATAGATTGAAGAACGAAGAGTAGCAATCTTTATCGGACCAGTGGACTACCATCAGACCAACAACGTTGGATGTGAGGACTGACCTCTGGAGTCAGACCACCACCAAACAAGCACCACCGTTTGTTGTCAGATGTGAGGAAGCAACGCTCAATATTTGTTAAATGGGAGGAGAGCTATAGCCAACGGTCATCAAATTAGAAGAGGCTGAAACAGTGGAAGGATGAGAAGAGCTGTGGGAAGTAGACATGGGTTATGTTTGTGTAGAGAACTAGTGTTTCGAAAAATATATGTTTGAATATAAAAAAATTAAAAAAATATTAAATACAATATTTCCGATGGTTCGAATAATCCAAAATCCGAAAAATTCTAGAATAACTATCCAAATCCGAAGTTTCAGATATCCGGAATTCAGATTTCAAATCCCCGAAAACCCACACAACTCCTTTGTGTCGTAAAAGAAACGCCGAAGACGGTAGACCTCTCCTCGGAGGCGACCAGGAAGAGACTGCATGTAGGTAACATCCCTCACACCATAACCAATGGCAACCTTCATAATGTTATTAAAAACATGGTGCTTTTAAGAAAGTTGAAGTACTTGATTTTAACCATGTTTGATGTATTTTGTCTTTTGAGGTAAAATTGTCATTGGAGTTATTTAGGGTTCTTGAGAGCAATTTAAATCGAGAATGCGTCGTGTTGGAACTATAATTGTTTATTCAAATGGCGGATCTACCTCAAATAACATTGAGCACTGCTATAAAAGTCAAACACGACATGTAATTTGGTCCAAAGCATAGGGACGTAACTAGAATGACATAAAGGGCATAAAAATCGTTTCCCTAAATTAATGAAGAACAACAAAGATGAGTCAACAAGCAGAAGGGAGATGGTTGTAGAGACAGGAGGGAGGATTTTGACAATTCATGAACAATATATATATATATATATATATATATATATATATATATATATATATATATATTGATTTTTATTTTCGAAACCTCGGACTTTTACCATCAAAGTAATTTTGATAATCGTGGCGACTAACACATTCGGTGTCACAAAACGGCTAAACACACTATTATTATTATTATTATGGGTTTGGATCAAATACAAATGAAATTAACATGCTAATTGTGAGAATCAAGTAGAGTAATTATGTAATTACATCATTTAGCAATTACATTTATATGTTGTAATTACATAATTACTCTACTTGTACATATAATTATACTGCTTGTACGACGCCGGAGGAAGCGACGACAACGCCATTAAGATGAACTCCGGAGGAAACTAGAGACGATGAACGTCAGATTAAGCGACGACGTGAATGGAACCAATGATTTTTGTCTTCTTTGTTCTATTTACTTTTAGAATACTATATTTGTTTGCATCCTTATTGGTTCATTCAGTTCAGGAAAAAGTTTTGCTAAACGAAGATTAATTCCGCACTTTTTGTTTATCGTTCTTGGCTAGGTTGTCGTTTTTCCCAACAGAGTGGTATCAGATCTTCGGCTCTTGTTCCTAGGTTAAGACTTGATTGAATGATGGAAGCTAATACATGTAGGATGGTGAATTTGAATGGTTCTAATTATCATGTTTGGAAAGGCAAGGTGGAATACCTTTTTTATGCAAAGGATTATTATTTGCATGTGTTCAGTACTGATAAACCTGAAGATAAATATGTTGAAGAATGGAATATTTTGCATCGGAAGGTTTGCAGACATATTCAACAATGAGTTGATGATAATGTTTTGAACCATATTAGCGGGATGAGTCATGCTCGTACTCTATGGACCATGCTTGAAGAGTTGTATGCTCGGAAGACCGGGAACAATAAATTGTTCTTGATTAAATAGTTGAAAAACTTGAAATACCGTTATGAAACTCCTGTTACTGATCATTTGAATGTCTTTCAGGGTGTTCTTAATCAACTTGCAGGTATGGGTATTAAGTTTGAAGACGAGATACAAGGTTTATGGCTTCATGGTACTTTATCGGATTCTTGGGAGACTTTTAGGACATCATTGTCCAACTTCGCAGCAAACGGTATTATCAATATGGAATTGGCTAAAGGTAGTATTATAAATGAAGATATGAGAAGAAAGTCACAAGGTTCCTCCTCACATTCAGTTGCCTTTGTTACCGAAAGTAAGGGGAGAAGCCATGGTAGAGGTCCGAGTATTAGAGCAAAGCACCGCAGTAAGACCAAAGGAAAGTCTGATGATTTTGAGTGCTATCATTGTGGTAGAAAATGGCACACAATAAAATTTTGAAGATAATTGAAAAAGGAGAACAGGAATGCTAATTACAACAATAAAAAGAACAACCACAAGAAAGATGAAGATCCTTCTGAATCTAACACTGCCACCAAAGAGTTTCATATTTGTAGTGATTATCATAGGGTGAACATTGCACGTGATTATTCGAGTTGGGTTGTTGATGGTGGTGCTACTTGTCATGTGACATTACAAAGGGGTTTTTATTAGTCTTATACTCCTGGTGATTTTAGTAATGTCAAGATTGGTAGTAATGGGCTATCAAAGATCGTTGGTGTTAGGGATGTTTGCTTGAAGTTTGATACTAGGATGGATTTGGTTTTACAGAATGTAAAACATGTTTAAGAAATTAGACTTAGTTTGATCTCCGCAGGCTCATTAGATGATGATGGTTTCCACGGTACCTTTGGTGGTGGAATTTGGAAACTCACTCGTGGTTCGTTAATCGTGGCAAGAGGTAAAAAACTGCAAAGTTATACATGGCACATCCAAAAATTTCCAGAGACCCAGTTCATTCATTGTTAAATACTGATGTGACTGATCTATGGCACAAGAGACTTGCTCATATGAGTGAAAAAGGGATGTCTATTTTATTGAAGAAAGATGCCTTGTCCGGTATGAAAGATGTTTATTTGAAGAAGTGCTCTCATTGCATGAATGGTAAGCAAAAGAGAGTTTCTTTTCATAGTCATCCACCTCATAGTAAAGAAAGTATACTCGACTTGGTGCATTCAGACGTATGTGGTCTTATGAATACTAGAACACTTACGGGCTGCTTATATTTTCACATTTATAGACTATCATTTGAGGAAGGTATGGGTTTATACTTTAAATTCTAAAGATCAAGTATTTGATGTCTTTAAGCAATTTCATGCCTTAGTTGAGAGGCAAATTGGGAAGAAGCTCAAGTGTATTCGTACAGAAAATGGAGGTGAGTACATTGGTCCTTTTAATGCATATTGTAGAGAGAAAGCTATTCGACACCAAAGGCCACCTCCATGGACACAACAATTGAATGGTTGGGCAGAACGGATGAATAGAACATTTGTTGAAAGGTTTGAATGTTTGCTCTCACATGCAGGGTTGCCCAATTCCTTTGGGGTGAAGCTTTAAATACGGCGGTACATGTTATTAATCTTACTCCTTGTATTCCTTTGCATAATGATGTTCCAGATAGGGTTTGGAGTAGCAAACATGTTTCGTATCATCATTTGCGGGTCTTTGGATGCAAAGCATTTGTGAAGTCCAGACAGTGTATATTCCTTGGTTATGGGCAAGATGATATGGGATACAAGCTATATGATTCAGTTTCAAAGAAGCTTGTAAGAAGTCGTGATGTTGTGTTTGTGGAAGATCAGAGTTTGAAAGATATTGAGAAAACACAGGTAGTTCCTTAGTACACTAATGTTATCATCGATTTGGATCCTATTCCTACTCAGCAATCTGAGCCACATCACGAAGATGGTATTCAAAATGACGAACAACATGGTACCGGTACTGTTGATAATCAAAAGCATGTAGAGTTGGATGAAGATATATATCCCGAGTTACCAGTAGATATGCCTGAATTTGTCCCACTCACGCGGTCTACGAGAGACCGTCAACCTTCTACTCGTTATTCGACTAGTGAGTAAGTCTTACTCACTGATGGGGGAGAGCCCGAGTATTACAAAGAGGCCATGGAAGATAAGCATAAAAGAGAGTGGGTTGAAGCCATGCAAGATGAGATGAATTCCTTGTATGAGAACAATATCTTTGAGTTAGTAAAATTTCCTAAGGGCAAAACAGCTTTGAAGAAAAAGTGGGTTTACAAATTGAAGACTAAAGAACATACCTCACGATCTAGGTACAAGGCAAGGTTGGTGGTCAAAAGGTTTAGTCAAAGAAAGGCTAGTGATTTTGATGAGATTTTTTCTCCAGTAGTGAAGATGAATTCCATCGGGGAGATCCTTGCTTTAACTGCTAGTCTTGATCTTAAGGTTAAGAAAATGGATGTTAAGACAACATTCCTTCATGATGATCTGGATAAAGAAATTTAAATGGAGAAACCTGAAGGTTTTCAGGTTAAAGGGTAAAGAAGATTATGTTTGCAAACTTCAGTAAAGTCTTTACGGGTTAAAGCAAGCGCCGAGACAGTGGTACAAGAAGTTTGAGTCAGCTACGGGGAAGCAAGGCTACCGAAAGACTGCGTCTGATCAATGTGTTTTCTTTAAGAGGTCTAGTGATGATGATTTCATCATATTATTGCTTTATGTTGATGATATGTTGATTAATATCAATTCTATATAACAATTGGAAATGGGGAGCCGATGCTTGTTGGTTACACGAATTCTGATATGGCAGGAAATATGGAAAACATGAAATCCACTTCTAGAAAGTTGATATTATTTGCAGGGGGAGCCGTGTCATGGCAGTCAAGACTACAAAAGTGTAGTGCTTTGTCTACTACTGAGACAGAGTATATGGCAGCAACAGAAGCATGCAAAGAATTACGTGGTTCTTTGTGATAATCAAGGTGCTATTCACCTTGCTAAGAATTTTACGTTTCATAAGAGAACAAAAGATATTGATGTGAGGTATCATTGGATTAGAGATGCAATTAAGACAAATTGTTCGAACTTGATAAAATTCACACCGATGATAATTGTTCTGATACGTTGACCAAGCCTTTGGCAAGGGAGAAACTGAAGATATGTTGCTCTCTCTTCGGGATTGTGAGTTCTTTCTCAAAGAAAAAAAAGGGAGATTTGTTGGGGGTATTTTTGCCATGAGAAAGCCCAATAAATATTACTCTACATGGGTTCTATTATTATTATTATTATTATTAACAAAAAAATGTATTTATTGTTGAGGTATTTGCCCATGAGAAAGCCCAATAAATATTACTCTACATGAGTTCTATGGGTCAAGTTGTTCTACAAAGTGGAACAAAAATGAGAAGGATGAGAAGCCATAATTAATTGACATGTGTCAAGTAAGGACCAAAGGAAAAAGCGTATAAAAGTAATATTACACATTTTCTCACTTCACATGCAAGTCACATGTTGATTCCCCCCATCATTTTTAAACGTCTATAACTTTTTCATATGATATTTAAAAAAAATAATAAAATACACCATAATAACAAGTGTTTTTTACCTTTAATATGAGTATAATTTTGTTATATAATAATAAAAAGTAATTTACGTCATTGTGTCTTTTTGCGTACCATTGTGTCTTTTTTCGTCATTGTGTCTTTCTGTTTGTTATTGTGTTTTTTCGCCATTGTGTCTTTCACCTAATCATTGTGTTTTTTTAAATACTAATAACACCGTTGTGTAATAGTATATATATATATATAATGAAAAATACCAACAAATTATCTAATACATAAAACACAATGATGAATGCATATTACATAATAACCTGAAACGTAAAACACAATAATGAATACATATAACAACACAATGGCCTGAAACGTAAGACACAATTGTAAATAGGGGTGTTCAAAATACCCGAACCCGATTAACCCGACCCGACCCGAAATCGAATAAGCTAATTAGGGTCGGGTTAAATAGGGTCAAAAAATATTAATCGGGTTATTCGGGTGGACCCGAATAACCCTAATTGTTAATAGGGTCGGGTTCGGGTTCATTTTTGAAAAAAAATTGGGTTTCGGGTTAACCCAAATAACCTGATTAGTGATGATACTTTACTTCAAATATAATAATGAAAATGTGAAATTAGCACTAAAAAGTCCTGAAAGTTTTATAGAGGAGTTAATTATTTTGTTTGTTCATAAACCGTTAGACGGGAAATTCTTTTAAAATAAACGCACGAACATGAACAAATGTTTCACTCGTTCATCTATGTTCGTGAACACTCGTTTATGATCGTTCATTTAAGTTTGCTTACGATTTTTCATATTCGTTTACATATTAATTAATAGAAAATTATTAAATATTATTTGCATTTAGAAATTATATCACCATAATATGTTTATATTTGTTTATTTGTGTTCATTTAAGCGCGCTCATTTTTGTATGTTTGTTTCGTTAACGTATGTACATGTCTAGTCATGTTCGTTTGTCTTTGTTTAATTGTGTTCATTTATGTTCGTGAACTGTTTGATTAGATTTTAAATGAAGGATCATAAAAAACATGAACATGTTAATTTTTAACGAACGAACATGAACACAAATATTAATTCGATTAAGTGTTCGTGATCGTATTCGTTTAAATTTAAACGAACGAACACGGACATGCCTTTGTGCATATCTGTCCGGTTCGTTTACAAGCCCATATGAAATTATTAGAAATTACCAGTTAAAGAAATTGAAAATTGAGAGGAATGAGAAATTATGCAACCCACGAGTTATAAGCATAAAAATCAACTTAAAATTATAAAGTAACATGGTCAACCCGATTAACCCGACTAACCCGACCCGTCTAACCCGAAACCCAACTAACCCGAACCTTAAAAGGGCCGGGTTTCGGGTTAGATATTTTTTGAGAAAAACCTGACTAACCCGACCCGATTAACCCGAAACCCGATCGGGTTGACCCGATTAACACCCCTAATGGTAAATACATATAACACAATGGCTTGAAACGCAAGACATAATGGTAAATACATATAACACAATGGCCAGAAACGTAAGACCCAATGGTAAATAATATTACACAATGACCTGAAACGTAAGACACAATGGTAAATACATATAACACAATGACCAGAAACGTAAGACACAATGGTAAATAATATAACACAATGGCGTGAAACGTAAGACACAATGGTAAATACATATAACACAATGGCCAGAAACGTAAGACACAATGGTAAATAATATAATACAATGGCCTGAAACGTAAGACACAATGGTAAATACATATAACACAATGACCTGAAATGTAAAACACAATGGAATCTATATATTACGCAATGCCTTGAACGTAATACACAAACAACATAATACTACTTTTCTCAAATTAAGTGAATATTGAACACAATGACTAAAGCACAAAGATAAGTATAAAGACACATTCTCAAAGACACAATGACGCACGAAAGACATAATGACGTAATCTTTGTGTTAATTTTTATCTTTAATATGAGTATCAATTGTAAAACACAATGACCAAAATTTATAACACAATGCATAGAAAAACCCAATTAAAAACACAATGGACAACCAAATAACACAATATAGAAAAACCCACCAACTTTATTTTTATTTTTATATAACAATATGATATTCATATTAAACAAAAAAATACGCTTATTATTATGACAATTTTTTTTTTTAAATGTCGTATGAAAAAGTTAGACATTTTAAAATGATGAGGGAATTGACATGTGCCTTGCATGTGGAGATAGAAAGTCTTCATAAGTGGGTTATTACCTTCATGCCCTTCTCATCTATTTTTATTTAATTTTTATTCTTGAATTAATCTCTACCATCCAAATTTAAGATCAATGAATTAGATTTTTTCTCAACCTTCTTATTTTTGTTGTCCTTTGTATTTTAACTTTACCCTGAGTTCTATTATTATTATTAACAAAAAAAAAAGAAAAAAATATGTATTTATTTTCTTGTTAATTGATCCGCACGTGTAGCCATGACAGAAATCAAATTAGTGTTTTGACTTGGTGAAGTTTTTTTGTGGGCCTACGTGGTGGGCTCCAGGCTTGCTCAAGGAGTAAATAGAAAGGATTTTGGTTTTGCTATTGCCGACATAACATAAATTTATATTTGAGAATTTGAAAATTGTTATTTATGGTTTGATACATTCTACCAAAAACACAAAAACAAGAAATCGTGTGGTTTTTCTTCTTCTGTCAACACATCAAGCGAAGAGAAGGTTTTTTTTTTGGTGCTACATTCTTTTGGTGATTTGTGAAGAGATAAGAGACGCTCTAGAGACCGGATATTTTTTTGTTGGTGTTACCTCTTACTCGTGATTTGAAGCGCCTCTAGTAGTCCCGTGGTTTTTACTCTCGCAGTGAGAGGTTTTCCATGCTAAAATTATTGTGTCATATTTACTTTTAGAATACCAATTTGTTTGCATCCTCATTGGTTCATTCGAGTCTGGGAAAAAGTTTAGTTAAACAAAGATTAATTCTTCACTTTTTGTTTACCGTTTGTGGCTAGGTGGTCGTTTTTCCCAACATATTATACAACGGTGTTATTAGTATTTAGAAAAACACAATGATCAGTTGAAAGACACAATGGCGAAAAAAATACAATGGCAAACAGAATGACACAAAGACGAAAAAAGACACAATAGTAAATAAAAAGACACAATGACTTTTTTTATTTATTTTTATATAATAAAATCAGGGGACGTAACATGTGACATGCATGTGGAGAGAGAAAATACGTATGATTACTTTTATACCCTTTTTACTTTGGTCTCTACTTTACACATGTTAACTAATTATGGTTTATCATACATCTCATTTTTATTGGCCTCTATAGAATAACTCAACTCCAATGATTGATATCTTGAGATTTTAAAACCAATAAATCAAAAAACTAAATAATAATGACGAATAATAACAGTTAAAATAATATAAACACATAAATAACCTATTATGTGAAACCTTTGCACATTTTATCAGTTACTGTATAAAAGAACTGAAAATGTTACTAATATACCCTCCAAGCTAATTATATAAGAACTAAAAAAGAAAAGTTATAATTGGTTAGATTAACCTCTCGCTTTAAGATCACTTCTCGCATGAACTTAAGCCTATATATATATATATATTTAGTTTGAAAATTAGCATTCACTTTACAAATAAAAAAAAATAAATATTAATGTAGAACATCAACAAACAAACCAACCTACCACTCTAGAAGTAACTTTTGTGTCTATATTTCATAAATTTCTAATATATCTAAAAATTAAATCATTACACTTTCACTTTTATGACACAAAACCTCTTTTTATATCATAGATAATTTGTCAACCGACGTTTGGCAACAAAATAGTAGGTATTTGGAAAGATGCACTTACTTGGTATGTTATCAACATCCAACCTCATAACTTTTCCCAACAATGATTTTTTGTTTTGGGCAAAATTATGAGGATCACCGGCACCTCCTCCATCGCCCATCATAAAGTATAGATGCCCATCATCAGGTCCAAAAAGAATCTGCCCACCATGGTGGCCCGTATATGGAAGCCCCATTGTGAAGATCCTCCTTGTTTCTCCGCTTGAAACCCGCGGAATCTGCTGAAATTTATTTTTTAAATAAGTAAGAGGATCAGTTACAGTTAATTAACTTGCTAATTACCGTGTTGTATTCGGCTACCACGGCTTGATACTGGCACGGCTGAGCCCCGTTATCAGCTTCTAGTTTTGAAGGATCACAGTTGACATCAGAGTTGCAGGCACACCTTCCCGCGCACCCGGGCCTGTCAGATTTATCACAGTTGAATGACGCGAAAAACCTGCCGTTATGTGTGAAATTTGGATGAATTGCTATGGACATTAGCCCCGTTGCAGTGTCGAAATGAACTTCATCTGTTAAATCCAGATACGGGTTTGACACATCAATATCTAAGTAACCCGTATCTGGAATGGTGGCTAACCAGATTTGACCTTTCTGGTTAGCGAAAAAGGCTCGGTTCGAGCCGTCACTGTGAGCCACCATATCGATATAGGACTCGCTACCAATTCTTTCTAAACACATCCCTTTTGGGACATTGTTTGTAGTCATTGTGTTGAAGATAACTTTTTGTCCGTTGAAGCAGACGGGTGAAGGTCCGCTGGCTGTGGTGCAGAAATCGGAGCTTGTTGGCCAGGTATCGGTGAGTTTGGTTGTGCTGTTGGCTAGTAGTGGAGCCTGGCCTTGTAACAATGGGGAAAATGGTGAGTTTGTTATGGTGACGTTATGGCAAGTGTCCCATAGGGTTTTGCAAAAGCTATCTGTGGGTTGGTTACTTTGTGATGAGTTGCAAAGAGCAGGAATTTGACGACCGCCCATGAATAGTTCGCCCGAAAATGGATCGCATTGCTGAAAGTAATTGATGGTTAAAGAGTTGAAAGGTGAATAATAATAACAACCCCCCGAAAACATTTAAGCCATAACAATTTTTTGATTTGGTAAAAACACTGCACCTTACATAAATAAAAACATAATGAAGTATATGATAAACATTTCAAGCTTTTGAGTCGTTTACTTTCGGAAATCACAATTTTTAACTCAGTCTACAAGCCCAAATTTAAATTCCAGTTCATCTATAACCCAGTTGATATAACAAAATCGAATTCAGAATTCAAGTTAAGTTCATTACGCCCTTTTAAATTTGATTTCAATAGTTAGCATTTTACTATGGTGGTTCTTACGAGTCTTATAATAACTTATAAAGATATAATATTTACAATAAACACTTTTAACAATGAAGAGAAAACTGTTAACTAACAGATTAACCTTTTGTATGAAGATATAAATGTAAAAAAAAAAAAAAAAAAACCGTTACAATTAAAAAAGAAGTTTTACCCGAAAAGTACCACTATATCAGGGGACGTTACATACACTATATCAGGGGACGTTACATACTGTTTCATCATTCATGACTCAAATATACAATTTCTGATGAAAAGAAAAAAACAGGATCATACCAAGCACAGAATTGTTTTGAGAAGGGAAGCACAGTCCTGGCGAGTTACGTTCATCGATTCAAACTGTTTCTGTATATCCGAATCTTGGCCCGAATCACAGCACGAAGATTGAGTATAAGAACAAAAAGCCAGGGGAGTCTTCGGTGAAATTGGTGCTCCTGATGCATCAAAAGACTCAGTATGGTCATGATCACAAAAACAAACATAATGGGTGAATCATTAAATTTAAAATCTACTTGAATCTCTGCATAGAGGAAGTGAAAGTGCTGGGCTGGTGACAATTTGAAGCAAACATAAAGAGAAGAAGATGATCAAAAGATGAACAGCCATGGCACACTTTAGATAATGCTTATGCGTTTTTAAAATGCTGCCCATTACATGAGTGTATTTTTAATATTGTAGATTCAGACATTTTAGCTTTTGACTTATAATCTGCATGGAGGTCATAACATTTTGAATGAAGGGACATTGTTGACTTTATTCCCTATTTTCATAATGCATACCTTGTGTTAGTTGATAAGATCACAGTTTCTTATTGTTATTGTATTTAGTTTTATTTATTTAAAATAAATAAATCATCTTAATAATGACATGAATAATAAACAACTTCGGGAAAAATAAATTATTCCTTGTTAGTTCTGACTTTGATTGTAAAAAAGGACAAATATTGTTTCATATTTATATATCTTTTGCCGTGTTAAAATATTGAAAATTAATGTACATCTACCCAAATATTTTTCAAGGTGAATTGTGTATCTCAAATTAAATTTAACAATTATAAATTTGAATTGGTCTTCCTGTTATACTTTAATTACGATTTAGGACCCAGTGCTTCGTGACGGAGTCATTAAACCAAACAAAAACACATGCGTAAAAACGTTAAACCACGAGCGCGTTGTGAGTCGACGCGAAATTAACCTGTATTGGGTTACGACATTAAACTAAACAAAAGAAATAAACCCGTCAATGCAAACTACAACAAATTGTCATATGTAGAACCAAAAAACCAGCACGTTACAGTTGCCAACTGACATAAATTTGGTTAGTATCGGCGATACCAACACAAATTGGTAAGCATGAATTAGTATGCCAAAAAAAAAAAAAAACATGTGTGATGGGATAATTTTAAATTATGAAAAAAGTTTCGGTCATTTTAAAGACTAGCTATAACAAATACGAAAGCGAAGTTTAAAAAAATCGTTCACCGACAAATAAAACATGTAAAGCCGACACGTGCTCAAGTTTTATTTTTAAAAATATAGTCTGTTAAATATTATAATAAGTTGAAACAAAAAGTAAAAAAAATTAATTAAAACTACTTGCTAGTGTACCGACCTCTATTGTATTTTTAAAAGTTAGAACATATTAAATAACAAACAATAAAGTAAACCTTAAGTATAAAAATCAAAACCCAGTACATGTAAAAAGTAGTAGTAAAAAAAAGTAAGTAAATTAAATAGTGATTATGTGAAAAGTAAGAATTCTTTTTTACAATATATATATATATAGATAAAAGATTCAATACAAAAATTGGTTATCATACATTACGTACGATAGATTTTCTATCGTTGATTTCCAATTTAGTTAATCTGATTAGTTAAGTACCCATAAGGGTGTTTTTGTCTTTTTACATTACTTTTCAAAATCGATCGCGCCTGTATTATAAACCGTTTATTATAAATTTGATCACGTATCCAAAAACTGATTGATAATTGAATTGGCGGTTTTTGTTATTCGATTAACTGGACGGTATCGTTGATTGTTTATCGTCATGTATTACGATCATCAAAGTAAGTTTATTTTAGTTTTAGTTTTAATCAATTATTTATGTATTTAGCTGTACACTGTAGGTTTAATCGACTTGATTTTTTCGGTTTTAGGTTAATTTTTTGATGATTTTACGATCGATTATGAATTTTATGAATTTATGTGTTTTTATAGGTGTTTAGTAATTGTGATTCGAATAAACTTCAGATTTATGTGACGTAATAGCAATTCGCGGGAGGGTTTGTTTGTTGTTTGATTTAGAACGTATATGTTTAGGCAAGTTTTTGTGATTAGGATATTTTTTTGATGTATACTGTAGGTTTTATGGACTGATAAGTTAATTTTATCATTTTTTTAGTTTTTTTTTTTTATGTTTTGTATATTATATGATTGATGTTTTGTGTTTATGTATAGGTGCCAAGATTTTGTGAATCGATTAAGACATCAAATTATTTGTCTTAATATCAAATCGCGAGTAGGAATGGTTTTTTTTATATTAGAACGTATAAGAACGTTTATTTTTTGTGTTTTTGAAAATTATTTTTCATAGCAAATTGTGAATAGGAGTTTTTGTTTTTGTGTTTTTGATTTTGAACATAATAGAACGTATAAGAATGTATTAGATTGAATTTTCTTTTATCAAATCCTTCATCAGATCTTGTTATACCTCAAGTTAATGCATCTTGCAAACCTGAAAAAGGAATGGTTTTTGAATCTGTTGATCATGCATATGATTTCTATTGTGAATATGCAAAGAAAGCTGGTTTTTGTGTTCGTAAAGGAGGCTCGTACATGAATGAGGGTTTATTAAAGTCTAAATATTTTACGTGTTCGAAAGAAGGTCACAAGCCAACAAATAGTTATGATTATATGGCTGAAAAAGATCGTTCCAGCAGACCATATTATAAAAGAAGGAAGAGACCAACAGTTAGGTGTGGTTGTCGAGCTCAAATTTTTCTAAAATCTGTTGATGGGTTGAGGTTTAAAATAAATGATTTTTTCGAATGACATAATCATGAAATGGTGCATGCAAATGATATACATTTTGTTCGATCAAATAGAAAGTTGACTCATGTACAACAAGATATTATATATGAGATGTCAACATTGAATTTGGGCCCTGTTAAGGCGTTTAATATTTTGAGGACAAAGTATGGAGGATTTGAGGAAGTTGGGGCTACAAAGATGATTGTAAGAATTTCAAACAGAGTTTAACTTGTTATATTGGCGAGTATGACGCTGAAATGGTTGTTCAAAGACTAAGCGGGAAGAAAAACTGTTGTGATGGTTATTCGTTTGAGTATACAGTTAATACTAACGGTGAGTTAGATCGTTTGTTTTGGGCTGATGATATTTCAAAGAAAAATTATTTGGCTTTTCGAGATATTATATCATTTGATGCAACATTTAAGACAAACAAGTATGTCAAATTGATACAATTTTTTTTTACTTTTTTATATTTTTACACATTTTTTTAATTAGTTTTTATATTAATTTGTTTTTTCAGGTACAATATGGTTTTTGTACCATTTACTGCCATTGATAATCACTGTCGGAATGTTACTGTAGGTGCTGCGTTATTATCGTCCGAATCTATCGAATCTTATTCATGGCTTTTGAAAGTTTTTCTTGATTCTTTTGGTATTTCCCCAAAGGTGGTTGTTACTGATCAAGATCCTGCAATGAAGCAAGCAATCTCCCTTGTTTTACCAAATTCGAGACATCGGTTATGTATGTGGCACATTATGAAAAAACTTGCTGACAAGGTAACTTTATTTTTATCGTATTTTAAAGCATTATGCATATGTGTTAGAACGTGTTATAATGTATAAACATTGTTGCATATATTTACAAAACGTGTCAGAACGTATAAACATTTTTTTAGGATGTATCAGTTTTTGTATTTTTTTGTCTGCACCAGTTATGAATGTAGAACGTATAAGATTGTATATACCCATTGTTTTCTGATATTAATCGATTTAACAAATATTTAATTTTCCAACATCAGGTTGGTGTTGCCCTTTATAACAATGAAGATTTCAAACGTAAAATATGTGACATTGTTTAGACGGATGCAATTTCTCAATCTGAATTCGAGACGCAACGGAAACTAATAATGAAGGAATATGATCTCGAAACAAATAAATGGTTGTCTGACATGTTTGAAATGAGATATTATTGGATCCCCGCGTATTATATGGATGAACCATTGTCTGGTCTTATGAGAACTACATCGAGATCAGAAAGTGAAAATCATTTTTTTGTCAAGTTTCTAACTCACAATTATCACTAGTTGAGTTCTTTAGTCATTTTGATCATTGTATGGAGATTCAAAGGCACAATGGTAGGAAAAATGATCATGATACAAGGTACACACATCCAGATCCGGTTAGTTCAAACCCGTTTGAGAAGGAAGCAGAGCTGATGTATACAAAGGCTATTTTTAATGATTTTCAAGATGAAATGTATCATATTAGAAGGGTTGTTGCATGCTTGAAATCCACTGAAGAAGAAGATTGTGTGAGGTTTTATGTATTTGACTTTAATGCTTATGTCCCAGGCTGTTTGGAGGTATGAAATAGTTAAACAAATTTTTTTTTGGTAGAACGTTTAAAATGATTGTTATTTTATGATTTTTTACAGAACGTGTAAAGTATTTTTATATATTTTGTGTCAGGTTTTGTTTAAGAAGGAAGGTGAGGACGGAATTGACTCGACTATTTCATGTCAATGCAAAAGATTTGAACATTATGGATTATTATGTCGTCACAGCCTTTATATTTTAAATTTGTTCAGAGTTACCAGATTTCCAAAAAAGTACATGGTGGATCGTTGGAAGAGAGATGCTGGTCTTAATCCTAGAACTGCTCCTATTTCAAGTTTCGGTAATGACAAATTTTTAAAAGTTAAAGAGATCTAAAGGGAAATAACATTGGCTGGAGAGTATCTCATAAATAGTTATGTAAATGATGTTGATGAGTTAATCAAAGTCAGGGATCAAATGAATATAATGATCAAACAAGCCGATGAGACAAGATACAAAAGAACTCATTTATCAAAAAGGGATAGGTTTTCTGCTATTCTAGGTTATGATCAACCAAATGAGGTGACAGTTCGTGTGCCTAGTGGTATAAAAAACAAGGGTTGGGGGTCGCATAAACGGATTAAATCACAGAAAGAGATAGCTATAAGTCGATCTAGCAAAAAATATAGGGAATGCAAAGTTTGTCATCAACAGGGTCATAACAGCCGAACTTGTCCTCAACTTCGAGAATAATAGTTTTCTAAGTGTTCTTGTTTTGTTCATATTTTCTTTTTTTTAAACTTTTTTATGTTTTTATTTTTTTGGAGCGTGTAAGTTTTTTTGTGGATACTGGAACGTGTAAGCTAGGTGAATAATACTTAATAAAAACCATTGATAGATTAAACCATGTTCCACCGAGGTTACAAAAGAGGACCACATCTAGAGACTTTTCTAAATAACCTATTTACAAACTTATTTTAAACTACTACACCACCACATCACACCATCACCACACCACAACACAAGCCGTCATCCCAAACCCTAGTTGTTGTCAAGGATCTCTTGAGCATCTTCATGCTTGACTCTCTTATTCGCCTTCATCTTGTGAGCTGTTTTCTCCAGAACATCATGAAGCTGACCATAGCATGAAGCCTGCTTTTCCAGGTAGGTTGTTGCCTCTTTCTTGAAGCTGCTATCAGGGTTCTTGAGAACTTCTTGGTACAGAGAATTGTTTTTTGTTGCTTCATCATTCGCACTCCCTTTAATTTCTTCAACCACTCATAGTCGATCACAGTCTCTAGCAAGCTCAATGTTGATTCTTGATCGGAAAATGCTCTTCACGGTAACATTCCCATAATCCATATTTTTTTTTAATTTTTTTTGTTTGTTTTTGGTGTGTTATGTTAGCTCTCTTTTTATAGCCCAAGTTATCTGAATTCAATATAATTATATCTAGTTAGATTTAACAACTTAGTAGCCATGATTACATTACCATTTTTTTCAATTTGTAATCAATTCAGTATAATCTGTCACTGCTTTCAAACAGTGAGAATCTTTCGAATGTATAAGGACGTCTAAGTGTAATCATAGCTTTGTCAGATAGATAAATTATTAAAGAAATTGTTAATATTTGAAATTATTTAAAGAAATTGTTAATTGGAATTTATTAACTGGTTAGTGTTTTAACATATAGCATCTGTCATTTCAGTAGGTTTAATTTTTGGTCTATTTCTCAAGATGGCATTTGATGAACGTATGAGAACGTTTAAGTGTTTTTTTCAAAACTGACATTTTGATGGAACTTGTTAGAACGTGTAATAGTAACATAATTACTTTAAAATCTGACAAAAGTTATTACGGATTAATTACATATATCTTTCAATTTATTTTCAAATTGCCAATCATTAGAACGTGTGAGAACGTGTAACTTCATAATTACATGCATATGTCAGTTTTTGACTTTGGAACGTGTAAGAACATGTACCTTTAAAATAATTTGTGATATTTTTGAAAGATTCTCACTGTTCCCAATAAATTTCGTTTACTGTAGTTTTTGTCTTATACCTTTATTTTTATCTATTTATTTTAAACCACTCCTTTTCACTTCACCATAGAAAAATCATTCCACAAGATATGGATTCATCATCTTCATCGTCATCTTCTTCATCAGCTAAGGATCTGTTGTTGAAACAGATTCAAGCTCAGATCCAGAAAGATATAAAGAATCGTGCTGCTTTACATGATGAGTTTATCAAGACTGTTGGTGTTAATATGGAAATGAGGGATGAAATTACAAATTTGCTAGTAAACATGCCAGGTAGTACTATTAACTATCTGTGTGCTTTGTTTTTGATTGACACAGGGAAAAAGGAGGTGGATGAGTTGAAAGATCTGTGTAAGGCGATAAAACTTCTCAATTGCTCTCTTGATTTGAAGACCGAGTTTCTCAAGTCTATTATGTAATAAATTTGGATTAGCTGTGTTTTCTGTGTTTTTACCCAATAATTGTAGCATGTTTCTTTTTCTAATGTGTGATGTGTTTTGTGACTTTTTGTCAAAACTATGTTTTTTTTTATGTAATATGCTTTTATGTTTAATGTTATTTTGTTTAATGTGTTAGCTTTTATTTTTTTGTGATAACTTTCTATGTTTTAATATATTTAGAAAGTATAAGCAAGATATAATTAAGCCAAGTTATTTAGATCTACCTAGAATGTATAAGACCAAACTAATAAAAAAGTCATTTCCATGCAAAATATAATGAAACAAAATTGCATACCAAATTATAAATCCAAGTTTTCACTGTCATTTCCATACAAAATATAATAGAACGTATAAGCAACATCTAATTAAGCCAAGTTATTTAGATCTACCTAGAATGTATAAGCACAAACTCATTAAAAGTTATTTCCACGCAAAATAAAATGAAACAAAATTGTATACCAAATTATAAATCAAGTTAAGCAACATCTAATTAAGCCAAGTTTTCACTATCATTTCCATAAAAAATATAATAGAACGTATAAGCAACATCTAATTAAACCAAGTTATTTTTGAACTACCTAGAACGTATAATCACAAACTATAATGAAACCAAATTAAACCAAGTTATTTAGAACTACCAGAAAGTATAAGCACAAACTCATTAAAAGGTTATTTCCATACAAAAATATAATAAACATGTCAAACTTGCTTTCCCCAATCTTTTCTCATATGTCTGGTTTATTCGTCTTGCCTCTCATCAATTTTAGCAGTTAACATGTTGTTACTGAACAGTTGGTTGTCAGATGATGCATCAAATTCCTTTGCTAGTCTAACTAAATCAGATTTGGCTTTGTTGATGTTGGATAGTAACACCTTTGACATGTATTTTACCCTCAAATCGTTTAGTTGTCGTTTCTGCCTTGGACACTCTTTATAAAATCCGGATGTCCATGGATACTTCCCTTTGTAAGTTTCCATGTGTCTTATAGCGAACACACCACAATCGAGTACGTTGTTTTTTGTTCTCCAATCCATTTGCAGCCTCTTGATTTGTGATATTTCCAACCTTTGTGCAATCGGGTGCTTCTTTCTCAACAAGTACATGCAAAAAACATCCCTCTGCGGGCAAACAACGTATTTTATTATTTTTTTAATATACTAATTGAATCAGTTTATTTGAATGTTTAAATGTTTACCAGTTTTTCTGGGACACCCTTGTATCTTACTTCCAAAGCTTTTTTTGCAGCATATGTTTTTTCTTGAGCTGTTTTAAAGGTAGCATTTTTTGATATATCACCATTTGCCATGTTGTCAATCAGCACGATTGTACCTGTTTTCAAATTGAAAACAACCACATAGAAATGGTCTTCAAAAATTATTGGCACAACAAATAGCGTAACCGGGTCGAGAGACTTGTATTTATGTAAAGCCAATATCTTGTCAAGGTTGTCTGTGAAAATTTCCAGTATTTTATAATTGCTGACGTCAGTTTCCTTTAAATAGTAAATGCTTGGCTTCATGTATCAACAACAAATTTTGATAAGATTAATATTTATATATATATTTTGTTAGCATATATAAAATTAACGAGTAATACTTACTATAAGCGTTGACGTAGCAAAAAATCTTAACGGGTATAATTTCTCATCTCTCTTTTTCTCTTCATGATTCAACAATTCAGTGTAAATGTCCATAGCTCCAGCCGAGATGTATATATCCGGACAAAAGCATTCAAACACAAATTTGAAAGCAGTGACGGATTCTGACTTGTAAATCACTTCAAATTTATGTTTATCAGAAAGATCAGAAATAACAAATCGTGAAACAATCCGCTCATCAGTTGTTATTTTTTCAGTCATTCCAATTTCCCGGTTCAGGTAAGGTGATTTCAAGGCTGGTGCTAGTCTTTTTTCTCTGTCTTCTCATTGTAGTTTATCAATTTTTTGATTACTTGCAGCTGGTGTAGGAGATGTAGTAACAAGGGTCAATTTTTTTGATTTAGACTCAGGAGTTCTACATTGTGTTGTTTGATTGAAAAAAGGTGTGTTCCTTATCACTGAATCCAAGTCTTCACTGTCGTATTCATAGTTTTCTTCAACATTAACATCAACCAGCCCTATAGTACAACTAAGTTATAATATATAATTTTTGTGTGTGTGTGTTTTGTATATATAAAACTTTTTTGTTAATACATTGAGTAGAGTCGTTGATATTTGTTCTCTCACCAATTTCTGCATTTAATTCTTCCACTTCTGTAACTGCATACCATTTTTTGTTTTTAAATTTTTTTTGTTTGTATATTATCAAAATAACAAAAATTGTTTTTAAAAATACAAGATTTTTAAATTGATTACCTCGAATGGGTTCTCCTGTTTGTCTTTCAGCAAAGTCTTGGGTTTCTGCACCTTGACTGCATCTCTTTTCTTCATTTTTTTCCTCAAGTTCTGTCACTACAATTTTATGGTAATGATTTTTCACTTTTACTTTAACATAATCAATAGTTTAAAATAAAAATTTACCTTGAATTATATCAGCAGTTTGTATCATATCATCGTCGTTCTTAAATGCCTTGGTACCTTGAGTTTGATATCCCTCATCTGCAGAGCCATCCTGTGTCTCATTATCTTCAAACAACTTTTTTGTGTTTGAAAGATTTTCTAATATCAAATGAAACAAGATTTAGTAACGTAGCAAAATAAAATTAATATACTAGAAACTCTTTTATTTTTACCTTGTGTTTTTCCTTGCTCTTTGGTTACTCCCATTTTATTCTCAATGACCTTTTCTACTTTTTTTGTTAAGCTTTTTGGATTAATATCTTCTTGTTTATTTTCTGCCTCGTTGGATACTCCCAGTTGGGTTCTCACATCTACTTTGCTCACATTATATTTTTTTATGTAAATACATAATAAATAAAAAAATTTGAGATATACTGTAATAGAATGTATAAGAACATACAATTGAGATGTTTTTTTTTTGTTACCTTGTTTTACTTTTTGTTCGTTGTTTACTCCAACTTGATTCTCAACATTTTTTGGTTGTTCATGGTCTTGTCTGACGTCTTCTTTCGTGGCACATGATTTTTCATACATAATAAAAACAAAAAGTTGATGAGCATAACGTATAAGAAGCACCATTTTAATAGCAGATTTTGTTTTTACCTTGATTATCAACATTTTGTGCCACTTCATTACCCTGATTTTTATCTTCTTGGCTTACATCTTGTTTTATCACAGCATCATTATCATCTTTGGTTACATCGTTTGTTATATAATAAAAAAATTATAAATTAAATGTTTGAGAACGTATAAACCAAATGTAATTTTTTACCTGTATGTTGTTGTTTCTCATTTTCTTCTTCCCGCTGATTTGCTACATCTTTTTGCTCCTCATTGTCTTGTCTCACAGCAACTTCATTGTCCTCAACTACGTTGCCAACATCATTTTCTACCTCATTGGCTAAGGTTTTTGGATTTTCATGTTCTTGGCTCACATCAGCTTATGTCGTTTAAAATACTTAATAAATACCAAAGTTTTCTAACTCTAAAACGTATTAGAACGTGTATTCAAGATGTTTTTACCTTTGTTCTGATTATCCACTTCTTTGTCTTTCTCTTTGTCTTGTATCATATCATCATCATTGTCTCCCTTGTTGGCATCCAATGAGTCCACACCACAGTTGCTTTGACTTATTGAAAGATCAACTGCTGCAACTATAATTTTATACAGGGGTTAGGTATTGTAGTATACACAATTAAGGGAAACAAATGGTGTTTACCTAATTCATTTAGGCCTCCTCCTTCAGATTGAGATCCAAATGGTGTTTCTTTTGAACAATGGTTATGATTGAATTTAGCCTCCCAAGCACAACACCTGTCAAATAACCATATGTTTGTTCCATGTCTTTCTTTACCTCTTTTTATCAACTCATCGATTTGAGAGACAATTTTATCAAATTCCTCTAGTTTTGTGTCCATTTCTTTGTTCCAATTCTGTAATATATATTTTAGTTAATAATTTTTTTATAAGAGAAATGTTTTGTATGCTTTAGAACTTTTACCTGTTCCTCTTCGGTGAAAGTATCTTTAGGCATATATGCATACAATCCAGACAACTGTGGAGTGGTAGAGTAGTATTCTATTATTTCTTAAGTTGCTGTCCCTATAGGCATCATCAAATTTTCTTCAACATTTTTTTCATTTTGTTCTTTGTTCGCAGTTTCATTTTTTTCCACTCTTGTTGCATGTTCAGTCACTTGATGATTGTTAATTTCTTTTTCGGTGCAAGTTCCAGTGATCAGCAGAACCTTATCCTTTTCAATTTGTTCAATATTTGAAGGAACATCATCAACTGTTTTGGTATTTTTCCAAATTAAAAAATTTAATTTTTGCATCAGTAGTGCTATTTTTAACATTAGAAAGTAATAGTTACTTACCATGATCATTTTCAAATTTTTCATTCTCCTTTCCAGCATCAATGATCATCAGAACATTATCCACATCAGTTGCATTTTTCCCACCAATTGATCATGGCTCGTTTTACCTTCACTCACTTGTTCATTGATTATGTTAGGACATGAAATGTCACATGTATGTCCCCAGTTCTATCAGGTTGGTTCAACAAGAAACCAACGATCGTGAAACCAAGTTAACGTACTGAAAATGTCAAACGAAGCTGATTCGATCGAATCAGTGACTGATTCGATCGAACCAGATCTCATTCGATCGAATGGGTATCTCATTCGATCGAACCAGTTTTCGATATATAAACGTTACTTAGGAAATTTCACAGTGGCTTCTGAACAGAACACACACTCACATAAATCACAGAACCAGCAGCCTCCAGAAACTCTCTCAAGCGTTCTTTGTGTTCTTGGTCGTTTCCTCCAATCCTAGGCGTCAAACTCCTTTAGGAATCGTACCTACGTGCCCGTTGATCACCACCGAATCGCCGTGTTAGAGGATTCCGCACTCTAACACGTTGCCCCGTGAATCGTTGGGAAACCGAGTCCCGAATCGGTCCTACAAAGTGGTATCAGAGCATAAGGTTCTTGATTCACGAAAGATTCGTGGTGATATTCGTGTTTTTCTTGTCAAAAACATATATTTTGCTTGAAAAATTTTCGAAAACAAGTGTTTTTGTTCTTGGTGTTCTTAGTGTTCTTATCAAAAACTCATAAAAAGTCACATATTTTGGTTTTTGATCTTAAAATTTGATGTTAAAAGTGTTGGTTTATTGATTTTCAATCAATTCTAATCATTTGTGTTCGGTTTACACGTCTAAATCATCAAATTTTTGTTCTTAAAATTTCGGGTTTTATCAAGAACATTCAAAGTGTTCTTCGTTTTTTAAATGTTTGATCCATATTTAAGTGTTTGCTTGTTTGTTTAAGTGTTAAAACACTTAAAAGAGTCCTATTTTGCTTCTAAATCAATTAGGATTCGTGTTAGTGATTTTAAAACCGAAAATCTGGTCAAATCTTCTAAGTTTGGAAATTACGAAAATCCCGATCGAACAAGTCGTATTTTTGGAACTCATTCGATCGAATAAGCCTTCTATTCGATCGAACCAGTTTGAATTTTGACCGAATTAGTTTTTCCCGCCGTGATTTGCGCCAAGTCCATTCGATCAAATCAAATTCATCCTTTCGATCGAACCTGCATCCATTCGATCGAACAAGTCTCATATTCGTTCCACCCATTCAATCTCTTTCTTATTCGACTGCCAGAACCCTTTCGATCGAACCGGACACTCATTCGATCGAACCTGTCACCTCATTCGCTCGAAC
This sequence comes from Bidens hawaiensis, assembly GCF_021521415.1. NCBI lineage: Eukaryota > Viridiplantae > Streptophyta > Magnoliopsida > Asterales > Asteraceae > Bidens > Bidens hawaiensis. Next base: position 196,916 of record NW_027492188.1, read on the forward strand.
AAGATCATATTCGATCGGATAAGCTTCAGAAGACCAGAACAGTGAATCAGTCAGACATTCGATTGAATCAGGACACATTCGATCGAATGAAGAACACATTCGATCGAATCAGAACACATTCGATTAAAAGGCTGATTTCTCAATACTTAGCAAATTTTCAATTATTTTTCAGTCTTTTCAAGTGAACTTTTTCACTAGAATTGACTGACACTTTTGTTACTAACGTTATTTGTTAAGTGTTTACAGATCAAAGTGTAAAACAAAGAAGCAAACATGTCTGCCAGTTCAAGTACAAACAAAAGGATCCAATCGATCCTTGAGAGTGATTCAGAATCTGGAAGCTTCAACAAGCCTCCAAAGTTGATGGCACTCAATGAGTTTACTACCTGGAAGACAAGATTCCAGATTCATATCACAGGTGTGAATCCTGGACTATGGGAAGCGGTTCAGACAACGTGGGTGCATCCTACAAACGATGATGGTGAAAGCCTGAGCTACTTTAGGCTGTCAGAAGAACAAAAGATAGCCTTTGATGCTGAGAAGAAAGCCTTCCCTTTACTGCCTCAAGCTCTCTCCAGCGATCTCTTCCATCAATTTAACCAGTTCACAACAGCGTCAACTCTTTGGAACGCACTGGTAGAACGATGCGAAGGATCTGAGTCACTTAAAGAAATTCACGCACGGGAGCTAAAGCGTGAATTTGATTTGTTTGGTCCAGAATCCGGCGAAGACATTGAATCGTTGCTGTCAAGATTCTATCATCTTATGTCAGAGCTAAAGTCTTATAATGTCAAAACAACAGGGACTGAAAAGGTTAGATGTCTCGCTCAAGGACTCCCAACAAGCTGGAACACCTTCCTGACTGTGATGAGAAGAAGTCATCAATTGGAGACGATTCTTTTTTCTGACTTTATAAAAGAAATCAGACAGGAAGACGCTGAATTAAGAGCATCCTCCAGGAAACCCAGAGCAACATCTGACAAGTCGCTGTACATGTCAAAATCACCAATGTCAGATTCAAATGACCATGCTCCAATGAAGACTGCGTTTGTCTCCTCAATGTCAAATCAATCTAAGGGGACCGAAACGAGATCTTCTGCACCACCAACATCAAATTCCGGAAATTCAAGTTCTAACTCCGGACCCAAGTCAACTGAAAAGGCAACGTTAAACACTGAAGGCTTGGGAAAGGTAACGGTGGAAGTTGCCAAAGAACATATGGCAACGTTAGGCACAATAATTGAATCATACAGCTTAATGGTGGCTGGTAAACTTGGCAACAGTCATCTGGACAGCGATGACTATGAACAGCTAGATGAAGACGATATGGAACGCATCGACATCATGTGGGCACTTGGCAGCGCGTTCCGTAGGGCTAGAAAGTGGGCTAAGAAAACAGGCCAAGCCCTTTCAATCAATAATAAATCCAAGTTTGGTTTTGATAAAACCAAAGTTAAATGCTACAACTGTGGCGAACTTGGTCACTTTGCCAAGGAGTGCTCTAAACCAAAGAGGGAAGGTCACCAATATCCCTTCCGAACTACTTCAACTTCATCTACTCCTGCTGCAGCCGCTGCAAATATCAACAATGAGAGACAACTGGTCCCTCAGAATCAAACAGCAGCCAACAACGCCAACATCAACAATGAAACTGCTCTTGCTGTTCAAGGTGATGAAGGTGAGTCCTGGAACTTCAGCATTAACATGGCTGACATCACCATTGTGGATGGAGTCTCAGAATCTGGGTCTGATGATTCCTCAACTGATGAAGAATACATTGTCGAAGAGCCAGCTACTGAAATAAATGAAGGAGAGCATGAAGCTGAAGTGTCATCAGTGGAGATTAAGGAGGATCAAGCAAAAGAGTCAAATGTTCCTCAATCATCTCCAAGTTCAACAATTCCTGCAGAAGCTGCTACTGTTGAAGAAGTCAATGAAGTACTGTCAAAAGCAACTTCTGCATCTTTTCTGGAAAGAGCAGGGAATCTTTACTTTGCGTTCATGGCAGAGACGTCAAATGATGCCAAGGCAAGTTCTAACCCTACTACTCCCAAACCAGAAAATACCAAATGTTTAAAATGTGAAATGTCTGAACAAGAAATTCACTCTCTGAAAGAGAGAATTGAAGATCTCGAGGCTTATAAACAAGCAGCCTCAAGATCTTTAATTGAACTGACTGACGCTCTTGCTCAAAACAAGGCTTGGAAGCAGAAAGAGTCTGCTTTTAAAGAAAAAGTTGATAGCCTTAAGCGTCAGAACAAGGAATTGGAGATATGTGTTCTAAATCAACAAGACTCTATAAACTTTCATATCAATAAAAATAATGTCTTGAAAAAGGAAATGGAGAACACAAAAGCTGATCTTGAATCATTGACTTTCAAGTTAAAGAGTTACTCTAATTCCTCTTATTTGCTAGAACACATTATCCCCGAGTTCCTGTGCAAAAAGGAAAGAGGTGTGGGATATCACAATGTCCCACCCCCAGTGCTGAACCAATTTGTGAGCACACCAGGAGCTGTGCCAGAAGATGACTCAAATGTTAAAACACCCGAGGACACAAAACAAATTTCAAAGTCCAAGGGTAAAGAAGTCATTGACCCGGCTCCTGAGACCAAGCCAAAACCAAATGTTGTTGCCACAGACTTAGGTTCCACAACTAAGTCAGGTCCATCCACATCTAAATCAAAGGCAACAACAAGTAATTCTCAGAAGAACAAGTTTAATCATAAATCTGAGAAAGTGCATGTGGAACATGGTACCCAGTTTGTCAAGGAGGGTAACTTTAATGAAAAACATAATTTTTCAAAACCCCCTCCCAGACAAACCTCACCCCAAAATGTCAAATCCAAGGGGTACTATGGTAACAAACAACAACAAAGTCATTACTCTCCACCACGTCAAAGGGGGAGAAACTACTGTTTCTCATGTGGAGAGGTTGGCCATATAGCAAGATTCTGCTACAAGTACACGGATCCTAAGCAATACATATCAACTCCGGATCCTAGATATGTCAAGTCAACTCCTATGAGGCGACCGACCGTTGACATTCAAAGTCAAACTCGGTCTCACACACCGCGGTCGGTTTCTCCTAGGAAACCTCAGCCAACCTCACCACACAGATCACCGAACCAACAACAACATCAAAATGTTAAAACAAAAGTTGTTGATCCCTCAAACCCAAGTGTTTCCACTTCAACAAGTGAAAGTCAGTCTTCAACCAGCTATGTCAAACATGCTAAGAAGAAAACTGACAGTTGGAATCAAAAGAAAAACAACACTGTTGATAACAATGTCAAACCAGAAAACAGTGTTAATGAGGGTAAATGGATTGAACTGTTAATTCGTGACGATAATGGAAAACCCAAGACCATAAAGGCTTGGGTTTCCAATGATGTTTAAACCTTTTGCTTTTTGTGTGCAGGTTGCTCTTTATGATCCAAGATTCAACATGTGGATCATCGACTCAGGAGCTTCCAGGCACATGACTGGAAACATGAATCTCCTATCCAGTGTCAGACAGATAAAAGGAGGTGCAGTTTCCTTTGCAGGAACTCAAGGTGGTTACATCACGGCCCAAGGAATTGTTTCAAATGGGCGAATTTCGTTTGATAAGGTTAATTTCATCAAGGAGTTGGAGAACAACCTGTTGTCGATAAGTCAAATCTGCGACAAGGGTTTCAAAGTTATGTTTGATGACCGAGACTGCCACATCTTGGCTAAGGAATTCACCATTCCTGAAGACAAGGTTTTAATGTCAGCCGCACGCCAGAGTGATCTCTACATTCTGGATATGGCTAAGGTAGGGTCATCGTCTCCAACGGCGACATGTTTTGTGTCCAAGGCATCCGAACGTGATACTGTCATATGGCATAAACGGATGGGACACATTAATGTCAGGAACATGAATAAGCTTGTGCACAACAGGCTAGTTGAGGGAGTTAATCTGAGAAGTTTCCGTCTCCCTGATTCGTGTGTGCAGTGCAAAGCGGGAAAGCAAGTAAAAAGGTCCCATAAGTCTAAGAGTTTCCACTCGATTGATATACCATTGGAACTCCTTCATATGGATCTTTTTGGCCCAATAAGCGTCAAGAGTATCTCTGGGCACTCATACTGCCTAGTGGTTACTGATGAATATTCGAGATTCTCTTGGGTGTTTTTCTTGAAAGCAAAGTCCGAGACATTTGGGTGTATAAATCTGCTGGTTACAACTCTTGAGTCACAGTACAATCTGAAGGTTCGGAGAATGCGTTCAGATAACGGGACAGAGTTTAAGAATGCGCATGTTGAAAACTTTTGCAAAGAAAGAGGAATTGTTCAGGAGTTCAGTGCCCCGTACGTTCCACAAATGAACGGGGTTGCTGAAAGGAAAAATCGAACGTTAATCGAGACAGCTAGAACAATGTTAGCAGACTCAGTGTTGCCTGTCACGTTTTGGAGTGAGGCAATTGCCAACGCCTGTTTCACATTGAATCGGGTAGGCATTGTCAAGCGCCACGGCAAGACAAGCTTCGAGCTTCTTCAACGACGGAGGCCTAACTTAGAGCACCTGGAACCATTCGGAGCTCTTTGCACGTTACTTAAAAGGCAAGTCGATAATAAGTTCGAGGAGAAGATCATCAATGGCTATTTTCTGGGTTACAGTGTACCTCTCAAAAGGGTCTTCAACAGATCAACAAAATTAGTTGAAGAATGGTACCATGTCGACGTTCAACGCTATACAGAACCAGCCAAGGGGTCAGGAGAAGACTGGTTGTTTGATTTTGACAAATTGTTCAAGTCATTCAATCTGTATGAGGTTGCTATTCAGATGATGTATGAGGCGCAAAATGCACCTCCTGATGAATCACAGCAATCTTCACCTCATCCTGGTCCATCATCGTCTTCCTCCACAGAGTCTAGCGAGCAAGTTCAAGAGTCATCCGAATCTGACTCTGAAGATGAATCACCAGCAGATGATGTACAATCGGCGCCGACACAGGTTACTCCACAACCTTCATCGTCAAATCAAGAAGCACCAAATGCAGAACAGCCTCTAACGTCTACTTCAGAGGCACCAACCGCTCCAGTTCCTGAGCCGAACTTAACTAACTTGGAACAAAATGTTGTCGTTCCTGACAATCCGGTGGTTAGGACTGAACGTGATCATCCACAAGACAACATTATAGGGGACATTCAACAGGGTGTCAAAACACGTCGACAGCTGAATTTTGGACTCTACACTGAAATGATGGAGTCAGGATCAGTTGCGCTAAATGCCCATGAATGCTTCTTAGCACAAGAAGAACCAAACAGCATCACCGATGTGTTGAAAGACGCTAACTGGGTCTCAGCCATGCAAGAAGAATTATTGCAGTTCAAGAGACTTGGTGTGTGGAAGCTGGTGGATCTCCCCAAAGGACAGAAGAAAATTGGCACTAAGTGGGTACTCAAATGTAAACGTGACGATCGTGGAGTGATTGTTCGCAACAAAGCCCGCCTGGTGGTCCAAGGGTTTAGGCAAATCGAAGGCCTAGACTACAATGAGGTGTATGCTCCGGTTGCGCGCTTGGAGGCAATCCGGATGTTCTTGGCGTATGCGTCTTTCAAGAGATTCAAAGTATATCAGATGGACGTCAAGAGTGCCTTTTTGTACGGTCACATCGAAGAGACCGTATATGTGGCACAACCTCCAGGTTTTGAAGACCCAAATCACAAGGACAAAGCCTACCTGCTCAACAAAGCTTTGTACGGTCTTCACCAAGCCCCGAGAGCTTGGTACAAGGAACTATCCAAACACCTTCTGAACAACGGGTTCAGAAGAGGAACGATCGACTGCACGTTATTTACAAAGGAGAAAGAAGGAGATCTCATTATGGTACAAGTGTACGTGGACGACATCATCTTCGGGTCCACGAATAAAACACTATGCAAGGAGTTTGAACAAGTGATGCAAGAAAAATTTGAAATGAGCTCCATGGGTGAGATGAAGTTCTTCTTAGGACTTCAGGTTGATCAAACAGACTCCGGTGTCTTCATTCACCAGACAAAATAAGTCAATGACATCTTGAAACGGTTCGAGATGTTGAGTTCCTCTTCACAGGGAACTCCGTTAGCGGTTAATCACGGGATTAATCCTGACGAGAAGGGTGAATTGATCAATCCAACTCACTATAGTGGGATCATCGGATCTCTAATGTACCTGACTGCTTCTTGGCCGGACATAATGTTTGCTACGTGTCTCTGTGCACGTTACCAGTCAAAGCCGAAGGTCTCCCATCTTATTGCAGTCAAAAGAATTTTGCGTTATCTGAAGGGTACTCCAGATTGGGGTCTTTGGTATCCTCATGATGATAACTTTGATCTACATACGTATAGTGATTCGGACTATGGTGGTTGTAAACTCGATTACAAATCAACAACAGCAGGATGTCAGTTCTTTGGAAGTCGTTTAGTAACGTGGCAATGCAAAAAGCAGACGTCAGTTTCCACTTCAACAGCTGAGGCGGAATATATAGCGGCTGCCAGTTGCTGTTCTCAAGTTATTTGGATTCAGCAACAGATGCGTGACTACGGTATTGAATGTTCTACTACTCCCATATATCTTGATAATTCTGCTGCTATTTCAATTACCAAAAATCCTGTCCAATTTAGCAAAACGAAGCACATCGAAATTCGATATCACTTCCTTCGTGACTGTTACGAAAAGAAGTTAATCGATGTGGTAAAAATCCTCACTCAGGAACAACGCGCTGATCTCTTCACTAAAGCATTTGACAAACCACGGTTTTTATATTTGCTAGAGATCAACGGCGTTAAACGTCAATCAGATGATGTTCCTGAAGATATCATTTAAATTGTTTTTCATTTTTTCTTTTCTTAAAAAATTTGAAAAATCCAAAAAGATTTTGTTTTTATAATTTTTAGGGGGAGAAAGGTTTCAAGAAAAACCAAAAACAATATAAAACGTCACTATCGCTTAAAATTATGTCGGTTACCTCAGTTTGAAGGACATGTCTTAGGATATGTTTGGTCCTCATTTCTACTTGTAGAATATAAGGATAGCCATTAACCAGATGACTGACAGTGACCGGGGCGGTTTATGATGAGTTTTCATTCTTTCGCTGAAAATTAGTCGATCATACTTAGTTAGAAGGACACATACTAGTATGTGGTCGGTCCAGCTGATCCATTGGATTTTCGGGATAGCCGTTAACCTGACGACTGAACTGATCGGGGCGATTGAAGTTAAAAAAAAAAAAAAAAAAAAAAGGGCAAGAAAAACCAAAAACAATATAAAATACAAAAACCCAAAAACATCAAAAATTTTAAAATTTTGAGAAGTTGATCTTGTTACAAGAAAGATGATAGTACACAGACGCTATCATACTGAGACATCAAAAAGATTTTCATTTCTGTATAGCTTATTTTCATTTTCCTTATATTGAAAAAAAAATCCAAAACACATTCAAATAATCAGAAAATGAGAAATTGTATCCAACCTTTGGGAAGTGATGGCACACTGACAGTAGCATGATGTTAAAAAGATATAAAGTGAAAAATTGGTCATGCATAGTACTAATGTGATATATTGGTAGGCTTATCTTACTGAATTGAGTCTGGATTTGACCTATCTAAATAATTTAGATTGTCAGCTATGGGTGTACATCTAAGATAAATTGACGAGACGTCACTGTCTAAAGACCAATATCAATTGAGGATATGTCTTATCACGCGTACACGAATTACCATCGGCCCAAATTGGTTCCCCCAAAACCTAAATTCTTAAAGAATGTTAGATCTTCGTGTTGCAGGTCTGCTTTCATCGAAAGTCCCTTCTAAATCATATGCTTTAAACGTTGATTAAGGAGGAGTATTAAATATTTTATACTTCACCGGCTTTGGAATGATCTCCCTCTGTGATACGTAAGTATCGACCTGGACAGCGCTCTTCCATGCTGGGATATCTAAAGTTATTATCTCCCTCTGTGATACGTAAGTATCGACCTGGACAGCGCTGATAACTTGGATATCTGTATTAAATATCTTATGCTCCACCGGTTTTGGAATGATCTCCCTCTGTGATACGTAAGTATCGACCTGGACAGCGCTCTTCCATGCTGGTATATCTAAAGTTATTATCTCCCTCTGTGATACGTAAGTATCGACCTGGACAGCGCTGATAACTTGGATATCTCCTGAAAAAAAAATAAAATAAATGATTTTGGGACAAGTAGATGAATACCGAACACGTATGTGAAAACATGATAAAATCATCAAGTTGCTAATTAAATTCGCAAGAATGTGAAAAGCAACAAAATTTGATGAAAAGCGAACAAAGGGGATCCTATAAGCTTATGGTCGTTTGTCAAAAATAAGATGCGCCGATTTGACTGTTCAATATGTTGTGAGGTCCAACATGAGTCAATCAAAAATATGGTGGGACACATAGCTGTGATCACAAGCAATTATCATAGAAATATGATTAAAGCAATTATCAAATGGTCATTGACAGACGAGAGGATGTTTGTTTAAGTTTAAATGGACAAATATACCCATAATCGCATCGGTAATATGTATCGACCAAAAGAAATTATATTGAACTTACTGAGTGCTACAATGTCAGTACTGATCCCATGTTCGGATCTTTCTCACAAAAAGAATGTTCATTATGTCTAGATTAATATTGTATATTCTTTTATTCAGAAAAATCAAAAACATGTGAAAAATCACGATAAGTCTCAGTAGATAGTCAAATAAGTCTGTATGATTTCTTATTATAGATCATTCTCAACCAAAAATATTGTACTTTAAATTTTGTACAGTTGCTTATTTCAGTTTGAATATTATAAAAATTCAAAAAGATTTTTATTCTGAATTATTTTTATTTTTATTCTGCTTTAATGTTGATGAGAAATCATCCAGTGACAGGTAGTCTGATCCCTGTCCCTCCCTGTAAATACTTTAAAAAAAAAAATCAAAAAGATTTTATTTCTATTTATTTTTCATTTTATTTAGTTCTGTTTGTTTGAAAATCGATGAGAAATCATCGTGACAGGTAGTCTGATCCCTGTCTATTCCTACTAAATGTTTATCCAGTGTGTAGGAATGAAAGAAAACTTCATGCAGGTTGCTAAATGTTTATCTGCGCAACCGGCTGTGCATGAAAGAAAGAAGAAGTGGCAAGAAAACCCAAAGATGGTTGTGCCTGATATTTTTCCGTGTGTTTACTAATGTTTTATGGTCTATATGTTCTGTAGGAACTAAGCTCTCATTATCAGAAAATGTCTAAGAAAACTAACCAAGTGTCAAAAGTTTATGTTTTCTTGCAGGTTCAAAGGCACCACGATCGATGGCGGGGAATAAAAAGTTTAAAAGTTTATTTTTTCAAAGTTTTTTTTCCTCATTCGATCGAATATGTGGCTATTCGATCGAGTAAATCGATCGAATGAGACGATTAGATCGAGTCAGTTGTTGTGAGAATGAGAGTTGTTGCGAGAGACTTATTCGATCGATTGGTCCAATCGAACAAGTCCTGTCGATCGAATGACATCTCATTCGATCGAATGAGTCCAGAAACAGTATAAATACTCAGACTCATTCGATCGGTCAGAATAGTTTGAAAAATTTTACAGAAAATTGCTCTCAAAATCGTTTTCGCGAATCCCTCATTTTGATCCATTCATCTTACTCGGTTTTTCTCGTACATCACAAATATGTAAGATTTTTTGGATTATAACCGTGTTTTGATCAAGTTTTTGGTCGTTTTGTTCTCGGAATCGGACATTAGAAAGAAACACACAATAAACTGTTTTTAAGCGTTTAAAACTTGTAGTTTAATGTTGATAAAAGTTTAATGTTGCTATCTGTGTGTTGTGTATCGTGTAAACGATCGAAAATTTTGATCGGGATTCTTCACATTCTGGGCTGCTGTTTGAAGGAGTCGAATCAGTCTATTCGGTCGAACGAGTCTCTTGTTCGATCGAATGAGACTTATTCGGTCAGTAGTTCGATCGAATCAGAGGTCAAAGGTGAAATCTATCTCATTCGACTGTCTGTGATCGAACTAGATCTCACTCGATCGAATGAGTAGCTCATTCGATCGAATCATTACTCATTCGATTGAACCAGTCCAGAAAGTTTGAAAATGTTAAACGCATTCAGTCTTTTCGATATCTGTTCGTTCTAACACGTTTATGTTTGCAGATAAAATGGCTGAAGTTGCAGAAGTTTTTGTGCCTTTCAAAACATCAATCAAGCACAACATTGTAGCCTTTCTTGACGAGAAGGCAAGCCATGGGAAAGACTTTGCAACCATGATCAAATTTCTGAAACGGTCCAGGATTCACGGACCTATCTCTAGGGTAGTAGAACCCATCATGTCAGTCAACAGGAATTCTGGAGGAATGCCTCGCACGACAAAACAGCTGTGCCGTCGGTAATTCGCTCCACTGTTAGAGGGCACGAAATTGTTGTATCTGCCCAAATCCTCAGGGAAGTCTGTGGGTTTGTTGATTCTGATTCAGATCCTACTGTGTTACATCCTGCTGGAACCAGAGGCTGTTTTGCCAGAATGAAGTACGACGGTGACCTAAATGCCGGTCTACTCCATAAAGCCAATCTGTGTCCAGAGTTCAAATATCTGGCACACGTGGTGATGCACTGCTTAGGGCCTCAAAGAACAAGTTTTGACAAATTGAGGGAAAGCATGCAGTTTACAATGGCTGCATTAGTGATGAACCGCCCCTACAACTTCTCGCAGATGACCTTCAGCCATATGGTGGAGAATCTTACAATAAAACAAGGAGCGGGTGAGAAGTTTCTACAGTACCCGCGATTTGTGCAAATGATCGTCGATAGTCAAGCTCCGGGTTTACTGAAAGAAAATGAGGGTGATGTGGTGAAACTGGACCACATGAAGAACGAAACCCTCAATCGATTAAAATCATACAAGGACCGCCCCACAAGGCCACCACACAAAAGGTGTTTTGGGCACGTGGCAAATCAGTCTTACAAGGCTCCTCCGAAGAGGAAGTGGAGGAAAGTCGCCAGTGATTCAGACGTCGAGAACTTACCTTATCAGAAAACCAGCGACGAGTCTGACACTGAGGAGGAGGCGGGGTACCGGCAGACACCAGAACAGATGCCGAAAAAGAGGCTGATTCATTCTTTAACGCTGAAGATCTGGATGCTGGTGATGAAGCAAGTGCATCGGATGTGCACTTTGCTGGTGAGGTTAGGGCCGAGGAGCAACTGGCCGATATAATTGCGGGCGAAGAAAGGCCTGCGAAGAGGCAAAAGAAGAAGGTTACAAGGAAGTATCGTAGTCTATTTTCTGATCTCCCACGTCCTCCACTGTTACAATCAGTTGGGACTTCGTCTGCTGCTCCTTCCGTTCAACAAGCACCACCACCACCACAGCAACCAGCACCACAACCAGCACCACAATCAGCACCACAACCGACTACTCAACCTCAACCAGAAATGTCTATACCTCCTCAGGTTGCAACAGAACTAGCTGATCTTCACAAGGCAATGATGAAGATGTTCATGTTCAAGACTGAGCAAGAAGAGCTGAATAGACGGCAAGAAGAGCAAAATCGACTGAAAGATGAGCAGATTGCCAAACTTCAAGCCGAAAACGACATGCTCAGAATTGAAAACACTCAGCTGAATGCGACTGTCGCCGAACAGGGCTCTTCTATCAAGGAACTACGAGAGTCGAATCTAAGCCTTGAGGCGAAAGTAACAGAATTGAAAGGAGATGTTCTACGTTTGGAAGGTCCAACAAATGTTGATGTGGACACAGACGAACTTGACTCTTCAGATGATGGAGGTGAAGGTACTAAAGAGTGAGTTGAGTGAATGTAGTGAGGATTTAAATGTTAAATCTTGTTAAATGATGATTTTTGTATAAACTCAGTTTCATATGTAATGATATTGTATTTCATGTTTATGATATTACATATGTTTACTTAAAATTGTTGTTACATTGTGGTTGTTTAATCAAACAGGTGATGATGATCCGTTTAATGTCCAACCGCTGCAATAAAAAACAGCAGCAGAATTTTTCACGTTTCTACTGGACAATCCAAATGAGCAGCGAAACTTCGCAAGTGGAGACTTGGAAGAAGGTGAAATTTCTCATAATTTCACAGAAGAAGAATTGGAACAAATGTTTGAGTTATCCAACGTAGAAACAGGCAAGTATCAGGCTTTGCCTCCAACCGAACAAACGTCTTCTTCTGCTGCTACACCTGAATCATCATCATCTACGGCCACTGATCCCTCACACGTCGATCCCTCTCAATTTGATGACGTTGAAATGGAAGACTTGTCAAAGGAAGAGTACCCTGAATACTATACGTCTCAAAATGACGATCTTCCTAACTTTGCAAGTTTCTTCCAAAATGTAACAGAGGAGGAAATGCAGAAAAAGGCTGAAGAAAGGTCAAACAATATGGAACAGCCTTCTGAAGCGGTTCAAGCCGAATTTTTAGAGAAAACCGAGGAATGCAAGAAAGCATTCAATGCTATTCTTGAGAAGATAAGATCCAGACAACAAGCGAAGCCGACCATTCCTCATACAACGTCATATAAAATGAAGGGTCGCAGAACTTCAGGAGAAATTATCGCTTGGGCATGTCTGAAGGATCTTAACTGCGTAGCTGTCAAGAGAGAAAGGGGGGTTGAATACTTTCAACGTATTACTGATTTGAAGACCCTTCCTACTCATGATCTGAACCGTCTGAATTATCTTGATCTGCTATACGCCAACTCATCTCCATTTGCCACGTATTATCAGAATGTGTTGCGAAAAGAGTACAACACAAAATGGAAGATGATCACACCACAAAGGCCGAAGAGATATCTAAGCAAAAAGGAGATCGATCCGATCACCAACAGGCCAAAAGTTATTTTGAAGTACATGCCACCACTCACAATGAAGAAGATTCCTCTTAGAAAGATGAAGCAGGACTTCTACAAATCATTCAGGCATTGGTACTATGATGGAAGACTGCATGAGGCAGTTATTGTGCTCAATGACTATGGAAACTGGAGCACAATTCGTATTTTTGATCCAATGTGGCTCACAAATTTGTCAAAGGAGGATGTCTATACGTTGTACAAGACAGAGATTCTTTACGCTCCCGAAGACATAGAGCAAGCGTTAACGTACAGAAATGTCATTAGGATTTGCTTTGCCTATGACATACATGCAGGATCAAATTGGAAAGAACAACAGAAGAAGTATACCCAAGAAACTAAAGATTAATTGTCATGTCTATCGTTTATCTTGTTTCTTGTTGTAATTCAAAGTTAAATCTTCTGATTGTAATTGTGTTGAATTGAATAAAATATGATTTGGAATATTGTGATAGATTATGCTTTAAATGTCAATTTTGCAAATCTAATACAATTGTGCTTAAATATTAATCCAAAATTCCAATTGACAGCGTCTCAGGATATGCGGAACCTATGGTAAGTCTGACTGACTGTACCATTTGATAAAGAGAGAACTCCATGAAGTAAGGAGTTTGTGGATGCAACGTATGCACCACTAGTTTTGAGAAAAGAGAGAGTGAGATAACTCCAAGGGGGAGTTACGGTCGAGCAAGAGAACTCGATTGGTTACAATCAAATAGAACTGGCTCCAAGGGGGAGTTTGTTAGGACATGAAATGTCACATGTATGTCCCCAGTTCTATCAGGTTGGTTCAACAAGAAACCAACGATCGTGAAACCAAGTTAACGTACTGAAAATGTCAAACGAAGCTGATTCGATCGAATCAGTGACTGATTCGATCGAACCAGATCTCATTCGATCGAATGGGTATCTCATTCGATCGAACCAGTTTTCGATATATAAACATTACTTAGGAAATTTCACAGTGGCTTCTGAACAGAACACACACTCACGTAAATCACAGAACCAGCAGCCTCCAGAAACTCTCTCAAGCGTTCTTCGTGTTCTTGGTCGTTTCCTCCAATCCTAGGCGTCAAACTCCTTTAGGAATCGTACCTACGTGCCCGTTGATCACCACCGAATCGCCGTGTTAGAGGATTCCGCACTCTAACACGTTGCCCCGTGAATCGTTGGGAAACCGAGTCCCGAATCGGTCCTACAGATTATTTCTTTCTCATTGCAAGCTCCAGTTATCATCAGTACCTTATCCTTTTCAATTGGTTTAATTTTTGAAGGACCATCGTTCACTGTTTTAGGTATTTTCAAATATAAAATAATTTATTATAGTATCAATAATTATATTTCTAACATTATAAATTAATAGGTACTTACATGAGTCTTCGTTGTCTTCCTCGGCATCAGATAATGGACCATTATTATACAAGTAGTTATCCATGCTCATAAGAGTTGCTAAGGTTATGTAGCTAATTGTTGGGCTTCTGATTGACTTCTCAAATGATCCATGACGTTTCTGATACTCTTGTGTGTAAATCACTGCAAGCAATGTTGCTGGACCATTGAATTGTTCTTGTTTTCCGTTTTCTTTTATACCTTTCCAGTCGTTTTTTGATCTATTCAAATTATGAATAATATAGCTGCACCAATTCATTTTTGAGATTCTTGAAAAGTCATCAATCGATGTGACAAACATCAAATTCACTGTTGTAGATTTCGTTATCAACCTAATGCATGTGTTAAACAACACAAGGAAATTCAGTTTGAACTCTTCTCTTTTTCCATTATGTTTTTTCATTCTATCCAACACATTTTGCATACTTATCCTTGAATGCTTAAATTGGTTTCTAAACATATCTGCACAAATGCTTGAGCCTACTCTTGGTCTGTTTTTTTCTACCACTGTTTCTCCACCAATTGGTATCCCAAAAGCCTCATGAACTAATTGTGGTGTTATCTTAACAATACGGTTTCCCATATTCAGTTCATTTAAATCAGGATCATAGTTCATAACCAACCAATATGCCAGTCGACCAGGGATTGTGGTAATCTTCATTTTTAATAATGACCCAAATCCCATTTCTTCAATCCATTTTTTTTCTTTTTTCATTCATCACTTTAATTGCTTCATAGATATTTCCAGGTGCACACCTCATCCAAAGTTTTCTATCTATATATTCTTGAAAACGTTTTCTACAACGTGTTGTTTGAGGTTTTTGCTTCTTGGCTTTTTTCCTTGTTGTCTCAAACTCTGAATCAGAATTGTCTAACACTCTTTCTTTTCCCTTTTTTTCTTATTTTCATCTTGCTTGTTATCGACCTTTTTCTTTTTTACATTTCAATGATTTGATTTGTGTTTCAAAGTCGGAGTCGGAATTTCTATCTTCAGCTTGTTTAGTTTTCGCTTTCTTATTTGCAGGTTCGTGCTCTTTTTCCTCAATTGCATCTTCATTCCTTTTTTTTTCGACATCTTCATATACAAAATTATGACCAGTGTTAACCAATACACTATCTAATACCTAAAATTTTTTAAACGTTCTCATAATTTCTGTAGATTTTTTTTATTAGCCCAACATTTTTTTAATAACAAATTTTAACATAAACACGTTCTGCTTCATTTCAACAAGTCTCAGTAACAGCTTATGATAATTTTGTTTATTGTAACATATAACTAACAACTAACAAATTCATACCTACTTCAAATATACATTCTAGGTTAACAAAATGGAAGATATATTACCAGATTTTTGCACGTTCTGATGTCGTTCGTTAATTGCTTTTGACCTTCGTTCTTTATCCTTAACCACAAGCTTAGTTGAATTAGGATTTCCTGCCGAGCTCGCATTTAGTTCCATTGTTTTTTGATTCACTGTTCTTTCGAACTAATCGGTCAATTGCGAAAACGGAATCTCGAGGGTTTTATGAAAATGGATTTGGGGAGGGAATTTGGGGAAACTGATTCGCGAAGGTGGAGGTTAAACTGCTATATTTTTTGGACGGAATTGCCCTTTTGTTAACCGGTTTATTGTCAATTGCAAGTTAGTTACAATTATGCCACTGCCTCCTTTTGTACGTTCCAGATTGTCTCGTATGTAATGTATGATAACCTATTATTGTACATTAACCACCCCTATATATATATATACTAGTTTGATCCTCCCGTGTTACGGGAGTTTATTTAAGTTTTTATTTTTAATCGTTTTGCTATTCTATGATGATTTATTTTATTTTTTGACGTAATTTTTTTTTAATTTAACACATATATATTAGTTTTTTATTATATTTTTTTGCGTTTGGGTTTTTTCAATTATGATATGTATGTTTTTTAGATTTTGAACGAATAAAACATAAACGAACACGAGCATGTTGATTTTTTTAATGAGCAAACATGAACACAATATTTTTCTAAAGAAAAAGGAGACGTTGATGTAGTTGACGGTGGTGGGTAGCATCGGAAGTTAACCGGCGATGGAGAGGGTAGACCAGCAACGGAGAACATGTAAGGAGAGAAATTATATTAGGGTTTGATGATGAAAGTGTTTACCAATAAATGAGATCTTATAACCCATTTGAGGGCTATTAGGGTTTGGTAAGACCCATAACCAGTGAATATTATTCTTTGATTAATAAGGGGTTATTTCACTAATAAATTAGATGTTATAACCCGTTTAAGTGTTATCCGGGTTTGATGAGACCCATACCCATGAATTCGGGTTAAATGCATCAGAAGCCTCCATTTAGAAATCAAGCAATCTGGTGGCTCTAGAGAATGGAGGAAACAATCTAAGAGCGATACGTAGGATTTCATGTTAGACAATTATATAGATAGTCAAATATATTAATTAACTAACGATGATAGATCCAATTAGTTAATCTTAAAAAAAAACTTGTGTTGCCATGTTATAAGACAGGTGTCATTACTATACCTAGTTCAACCACTAATACTAAGTGTTATGAGGTTAGTTAATCCAAAATGTATTGTCACGTTACTACCCACATAGATTGAGGGCATTAACTAATCAACTCAAAAACCAAGTGTTATAGAAAAGGTTACTTAACCAAGATATTTGGAAAAAAAGATTGGCTATAATAGATACTTTTTTGTTGATTTTGGGCGCCACTAGCTTGGGGAGAAGGAAGACTTTAAATTGGTGCATGTGAGAGCATTCTCATTTCTTCCTCTATCTATTAATTTAAAATTACACTAAGGGGTTGTTTGGTAAGTGCTGAATCATTATGTAGTGAACTGTTAAGATGTTTAAATGATTAAGAGACTCTCCGCCAGTAAGGTGCTGTTTGTTTTTTCAGAGGTAAAATGTCTGCAATCTGCGAACCACATCGACCAACATCTGTAGCAGAAGAGGTGGACCAAAACTCTGTAGTCTGCAACATGAAGACTGTTTGTTTTTAACATCTGCAGACTGCTAAAATAAGCTGAAAATGTGAAATTCTCATTATATTTATATTACATATAGATTTAGCTCCCTATTAGATTAACATAATATTTATATAAGATAAACCAAAATATGTAATCTTTTTTTTTCAGGTGGTGGCATTCAGTTTTGTGTATGGTGGTAAAAATTCTAAAAAGGCGAAAGACGCACCCTCGGCAGCAAGGCTGTCTGGGATGGGGAGGTAGGGAGGTCGACCGCCTTTGGCTCGGGCTCCGCTCATTTACACCCCTACTTTTGGGTCAAATATTTCTTGTTATGAAGTTTCAATTTTTTAATAATATACCATTAATCATTCATATAAGCCAATAAGCTAGTCCCATATATCATATACTTAATAATAATCCAAGCTTCATTTGACAATCCATAAACATAAAAACATTTGATGCTTAATTACAATCAAGTAACATAGATGGTTGCTAATTTATTACTAAAATCACTCGATAACCAAACAATTCGCGAAGCTTAAGCGACGTTAAGCAGCTTCTTGATATCCTTCTGCAATTAACAAAACCAAGAGAATATGTTAAAACACCGTCCAAGATTTTGAACCGAAAAAATTATAAGAAAGACGAAACATGGTTTACCTCGATGCTCAGAGGACTGGTGGTGGGTGCATAACGGTCAACGACCTCCCCATCACGGTTGACTAGAAACTTTGTGAAGTTCTGTAAAAACTCGGGTTTTTCATTGATTAAAATACCTGACCCGTTTTTATATTCGGGAAATTTAATCAACAAAATTATCACGTTTATCGAGTAAACAAATTCTTATAATATCATTATTTATTTATTTGTTTAAATCTATATATCCTTCATATTTTGGCAAAAAGTACCCAAACTATAACAATTACCTTCATGTGCTTCCCTCATATTTTAGGGTCTAATATGCAATCATTATATTATAACCCATATAACCAGCTGTCCAAACCCACACCCAAGACCCCATATGCCCGTACCCGAATCCAATTGATAATCCGTGACCGTTTAACACCTTGGACCACAATTCTCATTATAAACTTGGTAATAGAATTAATCACGTTGATAATGTTGCCTTAGTCGGCCTCACCGACTCGTTTAGTTAGGAATAGAGGATCTTGAAGATACTAATTTATATAATTTACTAACCCGTCATATTTGATAGTACGCATTTGCCTAAATCGTATAAGAAAACGCGATTAAACCCTAGAACACCTTATTCCTCACCTTGCGACCATACCCTATCAATTAATTGATTTTTAGCAAGCCGTGTACCCTCTGTTCGTACCCCTTGGTCGCCGTCGGGTTTCATTGATGGTTCACCATCAATCCAACGTCATGAAAGGTAATTAAACATCTCAATTAGTTCGTCTTGATATATAATATGAAAGCCCTAATACGAATTGATCATTAAACAAGCAGATCGATCTATTGTAATTCTAGGGATTGGGGGTTATTTCAGTTTTTGAATAAAACATATTATTTTCATATATTACTCAACTGTCTTGTTACTTCAACTGGTTTCAATGTTGTGTTTATCAGGGTGCCGGCCAGGGACGCGAGTTCGAATCCCGGCCAGCCCCTTTTTGCTTCTTTATTATTTGATTTGTTGTTTTAAGCATATTAATGATTTTATAAATTATCATAATTAATATTTAATATAAAATAAACATAATTTTATTAAACCGACATCTTGGAATTTATGTTTCTTCTCAAATCTTGTTAAAAGCTTTCATTTACGTGTATATATATGTATATATATGTGTGTACGTATGTACTATAACTACATTTTTATTAACAATAAATTATCGTTATTTTATTAGAACCCGACACCATTATTGGAGCTTCATGACGTTGAATGTCTTTATAAAATTTGCTTATATTATTTTTTTATACATAAATATATATATATATATATATATATATATATATATATATATATGTATGTATCATTCTTTATTAAAATCATAATAGTTGTTTTTTTAAGGTACTAACTATATTCATAAAATTTCCTTTTCGTGAAATATTACAAGATATAAACTGTTTGATAAATACATATTTTAACGATTGTAATAAATTATTACTAGTTATATTTAGATATGTACACATTTATAATTGCGTTATATTTAGTTAAATATTATTCAAATAATTATATAATTATTCAACTCACGTTTATTTACTTTAACTAGTAATAATGATTTCACAATGATAATAACTGTAGAGATCGATCAATCCATAACGTACTAATCATAAATCATAACACAAGTCGCATCGAAATCTTAACTTGTTAAATTATTTTTTATCTTTTATAATTAACTCATATTACTAATATTCAACTAGGAATTCTTGTCGTTGTATCCCGAAGGGTTCATCATTCTCATATCATCATTATTATTTCGTTCATCCGATCAGGTGAGTAATCACTCCCCTATTTTACTTGTTTTCAAATGTTTTGGGGACACTTGAGTACCATTTATCTTATTATTTCTCAAACGCAAACTGTGATCTTTGTGTTGTGTATCAATTGAATGATTGCATGTTACTTTCTATTTGCTTACTTGCTTACTTGAATCGCATTCGGAGAGGTCCAACTTAATCTCATTATATTGTGATCATAAGACTGTCGTAGTGGCCGGAGCCCGATCGCATTGGCAATGGTTTCACCGACACCTCATATTTGGTAACCAATGCCCATTCGCATGACAACGGTTTAGCCCTTTCTTTATGGTTGATTGTTTATGTATGTGCTATGGTTTAATTGGTTATACTCACAGATAACAGTTTTGCGTATTTTTATTCACTTTATATCATTATATATTATTACCATTTTTTCTTGTGTCAAAACTGGTGATCTACTCACTCAACATGTGTTTTTGACAAACATATATTTTGTACGTATTTGCAGGTTATAGATGTGGATTGCTTATCGAACTGAAGCTCACATAGAGATTACTTTAGGATAAAACATATACATGAATAGTTGGTTTTGTATTTGTAATTTTCTTTATTTTTGTTGTATATGAATGTCGTTTGATAATAAATAAATTAATTAAATATTGTCACTTTATAATTTCATGATAGTAACCTTGTGAGCTGTGACAATCAGCTCACGCCCCGACATTTCCGCCTTAGGTTGGGGTGTGACAGATTGGTATCAGAGTCGAAGGTTTAAGATAGGTCGTTAGTTGTGCCTTAGTAACATGCTTAGGAACCCTATACGTGCTTATTTGTTTACCTGATGTGTTCTATTTGGTTGTTTACAGCTTATGTAATTACCTTCTAGACTAAGTACTTATTTAACTGCTTAGTTTAATGCTAATTTTATTGTCATGCACACACAACTCCGAGCTCATGTCTCATTATCAAAATATTTTTATAATTTCGAAACTATGTCTTACTCTCAAAATACTTTTATAACTTCGAGGCAACGCCTCATTCCCAAGATATATATTTACATTCAAATTTTTGTTGGTCGTTTTCGTCGACAGGAAATTCTTTTAGGATTTCCTAAGTTTTGTTTTTACCTTTAAGCGTTTAATGTAATCAGTTAATGATTAAATCTTTCCATTTCATTTTATTGTTATTATTTTATTACTTTTTAAATGTCTAGTCGGGTGAAAAATCTATGGGACGCCATGAACACGCAAACTATTCATGTTCACAATTATTATATTTATGATATTTGGTTGAAGCAGTATCACGTGTGGTGATACATCGATAAACTTACGTTATTTATTATTATTTGTTTATGTATTTGATTTTATTTGAAACAAGTTATCAATTGACTTAGTTACTTAATTGAAACTTTCGTTACTTGTTTAGTTGTTTGTACATTTGATTTCATTCGAAACAACCTATTATATGATTTAGTTACTCAATTACTTAATTATTTAATTATATTGGATCAAGACTTATTGATTCAATTCATTCACATACTCACAAATATTTTTATCCTCATGATGGAGCACAAATCATTCACTCACTGGGACTATGGTATCACAAGTCCATCTAAACAACTTATTATTTAATTATCTAATCGGTTATCTCGAACTCATATTATTACATTCACAAATTATCAAGAGCAATTAATAACTATTTTCTCATACGCATATTACAACATCATCAAACTATCAATTAAAATAAAAGTATTATTAAATACCTTAATATTTGAACAATATCCCTCATGTTCATGAATATCACGTTATCAATTAACGAACTTATCACAAGTAACTCAATACCCCCAATAACTATCAATTACATCTCAGTTATCACCCTCAAATTTTAACTATTAACATTTTAATTTGTTATGCTTCGATAAAATCTCATAACAAATCATCTCATTGATTATATCACCTACTTAAAGAATTATCATATAGATTACCTCATTTAAATTCTGACTTATACTTAAGTCATGATTAACGCTAGCACAACTTATGTCGAATTTCACTTTTTCTTTAATAACTAATAAGAAATTTACACAACTTATTATTTATACTCATTTAATCTCAATTTACATAATTATAGAATGATTTCTACATCAAACACTACAGGTCATATATTCTCTACACCCGCTTTATGACCACAAGTACAGTCAAGGATATAGCTCCTACAATCTCTAGGGTATAAATTCTAACTCAAAACACTAATGCAATCAATTTAATCTTGTTCACTAATTTCTTTCAGAGAAATTCGATTCATTTATCGTTACTCACCCTCATAACAACGATAATAGCGATAATAACAAACGCAAGCTTAATAATCAAGTTTAGGTTATTAAGTAAACCAATTATCAATCTCAACAAAATCATAGTGTCCCAAACAAGAAACCTTACACCGGAATATGCTCGTTACGTCTTATTCGCGACTTTCGTCATCCAACTCAATTCTTGTGTCATTCTTACACTCACTATAACAGTTATGGTTATCCTGTTAACACTTGTCGTTACGCTGCCTACGACACAAAGACATCCCACAATGGTCTATGTCGTCGACTTAGCTTTATACACCTGCTACACGTGCCTTCTACAATTATGGAGACCTAATCACCTACGCAACGTATATCTCTTTACTCATTCACGCAGAGATTAAATTATACCGGCACCGTACCATACTGCCCATGCTCATTTAGCTTAAACCTACCAACTCTATGCCCCTCAGGCTTTCTTCATGTAACAAGGTCGTTTTCGCTTATTAGATTCTAGACCCGCAAGACTTAATTTCATCTAGTCTACCTTAGTCATACCTCGTTTTCACAAACCTATTCGAGGTGCCTCAAATCATTCAATCTCAATTATTTAAGCTTTCATAAACTCGATTAACAAAGGTGTTTTGAATCAAACCAGTTCTAATTAAGTTTTCACACAGAAGATTTTTATCGTCTTCATCATTTTCGTCTAAACGTACTTTGTATTCAATTATACCTTAAATGATTATTTGTCTAAATTAGTTATTTTGGAACAAACCCAACCTAGAAAATCCATCATTTTAAGTAATTTTTTTTCTTTCACATACAATATTTTCTTATCTTTCCAAAGATCAATATCATTGGTTGTCGTACTTATCTATCTGCCTAGTTTTTATAAAAAAAACTCTCTTAGGAGTTGATTCGTTAACATTTCATCAATTAATCAAAATATTTAGATTCTCATAAACTGAAACAGTTTTTCAATTTTAAAAGACTAAAATTTTGACAGTCAGTTATTAGTCGATCATATTATTTAAATTGGCTTTTCTCATTTATTTTGCTATTTCAAATTATTGAAAGCATGTCAATTTCTACCCTCAACCTCGATTATTAATATTTTTGGTACATCATGCATTTATTGATCTCATGTTACACAATTTATCTTTCATCTTATAAATTTTCGTCGTTGAAATATAACTGTTGTAGTTTTGTTATTAATTGAATCCTTCATCATTTAACCTAAATTATCTCCACAATGGAAATTTTCTCTCTCAATATTTAATTTAATTTCCATTATTAAAAGGAATTTTTCATTAAATTTCCATGACCACTAATTTCATTTATTGACATTTTCACGATTTTTGTTGAAAACCTGCAGTGGTTCGTGGGGATCACAACAACCCATTTTCACTTTTCTTAAATTTCGTTATTTAGTTGAAGTTGCACGTTGGTTCGTAGATATTTCAGCTCCTTACTTCAATTTTTAATACATCTTGAGAATTTAAAATATTTCGATGATTTCTTTAGTTGTTATTGGAATAGTCATTGTGGTTCATGCATATCCAGCTCCGCGTTTTCTTCTATTTAAATTATATTATTTTTCATATCATCTCTATTTTTCATTATTACTTTAATATTCATCATTTATTTAATCTTTCATGATAAACTATGAATATTGCAACTTCTTTATTCTAATTTTAACGATTCAATGGAGATAGGAAAATCCCTTTTAATCTAAGGATATTCTAATGACCCACTTTATATGATATTTATTTTTAAAGATTTAATTTGAATTGGACTATCTCGGTGATTAATGAATATCTGCTTCCCCATTTTCATCTATTTACAGTTTGTTTGTATACATAAATTTTTGCATTAATATCTTTGCATTTTCAATTACTACTTCCAGTACTTTAATATTTTAATTTACCTCATCTTAAATACACAATTGCAATATTTCAATGTTGTATAATGTTCTCTTTAAATTTCATGAGTTTCTCATTTAACTAAACTGAGTCCCTGAAATTCTTCATTTAATCTTGTTCAAATTTGTACTCTCGATCTTATGAATTCCACCTCGAATGTTGCAATATTTGAAAATTTTATATGTTATTATTCGTCTAAAATTATCAATGAATCCATTCATCAAATTTTGTTGATGTTATCCTTGCAATCATTGAATTTTAGTTTATTGTCTTAATTGGTAATTTCACATAAATTTGTTAGTTGGCTCGTATCCCTACTCTCGTTCTTCACAATCGATCTTGTCGAAGCATCATCTATCCCAACTTCAATGTTTCTGTTTCTCTTAACTTTTAGGTTACTTTAAAATTTTCACTAATTTCATTAATCAAACTTGAAAGTTCATCTAAACGACGTTAATAGAAATATTTTATAAAATCTTCTGATTTTACAGTTATAATAAATCAACTCCCAATGGTCTTATATTATGTTAACAATTTCCTCATATTTATAATAAATTAATAACTTTTCTCACAAAATCATGCCTTTCAAATATTTTGTAAACCACACGATGGGACGAGTTATGTGGACCATCCGATGACCCAAGTAATTATGGAGGCCTAAATAATTATCGAAGTCCTCACCAAGGAAATAGTAAAGCGTGCAATTGTGTGTCATGATATAGAACCGAAAGCAGTTTGGATAACGGTACAAATGTAGAGATGATAAGGACATGGTGGATACGTCGCCGGTACATCCTATATATAAGTGGTTTTATCGGATTTTCATTTGAAGCGTTGTTTCGACTACTCAAAGTTCTGTGTTATGATAAAACTTTTAAATTCTATTTTATTGTTTTTTCTTTCTTTCCTCAAAATTTAATGGTTTTGTTATTGTATCCTTTAATTTCGGGACGAAATTTCCTAAAGTAGGGGAGACTGTAACAACTCGGGTTTTTCATTTATTCAAATACCCGACCCGTTTTTATATTCGGGAAATTTAATCAACAAAATTATCACGTTTATCGAGTAAACAAATTCTTATAATATCATTATTTATTTATTTGTATAAATCTATATATCTTTCATATTTTGGCAAAAAGTACCCAAACTATAACAATTACCTTCATGTGCTTCCCTCCTCATATTTTAGGGTCTAATATGCAATCATTATATTATAACCCATATAACCAGTTGTCCAAACCCACACCCAAGACCCCATATACCCGTACCCGAATCCAATTGATAATCCGGACCCGTTTAACACCTTGGATCACAATTCTCGTTATAAACTTGATAATCGAATTAATCACGTTGATAATGTTGCCTTAGTCAGCCTCACCGACTCGTTTAGTTAGGAATAGAGGATCTTGAAGATACTAATTTATATAATTTACTAACCCGTCATATATGATAATACGCATATGCCTAAATCGTATAAGAAAACGCGATTAAACCCTAGTACACCTTATTCCTCACCTTGCAACCATACCCTATCAATTAATTGATTTTTAGCAAGCCGTGTACCCTCTTTTCGTACCCCTTGGTCGCCGTCGGGTTTCATTGATGGTTCACCATCAATCCAACGTCATGAAAGGTAATTAAACATCTCAATTAGTTCGTCTTGATATATAATATGAAAGCCCTAATACGAATTGATCATTAAACAAGCAGATCGATCTATTGTAATTCTAGGGTTCTTATCAATGGGGGTTATTTCAGTTTTTGAATAAAACGTATTATTTTCATATATTACTCAACTGTCTTGTTACTTCAACTGGTTTCAATGTTGTGTTTATCAGGGTTCCGGCCAGGGATGCGAGTTCGAACCCAGGCCAGCCCCTTTTTGCTTCTTTATTATTTGATTTGTTGTTTTAAGCATATTAATGATTTTATAAATTATCATAATTAATATTTAAAATAAAATAAACATAATTTTATTAAACCCCATCTTAGAATTTATGTTTCTTCTCAAATCTTTTTAAAATCTTTCTTTTACGTGTATATATATGTATATATATGCGTACGTATGTACTATAACTACATTTTTATTAACAATAAATTATCGTTATTTTATTAGAACCCGACACCATTATTGGAGCTTCTTGACGTTGAACGTCTTTATAAAATTTGCTTATATTATTTTTTATACATATATATATATATATATATATATATATTATATGTATGTATGTATGTATCAATCTTTATTAAAATCATAATAGTTGTTTTTCTAAGGTACTAACTATATTCATAAAATTTCCTTTTCGTGAAATATTACAAGATATAAACTGTTTGATAAATACATATTTTAACGATTGTAATAAATTATTACTAGTTATATTTAGATATGTACACATTTATAATTGCGTTATATTTAGTTAAATATTATTCAAATAATTATATAATTATTCAACTCACGTTTATTTACTTTAACTAGTAATAATGATTTCACAATGATAATAACTGTAGAGATCGATCAATCCATAACGTACTAATCATAAATCATAATACAAGTCGCATCGAAATCTTAACTTGTTAAATAATGTTTTATCTTTTATAATTAACTCATATTACTAATATTCAACTAGGAATTCTTGAAATTGTATCCCAAAGGGTTCATCATTCTCAAATCATCATTATTATTTCGTTCATCCGATCAGGTTAGTAATTACTCCCCTATTTTTCAAATGTTTTGGGGACACTTTCGTACCATTTATCTTATTATTTCTCAAACGCAAACTGTGATCTTTGTGTTGTGTATCAATTGAATGATTACATGTTACTTGCTATTTTCTTACTTGCTTACTGAATCGCATTCGGAGAGGTCCAACATAATCTCATTATAGTATGATCATACGACCGTCGTAGTGGCCGGAGCCCGATCGCATTGGCAATGGTTTCACCGACACCTCATTTTTGGTAACCAATGCCCATTCGCATGGCAACGGTTTAGCCCTTTCTTTATGGTTGATTGTTTATGTATGTGCTATTGTTTAATTGGTTATACTCACAGATAACAATTTTGCCTATTTTTATTCACTTTATATCATTATATATTATTACCATTTTTGTTTGTGTCAAAACTGGTGATCTACTCACTCAACATGTGTTGTTGACAAACATATATTTTGTACGCATTTGCAGGTTATAGATGTGGATTGCTTATCGAAATGAAGCTCACATAGAGATTACTTTAGGATAAAACATATACAAGAATAGTTGGTTTTGTATTTGTAATTTTCTTTATTTTTGTTGTATATGAATGTCATTTGATAATAAATAAATTAATTAAATACTGTCACTTTATAATTTCATGATAGTAACCTTGTGAGCTGTGACAATCAGCTCACGCCCCGACATTTCCGTCTTAGGTTTGAGTGTGACAAGTTCCACTTAATACTGTCACCAAGAAACCCTCCTTTGCTCGACTTCAAGAATTTATACAACGGTTCGGCCACTTTACCGTTCACATCGACCTGGTCAACAAAACAGATTTAGGATGATAAAAGTGTAATGAATCTTGAATCAAGAAAGTTTATTTATTTCTATATTATGAATCTTTTTTAAGTACAAAAACTCAAAAAGTCAAAAACAAGTCTTTATACGATACCGACCTTATTGAAGGCTGGGTATTCGGCTTTAAAACGAGTGCAAGCAAACTCCTGAACGGCGGCGGTGGATGAGTGGAGCGGCGGCGGTGGTGGATGAGTGGAGCGGCGGCGGTGGAAGAGTGGAGGCCGCCGGCGGGGTTGCAGCGGTGGAGGAGGGCGGTGGTTGGGCGGCAGTGGAGAGGAGGGTTAGAGAGGATTAGGGTTTGGACTTTGAAGTCTGATGAAGGAACGATGGAAGAAATAAGAAAAAGGGGTAGAAGAGGTGAGAAGTAACATTAACAACACTTCTAGGAGAAGAGGGCGCGAAGAGGTTTTTTAATGAAATGTCTTCGGGAAAACAAACACACTGCAGACCACAACGTCTGCGCGTGGTCTGCGCGGCGCAGACAAAAGTGATCTGGAAGAGCTTTTGAGGAAAAACAAACAGCCCCTAAGTGCTGAACCAGTAAGTGTTGTTTGGTTGGACATCTGAATGATTGTGCAGAATGACTATTTTACCCCTTGGAACTATTTTGTGTTGAATAAAATATATCTGTTTAATCAAAGCGCATAATAATTGTTCTAAATGACCAAATTTTCATTTTAACAAACCAAAATACATCTTAAAACAAACTTTTATTATAATCAACCCAAATACATCTTAAAAACAGTTCAATAAAACATTAACACAAAAAACTTAACAATATACCTATAAGTACAAAACCCCTGAACATCAAACACGACTTAAGTTATATCCGGACAAACATAACACCCATTTTAATACAACCAAAATCATCTTAAAAACCGAGTCGTTTCAACAATTGCACGCCTTTATCTTTTCTTGTCTCTTAAACTCTTTTCTTGATAAACATACAATAATTCATCATTGACACCAAAATTAGCTAGTTTATTGATTCAAAGCTTCTTATCATAAACAAATAAGTTTTGTTACCATAACTTCGCATGTTCATCGAGTTTGCTGCTATTTATGGAAGCATGAGTTTGTAGCCATATTTAGTGATTTGTGTACATGTACATATACATATACAAGAGTTATTATTGGTTCGACGGGTACAATTGCAGACGGTTTTTCACATTTCTTTTAACCCGCTTAATGATATTTAATTTTGGTAATATTAACAGTGCTAAGTTTTAGTGTGTGCTTTGTATTTGGTGTTAGAAAAGTGCTTGAAGTACCCGCTGATGAAATGCTCAAGATCTAGCAATGGTGGATTTATGCCGGTTGTGGTGGCTTGTTGATTCTAGTTGCAACATCACTGCAACAAATCAGCGGTTATGTTAATTTGCTATACATGTGAGACTTAAAAGGAAAACTAATGTAATCATTTGAATAAGAGAATAACTTGAGTTTGATTATTATAAATTTATAACGAAATCTGATGTTATGGTTTCTCACTTCTTAGTATGATTTCATCTTTCAAAATTTATAATCTGAATAATATGGTCTTGCAAGCTGAACAGTGTGATGTTAATTAAGGTTAGACCAGTAAACTCATGTCACATGATTATTATCCTCCACAAATATGTATCATCATTTCTTAACAATAAAAGGTACTTTATTCTATATTACATATGCAACAATATCTTTTTATATGCATAACTGCATATAACTGACAGATAAATATAATCTTATAGATGTTGCACCTAGTAATCTGCCAACACTACAGGATTTTACTCGATATTGTAAAATACAAGGTATTGTTAACAGATTGTTGATGTTGTTGTCGAGCATCGAGTGTTTATTTAATAAACCTACAACAAAATTTCCCTAAATTAAAAACCCTAAAATCCAAATATTAAAAAGATATATGAAATCACTCAAATTGAATTCAAACATATAAGCAGATAACGAACCTTTTAAAAGCAGAGTCACCTACAACGTCACCGGATTTCAAACCGAATTAGATAACTCCACCGGCGAGAGCCAAAACTCCGTCACCTGTCAAACGATTGTGTTCCTCTTGCGATCTCCGGTGGTGTTTTGCGTAGAATGTAGGAAGGGGAGGAGGCAGGGGCATATCATGTCTATTTCTCATTCAGCGTGTTTTTATATTTTAATAATTAAGAGGCTTATTCAGTCATTCATATGTCGGTTTTTAATTAACCAAACACTCTGAAATCCGAGCGATTAAGATTTCACCTCTGAATGGAATCATTCATGTATAAACAAATAGGCCCTAAAACACACTAAATGTACTCTAGGGATGATATCGGGACCATACCCGTACATATACCCGTACCTATACCCGAAAGTACTCGTACCTAAAATCAGAAAATCT
The DNA here is from genome assembly GCF_021521415.1 of Bidens hawaiensis. Lineage (NCBI taxonomy): Eukaryota > Viridiplantae > Streptophyta > Magnoliopsida > Asterales > Asteraceae > Bidens > Bidens hawaiensis. Next base: position 226,780 of record NW_027492188.1, read on the forward strand.
TGGTACCCATAGCCGTACGCAAATTATATGGTATGGGTACGGGTATGGGCATAGGTACTTTGGGTACGGTACTCGCTTTGGTACCTCTTTGTTCTTTTTTTTTTTAAAAAATCTCCACTAAACTAGGTATCGGTAACGGCACGATACCGACAATCAATTATCTATAATACCAAAACCGTAATACCGCAACCAAACCGTAATGCCAAAACTAAAAATGAAATAAATAAGCCATAATATAGAATCCATTCCCTTTTCCTTTTCTTAGTTTATTACTTCCTCAATTTTTATATAAAAACAAGTGATAAAGTTAATACATGTTATTTATTTATATACAAAATTACACATACATGAAATAAAAATATATGAATACACAATATAGGACTATACACATATAAATTGAGAATGAACTTATTCAACTAATATATATATATATATATATATATATATATATATATATATTATGTTTTGAAAATCCGGCTTGAAAATTAAGTCACAAGTGTTGGAATCCTCATAAAAGCCCTTACATATTCTAAACGGGTACCAATACATGTAATACCCGTACATGTATCCGACAGTGCCCGTACCTATAATCAGTAAACTTGCGTACCCATACCCGTACCCAATAGACACGTACATGTACATGTACAGGTACGGGCATTTAGAAAAAAAAGCTCATCCCTAATGTACTCTCTCATTCCTAATCAAATAATGTAACACTTTCAAAATATATTAAAAAATCTTTAAGGTACTACATGAACTTTTCAAATATACAGAAAAATCACTGCATTTTTTCTCTCATTCACTCACAACACCCTAAACCATCCATATATTATAAAATCCCTACTCACTAAATTTGATGGACGTATTGTGAATGCTCTGAGTTGTTGTAGTGAGGAGGCTATCTTTCCGCTGCGGTAGAGGTGGAGTTATGCCCTAGGGTTGTGCAAATTTCGGGTAACCCGTACAAAACCCGAAACCCTACCCATATTTATGTTTTTCGTGTAACCATTGGTCCTAGGTTTCAAATGATTTCGGTTTCAGGTCAGTTCTTGGTCTTTACCCGAGTAAACCCGACTTTTCAAAGACCGACCAGAATAGCCATTTGTGTGTCTCCATCATCCATGTAACAACGTCTTTGTCCGGATTATCATCTTTATCATACTATATATATGATATGAGGATCACTCTTTTCACCGTTGTCTTATCGTTTCATCTTCAAAGAACTCCCTAGTTCTTCTTCATAAAGGTTTAGAGAAATAAACAGAACAACTGATACAAGAGAGAGAGAGAGAGAGAAGGTATTATGATAGCTACATGCTTTGTATGTGGAATAATAAAAGCAAGCCTATACTCTCGTTTGTCAGCCTAGAAAATGGACTACTCTTAAATTCCCATTGAAAAGTCTAACTAGTTTTGAACCAAATTGAAGGTAGCTAGTTTCTTTACTAGTAAATTACACACATTTAGTTACGTTACACGTAACTTTTTTACTTTGTTTTTACACTTTGTTATCCCTCCTCGTTATGCGCACAATTTTATTTTTCTTCTTCTTCCACTATGTTGCATACATGTTTTATAACTTAGTTCTTCTGCTTGTTCTTTTCTTCTCCTTTCTAAATCATTCCCAACCTAACAGGTGTTCAGCAGAGACAAGATGGAAATTCATTGACATTCTAAGTTAGTTTCATAATGACTTCAACCCTTTTTGTCGGTTTCGGTTTTTCCTACAAACCCAAAGAATCGAACTCAAAATGCCCGGGTAAGATACCATTAAGTATGCAAAGGTCCAGATTTTGGTTATGGATTTGTCTATGTATATTAGTCTCGGGTCAACCCGTGTTTGACCCAAGTCAGTTCGGGCTAACTCATTTGCACACCCCTTGTACCCCATCCACCTCCATAACACCTAGTCTAAAAGGATAAAAGGAAACTAAAACAATATCAAAATCCATGACTGTCAGATTGGCTTCATTGGTTCTTTATTATTTTTTAATAGAATGCCCATTAATTCTTACTTAGACCGATTGATGTGGTGTTATCCAAATAAAATAAACTCAAATGGTTTTGAATTAAAATACAACTAAATACAAATGAACATCAACTAAAAGAATATATTAAATAATATGCATTCACTGAAACACCGTCTTGTTCACAAGTCTATATAAGAGCTGAGAGAAATTATACTCCAAATATATCAAATTCAAACCATCCAAAACCAAACCAACCAACTCCAAATATATCAAGCCCAAATCTTTCAACCACAAGCCCAAGCCAAACCAATCCAAGCTATTCCAACCCTACCAAACCAAACCGATCAAACTTTAATAAATCAAGCTAAACAAGGTACACAAGGACGCGTGTACATCAACGTCAATGAATTTCAGCTTAGAATTCATGACACCACTTCACACTAGTCCTTTTTCCTAAGACCCATCTACCCCCGAGAAGACAAGCGATGTGGGACACATTTTCCTTTTCGCATTATTATTTTTGTGTTTGTTCTTTCCGTTTGAATAATGTCTCCATGCAATGGCTGATCCACCTTACAAATGGGTGGTACCCAGGAACCACCCGAGTTTCAAAATAATAGTGTATTGGTTTATAGAAATTAATAGAGTGAACCACCTTATAAATTGGAAGGATACTGATGCAAAGTACTAATAGTAAACGAAGGCTAGTCACGTTGATTCTACGAATACCCATGATGATCCTTCCCCAAACCTCCAAATTCGACCCAAAAGGCATAAATTTGAAAAGTCAAACGTTTTTATTTAATTCTAGTCAATGATTAGTCACAAGGCAATCATAAAATATTAATAGAGAATCCAAAATGGGCTTGGGCCAACAAAAACAACCATAAGCCCAACAACAGCCCAAAAGAAAAGCCAAAAACTAGACAAAAACATAAAAGTGGTCCAAAAGTGTATCTAGAAGGCTTATTTTGGAAAAATAAATGGGATAACCGGCCTACGGCTACCAAAATGTGGCGCACGTTCCAACGGTCGTTTTGACTGGTAGCACGCTTGAGACGGAGGCCCGTAGCTCAAATTAAGCCCATTTCGTGCAGCCCCTCTGCTAGCGCGATCTTGGGCCTGCAAAGACATCATGGCCCAATCTTCTACAGTTTGGCCCCATCAGGAGCCATCTAGATTAAAATATAAGTTGTTGGTTTGGTGGATACCTTTCTAAGTTGGTTAACTGAAGGTCACGGGTTTAATCCATTTTACACTACTTTTTTTATTTTGTATGCGGTCTTTTAGGGTTTCATAAACCAAAAATTTTAAAAAAATATACAATTACAAACGTTGCTCTCTACCTTTCTCCTCTATCCACCATGATTGCATAGGCGCCACACCTCCTTCTGGCGGTAGTTCGGGCATTTGGTCGACCACAGACCACCGTCACCTGCCGCGGGCTTGTGCCTTTCTCCGACCGCCTTCTTCCAGCCTTGCTAGTGGTTACTCTTCCACGAATCCTCCAATCGTGACGGTGAGTTTAAATTCATTTGCTAAATGTTCTTGTTATTGTTATTTGTTTAGGTTCATTTTTTAATTGTTAAGTTATTTGTTATATTTTAGATTATAAATTAGCAAATTAAACCAGTGGTAAAGCATTATAATGTAATGAACCAACCCGAATCGGTGAACAGACCCGAACCGTCGAACCGAAATTTTTGTATCTGATTCCATGAAATTAAAACATTTAAAGCTAGTGCACCCTTAGACAAAAAAATCATGGATCTGTCACTGTCTCCATCTACTCTAAATTTTCAATCATCTTAATGAATTTATGTTTGCATTTGATTGATCTACTTTACTATTCTCACAAAGCACGTGTCACAACCCAACCTACAACGGAAATAGGGGGCGTGAGCTGATTGCTCATTGCTTTCAAGGTACTATCATGCAATATTGGACATTTCAATATGTATTATATTAAATTCAATTAAAACCAAATATTCAATACAAATATCCAAACTCAAATAATTCACCAAACAAACATATATCAAATATAAAAGTCTTGTTTATTTTCTCTATCTTGAATCTTAAGTTCTCTTTCAAATCTTGACTTAACTTCATATCACACGATGATCTGCATATGCATTAAAAATAAAGTAGAATTTGTCAACACAAGGTTAAGTGAGTAGCACACAAGTTTTGGTGTATATATATAATAGATAAATAAATACGCAACAAAGTCAAATGAGATAAACAATTCAACCAATGAGTAAATAAATGACCTGTCATTGAGCACGATGCCAGATAAACTGGACGATGGCTATTACGCTTGTCGTATGATCATACTATGAGATTATGTTGGACCTTTTCGAATGCGGTTCACATAAAGCATGTAGTCACATAACAAGTAAGGTACAAATTGTTAAACACAAGTGACAATAGTTGCATTTGTGTATTAAATAGTGGGGAAATAAATATAAACGCATATGCCCCCAAAAGTGTGGAAGCGGTAAAAATAAGGGAATGTGATACTCACTTTAACAGATGAGCAAAGATGAAAATATAATATTAAGAATGACGATTGCGGATCACGCATTGGCGATAAAGCCTATAAAGGAAGATGGAATGCGGATATGTTAAGTAAACAAAATAGATCGGATTTGATGGTTAAATATAATTTATTATATAAATCCTTTAAAATTTATATTATATAGAAATACATCTTTTATAATTAATTAATTCTTTGAAATATATGTGTATAAAAATTTGCCTTTTATATATAAATTAAATCAAAAATATTAATTTACGTGTTATTATATATATATATATATACATATATGTATATCTATATACACATATACGTATATACATGAATGAAAAGATGCGAGAAAACACGGGTATCATAGTCGTTTTTTATAAAATTTATTTATATAATTATTATTATTATAATTACAATTAAATAAAATGGTTTTTAAAATAAAAACATACCAAAAAATAGGCATAACGGGGTGGCAGGGACTCGAACCCACGACATTCCACTCCGTAACCAACGTATTAACCAGCTGGGCTAACCATCACATGCCTTATATCTTAGGAATAATTAATTAGGAAGCAGTGGCCAAACAGAAATCATAAACAAACCCTAACAACATCAATTTGTTAATCCGATTGATGTTGATATAATAGATGTTAGGGCTTTTATAAAGGACATAACAACGATCGTAATACACTACTTAATTACCTCAGACGATAAACGGAGATGGGTTAATTGATTCAAACAGTTGTCGGCCAAGAACGCTTATGAACGAGCAAGTAAATGATGAAACTAATACAATTATTTATAGGGTTAAGGACGGTTAGGGTTTGTAGATCGTATCTGTGTAATTAATTGAATTATAATCAACGATTTCTTGTCCAACAAGATTATTGGGTTGTCGGTTTGGTTAATAAGGAAAAATGAATCTTCAGTGATCGAATCAACATGTTTAGAGTGTCGGTTAGGCCAAAATTAACACCAATAACATATTTACATGATCAATTAACAATAATAACGCGAATTTTGTGGTCCAAGTTATACAAATTAATAATTAGGTACAAGAAATTGAATACGAATTCGGGTTTGGGTCCATATAATCCATTTGATAATATGGGTTATAACAGAGCTTTCATTTCAGTTCCTGAGGTTTAAGGATGACACCTAAAAGAATAAAAGTTTATATATTGGGTTAAAAGTTCCAAAACAAGAAAGGTATAATAAATATATTTTATATAAATAATTTAAACAATAATACATTAATAATTAAACTCCTCGATAAACGCAATATTTTTATTTAATAAAATAACATGAACATCGAACCGAGTCGGGTATTTAAGAAAATATAAATTCGAAAACCCGAGTTGTTACAGTTTCCCCAACTTTAGGGAATTTCATCCCGAAATTAAGGGATACTATAACAACACCACTAAATAAAAATACATATGATTTAAAATTAATCATAATACAGAAATTTAGACAGTTGAAGTAACGCTCCAAATGTAAATCCGATAACGGCACTTGTATATAGGATGTAGCAGCGGCGTATCCACCATGTCCTTATCATCATTAACATTTGTACCCTTATATCAACTACTTTCAGTTCTTCATTATGACACACAATTATTCGGTTTATGATTTCCATGCAAGGACTTGGTAATTACGTATGCATCCATAATTATTTAGATTATCGGATGGTCCACATAACTCGTCCCATTGTGTGGGTTACAAAACATTTGAGTAAAACATGATTTTGAGGAAACAAAAATTTTAAAGAGTTTTAACTAGAAAATCACCAATGTATAAAACAATTCCAAAAGTTGCAGTGGATTTTACTAAAGCAAGGAAAAATTGCAAAAATATAAGTATTTAAAGTTGAAGAAGAGATAACTTATCAATAGTAAGGAAATAAGATAGAAGTAGACTTTAATAAACAATCTATTTAAACAAAAGGGACTTTTTTCATGAGATAATAAATAGTTCAAATGAGGAAATAATTCAAATCCATAAAGAGGAGTTACAATACGTAATTAAGAAAAAGACAAAATAAATTAAGATAAAGGTAATGGAAAAAGTCTTCACGATCGTTGAGTAGCTTAATTGATGTGACTTGGAGCACCATGAGGGGTTACATTCATATGAGTTGGAGCGATCGAGGTAGATTGACTTGGGATAGCTTGAACTGGTTGAACTTGCATAGCAGGGGCTTTAGTAGAGTAGGCTTGGTACACTTGAGCTTGTGGGTACTGAGCTTGATAGAGTTGGGTTAGGTAAGGTTGACCTTGATTGATGGGAGGAGCAAATATGGGTGGATGGGTTTGAACTTGGTGAGTAGTCGGGTGTAGTCATGGTTTGGGCTTGATGGGCATGGATAAGTTGAGGGCACATATTACGAAGATGATTTGGGTCTCCACAATGATAGCAACCACGGGTATTAGGAACACCAGTTTGAGCGTGTGGGGCAGCTTGTGAATTAGGCGGGACACGACACGTGTTAGCAAAGTGACCGTAACGGTTGCATTGACTACACGGTCGGAAACGGGATTGAGCATGATGGTGACAGTTACATTTGGCACAGAGGGGATGATGACCAAAGTAAGTCTTTTTGTTTGGAGCATTGCGGTCATTGGGAGTTTGGTTATTGGGTTGGTTGACCGAGTACTTTTGGTGGTTGGTCATACGTTTTTTGTTGTTGTAAGCAGGCTTGGTTTCGGCTTTGGCATCGGGGGAGGAGTCGGTCATAGTTTTGTCGGGAGTAAGCTTGGAGCCCTTGCGAGACAAGGTTTCATCCCGAACATGGCTATCAGTGAGAGAGGCAGCTAGGTCCATCGCTTCACCAATGGTTAGAGGGTCACGACTCACCACGACATCGCGAAAAATGGTCTGTAAACCGCGAATGTATTTCTGGATGCCGCAAGTCTCGGGGGTTACCAAGTGGGGCACAATCCGGCTAAGCTCACGGAAACGGTTTGAGTAGGTGGGGTTATCCCTACCAACTTGTTTGAGTTCCCAAAACTCAGTCTCAAGTCTTTACAGTTCGTGTTCTGGGCAGAACTCCTTCTTCATTGCCTCCTTACGTTCTTCCCAAGGCATGGATATGACCAAGTCAGACCCTTGATAAGTCCTCAGAGCATTCCACCAGGTGACAGCTCGGCCCTCGAACTTGCTTGATCAGAAAATGTGTGATGTCAGGATGAGTATTTGATGTGATCTATCTGTGTGTGCTTATCTGATGTCTTGATTATGTGAATTATCTTATATGATAATGTTATTAGGATATGTTAGACTATGCATTGTGTAAAGTCTGCTTGTTTTGATGATGTCATTCATGATTAAGATTTGAATATGCTTAAATTGTTTTTGTCAAAATGTGTCTTTGTGTTAAAATTGCATGCTCAAATGAAAAGTTTTCAAGAAAATTTTACTCAAAACATTTTTGACAAAACAGAGCAAGTTGATTATGGTGTAGAGACATGATGAGATTATTCAGTTCAAGCTTTATAGAAGCTTAAGAAAGGGTTTTTAAATGAAAATTGATCCAACCCTATGGGAAATGATAGTACATTGGTTATTTATGCCGATCTTATGAATTTAATAGGCTAAAAGGACAGTTAGTACAGTCATTATCATGTATGGTTGCATTTCCATGATGTGTAAAATCTATAGTGATATAAACATAAAGAAACTGCTAAACTTCATGTGGAGATACATTGTTATCTATGCATGTTCCAATATCCTCTTTCCAAATGATAGGTAGAAAAGTGAATATCCAGTCATACACGATCCCGTTGGTATTTGGTCACCAAAATGAAGTATATTACTGAGAATGACAAAGAACATAAGTGAACAAAACTTACTGATTATTCAACACAATGTTGATATATATGTTCACAACCTTATAAAAAAAATTGTTCTGTCATTAAAAGTTTTGACCAAATATCAGGGGGGTCGGAGTCAATTCGGGGTGATCTGGAGAAAGCCAAATAAGCCTTGAGAATAGATATGGAGCATCAGAACATAATAAGTGTTATCCATTTTAGTCTTATGCAAATTAAATGAACCTTAATCATATCACCAAAGAAATAAAATTCATGTTAAGTCTAGACCTGCTGGTAACCTGTCTGATATGTCATAATGATGCTGAGAATGAAGTATTGAGAAGCAACTTAGCCAATATGATCCCATGTTGAGATCTTTACATAATAAGAAAGAAAATGATCTGTAAAGAAAGATAACTGAAATTTGATCTCATTATGCACCATTTGCTCTTAAATATTGATCTTTAATGATAAAACGGTTTGACATTTGGTTTAAGACAAAAAGAGTCGCATTTTACCTTCAAAAGGTCTGAATATGTATTTTCAAGTAAGGTTTGATGATTTTCAACCTTTTCGAGCAAACTTAGATATTTTTGTCTAAGTTTATCTTTTTCGAGCATGCTTTGATGTTTTACAAACTTTCGAGTAAACTTTTACTGTTTTATTTGAAGTTTAACTCTTTCGAGCAAGCTTGATGTTTGAATATGTTTGATTATGTTGATTCTAGCAAGCTTTGATGATTTCTGAACTTTCTAGCAAACTTAATTGTTTTATAGGTTGTTTAGGTCATTATAGCAAGCTTTGTGATTGAATATGTTATTACTAGCAATCTTTAGTGTTTTTGAACTTTCTAGCAAACTTAGGTGTTTTGATTGACTGTTTAAACTCATTCTAGCAAGCTTTGTGATGTTCAGTACTTAAATGACTTATTCATATATTGTCGAGTACACTTTGATACTTATTAGTTTTATTAAACTTAGATGTTTTGAAGGTTAGTTTTGTCTAGCATACTTGATGATTATGTGGAATCTGTTTGAATATGCTTTGCATGTCTATTTCAAGTTAACTTTGTTGTTTTTTATATGTTTTTATCTAGCATACTTCATGATTGTGCATGTGATTCTTTGATATTACAAGTGTTTTTGGGCAAACTTTGTTTTCTGGGAACACTATATATTTCTGGCACACTTTGAAATCCTCAAGTGTTCTCCAAATATACTTGGTAATTTTGAAATGTTACTTTTCGAATACACTTTGTGTTTAGAGTCCTTCTCTAGCACACTTTGCATTCTTAAAGTATTTCAAGCATACTTTTCTTTAAAGTATACTTGATTGAATATATGTGACTGTTTAAGTACTTTTGGGCACGGTTTGTGTTATTCAGAATTTCGAGCAAGGTTAACATTTAGAAATGTATTTAAGTTATTATTTTGGGATTCTTTATTGATTCCTAGCAAGGTTGCCTATTTGTTGCTTTATACATGTTTATTTGTCTTGTGACTTATTTCTCGAGCAATCTTGTATTTCGTGTAAGCTTCCTTCATCTTATTCTTTTAGGTTTATTTCTATTTACTTTATAACTTCTGAATAAATTCTGGAACAAGCAAGCTTTGATAACTGGACTTAACACTAACAAACTCTAATGAATTAACTTTTTCGAGCACGGTTTGTGACATGTACTTTATCGAGCAAGGTTTTAAAATGGAAAAGTATATTTATTTGAATACTCTAACTGCATGACAGCTTTTACCCACAATAAGACAAAATTCATTTAAAGCTCACTTTCAAAAGGTATATAAGAGGGACTTAGTAAAATTTCATGCTTCAATTCTCTCTCCAAACACTATTACAAATACTTCACTTGCTCTTGTTCCAGAATATCAACCGCTTTACAATTATTCCATACCCTAATTTGTCGGCCCACTTAATCCGACTCGGTAAGCTTCAATTGAATGTTTTCCGACAAAGATTATGTAAAGTTAAACTGTAATTTTCACCATTAGCTGACATCTTTGTTTTCTTGTAGTTTATTAATTTGTCGAAGCACAAGTTCTTAAAGACATTTCTTCTCTTTACTTCTTCAAATTATAACCTCAAATGTGTCAAAATTATGAACTATATAACTAATTTTTGCTTTGAATATGTTTTTGTTTGTGTATGTATAGCTATGGAGGACGAACCGACATATCCATTTTAGAAGATGCACAACATGTGTGCTCTTCTTAATGTAACTGCTGATAATGAACCAGTGGCTTTAATGATCTAATGGATTCAGTTGTCAAACCTACGATTCTCTTTGACTGAGTGCTATGCTATTTATAGAAACCACCAGTTGGATTTCTGGCACTCGGCCGAACTACATGACGATGAAGATGGTAGGCGAATAGAGGCTACCATGGCAAATCATGAAGTCAAGATTACTAAACGGTTGATTCGAGCAAGCCTACAACTACACGATGATGATCATAACCCTATTTACTTCTCCACTGATCACTTATTGAAGATATTTCAGGAGACGATGGGTTATTAAGGGAATGTCCATGAGGGACAGTTTCAAAATGGGATGTTTCCAAACCTTTACAGGTTCTTGATACATCACATCATTCAAGGATTCGCCCCAAGGAAAGGCTCCTGGACGCTGATGAGCCGAGATTTGGCAAATGCCACAGTGGCAGTTGTATACAATCTGCCATTTAACTTCTCTCGAATGATATTTGAAGGTCTGGTTAGCACTCTCTGAAAGCCTAACAAAGACAAGTTTTTTGGCTTATCCAAGATTCCTACAAATCATATTCAACAGAGTGCTGCAAGATTTACCAACAACTGGGACAACTCATGTGCTACAAGATCCCAATGTGTTTAAAAGAATAGAGAAGCTGTCTAGCACAAGCCGGTTCAATCCCAGGGCTAACTTTGATATATTACCATGGTTAATTGACAACAATGTGGCAATTATGTATGTACCAAAGTTGACTTATGAGGAGGAGAGTGAAGATGAGGATGAGGAGGATGATGATTCTGATGATAATGATGATGGAGGTGCAAGAGATGATGACCAAGGAGATGAAGAAAATGTTGAAGGACCCTAGGCTGATTATGAGATGATTGATGCACAAGCACAGGGGGAGATCAAAAATCAACCCTTACCTACACCACCAACCTCACCACCAAGCCCACCCCAACAACACATCCAATCCCCACCACAACACGAAACACCATCTCCACCACCACAAAATGACCCATACATTCCATCACCACCCACTCATACCCAAACCCAAAGCCCACCTCAAGCCATTAACCAACCCCTAACCCAAACCCAAACCCTAATCCAAGATCAAAACCAAAACATGCATGAACCTTACATCCCACAACAAATCCCAGACCACCTAATTAACCTTCCAAACACACCATTCCAATCCCCAACCTTTAGACCATTCCATCAACCAACCTTTGAAATTATCCATACTCACAGGCCATTACCTACTATCCAAAACATAATCCCTTGCCCTCAACCAGTACAAACATTTTTGAAAGCCCAAGCCCACCCACTGAAACAATCCACCGCAAACCAATACACCTTAATCTTTTTCTGACCCACCAACCCAATCCCCTTCCCTGGTGCTTATCTATTTAAAAGAAATTTGGATTTGCTGGTGGAAAATGTTGAGTTGAGAGGAAGTAATGAGGTTTTGAGGAAAGAAAATGAAGATTTAAAGGCACAGTTGGCACAAGCTTTAAACAGAAATTCAAGCCCTGGAGGCTGAGGTTGAGAAGACCTCAACTGTACCAAAACAGGGGGAGAATATTCCTGTTGCAACTGATGCTGCTACTGTTGATATGGAGGAGGATGTGAATGTGGAAGTGAATGTTGCTGAAGATTGTTTGAAAACATTATTTAATGTTTATGGTGAGAGTGATGAGGAAGATGACAGCGAAGTAAGTGGTTTTGATGATGATGGATATGAAGGAGATAAATCTGACATTGGTGAACAAGATTATGATGCAGATGTCACTATATCAAAGAAGAATGTGAATGAGGAGAAATAGAAGGAGGTAAACAAGGAGATTAATGTTGAGGAAAATGTGCAAACTGACAACATTTTGAATACTGAGGCTATAGCAACTGATGCTATTGGCACTGAAACTCTAGATGTATTTGTTGATGAAGGTGTTGAGACTAAGGAAGTTGTTATGACAGAAGAAATTGAAAATACTAAAACTTCCAAGAAGGCCTATGAGAATGATGAGGAGATGTCATATTGAAAAATTTCCAAATGAATCTGAGGAAGAACGATGGAGGAAAGAAAAAGGGAAATCCATTGTTGAAACTGATGTAGATTTACCTGTTGATACACAGGATAAAATAGACGATGATAATATGTTGGATAAAGATGAATTAGCTGAACAAGCTACCAAGAGGCATGCTGATATTTGTTTGAAACCTTGGAAATGGAGAGGATTGCCAGATCCTTAACTTCTGAAGAATTTGTTGAGCAGGAAACCTTATATGATCAGGCTCACATGGCAAAAAATTTTAATTAGGAGGGAGAAGTTGAACAGGAGGTTATTGAGGTGCTAATAAAGATGAAGCAAGTTGAAGAGGTTGATAACACCTTAGCAATTTCTAATAAGCAAGTTTAATCAAGCCTAACCTGATATTGGAATTCCAATCACTGCTAAAAACACTGAAGATGATAAGCAGATGGTGATTGATGATGCTGGAGAATCTGTAACCACGATTATCTCTAAGAAATAGTTAAAAAATGCTGAAGATGTCTTAAAAAAAGATATTGGGGTGACTGACAGAGAAGGGAAGTTTGATAAGAAATATACAAGGAAAAGATGCGGGTATGATGGAAGAGATTATAGTGATGATGAGATTGAGAAGAAGAGGGCTAAAAGGTCTAATGAACCTGAATACACTGTTGAAAGCCCAAAGGATCATTAAAGCCCTGTGATGGCTATTCCTTTACAAGCTGTTATGCCATAAACTGAACCTGATCTGAATGAACCAAGGATTGAGGCATTGGATGAATCGACTGAAAAAGATGATGATACAGAAGATGATGATAATGCTGATGATGATAATGTTGATGACAATGCAGCTAAAAATGATACTATTGACTCCCCTCACATTAACATGACAGATGAACAAAGGGAGAACATACAACAAATGTTGGACAATGCAAGGAGAGACATTCCTTTGATTATGAGCTTAACTAAGCATGGTTATAAATTTGAAACTTTGGATCCTATGTCAGATGAGGAGTTGCAAAGATTGGTGGATAAGGAGGCTGATGAAATAAAGAAGAGAATGAAGAAAAAGAACCGTGATTCTCACAAGTATAGATCTTACCTAAGAATGCATGGTTTGTCTGAAAAAGACTTGAGTAAAATGAAGTTTGATGAATTGGAAGAACATTACAAAATGAATGTGGAAAGGATAGAGAGAGAGAGAGGAGAAGGAAAGATTGAAAAGAGAAGCAAATCAGAAAGAAAAGATTGATGAATTGATGAAGAGATTTGGAGGCAAATGCAAATACTTGATTGACAGAGGCATGGCAATGGAGTTGGTTAACAACATTTCAAAAGCTCAAGTTGAATCCTACTTCAATAAATTGTCAATGAAAGATGAATCTGACAAAACTGCAAAGAGGCCAAGAGTCATTACTTTGGCCGAAAAGGAGAAAGCTGCAAAGAAAAAGAAGTGGAAGGATGAACAGATCAAATTGCTTGAAAGATTAATGGAGGCAAGAGGAAGTTTGAATGTGATCCAAGGGTTGAATAGAAGTGAAAGGTTAGCCCCATATCAGTCTGAGTTAGAAAAAGATGAATAAGAAAAGGCTCAATCTTCAAAGGCTGCCAAAGTCCCTATTGTTGTGGAAGTAAATCTTGAACCAGTTAAATACAGGGATCCATGGGATGGTGAGAATAAAATCAAGACCCTAAAAGGGTTAATGATGAGCAAAGGAATTGAAGAAAAGGTGTTTGATCTCCTGGGAAAAGCTCAACTGAATTAATTATTCTATGAAGAGAAAGATGAATGGGAAAGATTGGAGGTTGAACAGATGAATCCAAGAAATTTTGCTGTTAGACCAAGTGAAGGAGTTTTTGTTCGTGCTGGTTAACTTGGAGATAGAAGAGTAATTGAAATGATTACAAGATTTGCCATAGGAGGAGGTGAGAAGTTTCTTGATTTAATGAGGATACCAGTGGAAATGGTGACTACCATGTATGAGAAGAAATTTGGGACTATGAGGGCCACTAAACCAAAAAAGACAATTTTTTCTAGGCCCTCAGCTTCAAAAGCCTAAACTCCTACAAAAAGAGCTGCATAAAAAAGACAACATTGGCCATCATCTGATGTGGACATGCCTAAAAAGCTTTTCTATGACTCTGTATCTGAAACTTTGAAGGTGAGTATGAGAAGTGGAGAATTGAGAGAAACATCTTCAAAGATGATTTTGCTGATTTCTAAAGGGAACAACTAGAGGAGATGGCAACTATGGAACTGTATGATTATCATTACAGTCATAGGTTTGAAGGAAGACAGCAGAATGAATTATCTAAACATCTCAAGAATGAGGTCAGGAAAGGATTCCCTATGTTGAGCAAGAAGAGAAAATGGGAACTGTTTGAGTGTGAGAAAAACAGAAGAAACAAGAGGATGAGGGATATCAAACATGCTGAGATTGACTACATTTCAAAGGTGAAGAACAAAGATCCTCTAGCCAACATGATGGTTTGTATAATCATGAAAAGGAGGATGACAAGGCCTAACTAGGAAGTCCAGAGAAATGGTAGGATTGCCAGAATTGACTATAAAGAACAAGATGAATCCTACATTTTCAGAAACTCTGATGGACTTGCCTTAGGAATTACTAGAGAAGATGAAGATTTAACATTCTTGTATGATAATGATTTGAAAGATATTATGAGGTGGACTGTACCTGACAACCACCCTTATCATCGGGAATTGTTTTTGTTTAAGAAAAGAGCAGGAAGTGCAAGGTTGGAAAGAAGACAAGCAGCCTCAAACTCGAGAAGATAAGATTATTATTCTAGATTAGGTTTGATTTGTTATGTCCACTGGACAGAATTTCCAACTTGTAATATTTTGATCATGTTATGTAATTTTCACTTTGAAATTTGATGTGTATTTTGGCTAGGTGTGTGTAACCATAGAGGTGTTTTGGTACAGCTGAGGTGTTCCAATCTAGGAGGAGATTGTTGGGTCAAAGATTTGACAATAAAAACAAAATGAAGATTGAAATCTTCTCAACCTCTCTGAAATTGGCTAAGTATGGATACCGAGCACACTTAGGCCTCCGAGCAAGCCCTAACTTATCCTAGCACGGTATTTTGCCTTCCGGGAAATGTTATCCTCTTGAAGTCCTCTTATGCGTCAATCCGAGCAGGGTTCACTTTGTCTAGCAAGGTTGTTCTTCAAGTCAAGCATGGTTTGTTTCCGAGCAAACTCTTGGCTAAACCAAGCTAAGGAAACCAAGTACTTTGGGAGATCTATAAAGGTTTATTATCAATAAACAGTGGTCCCAGCAAGCTTGAAGTAAGTTGTTAAAGAAATATTCTAAGGATTTATTCGAGCAAGGTTCAACTCCGAGAAAGCTACAGTGTCTCCAACACATCTACAGTGTTACCAGCACACTTGAGTTTGTTCAATAAGTTATTTATTAACAAAGAGTTGAAGGGATTTCTGAAGAACAAGTTTGCTCGTAGGATCATATCGAGCAAAGTTTGCTATGGTCAAGAGGGTTGAAGTCTGCTAGGTGAATATTTTCTAAGAAAAATATTCCAAGTAAAGTCTACCCGGAGAACTGTTCCCCAGCACACTTTAGTTACCAAGTCAGCTTGAAGAAGACAAAAGTTGCAAAGCTTTCTCGAAGACCTGTTTTACACATAGAATCTTTTGTAATATAATTTTCTGATTATGCATAATTGATTAGGGTTTCAAGAAGGAATGACAACTGTCTGGGTAGGCCTATAAATAGAATAATTTAGGGGCACGCCTAGACAGATCTGAGAGGCGTGAGATACGAGAGAATAGACAAGACGGCTGATATTATTCCTGACTATTAAGTGTGACGGCTGTTCTTTAATACGTACGGACAAAACATTCCTTCTGAAACCCTGATTGATTTTCGTTTGTATTAATTAATCTTTCTATAAATGGAAATCTTTTGAGTTACCGTTGTGTTTGTTACCTTAGTATTTGTCAAGCAACATTTAGTGTGTTAGTGTTTCCGCCATTAACATATTATTATTTTTACCCTAAATAGCAAGTCGTTAACTTTCTTGTCAACACTTAACCGTGTGGGTTGCGACATTTAGTGTGAGTGATTTAGTGATATATACGGGACCGACAACTTCAATAATAAGTTTACCGTTCGTTCCGTTTTTATATGGCCGATTTTCGGTATAAACGTAAACCAAACCAATTGATATGGTTTGAACATTCAGAAACCATCTGACTAAAAGTGATTATTGGTTTAAACATTTTCAATGTTAATAATGAACCTCGAACATCCATAATTGTTACATGATTACACGGACTTTTGTTTCTCGTCGCATCGCGCGAGCACTCGTGTACATATATATATTTAGTTAGGTTCAAAAGTGGGGAACTGGGAAACCACCATTCACAACCCTTGATCACTTCTCCACATTTTTATTGTGCACCATCAATCACGTACATCAAATTATTTTTGTAAGAGTAAAAAAAACATCTCAAAAAAATAATTAAAAAAATATTAGAACAAAAAAACAAAAAAAAAACTAAAATGTTTTTCTAGCTTCCCTAGTAAAAAAAAACCCTTCAAAAACTAAAAAAAATATAAAAAGTAAAAAAAACAAAAAGAAATATCGAGCATCCCCGTTCCCAAAAAAAGAACTGAAACTTAGTTTAGCATTCGGGTTTAGTTTAGCTTTTAACAGGTTGAGGTTTTTTTTAGCTTGGGGGGTGGGGACACTGTTCATTAACATTTTAAACGTAAAACAAAAATCTCATTAACATTTCACATGTAAAACAACAATACATAATGATTTGACATGTAAAATAACACTTTTAATTAACATTTTACACGTAAAACAACAAATATTATTAACGTTTTACATGTAAAACAATAGTTCTTTAAGATTTTACATGTAAAACAACATTTTGCATTAACATTTGATACGTAAAATATTAAGTCTTATTAACATTTTACAAGTAAAATAACAATACTTTAAGATTTTACATGTAAAAAATTAAATATTGTTGTTTTACATGTAAAGCCTTTATAAACTATTGTTTTACATGTAAAATGTTATTGATGGTGCACTATAAGAATTTGAGAAATTAATCAAAGGTTGGGAAGTGCGTTTTCCAGTTCTTCACTTTTTTGGAGTTTTCTATTAAACCTAACTCTCTCTCTCTCTCTGTATATATATATATATATATATATATATATATATATATATATATATATATATATATTTAAATAGGCTAAGGATTTAAGAGAAATTTTTAAAATTGAGAACTTTGAGAACTATTTTGAGTCATTAAAAAACCTCTTAAAAATATTTAAAAAAATTTTTAAAATGTAAAAACCAAAAAATTTTATTTTTCATCCCGGTTTTATAAAAAAACCTAATTATACATATATGGATATTTGTGTTTAATCTCGATTCACATAATGTACACATATGAACATTATCATTTATCTTAATTATACATATGTGTATAAAGAATAACATGTATAAAATTAAAAAAAAATAAGTATTATACATATGTGTATAATTTTGCTAAACCGATATTTTTTTTTCAATTTTTTTTATTTATATATGAAACCCCCATGAAAAATAAAAATTTTGGTTTTTCTTATTATCGTGTTTTTTTTGTTTTATAATTTTTTTTATTTTTTTTTAAATGAGTTTTTGTTTTTTTTTAAATAGTTTTTAATTTGAAAATGATTCTCACGTAATCCTAATCATATATACAAGATAAATTGATATTTGTTAGATCGATTACGTGTGGGTCTTGTACATAACCTTAGTTAACGAGGTAAAAGTAGAATAAAGACAACATATATAAGGTCATACGTAATGTGGCGATAAAATTGGCGATGGGGGGATTTTGGGGGGAGCGCCCCCCCTCCCCCCCCCCCCCCGGGGGGCGATATTGGAGCGGGAGCGGGAGGCTTTTGTCGCCGAAGAGGGTGAAAAATATTATTATTTTATTAATAATACCGTTTGACAACGGTCAACAATAAAAAAAGAAAAAAATTTAATTAAAATATATATATATATATATATATATATATATATATATATATATATATATATAGGACAAGGATCATGAGAGAACTTTTTTAAAATTGAGAATTATGAGAACCATTTTGGACCACAAATAACCCAAAAATAAAAAAAATCATAAAATAAAAAAAACACAAAAATGAAAAGAGTAAAAAAAACCAAAATTCTTAATTTAACATCCCGGTTTCATAAAAAAAACTCGGTTTAGTCAAATTATATACACATATGTAGTCAAATTATATACACATATGTATAATATATACATATATGTACATATACATGATTTTTTTATACACATGTGTATAATTTAAGATAAATGATACTGCACATATGTGTATATTATGTAACTAAAGATTAGATAAAATTATACATATGTGTATAATACGACGTTTTTTTTAATGAAACCGGAATGAAATATATGAATTTTGGTTTTTTTACCTTTTTAAAATTTTTGTTATTTTTTGTTTTATGATTTTTTTAAATATTTTTTAAAGGTGTTTTTAGTGGTCCAAAATGGTTCTCAAAGTTCTCAATTTGCAAAGGGTTCTCTTAGGATACTTACCATATATATATATATATATATATATATATATATATATATAAACATACACCGTCTTCTCTATTTCATATCCATTTCATACACAATTCATACATAAATTCTTCAAAAAATCTAGCAAAATGAATCCTAGAAACAACCCGAACCAACCGAAACCCGTGGAACTCACCGCTACCATGAGAGAAATCATCAAAAAAACACGAAAAGTTTTCTGAGGAACTCAACGATGCCATGAGAGAAGCCAACAAACAACACGAAAATATTGTCGCTATGTTTAAATTGCGGGAAATGAGTAAAGAATACGAATCCCTCAAAGAGGCCGGGTTACACGA
Source organism: Bidens hawaiensis (assembly GCF_021521415.1). Classification (NCBI taxonomy): domain Eukaryota; kingdom Viridiplantae; phylum Streptophyta; class Magnoliopsida; order Asterales; family Asteraceae; genus Bidens; species Bidens hawaiensis. The sequence continues at coordinate 246,288 of NW_027492188.1, forward strand.
AAAGGCCGCATTATTGCAATGACGACGAATTGAAAAAATACGCGAAAATTATGGATATTAGTATTTTTTTTAATTATGTATTTTTTTAATTTTTAGTTATCTATTTTTCTATTTTTAGTTATGTATTTTTTTGTATTTCTTTTTAATTTTAATACATTTTTGTTTTATTATTTAATTTTCTTGGTTTTTATTTGTTTAGTTTAATTATAAAAAGAAAATAAAAAAAAAGATACTGTGAGCCCAGTTCGTAACCCTTACACCATTACACACCAAAAACAAATTCTCAACCCTTACTGACTAGACACCACATATCATAAAACGCCCTAATTTATAGCTCATTCACTGCACATAGCATAACTCAAACACAATATTGTGTTTAGAGAGATAACAAGTTGACTTAAAAAGTTAAAACTAGCCTCATGTTGCCCCTTCATCCAACCATCCATGTGCCTCTTCCAGCCATTCAATAGCCAGCAAACACAAACACTTGTCCTCACTTTTTTTTTCAACTTGTCAGCAATCAGTTTTCCTTTATATTTTCACCTAAACACACACATAGAATACAATCAATCATGGCTGCATTATCTTCATATATCTCTAGTCTTGTATTGATCCGCCAAGAAAACAAGCATGCATTGATGCGACTGCGATTGCCATCGATCGATCCGGGTATAAGAAGAAGACCAATTTCTGGTGTTAAAGCAGCGGCTAACTTGGCTACCAACTGGGATGCTTGGAAACCTGACCAGGGTTCCAAGGCTCCTTCACTTAGTGACATCATTTGGCCCTCTGCAGGTTCGAACTCTAGCTTTTGGTCTAACAAATACGTACATTTAGGATCGATGAAGTTGTGTTCGATTGGCAGGTGCATTTGCAGCCATGGCTGTGTTGGGAAAGATGGATCAGGCGTTGGCTAAAAAGGGAGTCTCAATGACAATAGCACCACTTGGAGCTGTTTGTGCGGTTCTTTTTGCAACCCCTTCAACCCCTGGTGCTCGGGTACATTATTTATTTATTTTTTTTGCTTATTCGATAAATCAAAAATATTGGCAGTAACGCTGCTGCTTTGAAGCAAATTTAATCCACAAGTTTAAAATTTATTGTAATTTTATAGACATTTATGGAATAGTGAATCAAATTACATTAATATGCTTCTGCATTAAATTCGATAAACAAGTTTATTGTTGCATATATCGTCAAACACTTGTAATTATCGAGATACTAACACAGTAACCAAATGTAGCAAATAGAACGGTCCAACAACAATTTATTTGATAAAACGAGAATATTTTATTAATATCTTTTAGACTTTATTACATAACTTTTTAGGAACTTAACAATGATTATTTACTTGTGATATCAAGATTAGGATTGGAAACAATTATGTAAAATGATCTCTAACGTTTACTATATAAGTTTTCTTTTAGGGTTATTTTAAAAACGGAAAAATCATGATTAGCGTGCAAATATGTGCCATGTTTGTATATTTTAGATATCAAATTAGAGAAGGAAAACGAATTTTGAAAACGAATATACTTTTTAACCGTAAAGAATTACTAATTTTAATTTATTGTGACTTCTTTATCTAATTCTAATTATTTATACAGTTCAATTTTAACTACCAAGTCTAAAGGTAAAGGATTCAAGAAGTTACTATCTAACAGAAATAATACACAACTGTAAGAAACACTAAGTTAACCTTTGGTAGGTTTAACATAATATTTTAGTTGACGATGGATGAACACTAATCTAACCCCTAGTGGGCTTAGCTTAATATTCCTCGATGAGTCAATAGTAACAACTGCTATGAATTCCGGCGGCCGTGACTTGCAAAACAGAACACCGTGAGCTCGTTATGATATGGGGAATAAGGTGGACGAGTCTTCTCGTAACCACCCTCCGGCGTGAGAATCAGTATGGTAAGTGATGCGTAATTCTTAGAGAGAACGAGAGAGTGAAGATCCTTTTGCCGTTAGCCCTCATGTTGTATTTATAAACCCCCCCCCCCTCCGGGGGGGGGGGGGGGGTTGAATGACTGGGTCAGCCGTCCCACTCAATGGAACTTTATATTCTTATTATTGTGGATGATAATGGCTCCTGTTTGGTCAGACAACTGGCATACAGAAATCCTTGTCGTGGGCAGGTGCATCGTTGGGCCTTTCTCATTGGTCTATCGTGCATTTGTGGACAGTACAAGAATCCCAACCTATGATTGCTCTTTTCCTTCCTCGTAACGTGCTATCCTGTGCTTCCTCACGAAAAGTCTTCCGCTGAACTAATTTAGTTATTAATTGTTGTGTTATTTTCCGTGAAAGATATGTACCTCTTTTCGCGGAAGGTATTATTTATGCGGGTAGTTATCCTTGCTTTAATCATACTTCCTCTATGGGGAATATATGTCCCACTGCGGAAGATCTTCCGCACCTGCAGAGGAATTCATCCTCTTGTTATGTGAGTTACTTAGTACCATACCTCCACAACTATTAAAACATAACAACTATTTCACATATCATTCAACTAGAATAGCTAACTAGGATAATAAATAATATTATTACAATTTATAAAATTAAGAACAAAGTTATAAATATAACTTTTAAATGTTGTATTAAATAAGATTTTTAGATATATATGAATTATAAAGTTTTATTTATTATTATTTATATCTTATAACTGCATAAGGTATGTTATTGTATAGATTATTAAATTTAATTATTTTGTTGCATTTTTAACCACCCATGTAACTAGAGGTGCACAAATCGGTTTTTTTGAAAAAACCGGTTCGGTTATTAACCGGACCGGTTTTTTTTATCCAGAAAAAAACCGGTTCGGTTAATAACCGGACCGGTTATTAACCGGTTTTTATCAATGAAAACTCAAACCGGCCAAACCGGTTTGGACCGGTTTAGAAACCGGTTAGAACCGGTTATTAAACCGGTTTTTTTATAACCGGTTTTTAATAACCGGTCTAACCGGTTAACCGGTTTTTTTTTTTTTTTTTTTTTTTTTTTTTTTTTTTTTTTTTGCTTTAGGGTTTAGGGTTTAGGGTTTCGTTGTTAGCATTCTTTGCTTGGAAGATTAAAAACACATAACTTTCATTTATAGCTTTTACATTAAAAATACAAACATTAAATCGTTATCGCATATTCGTAACTCAAAAATACAAACATTAAAGAATGCTTAGACACGATTACATTAACAAGTTGATGTTTGTTACTCATTTTCTTCGCTACCCGATCCCGAGCTATTCCTTAGGTAATCGTCGTACGCGGCTTCTTCATCGGTCATTGGTTGAGTGTGTCCTTGATTGACCTCGTCTTCATACAAGGCCGCCTCATACTCCATTTCCCCCTCGAGTGAGCGTTGATGTTGTGCCCTATCTAAAGAGTCCAAGTAATCCTTGTAGCAAATCGACATCTCTACAGCTGGTGGAGTGAGTCGAGTCCTCCTAATCGATATAACCCTGCCAGAAACAGAAAAAGCAGACTCCGAAGCTACCGTGGAAGCTTGGACCGTTAGTAAATCTTTGGCCATGGCGGCGAGGATCGGAAACTCATCCTCCTTACCTCTCCACCAAGCCAGCAAATCAAGACTTCTAAATTCATCCGGAGTCATGTGTTTCACAAAGTTGGTACCACCATACCTTCCAAGTTCACTGCTTGGGGTGTTTACCCTTTGACGTTTACCGGCGTCTTCCCAAATCATGTAGTACATCCCCATTTCAAGGTCGGTTTGGGATTGGGATTGGGCAACAGCTCTTAACGAGTCATGAATTTGGGAAGACGACCCGTGTTTTGTAAAGTAAACATCATACATGTTTGCCAAGGTGGTGTTGAAAGCATTCTTTAAAGTTTGGTTATAACGGGGGTTTTGATCGTCGTTTAACTCTAGCTCATCACAAATTTTTTCTATTAAAGCTTCAACACCACCAACATTGATGCAAGGGTTTAACGCAGCCGCACAGGTCAAAACAGCGGGTAGTTGTTGAAAATATTTTCTAAATTTTTCTTTCATTTTTGCACCCATATCAAAATAAGGTGCACCCCTACAATGAATTTCAGTCAACTTTGTGCACATGACAGCAATTTTTGGTAAAGCAATGGGGCTTGTTGGATAGTAAACCCCGGATAAACTAGTTGTGCAAGATTTAAAAATTTGAAGAACCTCCGTAACGATCTCAATCAATAACCAGTTTCTAGGATCGTACGGTGCACATTTACCCCTATTTGACAAAATTTGATGAAACGCAATTAACGATTGTTTTTGTTGGATGGCTTTCTCAAACATTTCACAAGTCGAGTTCCATCTTGTTGGACAATCCCAATTAGGCCCCAACCATTGACAGTTAGCTTCTTCACAAAATTTTTTGTATCTTGAAAATGTTGAATTGTTGCTAAAAACATCTCGTAACATTCTTTTAAAATTGTTTCTTTGCGTTTCGATCACGTTTAACCCATCTTGCACGGCCAAGTTGATAATATGTGCAATGCATCGGCTATGAAAAAACGCTCCATCACAGATAGGTTTATACTTTAATTTTAAATGGCCAACCGCGGCCGTATTGTTGGACGCGTTATCAAACGATATTGAAAAGATTTTATCTTCAATCTTGTATTGTCGAATGACTTTATCCAAGAGTTTAAAAATATTTCTACCCGTGTGCGGGTAATCAAACAATTGAAACGCAACGGTTCGTTTCATCATTTGCCACGACCGGGGGTCAACCCAATGAGCCGTCACACAAATGTATGAGTCGGGCGAACCATTAGGTACCGACCACACATCCGTTGTTAAGTTCACACCAGTTTGTAAGTTTGAAAAGTATGAAATTAGTTCGGACTTAGCGTTTTTCCATGCTTTAAGACAATCTCTTCTAAGGGTCGAACGACTTACGTGTTGGTAGCGTGGTTGAACATACTTTTGCATCATCTCCGTGAATTGAGGGTTGTCGAAGTGGTTGAAAGGAAGTGATTGTTGAATCACAAAGTTGCCAAACTGTTGACGTACCGCTTCAAGGTCGTACGTAAACACCGTTCCTTGATTCGTCATCTCCGGCTGCGAACTACTTCCGGATTCGTCCTTCAAGACCTTGCAAGAGGGCTTTTCTACATGAGCTCTTAAACTGGAGTTTGCTTCTTTGTTATAAAACTTCAAACAATGTTTGCATCTAGCTTTTTGGGTTCCGTTAGACATTTCGCATAGGTCGAAATGTTGCCAAATATCTTGGTTTCGTTTCGTGGGGATGACCCGAACGACGGTTTCTCCCGTGTTCGAGGCACCCATGTTGACCGATGAAGCAGCACTTTGGGAGGCCATGATAATCGACTACGAATTAAGAGTGGTATACTCGAGTATGAAATAAACGACTACGAAAGAAGAGCGTTTGGAGTTGTATAATCGCGTATGAAATAAACGTTTAGAGCGTTTGGAGTTGTATAATCAAGTGTGATCTAACCAATACCCAACCTAAACTATATATAGATGTTTGTGGGGGTAAAATGGTAAAAAAACAAAAAAAAAACGGCTAAAAAACGGTCAAAAAAAAAAAAAAAACGGCTATAAAGCCGTTTGGTAACGTTCGAAAACCGGTTTAACCGGTTAACCGGTTATTAAAAAACCGGTTAACCGGTTTTTTTTATAACGGTAATAAACCGGTTATTTTAAAAACCGGTTAACCGGTTTTTTAATAACCGGTTATTTAAAAAAACCGGTTTTTTTTATAACCGGTTATAAAACCGGTTTTGGCTCCAAAACGTATAACCGATACGTAAACCGGTTACGTAAACCGGTCAAACCGGTTTTTAAAAAAACCGGTTTTTAAAAAACCGGTTTCCGGTTGAACCGGCCAAACCGGTTCCGTAACCGGTTTTTTTGAACACCTCTACATGTAACCTAGTAAATAACATTTGAACATTAAAAAATATATACTTAAAATTTTGTTTAAACTATTTAAAAAATATCTTTCTATTAGAAGATCCGAGTATATGGATAAAAAACACTTTCATGTGTTTTTATCAATACTTATTATTGATGATTATTTTATCTAATATTAATCTAAGTTTAGATCTATAGTCTCAATTAGGGGTGCTCAGTAGAATCGAACTCGAATAATTGGTCATTCGATTCGACTCGCATTCGGGACGGTTTGAATTCGATTCAGTTTGAACTCGATTTTAGTAATCGAATATGAGTTTATAATTATAAATTCGTATTCGATTCGAAATTCAAATTCAAATTATACATTTTATTTTATTATATATATATACATACTTATGAAAAGATTAACTACATAAATCTTTTGAGTTATAAAGATTAAAATAAAAAGTTATCATTTTGGTTAATAATAAATGTAATTGGACATTGATACCTTTTAATGATTTATTTATTTTATAAACTAGTACTTTTTGTTGTTAAAAAACTCAAATTTTTAGTGGTTTTGAAATTGGAATATATTTTTCTAACTGAATTCGAATAGATTCGAATTCGATTCTAACTTCATTTTCGAATCAAATTTGTCGAATCTATTTCGAATTCGAATCCAGCTTCAAAATTTCAAAATTCGAATAATTCGATTCGCATATTCGAAATTCGATTCAACACCCCTGGTCTCAATGAGTTTTAATATTATCGAAATCTGATTTTTTATTTAATAACTTATAGCAACACTGCAACAGATATTTATAACGGTGAGATTTTATAAGTGATTTTATTAAGAATATAGGAATATCCTTTCAAATCAGGAATATTCTCCAAGTATGTTTATTATTGAACAGCTTTTTTTTAGATTTAACAAGTTGTATGAATTATTCAATAAATGTTTTAACTTTCAATGAATTTAATCACTAAAAAAATTAAAAGAAAATCCCTCTTTTCGTGAATGCAAAACTGCAGAAGTACAATATTTTTATGGCTCAAATGGGTTGTGCAGCAATTGGTGTGTTAGCCTTCTCATTTTTGGGTCCGGGTTGGCTCGCTAGGAGCACCGCCCTCTCGGCCTCACTAGCATTCATGATCTATTTCCGTGCAATTCATCCACCGGGTATGTACGCGACGGGCACTTTTGTAATTTAACAAACATAAAAACATTTAAGTTAAATGAACTTTTATAATGGATTAATTGTTCAAAGTCCATGCAGCTGCAAGTTTGCCTTTGCTATTTATTGATGGGGCCAAGTTTCACCAATTGAAGTTTTGGTATGTTTTGTTCCCCGGTGCAGCCGGATGCCTTCTTCTCTGTTTGATAGTAAGTTTCCCAAAAGAGGTTGGACAATGGACAGGTTGGGGAATGGGTAATAATGTGTATTTTTTCATACGGGTCGGGTTGAGTTTGCCCAGAACTAGAGGTTGGAAAATGAACCCAGCGAACTTGAGTTTAGTTTGGGTTCAGCTTGTTTATTATTTATTATTTTTTTCGTTAAGTATTTATATAAATCGTTTGCCTTTGCTATTAATCGTTTTTTCTATCACCTAAATCGTTTACACCTCCAGAATGCTTTTTGTCCAATTTTCTAGAATTTTTCAAAAAAGCAATTATTGAATATTTGAATTTGATATTATTTTTATTTATTTGTTTATTTTTTCAATTTTGCAGCAAGAAGTAGTGTGTTACTTGAAAGATAATGTCAAGTTCTAAGTGAAGTCATGGAAATGAAGGATATTCGTGCGCTTTGTCCTCTTGTGAATCATTTTTCAGGACACGGTGAGGGAACTGTATATGACAGATCATCTTTGTAAGAATTTAATATATATTATTACAAACTTCTAAAATATTCTCTTGATTTTATATAACTGAAACAAATGGAAGAATCAGTGGAGGATTGAAGCAATAGAAAAATGGGCATAGTTTGTCTAGAATATTAGATTTTGAAAAGGATTTCAAGTTGGGTCAAGAACAATAAACTTAGAAGGGTAGAGTTGTCATAATTTTTTTTTATTTAAGTAGGGATATATATGGTATTTAAAATATGGTGTGTGTAATCTAGAGAGAACTAGAGAAGTACTAAATAATTATTTTTAACTTGTTTTAGAAAATAATATTTTACAATATTTTTTCCTCCTTCTAACAAGATGATATTGTTCCTTAAAAAAACTGTCGATGTAATGCATATGCACATTAATGTGTATTGCATATATAAAATAGTCTTTTATTGCATATAATACAACACAAATGCATTATATAATACACACTATTGAATATATATAAATAAAACACTCATAATTCTATGCAAAACACATTATCGCATATATGTAATAAATAGTAATGCACATATGCACTATATCGATTTTTATTTATTTTTGTATATAATATAACACTATTACAAATATACAATAAAAACAACTGTATATATGCTATTCAACAGCATTTCAGATACCAAAATACACACTATTGCACAATGTATTATATTAAAGTCGTATTGCATATATGCATTACAATGAATTTTTTCTTTAATTTATTTTTATTTATTTTTTTTATAGTTTTTTTATGGAGAAAAATAACAACATATAAGAAGGATGAAAGAAAAATAATTTTAAAATTATTTTTTTTATTAAATTAAAAATACTTCATTATTAGTTCTCGAGTTCTCTCTCTAAGGAGAAGTTCTCTCTTAATCTTTTCTATGTATATATATTGTAAGTCCTTAGAACTAGTCTTTCAATGTGATCCCAAATGATCTCGATGTTAAGCGAAAATTAACAAAAGATTATTCAAAGTAAAAAACGATTAAACACACGTGGAATGCTTCAAAACACACGTATTATTACGTCTGGTGCTTAAGAACTACGTTACACACGATCTCGTTCACCAACGTTATGAACGACAACCCCCAAACACCTAAATACATTGTATATATAGGTACTACCCCCTAGCCCAACATAAGCCAAAAGCCCAAGTTCACATACGGGCCCAAAACAAGATATAAACAAGCCTAAAACTAAAGTACAAACAAAACTAATGTAAGCCTAACAATCTCCCCCTTGGTTTGTATCTTCATCTTCAATCATGCTCAAGAATGTCGGTATCTACCTCCTTATATGCACCATCCCATAGACCTGTTCTGATGATCGAACCCACCATGCTTGTATATTCTTTAGCAGCTGGCTCAAACAACGAATCAACCATGATTTGAAAGTTGCTTAAAGTCTTGATGTCCTTCTCGCCAAACTTCAATAAATCACGTGGATCGACGAATATGAATTGCCCTCGTTTTGGACGAACAATGACTGTTGCAGTTTCCCCGTCATATGTCCATAATTTCATCTCATCCAATGCACCGTCGAGAATTCTGGTAGATAGCGGAATATGACTTGCTTTCTTTGTTGCTGGCCACATGAAGTTTACCATTGTCTTACCTGTTGTAACATCCTAAAAATTTTAATGATGAATAAAGGAAGTTATGTTTAGTGATTTCGCGTAATTAATTAGTATCGGGTAGGGAGCGGGTCTTGGACGTGGATTAATTGAGATGGGTTAAATGAGAATGGGATTTCAGGGATATAAATACCCCCAACATCCCAAAAATATCTTCATTTATATCTATTTCTTCACACACTCAAAACACACACATTCTAACCGATCAAGATTCGAAGCCGAGACCCGAGATTTTGTTGATAGATCTGAGTTGGTAAGGTAAGAACAAATCCAACAAAGCTAATATTACTGAAAATGGTTAGGATTGGATGGGTTAACCGGACCCGAAACCCAAACTGCCCAAATCAGACCCCTGAAACGTCGATTTTAGGCCGATTTGATGGTTGGGATTTGTAGGCGCCGATCATACGATTCCGTGGGTACCAAAATCGAGTTATTTGGCTAAGGAACGAAGGATTTATGGGCAAACAGATCTGCAGCGCGATAACTTCGCCTGCAAGATTAAGTTCGCCTGATGAACTTCGCCTTCAAGCGTAACTTCGCCCTTAAACGTAACTTCGCCTAAGGATAACTTCGCTTGAAGCCAAGTTCGCCTAAGGTTTAACTTCGCCAACGGCCAAGTTCGCCTAAGGTTTAACTTCGCCTGAAGCCAAGTTCGCCTAAGGTTTAACTTCGCCTGAAGCCAAGTTCGCCCGAGGTTTAACTTCGCCTGAAGTGAAGTTCGTTTAGAAAATAAATTAAAAACGATAAGTAAAAGTAAGCTAATACTAGGCCACCAGATTAAATCAGGCGAGTATTGATACGTGTAACTTATACAGTCAGCCGAGCTCAGTTAAAGAAGGGATTTACAACTATCGGAGGAAGAAGCAGAATTCAGGTGAGTTTCTAGCCCCATTCCTTGTTATGTTTTCGGGGCTGTGTGCATACTCGATGTGAAGTGTGAATACACTTACCTTAAGTGGTAAGTGTATGCTATAGATGTTATACGAGGTATATATATTTTATAATGCTTGTCGGTACGTGAACGATCTTCGGATATTGCACGTATCGCCAAGGATAGTAAATTCCAAGTGGTTGATAGTGTGTATGAATGTTATGATGTAACTTGTTTATTACGTAAATACCGAACTGATATGAAGTGTGATATAGACAAGTAGAGGTAGAGCGTGTTAGAAGTGGCAAGAGTCTAGTAAGGGTGTTAGTGGCATAACGTGAGCGCGTGATAGGGAAAGCATGTACGTGCCATCGTTATTATGTGTGTATGATTGTTGATGTGACTTGCTTATTATGTAAATGATATGAAGCGTGTTGTAGACAAGTAGAGGTAGAGCGTGTTAAAAGTGGCAAGAGTCTAGTAAGAGTGTCAGTGGCATAACGATAGTACGTGGTAGGGTAAGCCTATACGTGCCGTCGTTATTTAAGTGGCAAAGTGGCATAACGTTTTACGTTATTAAAGTGGCACAGTGGCATAACGTTTTACGTTATTAAAGTGGCAAAGTGGCATAACGTTTTACGTTATTAAAGTGGCAAAGTGGCATAACGTTTTACGTTATTAAAGTGGCAAAGTGGCATAACGTTTTACGTTATTAAAAGTCGCAAAGTGGCATAACGTTATACGTTATTAAAGTGGCAAAGTGGCAAGGTGGTAGGTGTAAATAAGAGGCAAAGTGGTAAGTTAAGCAGGTTATGTGCGAAAGTGTGAATACACTTACCTTAAGTGGTAAGTGTATAAGATGTTATACAAGTAACTATTATGTAATGCTTGTCGGTACGTGAACGGTCTTCGGATATTGCACGTATCGTCAAGGAGAGTGATTGTCAAGTGGTTGTTAGTGTGTATGTATTCTATGATGCGACCTGCCTATTATGTAAATATTGTATTGGTATAAAGAGTGCTGTAGACAAGTAGTGGTAGAGTGTGATAGAAGTGGCAGAGTCTAGTAAGAGTGTTAGTGGCATGACGATAGTACGTGGTAGGGTAAGCCTATACGTGACTTCGTTATTTAGGTGGCATCAAGTGGCATATAGTGGCATAAGTGGCTTGATTAACTAGAACTCACTCAGCGTAGCTGACTTTTAGTATGCACGCAGGTGAGCTGATTATAGAGTTAGCATGAGGATGACACACGACATGGATTGAACGGCTGGCATCTGAAGAAAGAAGTAAAGATGTTTTAAATATAAAGTTTTGTGTTATGGTATCAAAGAAAAGATTTAATGTTTTGTAACAAATGATTGATGTTTTATATTCCGCGAAAAGTTTTAATAAACTCTGATTTGAAGAACTGTGTTTATGAGTAAATCCGACGCTAAAGTAGGGTCACCGGGTTCGGGGCCTTACAAGTTGGTATCAGAGCATATGTTCGAGAGATTTAAGCATCCCACATGCTTAGACTCGAACAGAGAATGGGATTTAAGTAAGAAAAGAAAGAAGATGCCAGTTCAAGAATGCCATGTGTCGCTCAAGCAAAAATCAGTAAAGGTAAAGTGTACGATTAAATGATATATGTTAATGAGAAAGGAAAGATGTGTGAACGATAAGGATAGAAGTAATTGATTGTTTGATTTGACTAACTGCTTAAGTAGAACCAGCACAAATAGACTCATAAAGGGAAGCGAATAGGACACGGAAAGCAACGTGATCAGCTAGTCACAGCTGGCCACTGTTATTACCTGTTAGCCTTGCTATCCTTGTACTAAATAGTTCCTTGAGTGATGATGTTTGTGTTGTCGGTACGAATTGTCTGAATGCATGTTAGTCATGATAAATTGTTGGGTTGTGATAGAGTGTCGACTTAGGCTTTAGCATTTAACATGATATAAGACAAAGCCTCTTGAAGATTGAAATGAGGCTTGGTACATCGAAGGCTTCATGGACAAGCTACCTTAAATAGCTAATACACATGACCACCATTCGATGACTGCAAAGTCGGAAGTAAGAAGAGTAACTCAGAAAACGAAGGCGATTCAATAAAACGTGTAAATATAAGAAACTTTCCTTTTATAGGAAATAAGTTAGGTTTCGGGGACGAAACCTCTTTAAGGGGGGAAGACTTGTAACATCCTAAAAATTTTAATGATGAATAAAGGAAGTTATGTTTAGTGATTTCGCGTAATTAATTAGTATCGGGTAGGGAGCGGGTCTTGGACGTGGATTAATTGAGATGGGTTAAATGAGAATGGGATTTCAGGGATATAAATACCCCCAACATCCCAAAAATATCTTCATTTATATCTATTTCTTCACACACTCAAAACACACACATTCTAACCGATCAAGATTCGAAGCCGAGACCCGAGATTTTGTTGATAGATCTGAGTTGGTAAGGTAAGAACAAATCCAACAAAGCTAATATTACTGAAAATGGTTAGGATTGGATGGGTTAACCGGACCCGAAACCCAAACTGCCCAAATCGGACCCCTGAAACGTCGATTTTAGGCCGATTTGATGGTTGGGATTTGTAGGCGCCGATCATACGATTCCGTGGGTACCAAAATCGAGTTATTTGGCTAAGGAACGAAGGATTTATGGGCAAACAGATCTGCAGCGCGATAACTTCGCCTGCAAGATTAAGTTCGCCTGATGAACTTCGCCTTCAAGCGTAACTTCGCCTTCAAGCGTAACTTCGCCTAAGGATAACTTCGCCTGAAGCCAAGTTCGCCTAAGGTTTAACTTCGCCTACGGCCAAGTTCGCCTAAGGTTTAACTTCGCCTGAAGCCAAGTTCGCCCGAGGTTTAACTTCGCCTGAAGTGAAGTTCGTTTAGAAAATAAATTAAAAACGATAAGTAAAAGTAAGCTAATACTAGGCCACCAGATTAAATCAGGCGAGTATTGATACGTGTAACTTATACAGTCAGCCGAGCTCAGTTAAAGAAGGGATTTACAACTATCGGAGGAAGAAGCAGAATTCAGGTGAGTTTCTAGCCCCATTCCTTGTTATGTTTTCGGGGCTGTGTGCATACTCGATGTGAAGTGTGAATACACTTACCTTAAGTGGTAAGTGTATGCTATAGATGTTATACGAGGTATATATATTTTATAATGCTTGTCGGTACGTGAACGATCTTCGGATATTGCACGTATCGCCAAGGATAGTAAATTCCAAGTGGTTGATAGTGTGTATGAATGTTATGATGTAACTTGTTTATTACGTAAATACCGAACTAATATGAAGTGTGATATAGACAAGTAGAGGTAGAGCGTGTTAGAAGTGGCAAGAGTCTAGTAAGGGTGTTAGTGGCATAACGTGAGCGCGTGATAGGGAAAGCCTGTACGTGCCATCGTTATTATGTGTGTATGATTGTTGATGTGACTTGCTTATTATGTAAATGATATGAAGCGTGTTGTAGACAAGTAGAGGTAGAGCGTGTTAAAAGTGGCAAGAGTCTAGTAAGAGTGTCAGTGGCATAACGATAGTACGTGGTAGGGTAAGCCTATACGTGCCGTCGTTATTTAAGTGGCAAAGTGGCATAACGTTTTACGTTATTAAAGTGGCAAAGTGGCATAACGTTTTACGTTATTAAAGTGGCAAAGTGGCATAACGTTTTACGTTATTAAAGTGGCAAAGTGGCATAACGTTTTACGTTATTAAAAGTGGCAAAGTGGCATAACGTTATACGTTATTAAAGTGGCAAAGTGGCAAAGTGGTAGGTGTAAATAAGAGGCTAAGTGGTAAGTTAAGCAGGTTATGTGCGAAAGTGTGAATACACTTACCTTAAGTGGTAAGTGTATAAGATGTTATACAAGTAACTATTATGTAATGCTTGTCGGTACGTGAACGGTCTTCGGATATTGCACGTATCGTCAAGAAGAGTGATTGTCAAGTGGTTGTTAGTGTGTATGTATTCTATGATGCGACCTGCCTATTATGTAAATATTGTATTGGTATAAAGAGTGCTGTAGACAAGTAGTGGTAGAGTGTGATAGAAGTGGCAGAGTCTAGTAAGAGTGTTAGTGGCATGACGATAGTACGTGGTAGGGTAAGCCTATACGTGACTTTGTTATTAAGGTGGCATCAAGTGGCATATAGTGGCATAAGTGGCTTGATTAACTAGAACTCATTCAGCGTAGCTGACTTTTAGTATGCACGCAGGTGAGCTGATTATAGAGTTAGCATGAGGATGACACACGGCATGGATTGAACGGCTGGCATCTGAAGAAAGAAGTAAAGATGTTTTAAATATAAAGTTTTGTGTTATGGTATCAAAGAAAAGATTTAATGTTTTGTAACAAATGATTGATGTTTTATATTCCGCGAAAAGTTTTAATAAACTCTGATTTGAAGAACTGTGTTTATGAGTAAATCCGACGCTAAAGTAGGGTCACCGGGTTCGGGGCCTTACACCTGTCTTTGGATCTCAGACTCATTTGGCTTTCTTCAAGAATGACTCAACGGTAGTCATATCAGGGAATCCTCTGCCAACTTGACTCCTTAGGATGTTCCAGAAGTCTATAACCTTCTTGTCATTGTTTGGATTGTGGAAGGGAGCATTAATCAGGTCACTAAGATCAACCTTCATCCGGGATCCAAAATCATTCATTTTCTTGTAATATTCAGTAGTCCCAGACCTTTTTTACACCCACCACATGGCTTTGTCAACATCAAAGCCCCAAGAGTCAAGACACAACCCCTGATCGATCACCGTATTTATCAGAAAAACCCTTTTGAAGTTCAAGAATAAACTTATCTGGCTAATCAGAAGATTCCACGTTCTGGTTCGAGTTCTTCATGATGAGAATCTTCTTTTGTAGCCTTTCAGATTGTTCAGCGGTTCTTGTAGGAGCAGCGAGATAATTTTCTAGTGTCTCAGAAACATCAATGGTTGAAGTAGGACGCATACTAGAACTGCCACCTTGACTTCCGACAGATATCTTTGTAGCAACGTCCTCACCACTTTTAAATTCATCTCCAAACTTATGAATAAACTTTTGTTGGAGGTCTAAGTACATAGAGGTGAGACAACCCGTGTTAGCTTGAAGTTCGTTGATCTTCAAATCTTTGTCAGCATTTCTAGCTTCAAGCTCTTGGATGCGTACATCCTTCACAACCGAGTCTCGCTCAAGCTCAAAGACTCGTCGTTGCAAGGACTGTACATCAACGGGTTCATCATCCAAAGTTGAAGCAGGACACACACTAGAACTGCCACCTTGACTTCCGGCAGGTATCTTTGTAGCAACGTCCTCACCACTTTTAAATTCATCTCCAAACTTATGAATACACTTTTGTTGGGGTCCAAGTACATAGAGGTGAGACCACCCATGTTAGCTTGAAGTTCGTTGATCTTCAAATCTTTGTCAGCATTGCTAGCTTCAAGCTCTTGGATGCGTACATCCTTCACAACCAAGTCTCGCTCAAGCTCAAAGACTCGTCGTTGCAAGGACTGTACATCAACGGGTTCATTATCCAAAGTCATCCCTTTTCCTTTAACCTGCAAAAATTTATCTTGCATTGCAAGAATGTGAGCAATCTTGTCAGCACTGCTGGAGCTTGACTGACCAATCTGTTTAGACGATCCCGACGGCTCGTCAGCAGACAGAATATCACTCTCAAACTCGAACTCATGAGCAATGTCATCAAAGATCTGTTCTTGAGTATGAGGTTCAACAGTAGGTGGACTTGTATCAACATGAGTCTCAGTTGGTTCCGACTCATGTTCTTGTTGTTGGCTAGTCGGTGTAGTTTTTGTAATCGGCACACCCGGTCGTGGATCTTTCTTTCTTTCTTCGCTTTCGTGGAATAAGATCGGTGGCTGGTTCTTCAGGAATATCTTCATCTGGTGTCGTAGTGACTGATTGAGGAGGTTTCAATGCAGTCGACTAGAGCTGATCTTTAAATTTCTCAAAATCTTTTAGTTGATCAGCAATAGGTACAATATCTTGTTCTTGGTGCTCTATCTCCATGTGTTGTAATGGAGAACTCTCTGGCTCATCATTATCAGAAATGGTTTCATACGAAGCAGTGAACCTTCAAACAGGTGTCATATGCTCATCAGCAATCGAGGCACTGACAGTAGTAGCCTCAGTCTTAGCAAACCTTCCAAACTTGACCAGTTTGTGAAGGCCTTTGTATACAACTTTTGATCCCTTTCTTGATTGCTTCATTAACCCAAATGTGTTGGGACCCATGCCTTTCAAATCGAGCGTCTCTACAGATTTGACAAGATCAGGATAGTGTGAGTCAAAGATCATCTGTAGAAACCTCGGATACATCATAAACATCTCCTTCTTCTTCCCTTTGAGGTTGCTCATAATCTCATCGAAAACAAATTTGTACTAATTGTAATTCCAGTCCATGACCAGAGCAACCACAACCGACATCTAAATGTGGCTGATCTCGTCTGAGCCCCCCTTCGTCCTGAGACACACATAAAGAACGTGTGAATCAAGAACCTCCCGTAAGGATGGAACAATTTCTTGATAGCTGGAGGGTAAGATCCTTCATATCTCATTCTTAGTGAAACTTCAGTAACGCATCTGTAGGGTATTTAGTCGGATAGTCAGGTTGATCGCCAAATAGTAAAACTTCACGAATGATGGCCTCTGAATGACGACCGACTTCTTTTGAATCTTAGAGTCAATTGTTACGACTCCCCCGGCACCCCATTGATTAATGGAGGCATTGTTCCAGAACTCCGTCACCATCCTCTTGCAGATAACATGAGTTTCTCGTATAGCGTGAAAAATCCTGCACGTGTTAAGCCCCACTATCATGGATTTGAATTCTTTGTGCACCATGGGTGGATCATATAAGCATCCGACTATATTGTGAGTATCTACAAACTTCAATGGTGCTTGAGCAGTCATTACTGCAACAAACAAGTCAAGTTAATATACCATTCAACTAACTTAGCAATTTCTCAATATTATGGGGATACAAATTTAATTTACAAGAGAACAAGGACCAAGAATGTTAATTTTAAGAAATATTGGCCATTCAATGTAAATTAATGTCAATTTAAGTTAGATTTCGATCCAAAGTGGAGTTTTCTATCCAAATGAAAGGATTTCGGTCCAAAACTGAGTTCTCTGTCCAAATTTACCGAGAACAAAAGTTCGCTGTCACTAAGAATAGGTTCTCGGTCAACAGATCTACCGAGAACACTTGATATACCAAATGAATTGGTGAGTTCATTGTTTGACCACAGTTTTCGGACAAATGACCCGAGAACCCTATATCTAAAGATCTATGAAGATCCCGGCCAGAAACTCTTGAGTTTTACCTCGAGCTACGCGCCATCTTCTTCAAAACAACAAAATCCTCCATTGATGTTACACCTGCAACCTTAATTACTCACGACATGGTTAATCCTACAATCTCACAGACATAATAATCTCCATTCTAAACAAATTTCATAGCAAGATTAACAACAATTTAAATGTCATGTAGTTATCATTTACAAGGAACCGAGAAACCCTTAATCAAGGTCCTTTTTGTTTACCTATTAATCAGCGATGATAACAAAGGAACTTGAAATATATAAGGATTAAAAGATATAATGACATAGAAGTTCAAGAGATTTTCCGTCCTGGAGAGAGATTGTGAATTTGTGAATTGAAAAATATGAGATAAATAATGCAGACAAATCTTTTTATATTTCAAAAACTTTCAAGTTGGGCCGAAAACCCGGATGGGCCGAGAACCAATTGTGAGCCAGGACCAGGATATCAAGTCCAATCCAATTATATATGGGTCACAAGGACTGAAAACAATTTTATACCCAACAAGGACTAGATCCATGGTTTTAAAAACCAATTCCTTATAGCATCCGTTTCGACAAGAATAATTAGGGGGTAAAATTAAGATAAAATAAAATAATGACTAGAACCAACAAATAAAACAAAATTTAATCATTCATTCTTCTTGTAATTCTAACAAACATTTGGGATCAGATTTCAGTTTCAACAAAAAATGCAACCTCTAAAGAAAAGATCCAAACGTGGAATCATATTGATTAAGATACTTTCACAATGATTCATGTTCAACATTATTATGACATAAAGAGACAGTTTGATAGCAGGTATAATACACTTAGCATGATTTTCATTGCCTCAGTGATATGAATTAGGTTCAATTTGGCATAAATCTTAGATGGACATCACTCATGAACCTGTGATGCCTCCTATCTCTTCTCAAAGCGTATTTGGTTTTCCCCAGATCAGCCCAATTTGACTCCAACCCCCTAGTGCTTGATCAAATGATTTTCTCTACAGAGATAAAAATTTAAGCTTCAAGGTTGAACGTTGGACTTACAAGCCATCCGGACTTACATGCCTTTCATACAGGGTGCTTAGGACTTATTTTCATGTCCCACCCTTGTAGTTCTAGTTTGACCCTTTAAGCTTTTGAAAAACTAGATTTAGTAACTAAATATTATATATATTACTCAAATTTTTTTTTTATTTTTTTATTTTATTATTTTTTTAAACAAAGACATAATATTTTGGAGATCAAGACACTAATGGGCTCGTGTATGACTAGGTAATTAATTTTCTGCCTATCATTCGGAGAGATATATCAAGAGACATGCACATTTCTTTGAAATGACTCTCCAAAGTAAGTTTAGCAGATTTACTTTATATCACTTTAACTTTTACGCATCATGGAAAGATACCATACAAATCAATGACTGTTCTAAAGCTTTTTAAGCCTAGTAACTTCACACGTTAGGCACACAAAATCAATTTTACTATTATTTTCCAAAGGTTGAATCAATTTTCATTTGAAAAAATTTTAAGCTTCTAAAAAGCTTTTAACTGAATAATCAAATCACTTCCCATAGAGTTACATAAGACCATTTTTAAACTCAGTCGCCCCAGTCACATTTAGCTCTCAGGTAAATGGCTATTTCGTATGTCTATAGATAGATAACATGACCAAACACATATATAGATACATGTTCCTCAAACTTAGAGTGACCGACATAATTTTAAGCGAAAGAATTAAAACCAACACACATCACAATCGCCCCATATGCTTTCAGTCTTTAGGTGAATGGCTATCCTGTATGTCTACAAGTAGATGACAGGACCAAACATATACAAGTATATGTCCTTTAAACTTGAGCAATCGACATAATTTTAAGCGTGAGTGATTTTTTTTATATTTTTTTTAAATAAAACACACACACACACACACTCTTTTTGAATTTTTTTAAGTTTCTCTCCCCTAAATTTGTGCAAAAATTTTAAAGAAAATGAAAATATTTATGGACAAATTTAACCTCAAGAAGACTCAATCGTCGAAACGAAGCATTTTAAGAAATCCCACAAGCACATTAAATCTGCCTATTCTGACCAATTTTGTAAATAAGCCCGCTACATTATTATCAGTGTGAACTTGCTCAAGACGAATCAATTTCCGGTCGTAACAGTCACGAATAAAATGAATTTTAATGTCAATGTGCTTGGTTTTCGAATGCTGGACATGATTTTTAACAATAGCAATAGCAACATCATTATCCCAAAAGATTGGGGTGTCAAGAAATTCCAAACCGTAATCCATCAATTGATGTTGCATCCAAATAACGTGTGAGCAGCAAGGTGACGCAACAACATATTCAGCCTCGGCAGTGGACGTGGACACCGTTTGTTGTTTCTTGCACTGCCATGAAATGAGCCGATCACCCAAGAATTGACAACTAGCAGATGTGGATTTCCTGTGAATATCATCTCAACCATAATTGCTATCAATAAAAGCATAAATCAAAATCTGAGTTCTTGGGATACCAAAGACCTAGCTTCGGTTGCACTTTTAGATATCTAAAAATACGTTTAACAGCAATAGAATGAGAAAGTTTAAGGTTAGCCTGGAAACGGGCGCATTAGCAGACAACAAACATGATGTCAGGGCGACTAGCGGTAAGATACATCAGGGATCCAATCATTGATTGATAGTATGTTTGATCTACGGGATTCCCTTTAGGATCAGAAGATAGAAGAGGTCTTTCTGCCATAGGAGTTGTTGTGCTCTTAGAATCTTGAAATTCGAACTTTGCTAGCATGTCTTCAACATACTTTCCTTGATGCTGCAAGATTCCCGTCGAACTCTGACGAACTTGTAAACCCAGAAAAGTCGTCATCTCCCCCAACGAACTCATTTCAAATCTTATTTTCATCACCTCTTCAAATTTAGAACATAGTGCAGCACTAGTAGACCCGAAGATGATGTTATCCACATATATCTGAACCATAATCAAATCTTTCCCAACAGTTTTAAGAAACAGAGTCTGATCAATGGTTCAGCTCTTGTAACCATGGCCCAGTCATCAAAGTTGCATACCACACCCGAGGTGCTTGATGAAGACCATACAATGCTTTATCCAACTTGTAAACATGAGTTGGATTCTTTGAGTCTACAAACGCGGGTGGCTGATCCACATAAATCTCTTCCTTAACTTCACCGTACAGAAACGTTGTCTTGATATCCATCTGATAAACTGTGAATCCCATGTAGGAAGCATATGCCAGAAAAATCCGAATGGCCTCGAGTCGAGCCACCGGAGCATACACTTCAGTGTAGTCTAAGCCTTCAACCTGACGAAAACCACGCACAACGAGCCATGCTTTATTTTGAACAATGACCCCCATATCATCTTGCTTGTTGCGGAAAACCCATATTGTATCTAACGCTTTCTTTCCAACAGATAGCACGACCAATCTCCAAACTTTGAGCTTATCAAACTGATTTAATTCCTCATGCTTGACATCCACCCAGCTTGGCTCTTGTAGAGCAATATCCACTAACGTAGGCTCTATCTAAGAGATGAAACAAGAAAACAAACAACTGTTGATGTGTCCGGTCTGGCTTCTGGTGGACGCGCCTGTTTCAAGAGGACCTATGGCATTGTCAATTGGATGGTCTCGTTGAATTCTTGACGGAATTGAATGCCCGGGAACCAAACTAGTGGAAGGTAAGTTTGATAGATCTTCAAGGATTTCTGTGAGAGGGTTCTTCCATCCAGATGTCGTCGTACTGTGTGAGTAAGAGGTACTGGCAATGTATTCATTAGGTATTACATCTGGGAACAGAGTGCTTCCAAAGACACAGTTTCGGTGACTTCTTCTTGTTGATTGTCTGAAAATGTCCGAGTGGTATCCAGTGATGCTAAAGGATCAATACCCAGCACTGGAGATATGTGAGAATCAGTAACTTTTCTTCCTCATCAATAGAGTTTGAGACATTAGCACAGGCTTAAAGAGTTCATTATAATTGAATAACTAATCAGGGCCAGCACGAGTATCAGTCTCATTTTCTTCCAGCCAACACACGTCATACGATTCCTCTATCTGCTTAGTTGACGTGTTGTAGATCCTGTAGGCAGTACGTTCAGCATAGCAGAGAAAGTAACAGTCATCGGCTTTGGCCCCAAACTTTGGAGTCGATTCAAGATTCAGCAGAGTAAATGGACAACCAAACGCCAGAAAATGAGCAACTGTGGGCTTGTGACCATAGACAAACTCATATGGAGTCTTCATTTGAGATTTGTTGATCAACGCTCAATTTTGAACATAGCATACCGTGTTAACAGCCTCTGCCCAGAAAAACAATGGCAACTTTGAAACACATAACATAGTTCTTGCTGCCTCAATCAGAGTTCTGTTCCTCCTTTCAGCAACATCATTTTGTTGCGGTGTTCGTGCTGAGTTGTACTGTCGAAGCACCCCCTTTCGGCACAAAAGTAGTTTAGTGTTGAGTTCTTGAATTTCGTGCCATTGTCACATCGAATACCCTTCAGCTTTAAGTTGAGTTAATTCTCCATAAGCACGGTGAAGCATTTAATCAATTATGCAGTTTCACTCTTATTTAATCATCTGTTGGCTTTATGATGATCAACTCAAGTTGTTTGTGGTGAAGAGGTATCAGAAAAACACCCAAGTGAAAAGTGAGTAATCATCAGTAATAACAAGAGAATAAGAGCTGCAAGAAAGACTCAAAACATGAACGGGACCGAACAGATCCATATGCAGCAATTGAAAAACTGATGAAATGGTGTTAATGAGTTTTGGCTTGTGAGATTTATGACTGTGTTTACCCAAGTCACAAGACACACATTTTTCAATAGTAACAAAATCTTTGATAGGTAAACCACGCTCCAAATCGTTTTTAGTAAGACGATTTAGGTTTTTAATGTTTGCATGACCAAGACGACGATGCCAAAGCATGACATTATGTTCTGACACTTTTGAAAACAAGCAGATTATTTCATCAGGAACATTTTTATTCATGTCGATCACATAAGCATTATCTTTTTTCTGTGATCTAACAAGTGTCACACCCCAACCTACGGCGGAAATGCCGAGGCGTGAACTGATTGTCACAGCTCACAAGGTTACTATCTTGCAACATTATAAGTTACAATATCTATTTAATAATTTCAAATAAAACAATTACAATTAAGTACATCAAGTATAACAAAATTACAACAATGATTAATTAAGTTTGTATCCCAAAAAGCATCTCTACGTGATCTTCATCTTGCTAAACAACAAAGCTGATAACTTGCAAATGCGTACAAAATATATATATTTGTCAACAACACATGTTGAGTGAGTAGATTCACCAGTTTTGACACAAACAAAATGATAATATATAATGATATAAATAATAGAGTAAAAATAAGAAAAACTGTTATCTGTGAGTATAAACAATGAAAGTGTTAAGCAAGTAATGAGTGTCGATGAAACCATTGCCAATGCGATCGGGCTCCGGCCACTACGACGGTCGTATGATCATACTATAATGAGATTATTTTGGACCTCTCCGAATGCGATTCAAGTAAGCAAGTAAGCAAATAGCAAGTAACAAACAATCATTCAATTGATACACAACACAAAGATCACAGTTTGCGTTTGAAAAATAATAAGATAAATAATTTGATAAATGGTACGCAAGTGTCCCCAAAACGGTTAAAATAAGTAAAAGAGGGGAGTGAAATACTCACCTGATCGGATGAACGAAATGTAAGTGAAGAGGATGTGAGAAAGATAATTCGGGATATATCGTCAAAGATTCCTATTTAATAATGGCAATATGAATTAATTATAAAAATATATAACATGATCTAATGACTTGAGATTTTAAAGGTGAATCGAATTAGTTAGGTATTAGAATACTTATTAATTGATCGATAGATTTCTATACTAATTATTATTGCAAAGAGTAATATTATTGTTTCACATTTATTTATTAAAGTCATTATTTTTAATATTTATAGAATTACCCTTGTTTACTTTATATGAAAAATATGTAATCAAGTTTATAAACTAATAATTTAGATAACTAAGTTTGATGTGAAATACACTTATAATTATCTGAATAAATAAAATAGTAATGTATAAATAAGTAAATAGTTATAATAATAATAATGTATAATTAATTAAATGTAATAATATATAAATATATATTATGTTTAAATCTTTTAAATTAAATCTATTTAATACGTTTAATATATATATATATATATATATATATATATATATATATATATATATATATATATATATATTAAATAAATAAAAGTAAGTTTACGTAGATGTTCAATGACAAGAATCGTAAATGATGGTCTCGGTTAACAATTTGGTATTTATTACTAATAATAGATAATTAATAAACTATAAAAAAAACAATTAATAAAAATAAATATCAAAAACCGCCTCTGCCCGGATTCGAACCCGGGTAGAAGGCCGATTCACGAGAACAACGCCAACACACACCCACCAACTGAACTGGGTGTTCAATTGAGTAAAACATGAAAAATAAATCTTATGTCCAGTAAGTGTAGAAACCCCCCAATTTGATAATAAACCCTAGAAATCCCAATTGATTAATCCATTAACAGTTGGGATAATTCACGTTAGGGTTAACGTTTACAGATGACGAATTGAAATATCAAATTAATTACCTTAAACGATTTTGTAACGATGTCTAACTGTTCGCTAATGCCGTCGGCCAAAGTTTGCTCGAGATCGGGTATATAGAGGTCGTTATACAGAAATTAAACATAGGGGTTTTGGACGCGAGATCAGGAAAGAGATGTAGGCTTGTTTAATATAATTCTTATTAACTGTTAATGGTATAAACGGATCATGGTTCTGACGGGTTAGCTATATGTGTTAATACCTATCAAATTGATTGAGTTTTCATAATTAGATTGTCGGTGAGGTTCAATTTACGCGCATAAATGATTCCCTGTGATCCATTCCATGTATAAGACGAAGATTAAGCTTAAAGAAGGCAACTGGGTCGCGGATCTGGGTCAAATACGGGTCTGGGTTAGTTAAAGAGTTTGGTGAAATGGGTCTGGGTTATTATATTTATCATATATTAATATCTCACAATTGCAAATTAGTCCCTGAAGTTATTGAGTGGGCACAAAAAGAGGTAATACTTGTAGTTTGAGTTAAAATCGCCATAAAGTGAAAGTTGTAAATATATAGATTAAATAATTAAATAAAGAAGATTATAAAAATTAGATTTTTCAATAAACGCGATAATATTATTGATAAAATTTACCGAATATAAAGCGGGTCGGGTAACGGATATAAATTATAAGTTTGAAAACCGGACTTGTTACAACAAGAAGCCAATCCTCTGGTATGATGATACCAGGTTTTAAAATCAGGCACTCTTTTTCGTAAAGTGGGTTGAAAAACCTTTATCACAGATCCGTGAGATACTCAGCAGACTATGTTTCAACTCAGGAACAAAATTAACATTTCAAACTTTAGAACACCATTACTTACAGTACCCTTTTGAGTAATTTTCCGTTTCTCTCCTCCCGCAAAGGAAACATACCCACAGTTAAAGATTTAAATGCCGTGTAGTTGGGAGATGTCTCATGTCATGTGCCTGGAACAACCACTATCAACATACCAAGGTCTGATGATATTCCTTAATCGTTGTTCCTGCACGATGTGCGAGATCATTTAGTTTTTGGTACCCTGTCCATAGTAAAACTGGGTGAACCTGGTTTATCTAAACTTTTCACAAGTTGCCATGACATGTCTTCCCGATTGTCTAATATAGAATTTAATGACTTGATCACCGGAGATTTAGGCAGCCATTCATATCTAGTTTTAAAAGATTTATTGTTGCTTGTATGAATGGATGACTTAATCTCTGGTTTGCGAGCGAGGGACACAGAAGTCTTTGTCTTCCTAACTTGATTCGGTCCAGAAACCGAGTTAGCTCTTGAGACCGAATCACAGTTTCTATCACCTTTTTGAAACGTGTTAGGCTTGGTCTGATGAGGACTAAACCTACCAACTTTGTTTCTTTTCTAGTCACTGTCAAAGGAATTTGCCTTATAATACCTTGATTCTCCTTGATGGGTATTTCGAGGCATATACCTTTGATAATGTCCATAATATGGAACATATGGAAGGTGTGGACAATCTCTAGAAATATGACTAGTAGTGCCACAATTAAAACATGTTTGACGTTTTATGTGGAATTCATTGTGGTCAACTCCTTGTCTGAACCTGTTGTGTGAGCTAGTTTGCTTTACTTTGCGTTTACCACTTGATTTATTGCTTGATTTGTCACAATTTTGAACATTTGAGCTTCCTTCTTTAACAAATTTAAGTGATGAACATTTATTATGATTTTTATTTTTATCAGATTTATTAGATTTATTCAAAAACACACCACCAGATTTCAAACTTTTAAAGGAATCAACCACACAATTGTCTTTTCTCTTAAAAGTAAAGCCCACAAAAACATTTCAAGTCATAGAATTCAAAGCAGGTAAATCTAAAGAAACATGAGAATTAAAGTCTTTATTATTCAAAACAAGCAAATCATCATCCTCATCAGTCCAATCCTCGACAATTACTTCATCTGCACGTGAAGTAAACACATTAGTCTCATTCACCCCTGAGGTTGATTCAGTGGATTTCACCGAGTCAAGATCGCCTTTGCTATTTCCAGCTAGTTTACCATACCGCATGTTTTGAAACTTTTCTTCCTGCTCTTTGGTAATAGGAAATGCAGTGTAGTTGTTATTATATGGAGGAGGTACACTATTGTACCCTATGCCTTCACCGGCGTTTTCTTTCCACCATAATTGACTTTCAATCATGGAGTTAAAAACAGTACTGGAGCCTTCGAATTTCTTAAAATCCAGTTCAGCTCTTTCAAATTTATTAGTCAAATTTACAATTTTTAGCTTAGAGGCTTCCAGTTCAGCATATAACTCAACAATTTTTTGTTTGACATCAAGGTGGTGACAGCATTTTATACTAAAATCAGATTGAAGTTTAGAAAAATCCATTTTCTGTGCTTCAATTTTATCTTTGAAAGCTTTTTCATTTTTCTTAAGATTGAAATTTTCAGATTTTATTCCTTCCATTTCTTTAAGCAAGTTACTATTATGGGATTTGTATAGATCTACTTTATTAACACAAGCATGAGAACATAATTAGGAACTTACCTCGGATGAGTTGGAAGGAGTTATGGCCATGAAATCAAGTTGAAGCTCCTTGACTTGTTCCTTAACAACATTTTCTTCTTCAACAATTTCAACACGAGCAAAGTTTGCAGTTTGATTGTTTATGCTGAGGGCTGCCATCTAATCATTCCAAGAGAATTGTTTAGCTACCAAACCTCTCTCACCCTCAGATGTACCTGCCTCATTTTCTCCTCTAGGATTTCCAATTTGAATCAACGCCCTTTCTCTGTTTCCTTCCTT
Organism: Bidens hawaiensis; assembly: GCF_021521415.1. NCBI lineage: Eukaryota > Viridiplantae > Streptophyta > Magnoliopsida > Asterales > Asteraceae > Bidens > Bidens hawaiensis. The sequence goes on from NW_027492188.1 coordinate 273,344, forward strand.
CGTTGGGTTAGCGCATTCACGAGCACTAAGGTATGAAGAACATGTGGTTGAAAAGAATTTGAAAGCTCGTTCTACTGCTTATCAAGTGAAGAAATTCATGGCCTCGAAGACGATAAAGGGTGGTATAGTCTCTTGGTTATATGATTATGAGCTGAAAGTTTGTATTGTCAAATGGCAACACGGCATACAATACTTTAAAAGTATAGCTGATGCTCTTACTTTACCAAGGTGAGATGTACGTACACTGGCTAACAGACCGTTCATGAATTGTGGTGAAAACTAGATGGCGGATTGGTTCTACATGCATTTGTTGCATCAGGTAAAACAAGGTTTTAAGATTTTCAAGCCATAGGTTCCTACGCGCAAGTATATCGATGAGATAGATCCGAGAAATGGCTGGAGGAAAATGATTCTTAATGTAAAGCCGCCTCACACGTTGAAGGAAGTTCATGTTAAAACTTTTCCGCAAAGTCTTTACAAGAAGTTTAATAGGTGGTACGACGATAATCATACTGGTGAAGCTGTGATCGTGCTGGGATATTGGATAAAGACGGAATTCATATGAGTAATCGATCCGATGTATTTGGCTAATTTACCTGAGTCTGATAATGACGCGATATTCAAAAATCAGATCAGACGGGCTGAAATTGAATATTATGATCTCGCTATGCCATTTCAACGCATGGTTCATGTTTAACATGCGCTCGGGATTCATAATTGTGCTGAGAGAAAAGACAAAGTGCATCAAATGATCAAGACAAATAGAACGAGACGAGGGGGGGTTTGTTAGTACATGGTTGTCATCTCGGTCTTCGTATAATTGTATTTGGTCTTAGTTAATGTATAAGGGTATATTAGTAATTATCCTAAGTACATTCGTCATTTAAATGACACATTCGTTAGAGTAGTTAATAACGATTGTCCTCATTCGTATCTATTTTGGTCCATTAGTTAGGATTGTTAACGAATGAGGACAACTAATGTGTTGTTCGTTGGTCTGAAAGTATTAGCTTAACTTCTGATGACAAATGAAGCTCCTTTGTTATGGCATGTATAACGAATGGCTTCATCGTCTATATATAACTCTATGGTATTTATTAGTGGAAGCAGTTGTTATTATTCATCTTTGAGCCTTGTTATGCTACCAAAATACTATCTGATCGTCTAGCCTAACGTAATACAAGTGACCTAATCGTATAATCATATCAAGTAACTAGATCTTAATCGTATGTTGATCGTAATCAATCTGGATATTGTTTCTCACAATACTTTATCGACTTACGTGTTTATATTTTGTTAGCTCAGTGTTATATCTATTTAACCTATGATTTTTGAGTCCAATGTTTAGTCAAACTGATGTTCATGATCTTGATGTTTTTATTCATTACTTTGTGTTAATCTAGAGTTTCTCTCATTTCATTTTAACTTCAATAGTTTTCTTTATAACGTGTTAATCTCAATACCATTGTTTATTTCATTTTAAACCTCAATAACATCATTCGTTTTGTGCAAACTTCAATAGTTTCATTTATTTATTTAGAACTAATATTTCGGCGTTATACTTGACCTCAAGGGTTTGTTTATATATTTTGAGTCTTATAGTTCATTGTTCTTGATTTTCAAGTTTTCATATAATAATTTGTTTAATTTATTGTTTTTATCAAAACCCACACAATGGGACGTCTTGTGTAGATAATCCGACGATAAAGTTAATTATAGGTCTACACGTAATTATCAAATTCCTCGCACGGAAAACATAATAAGCACGGTTGTGTGCAATAAATCAGAACATGGAATGCCTTGGGAAAACGGGACAGATACAGTATGATAAGAACATGTTAGATACGCCGCTGGTACATCCTATATATAAGTATCCTTGTTATATTTCCTGTTTGTGGTGTCTTTCGGGCTATTCAAATATCGGTGTTATTTTTTTTATTTAATTACTTATATAAAAAATTGTTAAAACTTTTAACAACTCCGTGTACTAGTTGTTTTGTTTTAAATTTTTTACTTTTATATTATTTTCGGGACAAAATTTCTAAAAGCTGTGAATCCTATAACATTCGTTAATTTTCAAATCCGAAAACTCTAACTGTTTTAAATCTTTGGTTTTGTTTTTATTAATATATATATATATGTTTTATAATGTTATTAATTAATCTCTGAGAATCCACTGGTTTAATTTAATATGTTTAAGATCTAGTCTATGATATGAATTACGATTAGCATTTGGTGATTATGTTAATTGTGTGTAGATTACCTTCATATGTTTTGAGAGAGTATTTGAACATAGTAACTATTATAATTTACAATACATTACATGGTATATCATTTGTTACCACACATTTTTTTCATTCGTTAACATTCGCTAATGAATGAACCTTATACGTTAACAATCATTCGTTAACATATATCTAATGAACGCGGACAAATTAAACGGGTCTCATTCGTTAAAAAGGCCTAACAAATGAACCTTACATTAATGACCAAAATACCCCTAATACTATTGACCAATATACTTTATACAAAGACCTAGATGTAAACCGTGTATTAACAAACTCCCCCTCGTCTCGAGCTCTTTGTCTTTCAAAGCTTGAATCTTTTGGTCTTCCAATACGCAAAACTATGAATTCCAAATGCATAGCAAACGCGTACAACACGTTCGAATTGCATTGCTTGTTCATTGTCACTGACATCCACACACCTGATCCAGTTCTTGTAAAGAACTTCATTGTCGGACTCAGATAAGTTACCAACCACATCAGGTCAATTACTTATAAAAACTCCGTCTTCAAACCCGAACCAGTTACGGACTCGCCGGTTTTGTTGTCGTAGTACCACTTGTTGAATTTCTTATAAAGACATTGGAGAAAAGTCTTTTCAGGAATTTTCTTTAACGTCGGTTGCCGCTTTACGTTGAGCACAAGCTTAATCCACCCAGTGTGCTGATCTATTTCATCCACATATCTTCGTGTTGGCATATGTGGCTTGAAGAACTTGAAACAATACTTTACTTCGTTCAAAATATGCCTATAGAACCAATTCTCCATTTGATTTTCACAACGGTTAATGAATGGTCTATTGGCAAGTATACGAATATCCCACCTCGGTAGCGAAAGAACATTAGCAATACTTTGAAAGTATTGAATGCCGTGCTCCGAGTCGTACAATCACGAAACAATGTCACCTTTAATAGTCTTTGTTGCAATGAAGTTCTTAATTTTTAGCCTTCGATTCGTTGTAATTTTCTTGTTCAGCATATCTCAGAACCTCGATCATCTTGTTAATCTGAGAAACCGTGCATGATTGATTAAGAGATATGATTTACGATTAGATTTACGTTACTGGGTGTACTTTGTGTATTGAGAGATTAGTTGAACAACATAACAGTACTCAAACGATATTAATATGACCTAACTATTAACTCAATACTTACTGGGCGTTTATAGACGATGACCTCATTCGTTATACAAGCCATAACAAATGAGCCTCATTCGCTATCATGCGTTAACATCCATACGTTATACTAACGAATAAGCACACTCGTTAACAAGTCTAATGAATGAACCCGAATAAACATGCAGGGCCACATTCGTTATTAGCTACTCTAACGAATGTATCTTACATTAGCGAATGTGCATTATACAATTACCAAAATACCCCTTATTCTTTATACGAAGACCAAATACATGAAACAACGACCAAGACGCACAAAACGTGTAACAACAAACTCCCCTCATCTAGTGCTCTTTGTCTTCATGGATTGAATCTTTTGGTATACTAGTTCGCACAACTTTGAAACCCCAACGCATGACATACACGGACCAATCGTTGGAATTGCATAGCAGATTCATTATCTCTGACATCCTCCCAACGAATCCAATTCTTGTACAAGACCTCGTTGTCAGATTCAGATATGTTAACCAACCACATCGGGTCGATTACTCTAACGAAATCAGGATTCAGCCCTGAACCCAACACTATCACATCTTTACTGGTTCGATTTTCGTAGTACCACATGTTGAATTTCTTGTAAAGACTTTGGGGAAAATTCTTCACATGAACTTTCTTTAAAGTACGTGGTGGTTTTAGCTTAAGCACCAACTTTCTCCAGCCCGTTCTCGGATCAATCTCATCGATGTACTTGCGTGTTGGAACTTTCCTTGTGCCACGTGGCATCTTCTTACCACATTGTTCCTCACCAATTCCCGCCTCTCACAAAACATATTTTCCAAACCGGGTATCCGACCATTTTATAGCCCACCACAGATTCCATTATCTTATCATCATCATCTTCATCATCATCCACGTCTCATCGTTACCGCCTTCCACCACAGATCCGGCCATATTCAAAGTCACCTTCCAGTTTCCTCTCCATCGCCATCAAAGAACATGCTCCTCGCCATTGTTACTATTCAATCGGAACTTTTATGTCGGTCGGTATGCCTTTCTTCGATTACTATCACAGTTTAATTTAATGTATTGTATTTATCTAAACAGTTGTTTAGCAAACATTATAGGTTTAGCCGATTTTGATTCCTGTGTGGATCTTTGCTCACAAACGAATCACTATCTTCAAAACCCTAAATCGTTATCCTTCTTTTTCTTGTGTGGATCTATGCTCAAAAACGAATTAGTATCTTCATGTTTTCAATCATCATTGTTCGATTACTTCAGGTATTTTAAAATTTCTTTGCAAATTTACATATATTGGTTTAGATCTGTTGTATTTCTGACTTTATTAATTATTAACTTTTGACATTTGCTTGTGATCTAGAGTTTGTTCCATATTTTTTATTAGAGTTTGTTTCATATTGTTGATTGTTATATGTTTTTGTTAAATTATATCGGTAGTTCCAAATATGATACATATGAACTCCAAAGTTGATGTGAATTATTGATTTGTAGTTAAAAGCATTTTTAATTATGTTTAACAATTCAACATATGAACCTGTAGTTTAACTTTCTTAATTGGGATTATTGTTATTCTACATTTCTACCTTCATTTATGTTAATTTTACAGAGGATAGATGGTACCCAGGCCATCTTGATTAGTGCATCATATTGCTCAAGAACATGTATTTCTTTCTTTTTGTTACTATAATAGTGCCTCTATTGTAACAATATTTTGTGGTTACAATAATACTTTGATTACAATAGTATAGTTTACGCATAACAATAAAAAATTTTTTATCACAGGCTACTTACAAATTTTTGTTATTTTCCTCATTTCTATGTTCTTGATTGCTATAAAAAGTTGATTTATATTTTTCAATCTTTTAATCATGTTTGATTCAACTTGCATATTATCGATAATTGTGTTAAGTAATGACTCGTGTTGTTTTTTTATTGGTGAGCATTCTGTGTTGTCTTACTTAAACGAATGTCTTCATGTTGTAATTGGTGAGCATCTCATGCATGCCTAAAGAACAAAAAAGTTATTTAAAAGGATTGTTTATTATAACTTGATGATGCAATAGCTAATTTGTTTTCTTCTTAAAATAACAGTCAAGATGATGATAAAGTGATTGTTGGAAGTGTTGCAGATCATATAATGATGATTAAGGCATCCACCAGATTGCTATCGATCTTCTATGATGATTTTAATTTTATCTGCAAGTATTACAGATCATATAATGTTGATACTAGTCTCCCCCGCTTTATATCAGGTATCATCACTTCCTGGTTCATGATCATATAATGCATATTTCAATTGTTCATATGGATAATTAGTATTAGTAGTAATGTAGTATAAAACAACTTAAATTGTTTATTAATTTAACAATGATTTTTGTCCTTAGTTGTGACATAATAATTTTAATAAAATCATAGTTAGAATAGAAAGTTGTACATCAATAGTATTTATTTTCAGAAATCAAATTTTGAATATTCTTGAAAATAATTATGGACGGTTAACCATATTTATTTGTTAAACCCGTTAATAAATTTTGGAATGTATTATTATAAATTGTATAGTGTTCATTTATTTTAAGCCAAAATGAATTCATTTAGATTTTATTTGAATTTAAGTAAGGAAGTTGTTTTAAATTAGTTTTCATTATGAAAAACAAGCATGTATATTTGTAAAGTTTTAAATAAAATGATTTCTCAAAATCAAATTACTTTCAGAAATCAAATTACATTATTTGACAAACTTTTAGTATTTTAAATTTCAACTTATTTTTGTTAACTTCATAATTTTTTTGACAATTTGGTTTAGTTATGGAATTTATTTTAAATATGTAATATCTTAAATTGATTGATTTATGCTCAAATCAAATTATTCTGTTACCAAAATACCATTAAACTCATTTAATGAGTGCGTATTATACTATTATATAATGTTATAAATACCATAATGTGATGTCAAATATATATATGAGACTTCTCTTCTCCTTTTTGTAGACTTATTTTCAGGCGGCCAGCATCCTAAAATCTAAGTTTTTTTTGTTTACGTATAATGCTAATTATACTTTGTTATTTCTTATTGAATACAAAACACAACTTAGGTAATTCTTTTATCAATGTATCTGATCATAGTAGCATGGAGCCAAAAAATTTGATTAAGCTGAGAGAACTTGATGCTACCAAAACAAACTATACGATCAAAGATAGAGTTCCTAGACTATGGAGAACACCAAACAACAAGAACCCTAACGAAATATGGTCAATTGAAATGATTTTAATGGATGAGGAGGTAAATATTTAACATCATTTTTTACCTTTTTCATATTAGCAATCATAACTAGATTAAACTTTCAGGGAACGAAGATTCAAGCAGGCGTCTTCATAAGTTACTTTGATAAGTTTGAAGAACATCTTCGAGAGAATGAGTGCTACTTCATCTTTAGGCCCACACTAGCTGATAATGACACAAAAATCAAGCATGTGGAGAATGGCCAGAAAATTTCTTTTCGTTGGCAAACATATCTTAAAAAATGCACCAACTTCCAAGGGTCCAAGTATGGTTTTGAATTCACTGGTTTTCGTTCTATTTTAGAAGACCCCCTACTTCAGTACACAAGAATCCGTTAGATACTAAATTATTTAATTTATTATTCACTTTTAATTGTTAAGAAATATTAAAATGCTAATGCTCTGACTTGAATTCAAACTAGATATTATTGGATATGTCTACAAATGCTATGAGGTGGAGAAGAAACCGGTAAGAGGTGGCAAAGAAGCCATCAAGATGGAAATCAAATTAGAAGATCTAGAGTGAGCTTTTCATGTTTATTTTTATTATTTTCATTCTTTCAAACTTATCCATATTTATGTTATCCATATCGACAATCTTACAGAGTTAGACATATAATAGTAACCTTGTGGGAGGAGTATTGCCAGCAAATGCTAAACTACATGGAAAAGAAGCAAGAACCGCATGTTTTCCTTATTCTTCAATTCGGAAATCTGCAAATTTACGGAAGTAATTAACAAATTTTTATCATTATTTCATTGTACCTCGTATAATTAACGAATTTATGTTTGTATCACAGAAAAGAGGACTATTTCTAATGTGTATGATGCGACATGGTTGTTTATATATGTTGATCCTTATAGTTCATTGTTTCTGATTTTCAAGTTTCCATATAAGAATTTATTTAATTTATTGTTTTTTATCAAAACCCACACAATGGGACGGCTTGTGTAGATAATCCGACGATAAAGTTAATTATAGGTCTAAACGTAATTATCAAATTCCTCGCACGGAAAACATAATAAGCACGATTGTGTGCAATAACTCAGAACATGGAATGCCTTGGGAAAACGGGACAAATACAGTATGATAAGAGCATGGTAGATACGCCGCTGGTACATCCTATATATAAGTATCCTTGTTATATTTCCCGTTTTTGGTGTCTTTCGGGCTATTCTAATATCGGTGTTATTTTTTTTTAATTACTTATATACAAAACTGTTAAAACTTTTAACAACTCCGTGTACTAGTTGTTTTGTTTTAAATTTTTACTTTTATATTATTTTCGGGATGAAATTTCTAAAAGTTGTGAATCCTGTAACATTCGTGAATTTTCAAATCCGAAAACTCTAACTGTTTTAAATCTATGGTTTTGTTTTTATTAATATATATATATATATATATATATATATATATATATATATATATATATATATATATATATATATATATATGTTTTATAATGTTATTAATTAATCTCTGAGAATCCACTGGTTTAATTTAATATGTTTAAGATCTAGTCTATGATATGAATTACGATTAGCATTTGGTGATTATGTTAATTGTGTGTAGATTACCTTACCTTTGTGTTGAGAGAGTATTTGAACATAGTAACTATTATAATTTAAAATACATTACATGGTATATACAGAAGACGAGCTCATTTGTTACCACACATTTTTTTCATTCGTTAACAATCATTTGTTAACATATATAACGAACGCGAACAACCTAAACGGGTCTCATTCGTTAGAAAGGCCTAACAAATGAACCTTACATTAATGACCAAAATACCCCTAATACTATTGACCAATATACTTTATACAAAGACCTAGATGTAAACCGTGTATTAACAAACTCCCCCTCATCTCAAGATCTTTGTCTTTCAAAGCTTGAATCTTTTGGTCTTCCAATCCGCACAACTATGAATTCCAAACGCATAGCAAACGCGTACAACACGTTCGAATTGCATTGCTTGTTCATTGTCACTGACATTTGCACACCAGATCCAGTTCTTGTAAAGAACTTCATTTTTGGACTCAGATAAGTTACAAACCACATCAGGTCAATTACTTATAAAAACTCCGTCTTCAAACACAAACCCAAACCAGTTACGGACTCGCCGGTTTTGTTGTCGTAGTTTGAATTTCTTATAAATACATTGGGGAAAAGTCTTTTCATGAACTTTCTTTAACGTCTGTTGCCGCTTTACGTTGAGCACAAGCTTCATCCACCCAGTGTGCTGATCTATTTCATTCACATATCTTTGTGTTGGCATATGTGGCTTGAAGAACTTGAAACAATACTTTAATTCGTTCAAAATATGCCTATAGAACCAATTCGCCATTTGATTTTCACAACGGTTCATGAATGGTCTATTGGCAAGCATAAGAACATCCCACCTCGGTAGCGAAAGAACATTAGCAATACTTTGAAAGTATTGAATGCCGTGCTCCGAGTCGTACAACCACGAAACAATATCACCTTTAATAGTCTTTGTTGCAATGAACTTCTTAATTTTTAGCCTTCAATTCGTTGTATTTTTCTTGTTCCGCATATCTCAGAACCTCGGTCATCTTGTTAATATGAGAAACCGTGTATGATTTATTAAGAGATATGATTTACGAATAGATTTACGTTACTGTGTGTACTTTGTGTATTGAGAGATCAGTTGAATAACATAACAGTACTCAAACAATAATAATAAGACCTAACTATTAACTCACTACTTACTGGGTATTTACAGACGATGACCTCATTCGTTATACAAGCCATAACAAATGAGCATCATTCGCTATCATACGTTAACATCCATACGTTATACTAACGAATAAGCACACTCGTTAACAAGTCTAATGAATGAACCCGAATAAACATGCAGGGCCACATTCGTTATTAGCTACTCTAACGAATGTGTCTTACATTAGAGAATGTGCATTATACAATTACCAAAATACCCCTTATTCTTTATACAAAGACCAAATACATAAAACAACGACCAAGATGCACAAAACGTGTAACAACAAACTCCCCTCATCTAGTGCTCTTTGTCTTCATGGCTTGAATCTTTTGGTATACTAGTTTGCAAAAATTTGAATCCCCAACGCATGACATACACGGACCACACGTTGGAATTGCATAGCAGATTAATTATCTCTGACATCCTCCCAAGGAATCCAATTCTTGTACAGGACCTCGTTGTCAGATTCAGATATGTTAACCAACCACATCGGGTCGATTACTCTAACGAAATCAGGATTCAGCCCTGAACCCAACACTATCACATCTTTACTGGTTCTATTTTCGTAGTACCACATGTTGAATTTCTTGTAAAGACTTTGGGGAAAATTCTTCCTTGAACCTTCTTTAAAGTACGTGGTGGTTTTAGCTTAAGCACCAACTTTCTCCAGCCCTTTCTCGAATCAATCTCGTCGATGTACTTGCGTGTTGGAACTTACGGCTTGAAGTACTTAAACCCATACTTTACCGCGTGTAGTAGATGCCGATAGAACCAATCGGCCATCTGGTTTTCACCATGAATGATGAATGGTCTTTTAGCCAATGTACGCACATCCCACCTCAACAGTGAAAGAACATCGGCAATACGTTTATAGTATTGGATGTCGTGCGACCATTTGATAGTGCAAAACTTCAGCTCCGATTCGTATAACCACGAGATATTTTCGCCTTTCCCCGTCTTCGAGGCAACAAATTTTTTCATCTGATAAGTTGTTGCAAGAGCTTTTAGCTGCTTATTTTCCCCGTTCAGCATACCTTAATACTTCAATGATCTTGTTCATCCTCGACTTGTTATGAGTGAACAAACCATCATCTGAAGTTCTCGTGTCAGCTTCACTTTCTTTACTCTTACCCTTATTTTTCTCACTTTCTTTTTCCAAACGCTCTTTGGCTGCTTGATAATGCTCAATAGTGAAAAATGGAATGCCTTCCTCGGTATTCGTACATGTGTACAAATCAGGATATTCCTCAGCCATCACGTCTTCAACCTCCCCAATTGGAATACTCGTATCAAATCTGACATTTGCATCATCCACGACCTCCCCATCATCCTCTTTCTCTAACTCATCCACGTCTTCCTCGTTCAAACCCAAAATAAAGGCGATTTGTTATTTTGTTAACGAGTGGTCAACAAACTCATCTTCTTCTATTTCATCCGCGTTCACCATACTCATCACAACACCTTTATCAAAATCCATAAATAAAATCATGTTTGCCTTAAAAGAGTCAATCGGTTGCACATTAGTGGTATCACGATACACCACCAACTGCTTTCCCGAATCAGCTTCAACACGAACACCAGATCCAGATGTACCAACACCTGGTTGTTGATCACCACTACCACCGGCTTCAGGGTATTTTTCATCATCAATATCCTTCAGTTTCATCAGCATATCATTTTTACATGCGAGCTGAAGGATAACTTCGTCTTGTTTCTTTATCTTCTCCACCCGAGCAGTAACTAGTGCTCTCAACTCCTGATTCTCGTGTTGTAAATATGATAGATGGCTTCCCATCTTATGTTAATCGGCACAAATTTGTTCTTGAAATAAATGATCAACCGTCATTTGATTCTCTTGCAAGTGTATCAAATTCAAAAACTGCATCATCTGTTGCAAGATCGGTAAGTTGAAAATTGTTGGATTGACGAGCTGCATATCACCTTCTGGGCGATTAAATGACATGAAGGTAAAGTCTGGTCGTTGAGTAGGACTTGTAGTTGCAAACTTTTGCTGAGGAGATGGCATCGGGGATAACATAGATTATGGAATCGATGCAAACCTTGGTTAAGTCGACATAATCGTAGACAATGTAACAACCGGGGTACTCATTGGAATAGTAACCGCCAGTTGTTGCCGAGTCGTTATATTAACCATTGGTTGTGGTTGGATTCAAAGATCTCAACCCCAGAACCTTATCGGGCACTCATCTTAGTAGGCATCTTAGTTTCAATTGCCTTTCCCTTTGCTTTACACTTACGTGCCGCAACCGCAGCACCCTGATCACCAGGACCACCATGTCCTCCATCACCATCATTTCCACCACCACCGTTCCTACCTTCACCACCTTCACGTTTAGAATCTGAATCGTCGTGGATCCAATGATCATTAGGTGGAGCTACATAATTAGCACGAGAGATATGACCAATAAGCCTTTCGAATCTTGGCTTGTTTCTATTTGTCTGACCACGATACGTCCTCAGCCGCCTGATCTTGTCCTCGTTCATATGCTCCAATATCAATAAATCTTTAGAATCCTCTGGATCTTTCACCATATTCGGCTCCAGATGATTAATCATCAGCTGTAGGAACCTCGGATACTTTAAAAATGTGTTCTTCACATAACTAGTAGCGCTATTCTCTTGAAGATGATAGAATATAAAATTAGAGAAGTTGAGTGGATTGTTTAGAACCAAAGCAACGAACGCCGATTGCAGCATAATGTGGCACTCATCGAAACCGCATTTGCGTCCACTAAGAAAATGTATAAGTACGTGTAGGAGATGCTTATAATGATCGAAAAGATAAGACTTGTTTTATTGGGACTTAAATAGATCGCCTTTGTATTTCAAACACCCAAACAGTCCTCTTATCAAGTCTATATCAAACTCACAACGATCATCGATAGTATCTTGGACCTGCGATACTTTGTGTATCAACGCCACATCGATCACAATCTTCTTCTCTTCCACCATAGTTTCAATGTGATTTTCTTCTGAAACATATTTTGCAGTGTTCCAGAAAGCTCTGATTATGTTGAAGTAGATTGGCACATCGACAAAAATGGCTAAGTGAATCCTTGAACGCTTGAGAAATGCAATGATCTCACCGAACATTGCACATCCAAAGAAATCTTCAGTCAAGAACACACATATGTTGTGCTGCTTATCGTACAACAACTCGACAACTTGAACCTCTTCCTCCACTTGTTGAACAACATGTTGCTCTTGTTCAGGAGCATCGACATTCATATCCTCACCCATAAATGTAAAAAAGCTGAACATGTTAATATCATTTTTATATTTTAAAATAAAAAAATAATTCATACTTATTAAAAATTTCGGGGTTCTGATCAAATTTTCATCTTCTCATTCATTAATATTTATCGAATAAGCTATATATTCGTTAAAAGTCATTAAAGAATGGCCTAATTTGTGAAAAAAATTTAAATGAATGACCACACTCGTTATTACTTTTAAACAAATGCACACATTCGTTAGTATCTTTAAATGAATGAACACATTCGTGAAACAATTAAGCCTCATTCGTTAGAAAACTAACGAATGATTCTTATTCGTTACACATCACAACAAATGTGTATGCATTCGTTACTGATTACGAATGAAGACCAACAAATGGCCTCTTTGACTCAAATTAGTCAAAGGTCAAAACTAGCACGAACATACAAAAGTCAACATGCAAATTTTGAATATGAAAATCATCCAAAACACCATCTTTAACATTTTGTATTGATATCATCGATGTGATATCGTTAACATAACCTATATATCAAATTTATTAAAATGATCTGTTTTAATGGTCGGTTGGTGTTCGTCACGGTTTTATCCAATTAAACTATCAAATCAGAATCAAATATTACCTTAATAACATCGATAGACCCGCTTTTACCTTCTAATCAATATGTAATCACTTAAAAGGTCTAAATTTGGTGTTTAAATTCTGCGAAAAACTTGCAAGAGCGTATCTCTGTTTCTCATGTATCAATGGTAACAGTGCATGAGTGAATGAGAGTCCATTCGTTCACCTAAGGTTTATATACTCCGTACATCTTGGCACACGCCCCTAGGCAACGAATAGACTCACTCGTTACAATAATCCAATGAATAACCCTTCATTCGTCTTTTCATTTGTAAACACAGTTAACGAATAACCCTCATACGTTAAGAATTACGAATAACTCCTGATTCGTTACTCATTTGTTAAAACATTTTAACGAATAAACACTCATTCGTTATCAAATAGCGGAAACGAATGTGAATGGATAACTTTAATGAATGGGAGCTCATTCGTTACACTGTAGTATCGAATGGTTCTTTTTACCTTTAAAAATGAAATTTTACCATTTCAAACCATTAAATTAACTATAAAAAACAAAATTTTGATGTATTTACATTAACAATTAATTTAAAAATTTACCCAAAGGTAAAAGTTTACATTAAAAAATTCTTACTTTAACAAACTAAACTTAAAATCGTGGGAAAATCATTTTCTTTTTAAACCTTTGTCCACTTAGCACTGTAATCGAAAATGTTGAATATAAAATCTTTTTGGATTTGTAAGTATTTTAAAAAATAAAAACAAATATAAAACTAAAGAAAAATAAAATCTAAAGATAAACGAAAAATTGAAAAGTAAACTAGGAAAGCAGTACATATTTTTGTGAGTTAAGTAGCGAATCATATTGATAAAAAAATCCATCCATTATAGTTTTATATTTCGACTTTATTATGACTGATGTTAAGTTGGTCATTGGTATTATTACCCACTTAAATTTTATAACAAATATTTCAGAAAATTTTGTGATATGATTTAAAGTTCAATTAGGACACAAAATATTAGAAACTATCAGCCTCTTTTAAGATTGCAAATTAATTTTTTGATTTAAAAAACCATCAGAATGTTGGTCTTCTGTAAAGAACCCGGTTGCAAAATAGGTTGTAATTAGCTTCGATTGTAACTAACAAATTCAGTCAGAAAACTTGTTGCAAATACTTGTGGTCGTGATTGCTAACATTAGGTTGAAAAACAGTCGTAAACAGTTCAGTCTCAAAATCGGTTGTAAATAGTTTTGGTTGTAATTTCTGTCGCAGAAAAATGCAGTCACAAATTTGGTCGCAAATACTCACGGTCGAGATCGTGGTTGCCAACATTCGGTTGGAAAATCGGTTGTAAAAGCTTTGGCGGCAATTTCAGTCACTGAAGGATCTGTTACAAAACCAGTCGCAAAATTTATTCGGTCCCAAATACGGTACAAAAAATGGTAGCCGAAATTACGGTCGCGAAATCGGTCGGAATAATATTTGCTGCTGCAAAAAATGGTTGCAAAATAATTCATGACCAAGTAATAACCGACCTTCGAAACCGGTCGCAAAAGGACATTTACGACCGATTTGTGACCGAAAAGGCGGTTACAAATGCCCAGTTTTCTAGTAGTAGCCCTAGTGGTAAATGGTGATGGCGATGGTAGTGTTGATGGTCAGGCATCGATGGTAGTGGTGGTGGTGGTCAGGTGGCGGTGGTGACAATGGTTGTTGTGGCACCATGATGGTGGTAGCGCTGGTGAGAACGTTGGTGGTGGCTGCGGCGGCGGTGGCGACGGTTAGGTAGTGACGTTGTGATGGCAGTTAAGTGGTGGGGTGGTGGTCAGGTTGTGGCTGTTGTCAGGTGGTGTTGTTAAGAAAGTATGATTTAAAAAAAATAAATAAATAAAAAGGTAAGAATAAATGATTTTAATAGAATGAGATTACATGTGTGATAGTTGATTTCATTCCATTTAGCAACAAAACACCATTTATTTTTATTTAATTGAATCTATTGTTTCTGACAAATGCTACCTAATAATATAATCACCTACTTTAATTGAATGAAAAACACGATATAGGCGTTCAAGTTGTTGGGCAGAAGTCAGGGCTTAATCGGTTAATTGTATGAAGTAGATATGACAAAGGACATGTCTTAATCCCGAATGCCAGTTTCATTTATCTACTAAAACCACATAACAATTTTACTCGAAGTTATGAAACAAATCCAACATATTTTACGAATCATATTATAAGGAAAGGAAAAGTAGATACAATAAATTACAAGTAATTATACTCTATTTGGAGGAAGTCTCAAACATAAACCATAACAAACAAAAGTAAAACACAAACCAACCATCACTGAGTCACTAGAACTTCAGCCTAGTAACTTACCACTGAGTTAACTCAGTAAGACCAAAAACCAAAGGTTTGATCTCCAGGGAGCCCGAGATAGTAAGAGCTCACTGAATGTGGGTCCGTGCGGTCGCCAACAGAAGGCAGAAACATCTTACTCAAGTTGTTTTCTTCATCCAGTGATCCATCACTTTGTTCTTGTTCAAATACATAAGACGAATCAACCCGGTCAATGAGCAATGTGTTGACCCCATTGTCGAACTTCGTGAAATTACCATTTTGCCCATATCCGGTACCCGTGTTTTGGGATGCATCATCCTCAAGAACATGTTGGGGTTGAGACATGCTTTTAGAACTTGATGAATCCGAGGTTCCCTTCTCTTGTAGGATTATCTTACCACTTAACTCATCAACCTACAACAAAAATTCACTCGGATTTAGCATATATTAAGGATCTAATATACTAAACCGATATTAGTTACCTTGGATTTTAGTTTCTCCTTCTCCTTAACAAGATGTTCATAGTTGGCTTTGAGTTTATTATAACTTTCTTGCAAATCATCGTAGTCTTTCTCTAGCTGCTTATTCTTCCAGCGTGCACGGCGGTTTTGAAACCAGATTGCAACCTGCCTCGGCTGCAGCCCGAGTTCTTTTGCAAGCTGAAGTTTTCGTTCTGGCTCGAGCTTGTTATCGGACTCAAAACTTTTCTCCAAGAACCGAACTTGGTCACCCGTGAGCCGCCTTTTCTTGTCGGTCTGCTGAAAGTATTCATCGAACTCATCATCTCCATTGTCTTCATGATCGTATGATTGCCAAAATTGTCCCCCGGATCTGTTCCCTCCAGCTTCGAAACTAAGCATGGATCGAGAACCTGAAAGGATCCAAAACAAGACATGTTTGGTCTTAACATCCCGTTATTTGAAAAGCAATTAGAAGATTAGTAATGATCACAAAAGTCAACCTCAAGATTCAAACAATAAAATAAAGTGAAAAATCTGGCAGGCAACTGGTAATTCAGAATAATAATAAAAAACCAGGAAATGAGGACGACTAAGAACCCATCATGATGCAATTACACAACTTTTCAACACCCAACTGGATCTACAAGCAAGCAAGCAGGCAACCTAACATAAATCTAAAAGTCAACAAAGAGGATTTAATATTATTATTATTACCCGACGATCGGGCATCGGCAGGAATAAGAGAAGAAGAAGAAGAATGAACCCTTTTGTTAGTCATCAGAAGAGATCCACCAGAATCACCGCCATAGAGAAAGCTTCTAGCTGCCATGGCTTGATATCTTATCTTGGATTAATAAAAAGAATTATGAAAAAACGGGTGTTCAATAGAACTTGTGGCGGAAGAAGCTGGTGATGATGATCTCGGTAATATGGGAAGTATGGGAACACCTGGTGCTCACGCCCATCACACCCAAAGCTCGCCCGAAGAAACGGTGAAAGAAAGATTATCAGAAGAAGAACGCAGGATATATATACATATGAGAGAAAGAGGGTTTGGATTGAAATTGTTAAGATTAAAATTGAAAATATTAATATAGAGAGAGAACAGTTGAGTTTTGATGTGGGATTCCTTTTGGTTGGTTGAGATTGAGAGTGTGAGGAAGGGGCAGTGACTTTTTGGATCTTATCATTCCATGTGTAGTGGGCGCTGATTTGGACGAAACTTGTGCGCGAAGGGGTGCGAACATCGCCCCTCGGCGATAAATGGGCGAAAAGGGGCAGGGGCGGGGTTCTTTTGTCGTCTGGTTGAGGAAAATAATATTATTATTATATTACATGTTGTGTGTGTATATATATATGTATATATGTTGTGTGTGTGATATATATATATATATATATATATATGTATATGTATATATGTTGTGTGAGTGTATATATATGTATATGTATATAAGAGGAGGATCAAGAGAGAACTCTTATTTATAGAGAGAACTAAGAAACTCCTAGTTATGGGGTTATAATTGTAAATTGCTCAAATAGAGGGAAAAAAACAGGTCTTCCCTGTTCGACGTCTTCTTCAGCCTCCTTGTACAACAATCTCAATAAAAACCTCTTTCTATAGAAATTAACACAAGCAGATCACAAATCATGACTACTCGATTGTTCCGAACCCTAATCACTGATTAATTCGATCGTTCAACCCGTCAATTGCAGGTATTTCAATTCGAAATTCTATTTTTTTAATCAATAAATTGATTTATAATCTGCCCGTCTCATGTATTAATTTGATAGTTTAGTTGATTAATAATGAGTGACGACATTATTAGTAGATAAATGAATTTTAATTATCAATTATATCAGAAAATATGAAAACAGGGGTGATCGTTATGACCTAATTGTTGGATTAGGTTTTATGAGGTTTAATACTTGTATTACATACATGTAGTACATGTATAACGTACGTGTATTAATCATGGACTTCATACATGGATTAGAAAAATGGACAGGATGTGTGATTCATAATACCGAGTATTACATATGTGTACTATCTACTTATTTACAAAGTATGTGTAATATATGCATTTGATTGACTATTCAAACATTGTATTATGCAGTAGTGGAGTTGACTTATGATCGTAGTATTGATATTTGGTATGTTGGTTGTTGTTTGAGCTTTATACGGGTAAAATCTTGTTCCCGGGTACAAAAATTACACATTACCATCATCCATTTAGCTAAAGTATTGCACGACATCGCAAATTCTACACCGTCAAGTAACGAGCGTACATATAAATTGGGCATTGAAGCAAGCATATTAACCTGATGACAAGACCACGGAATAGACGTGCTCGATTGTTAATGAGGACTACTTTTTGTATAAATATTTGTACCAGAAATATAAATTGCTTATGTATTCTATTTTATTTTTCCTACCATGTTTTCTTTTTCTTGGTTTCTTTAATGTATGATCTTCGTCACCCGGTTATAAACTAAACACTTAGTGTTTATATGTAATGCATATATGTAATATACTAGTATTATGTATTTGTAATACAATGGTACTACATATATGTACTACATTAGCACTATGTGTATGCAATACAGTTATTACCAGCATATATTAGTGTTATAAAATAATAGACACAATGGAAACATGGTAATACTGCATATATGTAGTATGCTTAAATAAATCTTACATTAACGTTATCATCATAATTTTTATATACACTATATATATGTATTACCAATAAATAGAGGTGGTTGCTCTAACATTGTATGGTTCAAGCATATTACAAATATGTTGTATAATTATACATGTACAATTACACTAACAACACTATTTTTAGCACATCAACACTAAATATATGTGTTGCGTATACGTAATACGCCACTATGGCATATATGTAATGTATCGGTATTACATATATACATACTACATCAACGTTTCATAATATTAATACAATTTTGTTTTAACCATAATAGTCAGCTACAAATTTCATACATAGATTAACACCACAACGTAAATATACCATAACATTTATATTTAAATTCCATCACACGCTCTGACAACTGATACACAAATTCTATCATATATAATAACAAGACAAACATACTATAACTAGGCCCTTTTAATTGGTGCCATCATTGGATCTTTCGTTTATGCCTTTTTCTTGCATTTTTTAAACTGAGACAACCCCTGCAATAAACTAAACTAGAAATAAACCATTACAATTAATGCCTTGGTAGTCCCTCAACATTTCCACAAGGATGCACACCAACCAAAAATATCATAAAAAACCAAAGTTGACCAACCCAAACACCACTAACTCAAACAAATTTGACAACTTTCCCCAAATCCAAACAAACATCAAGCCTAAACAACCAACCAAGACCATAACCAAAACTAAAGAAGGAAACCAACCCATAACAGTTAAACAAATCAATACACAAACAAAATGATAATAATTCATCCACAAACACTTGAAATCTTTATATTGTAGCAGCAAAACATATTCTTTAATACGTCATTCAGCTGCAAAATCAAGCAAATACTAACACAATCCATCTGCAGCATCCAATTACCAGGCTTCATATCTAACACTTTTGATAAAGTCTTGTAAGGATACCTAACCTACCAAAACTAGTCAGTTTTTAGGCTTCAAGCAGAACCAAGAGCTATTATTTTCCTGCCAACAATTAAAGCATTTATTACCATAAGGACTTAAACGAATTCAACATCATTGCCAATTCACAGAACTTAACAAAGAGCAACAACAAACTTTTAACCATAAATCATTACTCAAGTCAAGATTTTATGCACCCATGTCAAAAAATGATGCATATTAGTTCGACTTTTACACCCAACCCAACAATAAATCCAACTGTAAATCTTAATAACAATCGTCCACGTCATATCAAAGACACAATCATAACTTCATAGGACCCCAAGCATCGATCCAGCTAACTATAATGTCAATTTTGCAGTAGTTATATACAATCACAGGCTGCAATCCAAACAATTATATTACTTATAACCCATCGTAACTTGTCTTTATACCTATTGTTACACCAACACCAAGTAAACTCATTCCAAATCCATCCTACAACATATGACCATAAAAAGGCCATAGTAGCAATGCATAAATGTAATACGACATATTTCATATGCATGTGATATTTTAGCACTGCATACATGTAATACAAGATAGTTTATATGTATGTAATATCTTATAGCTGCATATATGTAATACAACATATAGCATTCATATGCATGTTATATCTCATAACTGCATATATGTAATACAACTTATAACAACAATGCATATATGTAAATAACATAACTCATATATATGCATGTAATAGCTAATCAATACATATAACATGTATTGCATATATGCATTATAACATGCTTATAATATAAATTGCATATGTGTATTATTCGATTAAACATTAAAAAAACACAGACTATTGAAGGCGATTTTAGTGTAATACGCATACTCTAGTACAACACAAATGTTATACAATATTAATGTATATATTTTTTTGCAGCACCACGGTTTATTTTTATCTTTGCTTTATATTTTTCATAGCCTAATTACAAATTAAAGCTAACAATTGCAATTTATATATGACACAATAGTAACATATATGTAAACATATTATTGTAGGATCAACCCAAAAATAACATGATTTCAATGCATGTGCCACAATTTAGACCGTACTCAGAGAATCAAACTAATAAGGTTGATCAAACTGAGGGAACAACATATCTATCGAGCATTTAAAATAACGAAAACAAAGATTTGAATTAGAAGAAAACCTGCAGTTTTTGATGATTTAATTGTGATGAGATTCTAGTTATGTATTGCTAGCATCTCCTTTGCCATGCTGCTGCATATTCTCAGGAAATTAGAGACGAGTAAGTTTTACAACGTGATATGATTCAATTACTAGCAATTGAAATGTACAACTCTAGCCATAATTATATTATTCAATATGTATTACCCTAAAGAATAAGTAGCTTGAAGTAGAAATTATGTACAAAGTAATTGATCAAACATGTGACTACCAAAATCTAGACATTTCATCGAACACTTGGAAGGCATCTCAAATGAATCAATAAATTAAGCATATAATAATTAGATACGCACTAAAATTGAACAATTGTATATAAATATAACTAAAACGTGTTCATTTACACATACGTGTTATAACTAAATGTATAAAATTACATTAACATTAAACACTACACATATGTATTATAGCTAATAAAAATATGTAAAATATACCATTTATGTACTACATATATGTAATATTCGACTGATAATTAAAAAAAAAACAAAAAACAAGGACAATCGGCGTGATTTTCATCTAATACACCTAATCGAATCATAAAATTTGTGAAATTAGCTATTACGCTAGTTTACCTGATGAAGTTCTTAATACATGTGCTTGATATCGCAGTCGATTCACTTGATTGTGTAGCCAAAATGATGATCTGCAAGTGAAACCCTAGATTGATAGAAAAATACGAACGACGGGAATGAAAGGAACGAGAGTTGAGATGAAACAGGGGAAAGTTAATGACAATTTTACCCTTGTTTTAATAAAAATCCCCCACTTTTGTTTTTTTTTTTCCCTTGGTTTTTTAGAATCATTTAAAATCAAGGGTGTTAGGAGGAGTTCTCTAGTTCTCTCTTTAAAAGGAGTTCTCTCTTGATCCCACCCCTATGTATATGTATATGTATATGTATATGTATATGTATATGTATATGTATATGTATATGTATATGTATATGTATATGTATATATGTTGTGTGTGTGATATATATATATATATATATATATATATATATATATATATATATATATATATATATATATATAGGGTTGGTATCATTTAAGAACTCTAAAAAAAATAAGAACTCTTAGGAACTCTAAACAACCAAATATTTTTTTAAATTTTTGTATGTATTAACATTATTTAATAGTAGTTTTATCGTATTTTATATAAAAAATTTTGATTATATATATTAATCACAAGTTTACATATGTGTAAAATTTATGTACTAAAAAATTACATAAGTGTAAAACAAAACATAATTATGTATAAAAACTAATTTTCAAAAATGTAATTGTTAATATAAATATAGAAAAATGATAAAACTACACTCAAATAACATTGAGATACAAATAATTTTATAAAAAACGTTAGTTTCAAGAGTTCATTCAAGTTCTTAAGTAATTTAACAATTTTGTAATGATGCTCATCCTATATATATATATATATGTGTGTGTGTGTGTGTGTGTGTGTGTGTGTGTGTGTGTGTATGTATATGCAAAATGAATCCTAGAAACAACCCGAACCAACCGAACCACCCATTCCCTCTTTTCGGTCAACACCATGGTTCGCAAAACCAACTGAACGTGAACTTACAATGGAACTCGATGAAACTAAACCAACCGAGCTATCTGTTTCAATTTCCCGACCCGAACCTAAACATGTACGCCAACCGAGTTATATGTTTTTTTATATTTTTATTTATGTATTTTTTTGTATTTCTTTTTAATTTTAATGCATTTTTATTTAATTATTTGAAGAAATTGGTTTTTATTTGATTAGTTTAATTATAAAAATAAAATAATAAAAAAAGATATCGTGGGCCCAATTTGTAGCCACTACACCATTACACCCCAAATACAAATTCTCACCTCTTGCTGACTGGGCGCCACGTATCACAATTCGCCCCTATTTGTAGCCACTTCACTACACATAGCCTTATAGTTATTATATATACATTATAGAATATAAATTTTCTTTTTATGCCTTCAAACTTTATCATATCAAATGGTTCTGGTCTATTTACTTTTATTTTACTGTGTTATCTAGTAGATTTATTATAGTTATTATATATACATTATAATATATATGTATAATAAATTTGTGGTTTATTTATTATAGTTATTATATATACATTATAGAATATAAATTTTCTTTTTATGCCTTCAAACATTCACACCCATTAAGTGTAAATGGGTGTTTAAAGTTAAACACAACATGGATGGGACTGTTGAACGTTGTAAGGCTAGATTAGTGGTGAGATGATTCACTTAAAAAGATGGGATTGATTACATTTAAAAAGATTGATGGTGAGACGACAACTATTAGAAGCCTTATATATAATTGATGCTACAAAAAGAAGTTGGCATCTATTTCAGCTAGTTGTTAATAATGTTTTTCTTCAAGGGGATTTAGATGTGTGTGTGTGTATATATATATATATATATATGTATGTATAGGGGATGGATCTTGCGAGAAGTGATATTACAGCGAGAAGTGCGAGAAGTGAATGTATAACTCCATTAATCCCTAATTTCACTCCCTTTCATATGATGTTACATACATATATATGTAGGTTGATTGTATTTATGTCTTAATTACACATTCAAACCTACCAACAAACATATAAATGTACCGAGCCACATTCAAACCTATGTACCTACACACATACAAACATACATACACATATACAAACATACGTACACATATAAAAACATACGTACCTACACACTACATATGCATCTACACATAAGAAATGGAGTGAAATTAGGGAATAATGGAGTTGCACATTCACTTCTCGCTGTAAAAAAACTTTTAAAATGATCAAATACTTATATATATATATAGAGCAAAGTTGTAATAAGACGTAGATTTTTCCTAAGAAGTGTAGAAAGTGTGTTTTCACCATTATATATAATAAAACACACCGCACAATAAACACACCGCAACTAAAATAAAACACACTGCACAATAAACACACTTTTCATATCCACTGTCAGATCAACATATCTAACGCACCAGATTACTTCTTACACTTCTTAGACACACTCGACTTTTTATTTTAACCCCACCCTATATATATATATATATATATATATATATATATATATATATATATGCTGCCACCACCTGGTATGCAGCTTCCTAATAATCAAGTACTTCAAATCAAAATGATCATTCTTTGTTTCAAAGGCCGGGATACTCAATGGTATAAGTTGTTGTATACGATGGTAACATATTAGTTGCTGGGAACAATTTGAAAGAGATAATAATCTCAAGACTTTCCTGGACTTAACATTCAAAATTAAATATATGGGACGTCTCAATTATTTTTTGGGGTATGGAAGTTCTTTACAGTCTCAAAGGTGTTATCATGTGTCAACGAAGGTTTGTAACATACATTCCTTATGAATTTTTTACATCCAATCTTCCTGTCAAAAACTCACCAATGTTTCATCATTTAAAACTTAAAGCTCATGAGGGACTTGTTCTTGATGACTCTATACAATACAAGAAGCTTGTTGGTAAACTTAATTACCTTACTCACACAAGACCTGATCTTTATTTTATTGTTCGTATTTTAAGTCAATTCTAGTAACATCCGAGGATTGCTCATTCGAATGTTGCTCTTTGTTCCCTCTCTTATGTCAAAGGAACTTTATCTCAAGGATTATTCATCAATTATAAATCTTCCTTTTATATGAAAGCTTTCTGTGATTCATACTGGGCAGCGTGTTCCAATACTCTCCGATCGGTTAGTGGTTTTTATGTTTCTCTTGAGGGGTATCAGATTTCATGGAAATGTAAGAAGCAACCAACTGTTTCTTTGAGCTTGGCCGAAGCTGAGTATCGATCTCTTTGACGGTGACTACTGTACTTGCTTGGCTGATAAGCTTCTCTCAGAGTTCGATGTTCCTAACATTACTCTAGTCATTCTTAAATGTGATAGTCAAGCTGCAATTTATATTGCCAAGAATCCTGGTTTTCAAGAGCGAACTAAAGACGTTGAAATTGACTGTGATTTTGTTCGCAAGAAGTTACAAGACGGTCTGGCAACTTTGGTGCATACCAGCACGAAAGATCAGCTTGCTGTCATTTTAAATTAAAAGTTTACCATGACCTCATTTTCACTCGTTGTTATGAAAGTTGGGAATTTCTCAGCCTCCAACTTAAGGGAAAATGTGAACATATGCGTCTTATATGTTAGTTTATATATATACATATATATAGTTTTGTAATTTTTTATTCTTGTAATTTTTCATTCTGATGAAATAAGATTTTCTTTCCGTGCTTCTTTCCTTTCTTTTTCTATCATCGATCTTCAACGATTACAACAATCTAGTAGTGATCAATTTGTATTTGGATGGTAGTCAAAGTGAATACGCTAGGGTTTTTTAACACCTAAGGGCTTCAATCGATTGATGTGTTCATATTGATCAATCACAGGATCTAGTTATATGATATATGTATTTAGATAATAGGCTTGATAATGTTAACGAAGTGTTGAGTGAATAATTGAACAGAGTAACAGCAAGGGAGAAAATACTATTAAAACACTTAATTAATCTATAGGCTGAACATCCTATATACAGAAGACAAATGCCATTCGTTACGCATTCTGTAACGAATGGCTCTCATTCGTCTTTATTACATAACCAAATGGTATAGCGAATGACTCATTCGCTATACTCCATTCGTCAACATTCCATGATGAATGGATGCAGGTTCCCAGCCGGATCTACACAGGAGTATCTCGTAACACGAGGGTGCGGAATCCCCACGTAATACGATACGAGCGTAAGATAGATAATACGTTGAACCGATAAACGAACACACGTTACAATACTAATAAACACGATTGTATTGAAACACTTCAACACGTGATCTCAATAATCACCAATACACGTTCCGAAAAAAAACTTATCAAAATAAGCCGAAGTGAGGTTTATATAACCTCGACAACTTCGCCTAACATACTAGGCGAAGTTGTCATAACTTCGCTTATCTCCAAGTTCGCCTACATCCCAGGCGAACTTGTGTAAAACAATATTCAAAACCAAAATAAACAATCTAACACGATTACAGACACATACAAAACACGAGATACTGAACTACTGAAATTATGCACCAACAGACCCCCCCCCCCTTGGCAGTAGCTTCATATCTCTATCTTCATTCTCGTGTCTAGCAATCCCAAAAATCTCGAGTCACCCTTCTTCAAGCATGAACGCCCTGTCTGACACAGACAGTGATCACCCTCTGGTACTTCTTGGCTTCATCTTTCCACGCAGGAATATATAATATCTTCTTATCGTTTAGTACCTGCAAGTCAGCTTGAGACAAATTTACCAAGTGCATGGGATCATACACTCTGAGAATTTCCTGTTCGTCTTCATCTTCCATAACCGCTTCAGCTGTTTGGCTATCAACGTCCCACCACTTGAGACTCTTTAAAACATCCTTGGGCATTATCTTCATCGGCACTTCTTTCAAACACCGAATCGGCTTATATTTCATCACCATCCAAGGTTTGCCATCAGCTCGCATTCCTCTTTCCTTATCTTCAACTATCTTCCCTTTCTGAGGCTTTAACAACTCAAACTTCTTCTCTTTCACACTTTCTTTCCACACAATCTTACCAATTATTCTAGCCATATTGTCATCACTCCTATTAATCAATCTCAATCTAGCCAAATCCTTCACCTCATACTCAGGCAAGGTATTGAGAGATCTCAACGTCCTCTTAAAATACTGAATCCCATCAAAGCGTTTAATCACAAATAACTTTAACTGCTCGTCATACAGCCAACAAATAATACATTTCTTTGACTCAGCATACCCCTTGATATTGTAACTCTTTTTGAACATCGTTGGGACCGCTGGCTTCTTTGTCTTAACAAACCACTGAGCATAGCCTTCTTTCCATCTCGGCTGTTCTTCCCACTCAGAATCATCAGACACATCCATATCTTGACTCACATTCACCTTGTCAACGTCTGGAATATCATGTTCTACACTATCATCTACAATTTCTCCTTCTTCTATCTCACTATCAATCACAATCTGTTCTCCTATCTTTTCAATATCCTCAATAGTTAACACATCATCATCACCCAACATTTCCTCATCATCCACAACCACGACATTTTCACCACCTGATCCACCTGCCGTACCAGTTGACTCCCCCTGAGATGTGGAAGTCCCAAGAGTTTGTTCAGTTCTTGGCAACTCACCACCTGCACCTTTCGATGCATTGGGATCATCGTCTATATCTTGACTCTTCTTGGTTCTCAACTCGTCGCCCTTGCAGCTCGTCTCCCCCTGAGATGCTAAGAACTGTTTTAGAGCATCAAATAGTTTACCGTGCTCAACAAGTAGGGACGATTGGATCTGATTTTCTGCTACAAGTCGCTGGATAGCTTGAGTCTGGATTTGATTGATTCTTGACTATTCAGCAACTACTCGTTCAAGAGCAGCTATCCTTTCAGAATCAGACAAGGTAGCATCAAAATCAAAACGCATGTGATAAACGTCTTGAGCATAAGGTGGAGGTATTCCCAAACTGGCTGGAGTATCAGAAGCAGGCTGAACAGTAACCGCGGGTGGTATTGTGACAGATAACACCGCAGTAGCAACCAACGTTGACTCAACAAATATTGCAACAACCTCCGATGGAGTAACAGTAGGAGGTGGCAAGGAAACTATCTCCGGAGCAGAAAACTGAAACGTGGTTGGTGGAATACCAAATGATGATGACGTTGTTACCACGGGAACACTGGAGGTAATCGGTACTATCACAGTCATCGAAGCAGGAACCACAGTCATACCAGATAACGAGGGTGGAGAGAAACGAACCACCCTTGAGCTTTCACCAACTCCAGAACCCTCACCAGTTTTGACCTTCTTCGATCGTCGTATCAACTGGTCTAACTCCTCCTCGAAGTCAGATTCACTGTCATCCGAGTCTTTCTTTCTCTTGCCATGTATTCTTTCTTGTCTGACCAAAATCTGTTGTGCTTCAACGATATCATCAGCGGAGTAGTCAGAGTCGGTTCTCTCAGAATCTGCTACAGACGTAGCTACCATCGAAACATTCACACCAGATGCCTCAGCTACTGGGGCTCGAACCTCAGCAGCTGGATCAATTGTTCCATGTCAAAGAACCCTTGGCCACCAAAGGCTGCTTCAAGATCGACCTGTTCTTCCGGAGCTGCAACAGGATCAGCAGGCAGTGCTTGCTGTACAGGTGGTTGAGGAACATCAGCCTGTTGCGGTGCCGGGTCACGAAATTCATCTCCTAGAGGAGCAATATAAGCAGGGTTCACCAAATAACCAAACAATGCAGTGTGCCGTGGACAAAGCTCTGGTTTGCTACGAGCACTTAACGACCTACATTGCGCAAAGATTCTCTTACTTACACTCTCAACATAACGGATAGGGCGTCGTTGAGGCAGCGTAGGGGCTACATGATTCAAAATCATCTGTAAAAATCTCGGGTATATTAATAATCTTTCCCTGGCGACCGCGCGTCTCTGACGATCAATTTCATAAAACACCATCTGACTAAAGCTGTAGGGCTTATTGTAAGTCAGGGCTGTCATTGCAGATTGCATCGTTGCCCCCATACCGTCAGTACCAGCTTTACGACCAGACATGCACACTATCATCACGTGCATCAGAAAACGCCACTGATCTAATAAAAATCCCTTTCTCCTTTGAGTGTCACCCAAGGACCCGAACAACCCATACGTAGAAATGCACCATCTCTGAATGGAGCCGGAAAATCTGTTGGATCATCTGTAGTTTCAGCCCCGAACTGCAAGGTGACTCTGATTTGATCTGCCGAGAACTACACCACCTGATTGTTCACTGTAGCGCGCATAACCGGAGGATCAACTCTACAGTCATATTCTACCGTTCGCCAAAAGTCTTCAATATTTGGTAGAGAAATGGGAAGAGTAGTAGTGATGGCGTGAAAAATACGTGAGCGAACAAGGAAGGATATGATCTCGCAATAGTCGTCGTTACCCCTAGCATCCGGATCCAAAGTGATATACATGTTGTGACCCGGAAAGAACTGTCGGTTGTTGTCACCACCTTAGTCACCACCAGCACCACCAGCCTCTGCCACAGCAGCTATATCTGCACAACAAATGGTCTAAGTTAGAACATTTACGTAGCAGATCATAACTTCGCCTTTTACCATGAGTGAAGTTATGATAACATCTCATGTGCAGGCGAAGTTAGCCATATGGCGAAGTTGAGTACAACTTCACCCTAAACCTTAACTTCACCTGAGAACATCTAACCAGAACTTTTAAATAATATTAGCTTGAGCAGGCGAAGTAAAACCTAAGGCGAAGTTGAGGATAACTTCGCCTAACCCTAACTTCGCCCAAGAACAAACCAGACTATTTAATTATTTAAGAAAAACTTGAGCAGGCAAAGTTAGACCTAGGGCGAAGTTGAGAACAACTTCGCCTAAACCCTAACTTCGCCTGAATCTGAAACGGCGTATAACTGAGGTCTGATCATGGTTTTGTTTGGTGTATTTGAGAATGAAAACATGAAAAGATGTTTCTATTGTGATCTAAAAGACCAAATGGGTTACAAACACAGTAAAAACAGATAGTTTATCGAGTGTTTAAAGGTTAGCACAAACTATGTCACAAATCGAATCACCAAGGCCTCTGATTATCACCATTAATATGAATTACATGTTATACCGATCCTACACACCTTTAACACGGACTAGAAACAGATAATAATGAGGTTCGAATCGAAGTACAAGTACGCCGAGGGTTAGAAGAGAGTGGGTTTAAGTTCGCCTAGGTTTGAAAGTTTGTAAAGAGTTTGACCAAGTTAACCCTTTATATAGGTTTGAAAATACATGGGCGAAGTTAAGATTAACTTCGCCCCTGTGACAACTTCGCTGGTCAACTTCGCTGTGATAATAACTTCGCCTGATCCAACTTCTTAATAAACAACATTGCCTTAAATTAGATTAAAGAGAAAGGGATCAAAACTAGTAACCAAGTGTTTATTAAAACGTACCAAGGTATAAAACACAAAATAAAGTAAAGATAATTAATTAAACGGGATCAAATTTCAGTCTTGACGAGGACCTGCATGTTTTAGAAAAGATCCGAACAGGAATCATACTAATTAAGTGGCTGTCACATAGATCCATGTTCAGCGGTATTATGACATAAAGAAACAGGTTGTAAGCAGGTATAAAACTTAGTATGGTTTTCATCGCTTCTGTGATACGGATTAGGTTCAATTAAGCTCAAACTTTAGATGGACATCACATGAGAGATTGTGATGCCTCCTATCTATTCTCAAAGCGTATTTGGCTTTCCCCAAGTCACCCCGAGTTGACTTCGACCCGTAGTGTCTGATTAAACAGTAAGCACATATCGATCTTTAGAGTCTTCTTCCCGTTCTCTTTCTTGCCTCTTTATTGATATTTGAAACAACCTAAGCTTCCGAAGACTTAACAACATATATATAACTTCGCTTATGCTTAACTTCGCTTGGGCGAAGTTATTGTTAACTTCGCTTGTGCTTGCTTAACTTCTCTTGGACTTTAACTTCGCTTATACTCAACTTCGCTTATACTCAACTTCGCTTATACTTTATAAGTTCGCTTAAACCCTACGAAAGATGACGGCAACTTCGCCTGATGAACACAAGTTTTTGCAGGTTTTAATTGGACGTATTGCGAGGTATGCGAAGGTGTATTGGGTTATATTTAATGGTGGGAGATGGGCAAGACACAAAAACTAGGTATTTCAACGTAAACTCGTTCCGCGAATAATCAAACGGAACGATCTTAGCACCCGTGTGATAATCCCGAACCACACAATCACGAACAAACGCTCTGATACCAATTGCAGGTTCCCAGCCTGATCTACACAGGAGTATCTCGTAACACGAGGGTGCAGAATCCCCACGTAATACGATACGAGCGTAAGATAGATAATACGTTGAACCGATAAACGAACACACGTTAAAATACTAATAAACACGATTGTATTGCAACACTTCAACACGTGATCTCAATAATCACCAATACACGTTCCGAAAAAAACTTATCAAAATAAGCCGAAGTGAGGTTTATATAACCTCGACAACTTCGCCTAACATACTAGGCGAAGTTGTCATAACTTCGCTTATCTCCAAGTTCGCCTACATCCCAGGCGAACTTGTGTAAAACAATATTCAAAACTAAAACAAACAATCTAACACGATTACAGACACATACAAAACACGAGATACTGAACTACTGACATTATGCACCAACAATGGATACATTACATAACGATTAAAGCCCATTCGTTAAACATCCTTAGCGAATGGACTGTGATAAATACGATTAGTCTCATTCGTTAAACATCCATAACGAATGAGCCATAACATTAACGAATGGGACTTATAAATTATAAAAATGCCCGTACATTAAAATAATAATAAATTACAAATGATTACAAAGAATCGAGACGACCAAAACCGTGCACTAATAGACATCCCCTCGTCCCGTGCTCTTTGTCTTTACTTTTTTTAAATCTCTTAGTCTTCCGATGTGACAATCGTCAATTTCAGGTTAACTCCGTTAACTCAACTCCGTCAATTCAAACTTAAAGATCACTGAATCTATAACGCACACCTCATTACATTTAAACTAGGGTTTAAATGACGCTTGACAACTACTACATGTGTAGTCTTTCGGGAATTGCACCGAAACGCAAACGAGTTGACGCGAACAATTGGTAAATAAATGAAAAATGTCAAAACAATAATTTTGTGATAATTATGTGTTAGACTTATGTGTTATGTGATAACATGGTATAAACGTTAACTCAATGTGCTAGAACTAGTTAGTTAAGCTAGAAAAGTAACATTTGGAAGTTGAGGGACTAAAGTTTAACATGTTATTATAAATAATAACATAAACTAAAACCCTAACACTCTTTCTCTCCCTCCCAAACCCGACGGCAGCTCTAAGCCCCCCCCCCCTTGCGATCGGCCTCATATACACACATACAATCAAGATTGTTCAAGTTTGATTGAAGATTAAGGTGTTAGGAAGGTATAAACAACTATCCTATGCATCCTCTATGCTTAATTTCGATTTTAATGGGTTAATTATAAACCCTAGGTCTGATTTTTATATGTGATGGTGTTCATGTGTCTTGTTTTGATTGAAAGATGTATTGATTGTCGAATTGATAGCTAGTATTGGTGCTATTGCATGTTAATTGTTGTGTCTTTGAGTTTGAGATCAAATAAAACCCTAACCATGTGTGTATGGTGTAATTGATATGCATGGATAGTGGTTATAGTGTCTAGAATGTTATATGAATGATTTGTGGTCCATAGATAGTTAATATGTTGAGTTTGGATGCAAACAGTTTCTGGACAGATTGTGTTGTTGATGTTCAATTGACTGTAATGGGGTGTAAATATGAAAATTGGTTGAGATAATTGATACTACAGTAAACTAGGTTGAGTCTAGTTTCTAAAGAATGTAAATTTGCAATTTTTAGACGTGTAAAAGTTAACCTTTATGATTTTACAAAAACGTGGTGCAAAGCTGAGTTGTTAGACCTGCTGTTAGGTTGTTTTGTAAATGTTATATCTCATGAACCACGAGACCAATTGGGTTGGTTCCACTTCTGGAAGTTGACTTGTTGAGTTAGGAACCTAACCCAAGTGTTCTTGTATTTTTTGGATTTTTCATTTAACGGGAATTTCAAATAACATTCTGTTGCGCATGAATTTGACTGTTATGAGCTTGCTGTAATGTTTTGATCATTGTGAGAAACATATGTGGAATAAAAATAAAATAAAATATGTTCTGGAAACCTAATACATGTATGCTTTTGTGATGATTTTTGGTAAATTAATTGAGATGCTATGATCGGTGGAATAGTACAATCTTTCAAATAGAATTTCTGTCTCGGTGAAACTAGCTGCTGAATTTTGTGAAAATGCATGAAACATGATAATTGCTAGTTAATTGTTATGTTTTGACCAAATTGCCCCTGCGGGGAATACTTGCTAGATAGTTGTGGTGTTTTGACCAAATTGCCCCTGCGGGGATTAGTTGCTAGTGATGTACATTATTAATACACGACACGTAAATAATTGTTCACACATGTATCGTATCACAAATGTACTTGTTAAGTCACACACGATTCACAAACGAAACACGAAACGTAATTTGTGCATAGGTGTTATGTGCCGAGTCTAGAGACTCGATAATAGTTCCGACACTTAGAAAATCTCTTTGTTGTTTTAGAACGCTAGAGAGAGTTTTCTGTGACGCGCATCACTTGGTGATTTATTTTTGGGAATTCTTCGCAAACAGTGAGTTTCACTTACCCCTTTAAACTGTTTTAAACGCTTTTCACTTGGGGGAGATGACATACTCCGAAAAACGCATTTAAGATTTTGTTAGTAAATTATATATCACTTGTAAAGGCTAAGTGGCAAACGAAACAATTGAAGTCCTACACATCGAACAGGTTAATATTTGGATAATAGCGAGTCACTGTTGAGTAGTACTACTGGGTTTGACAAACCCCACCCAACGCTAAACTCGACTTGAGGTCGAGCGGGTGTAATTTTGGCTAACACATTACCATGGTCTGGATGACCTGGTGGCAAGGCACTTGATAAACAGTCAGCTTCGGTGTCGAACACTTAGTAATACTTGTTGTATAGGCTAGCTACCTATTGATATATAATTGATTTAACACTATCTGGTAAACGCTAAACGCTAAACGCAAAACGCTGAACGCAGAACGCTGAACGCAAAACGCTAAACGCTTTATTTTATATAAACTTGTGAACTCACCAACCTCGTGTTGACACTTTTAGTATGTTATTCTCAGGTAGCCGAGGCGGGCGCGCGGTATAGGATCATGCATTGCTTGAAAACGCTTTTGTTTATGCAAACTATTTTAAACTGTTATCATTGGGTTTTAAGTCCTCCTGCGTGACGCAACATTTGTTTTATGGTTTTTACGTTTCCGCATTAATTACTCGTAAACGTTTTGTGGTTTGAAAACTTTGTTTTATGGTTTGATTATAACTAATGAATCCGATCCTATTAGTTCACACCCTCTAACGGTAAAACGCCGTTAGTGGATTTTGAGGGTGTGACACAATCACAACAACTATGAATTCCAAACCCGTGACATACACGAACAACGCGTTGAAATTGCATAGCTCGATCATAATCTTCACGTCTTGCAAACAAAATCTTGTTCTCGAACAGAACGTCATTGTCAGTCTTTGATAGATGAATGAGCCGCATTGGGTCTATGACTCGAATAAAGTTAGTCTTAAGCCCTTTGCCTAACACTATGACCGCCTCGCATGTTTTGTTGTCGTAGTACCATCGATTAAATGATAGATGAAGATCTTGCGGAAAGATCTTCATCGGTACTCTTTTCATAGGCTAGGCGGCTTTACTTTAAGAACAAGCTTTCTTCAATCAGTACGAGGATCAATCTCATCAATATATTTCTTGGTTTGCACATGCAGTTTAAAAAATTGAAACCCGTGGTTGACCTCAAAGAGCAGATGTTGGTGAAACCATCCTGATAATTGATTTCCACCACGGTTGATGAAAGGCCGATTGACGAGCGTCCACACGTCCCATCTCGGCAGTGAGAGAGCGTCAGTAATATATTGAAAATACTGGACTCCGTTCTCCCACTTAATGATACAAACCCTTAACTCTTAATCGTATAACCAAGAAACGATGTCACCTTTGACTATTTGCATGGATTTGAATGTAGTCTTCTTGTTGGGTCTATTTTGGTGGTTTGTACTTGGTTTATATTATTGTATATCGTGTTTAAGTGTTTGGATATGTAAACCGAGATCACATTGTGATCTCGGTGGGCTTGGGCTTTGTTGGGCTAGGTTGTTTGTTTTCCCTATATATAGATAGCATGTATAGGGTTTATGGTTGGCCGTTCATATTGTTAGTGTGGTGAAGGATTTTGTGTAACCTAGTGCTTAAGCACCCAACATTAATACAACGTGTGTTTTGAAGCAAGATCTCGTGTTCTTTACGTATTATCATTGTTTGTCTTGAATCACTTAACGTTATATTCCGCAATAAAGTTAGGTTTGTTGATATCATATTGAAAGATCCAAGCTAGGGACTTACAATTGGTATCCGAGAATTTTGAACCATTCAAGGCTCAGTTTGATATCAACAGATCCAAGATCTCGGTTATCTAGTGGTGTAAGTGTTTTATCCGACGTGGTATTGATCGGAGAAGAAGAACATAAGTTTTTTTTGTTCAAAGATTGCATTATCTTGGAAACAATTTAAATCCCACAAAATTAGGGATTTAGTTTTTGCCAAAATCAACGGGTCAAACGCGTTATTGGGTGTTCTCGGCTGTAGTTTACAGCTTTTGGTCTATCTTTGATCGTTTTCGGCCTACACACAAGAGCTTTCGGCCAAAATCAAGTGTTTTTGGCTAATGTTGATCGTTCTCGGCTTAGTACAAGTGTTCTTGGCCAAAAACAGGGGCTTTCGTCCAATACTAAGTGTTTTCTATCAAGTCTAAGGGTTCTCAGTCATCTTGGGTTTTCGGTCAACACTTGTTTTCGGTCAAACTTAGTTCTCGGTCAACGCTGACTGTGTTTTATGTTCTCGGTTATTTTAATACTTGGGCCTGGTTCTTTTTTATTGGGCTTTGACTATTGGAGTTAGGATATTTAGACTGTGAAAACTATAATGGACCAGATAACTAACAGTAATGGATCATCCAATTCTTCACTTCACCAAGAACTGGACTCCATAATGGGAACCACTACTCGCGTACCCCGTTTGCTATCTCATGAGGGGTTTATCGAGTGGAAATTTAGATTCGAGAAATATGTTAAAATGAAAGATGCTAAAATTTGGAGAAGCATAGTTAGGGGTCCTCAAGTCATCACTTACCAACGTGAAAACTCTATGGAAATTGCTGTGAAGCCTGTTGCGATGTATGATGATAATGATTTTGCTAAAATAGAAGAGGATGAAAAGGCACTTTCAACTTTGACTATGGCACTCTAACCTGAGATTGCCCTAGGTTTTAGAGAACTGCAATCTGCTAAGGAACTGTAGGAAGCATTGATTGAAGTGTATGAAGGGAATGAAGATATGAAGAGAAGTCATCAAGATCTGCTGTGACAAAAATTTAATATGTTTAATCATGTTCTAGGAGAGTCATTGGAAATTCAGTTTCATAGGTTCATAGCCCTTGTGATTGAGATGAGATCTGCGAGCATCTATCTAACAGCTGCTAAAATAAACAATAAGTTGGTGAACTCACTGCCTAAAAGTTGGGATATGTATGTTGCAGTTATCAAGAAGACAAAAGATCTCAACAGGTTGTCAATATCCAAGGTTATGGCTATCATTAAGGCATGTGACATGGATGACAAACAATGTGCCATAAACTATGCAAACTCCTACAGCGCAGCTGGTTACAGTGCTGCTTCCAATAATGCACTCATCTCACCAGACAACTTCTCAATGTTTAATCCACTCAGAGTCAAACATCTTCAACCTCACCACAACCAGCTCCAGTCTTCTTCACTAAACCTGCTCAATCTCCTGCTGGTAATGCTAAACCTCAATCATCTAGTGTTGCTCCTAGTCAGAACTCTAGTCAGATTCTCTTTATCCCATTGGAAACGCAAGTGAACATTGCTCTAATGGCGGGATTCATGAACTGCTACAATGAATTCCTTGCTGGAGATTTAGTTCAACCTATATTTGCTACTGAGCTTGACCAAATTCATCCAGATGATGTAGAAGAAATGGATATCTCTTGGCTAATCGCCATGGCAGTGTTTCGGGCTAAAAAAATTACTAAGAGAACGGGAAGGAATAAATGGAATATTTCAAACAATCAGAAAGTTGGTCTTAACAAAGACACTCTAAGGTGTTACAATTGTCACGAGCCGGGTCACTTTGCTCGTGAATGTACTAACCCAGCAAAGGAAGGAAACACGGAAAGGGCGTTGGTTCCGGTGGTAAATGCTAGAGGTGAAGTTGGGGGTAGTTTCGGGAATGGTTAAAGGGGTTTGGTTGCTCAACAATTTTCTTGGGCTGATCAGATGGCTGCTCTCAACATTAGTAATCAGACTGCTAATTATGCTCATGTTGAAGACACTGAAGACGAATATTCCGATGAGGAGCAAGTTAAGGAACTTCAAGTCGCGTTCATGGCATTCACTTCTCCCAGCTCATCTGAGGAGCAGCTATGGAGGAATATCACCAGACCTTGGTATGTTAATAGTGGCTTTTCCAGGCACGTGACGAGAGACATCTCCCAACTACTTGACATTCAAATTTTTAACAGTGGGTATGTTTCCTTTGCGGGAGAAGAAAAGGGGAAGGTTACGCAAAAGGGTACTGTAAGTAACGGTGTTCTGAAATTTGAGAATATTAATTTTGTTCCAGAATTAAAGCATAGTCTGTTAAGCATGTCACAAATCTGTGATAAAGATTTTTCAACTCATTTTACTAATAAAGAGTGTTTGATTTTAAAACCTGGTATCATCATACCAGAAGACTGGATTCTTGTTCGATTACAAAGAAAAGATAAAGCTTATGTGAACAACATGAACAAAAATGTTCCTGATGAAATAACCTGCCTATTTTCAAAAGTGTCAGAACATAATGCCATGCATTGGCATCGTCGTCTGGGTCAAGCACATGTGAAAAACTTAAATCGTCTTGCTAAAAATGATTTCCGACGTTTACCCGTCAAAGATTTTTACTGTTGAAAAGTGTGTGGCTTGTGCCTTGGGTAAACATCATCGAAAATCTCATAAACCAAAATTGCTTAACACCATCTCATCTGTGTTTCAATTATTGCATATGGACCTTTTCGTTCCTATTCATGTTTTGAGTCATTCTCGCAGATCTTATTGTCTCGTTATTACTGATGACTACTCACGTTTTACTTGGGTGTTTTTCTTGTCACATAAGAGTGAAACTGCATAATTGATCAAGCGATTCATTGTGCTAATGGAGAATCAGCTGAATCTAAAGCTGAAGGGCATTCGTTGTGAAAATGATACGAAATTCAAGAATGCTTCATTGAATTACTTATGTTCAGGGAGGGGGTGCTTCGTCAGTACAACTCAGCTCAGACACCGCAAATGAATGGTATGGTGAAAGGAGAAACAAGACTCTTATCGGGGCAGCAAGGACCATGTTGTGTGACTTTAAACTGCCATTATTCTTTGGGCAGAAGCTGTTAATACGGCATGCTATGTTCAGAATCGGGTGATAATCTACAAGTCCCAAATGAAAATCCCATATGAGATTGTCTATGGTCATAAGCCCACAGTTGCACATTTAGAGCGTTTGGTTGCTCGTGTACTATACTTAATCTCGAGTCAACTACAAAATTCGGAGCCAAAGATAATGATGGTTATTTTGTTGGTTACACCTACAGAGTCTAAAATAAGTCAACCAAGCATATTCTAGAATCATATGATGTACGTTGGTTGGAAGAAAACGAGACCGACGCCCGTGTTGGTCCTGACCGGCTGTTAGATTACAATGAACTCTTCAAACCGTTCAATGTGCTTCCAGTTATCAAAACAGAAACTTCAGGTGGTGCTACCGTAGATGCTGAGAAAGAAGACTTACATGACGTATCTCATATATCTCCAATTCTGGATGATGATCTAACAGAACCACTCGATGTCACTCAACCTGTGTCCGTCAATCAACCAGAAGAAGTTACGGAAATTGTGTCCTCACCAACCTCTTCAGAAAAAGCTCCAACAGCTGAGGGGGAGTGTCCTATTCGCCAAATTTTCGGGAACACTTTGTTTCCCGATGTCATTTCGAATGAATACATTGCATGCACCTCGTACTCACATAATACGGTGGTTTCTGGATGGAAGAATCCCCCCACTGAGATTGATGAGAACCTGTCAAACTTACCTTCTACCGGTGCCGTCCCGAACAATTAGTTCCATCAAGGACCCAACGAAATCATCCAATTGAGAATATCATAGGTCCTCTTGAAACAGGCGTGTCCACCTGAAGTCAGACAAGACACATAAACAGCTGCTTGTTCTCTTGTTTTATCTCTCAGATTGAACCAATGTCGGTAGAAATGGCTCTTCAAGAACCGACCTAGGTGGTCGCTTCGCATGAAGAATTAAATCAGTTTGATAAATTAAAGGTATGGAGATTGGTTGAGCTGTCGGTGGGTAAGAAAGCACTAGATACGAGATGGGCTTTCCAAAACAAGCAAGATGACATGGGGTTATTGTTAGAAACAAGACACGGTTAGTCGTTCGTGGTTTTCGTCAGGTTGAAGGTTTGGATTACATAAACTTTTATGCTCCCGTAGCTAGACTTGAAGCCATTCAAATTTTTCTGGCTTATGCTTCGTTCATGGGTTTTAGGGTTTATTAGATGGATGTTAAAACCGTGTTTCTGTATGGCGAAGTCTAACAAGAGATTTACGTGGACCAGCCACCGGGATTTGTAGACTCAAAGAATCCCACTCATGTCTACAAGTTAGATAAAGCACTGGATGGTCTTCATCAAGCCCCTCGGGCATGGTATGCTACAATGACGGCACATCCTCTGGGTCATGGTTATAAAAGAGGGACCATTGATCAAATCTGTTCCTTAAAACCGTTGGGAAAGATCTGATTCTGGTTCAGATTTATGTGGATAACATTATTTTTGGGTCTACCAATGCTGAGTTGTGTTCTAAATTTGAAGAAGTAATAAAGAACATGTTATAGATGAGCTCGTTGGGAGAAATGACTACGTTTCTGGGGTTGCAGGTCCGTCGGAGTTCAACGGAAATTTTGCTACATCAAGGAAAGTATGCTGAAGATATGCTTGCCAAATTTGAATTTCAAGATTCAAAGAGTGCTACCACTCCTATGGCGGAAAGGCCTCTCCTGTCTTCTGATCCTGAAGGGAGTCCTGTAGATCAAACGTACTATCGATCGATGATCGGGTCCCTGATGTATCTCACCGCTAGTCGTCCTGATATCATGTTTGTTGTCTGCCAATGTACCCGTTTCCAGGCTAACCCTAAACTTTCTCATTTAATTGCTATTAAAAGTATTTTTAGATATTTGAAAGGACAGCCAAAGTTAGGACTTTGGTATCCCAAAAACTCAGATTTTGATATGTATGCTTTTGCTTATAGCAATTATGGTGGAGATGACATTGACAGGAAATCCACATTTGCCGGTTGTCAGTTCTTAGGTGAACGTCTCATATCACGGCAATGCAAGAAGCAACAAACGGTATCTACATCAACTGTCGTGGCTGAATATGTTGCTGCGTCTGCTTGCTGCTCACAGTTTATCTGGATGCAACATCAATTGCTGGATTACGGTTTGGAATTTCTTGACACCCCTATCTTTTGTGACAATGATGCTGCCATTGCAATTGTTAAAAATCCGGTTCAACACTCAAAAACCAAGCACATTGACATCAAAATTCATTTTATTCGCGACTGTTATGACCGAAAAATAATTCATCTTGAGCAAGTTTACACTGGTAATAATGTGGCGGACTTATTTACAAAACCGATCGGAACAGCTAGATTTAATGTGCTTGTGGGTTTTCTTAAAATGCTTCGTTTCGAGAATTGAGTCTTTTTGAGAAATTTGTACATATTTTATTTTTGCACAAATTTAGGGGGAGAAAACCAAAAAACTCAAAAAGAGTGTGTGTGTGTTCTTATTATAAAAAACTAAAAAAGGGGGTGTTTGTTTTCTTTATTAATATTATGTAACTATTTACTTTCATTTAAAATTATGTCGGTTGTTCAAGTTGGAAAGACATATACTTGTATATGTTTGGTCCTGTCATCTATTCGTAGACTCACAGAATAGCCATTCACCTAAAGACTGAAAGAATCTGGGGCGATTGCGATGTGGTTTTGTTTTTAAATTCTTTCACTTAAAATTATGTCGGTAACTCTAAGTTGGAGGGACATGTATTTTCATATGTGTTTGGTCCTGTTAACCACTTGTGGACATACGGGATAGCCATTTACCTGAAAACTAAGAGTGACCGGGGTGACTGAGTTTTAAAATGTGTCTTCTGTAAATTTCTGGGAAGTGATATGATTATTCAGTTAACAGCTTCTTGAGGCTTCAAAATATTTTCAAATGGAAATTGATCCAACCTTTAAAAATGATAGATAAATTGATTTTGTGTACCTAACGGGTGAAGTTATTAAGCTTGAAAGGCACTAGAAGTGTCATTGATTTATATGGTAGCTTTCCATGATATGTAAACGATGAAGTGATATAAACTAAATCTGTTAAACTCACTGTGGAGAGTCATCTTGATTAAATTTGCATGTCTCCATATACATCTCTCAGAATGATAGACAGAAAAGTAATTCCCAGTCATACACGAGCCCGTTAGTGTCTTGATCACCAAAAATATTGTGATATTTTGTTTATTAAAAAAATCGGCTGTAAGTATATATATGATATTGTGTTGCTAAATTCTTGGTTTTTCAAAGGCTTAAATGTAAGGCATTTAAATAACTCCTAAACACTCTGAATGTAAGGCATTTAAGTCCAACGTTCAACCTTAAAGCTTAAAATTTTCATACTCTCTATAAAAGTTTTGATCAAGCACTAGGGGGTTGGAGTCAAATTGGGGTGATCTGGGGAAAGCCAAATACGCTTTGAGAATAGATAGGAGGCATCATAGGTCCATACGTGACGTCCATATGAGATTTATGCCTAACTGAACCGAATCCATATCACTGACGCAATGAAAATCATGCTAAGTTTGTGATACCTGCTATCAACCTGTCTCTTTATGTCATAATAACGTTGAACCTGAATCCTTGTGAAAGTACCTTAATAAATAAGATTCCATGTTCGGATCTTTTCATAAAGGCGGCGATTTTATCAATAACTGAAATTTGATCCCAAATTTGCTAAATTACTAGAAGACAGGTGTTTCGGGTTATGTTCTTAAACTGTGATTCATTTTTATTTTTATTATTATATTCTACTTAATTTTGTTTTCACCTCGAAATTACTCTCCTCGAAACAAATGTTATAAAAGGGCTATCTTTGACTTTGGTTAAAATTTCTTGGGCTTTGAGACTGTCTACAGTGTGTCTGATATTGTTTGTTTTGGGCTTGGTGAGTTGGTTTGGGCTTGTCTGGTTGGGTTCTCGGCCCACTGTTGGTTGAGATATAAAAGGCATCAAATCCTTGTTATTTTCATTATTATCTTCTCTCCAATAATACACTGGCCGAAAACCCTAAACCATTTAGCTAATCTTCAAAGAATCCAATTGTGTGCTTTGTTTGCTGATTGTTCTTATTTGATAACAGGTAGGAGATCAACAGATGACGTATTTGATATTTTGTGGGTTTGATTATGATTTAGATGACTGTTCGGGGTCCTTGTTTGACAATTCATATAATGAACTCTCATTATATTGGACATTTGTTTTGGTTAATGCCATGATTGGGACCCTAGTAATTGTTGCAGGTTACGTCCATGGAGTTATCGGTTTTGTTGAAGAAGATGACATGATTTACGAGGGTGATTTCAAAGGGTTCCTATCCTTTGTTGGCTTGACCGAAAACTCTTGGTCAAACCAAGAGTTCTCGGTTGACTTCTGTTAGCCTAGATCTCTTATTGTTGACTGAGAACTCTTGTTCTCGGTTGGACTGGACAGAGAACTCAGGCCTTGACCGAAAACTCCATTACTTGACCAAAATCTTCCTGTGTGGACAGAGAACATCTATATGGACCGAAATCTATTATAAAAACATTATTATGGTCCATATATTCTACTTATTTCAGTTTTGGTTCTTGATACTTGAAAACATTAAAATTATATCCTTAAGCTTATGGTTGTTATTCAAGTTATGTAAACTATTGCTAACTTGATTCGTTTGTTGCAGTATTGGCTGACCAGGCACCACTAAAGTTCATTGATACTCACAATATTGCTGGATACTTGTTTGATCCTCCTTTAGCACACAAGGAGTTCAAGTCCATGTCATATGCAAGAAAATGATCACGAACTTCTGGAGTCATGCTTCTATCAACCAGCGGGGAATAGGTGGAGTTGTTACTATAGACTCCAAGGTTCAGAAGAAGCCGGTCATCATCTCGAAGGCCATTGTGCGTGAAGTGTTGTTATTTGGGGATCAACCTGATTACCCAACGGAATACTCGACCGATGCTATCACTGAGGTGTTAACAAGAATGGGTTACGAGGGATCTT
The DNA here is from genome assembly GCF_021521415.1 of Bidens hawaiensis. Classification (NCBI taxonomy): domain Eukaryota; kingdom Viridiplantae; phylum Streptophyta; class Magnoliopsida; order Asterales; family Asteraceae; genus Bidens; species Bidens hawaiensis. The sequence goes on from NW_027492188.1 coordinate 316,551, forward strand.
ATCCTCCTACAATCAAGAAGCTCTTCATCCATACTGGAGGTTTTTGATCCACACGTTTTTCACTTGTGTGTCAGGACGTAAAGAAGGGTCTGGTGAGATTAGTCACACTCAAATGTCTGTGGTAGTTGCTTTGATCATGGACTGGAACTACAATTACTCCAAATTTGTGTTCGATGAAATGATAAGTAACTTGAAGGGGAAGAATAAGGAGATGTTTCTTATGTATCCCAGGTTTCCGCAGATGATCTTCGATTCCCATTATCCTGATCTTGTAAAGTCTGTCGAGACATTGGATATGAAGTCAATGGGACCCAACACCTTTGGGTTGATGAAACAATCGAGGAAAGGGGAGAAAGTTGTTTACCAGGGTCTTCACGATCTGGTTAAATTCGGTAAATTCGCCAAAACTAAGCCTGTTTCTGTCAAGGCTCAAGTAGTGGATCAGCACGTGATACCAGCTCAAAGACGGGTTGCTGCATTTGAAGTCATTTCAGATGACGATGAAGATGAAGATACTCCAGTGAAACATTTAGAGTCAGAACACTAAGAACTTGAAATTACTACTACTGCTGAGCAATTAAAGGAGTTTGAGAGTTTCAAAGAACTGCTCCAGTCGACTGCCTTGAAGCCTCCTTAAGTAGTCACTGTGAATGAAGATGATGATACTCCTAAAGAACCAGCCGTCGATCTTGTACCACGTAAATGAAGGAAGAAAGATCTGACACCTGGTGTGCTGGTTGATGAAACAACAACACCAAGCCAACAAGAATGTGAGTTGGACCTACTGAGACTCACGCTGATACAAATCCATCCACAACTGAGAGTAAATCTCAGGAATAGATTGTCGATCCCCCCGATTTCAGCTGGATCTTAATCAATCATGTCATAACTCACACAGATTAACGTGTTGACAAGAGAGTTAATGACGGGTTGCTATATTTAGAAAGATATCCGTTTGTTAAAGGCGGAATCAATAACAAACATACAGTTGCAATGAATAATCAAAGGTAGAAGACACACTTAAGATTCACTCAAAAGATTTCCATTTATATAATATTAATCATACAAAAGGATAATCGATTTAGGGTTTTCTAGGAATCCTAAGACAGCCGTCACACAATATTCTCTCAATTAATGTGTCTGTCTTATCCGTAATGTGCCCTCGTCCGTCTTTTGGCGGCGTGCCCTAAACATTCTATTTATAGGCCTGCCAACCTAGGACAGCTGTCATTCCTTCTAGAAACCCTAAATACAGTCATACATATTCAAAATAAACTAAGTGTAAAACAAGTCTTCCGGGTAGGCTTTGCACCAATCTTGTCTTTCCGAGTATGCTCGGCCATCCTTCATAACTTGGTAAGATAGAAGTGTGCTCGGGATCAGTTTCCGGGTAGACTTTACTTAAAGAGTATTTCACTAAGTAAAATACTCACCGAGTAGACTTCAGTCTTCTTGAATTTGCCAGACTTTGCCCGACAACTCCTTACGAGCAACCTTGTTCTTCAATGATCCATTTCAGCTCTTTGCTATAAAATAACTTATTAGCAAAGTGTACTCGGGAGTACTGTTCCTTGCTCGAGCTGAACCTTGCCCGATATTACTTAGAGATACTTCTTTAGATTATCAAGCATACTTGGATCATACTTATTAATGAATACCTTGCCCGGTCTTCCAATCACTTGGCTTCTTGGACTTGGTCAACCAAACCTTACTCGGAAGAGTAAAATACTTGGTTCTGAAGAACAGACTTGCTTGATAAAGTGAACCTTGCCCAGATTTACATAAACTAGTGTACCTTACTCGGCAATGCACTATTTTTAAAACCCTGCTTGGATATCCACTTAAGAAGACTACTTGAAGTAAACCTTGCCCGGTAGGCAAAATATCGTACTCGGCCAAATAAAAGCTTGCTCGGATGTCTAAGGTGTGCTCGGATTCATTACTTAGAGAATTCAGAGGAGGTTGAGAAGATTCCAATCTTCCATGTACTTCATTTAGGTCAAATCTTTGACTCAACAATCTCCCCCTTAGGTCAATTTCTTGACCCAACAATCTCCCCTACATTGGAACACCTCAGCTGACCCAAAACATTTCTATGGTTACTTACACTCAGCAAAAATACACATCAAATCAAAAATCAAAATTACATATTCAAATAACATAAACAAAATTACATAATCAGTTGTCATATTTACCCTTTCTGACCAGTTGTCAGTGGGATTCTTCTTCAGATCTTCCTTTACTTGCTCTGCCCATTTCTTGGCAACCATTGAAGCAATGGACTCACCAATCTCTTCTTTAATCATGACATCAGTAATCAAGTTGGCTGGTTCAGCAGTTTCATTTGATTGACTTTTGGGTTGAAACATGCTAACCACCATAGCTAAGGAATTATCAACTTCCTCAACTCTATTCATCTTAATCAACTCCTCTATCATCTCTTGATCAGCCACATCATCAAGTATTTCTTTTGCTATGTTGGCTTCATTGATCAAGATCTCCTGCTCTGCCATTTCTTCATGAGTTAAGGATTGGGCTATTTTCTCCCTTTCCATTGACTCTTTGATAATTCTTTCTTGTTATTTTAAGGCAGCAGCAGCAGTATTATCTCTGAATAAAACATCCTTTTCAGGATATGCCTTAAGAGGCTCTTCTTCTGTAACTTTGTCCTTTCCCTTTTCCATCCTCTTCTTTAAGTTTTCTTCACTTTCAGGAGGAAAGTCATCAATTTCCTTTTCAAGTGCTTCCAGTTCTGAATCATGCTCTACCCTCTTGGAACTTTCTTCTTGGTCAGTTTCTGGTTCAGTGTGTATAAGTTCCTCAGTAGCAGCATTTTCATCAATGAATTCTTCAGTTTGTGGATCAGTGACATCAGTAAATACATCAGTAGCTAAGGAATTAGTATCTTCCTCAGTTCTCCTCTCGTCACTGCTCTCCTCTCCATATCCATACACATTCATAATCATATTCAATGCATTCACATTCTCACCTTCTACACCTGAGACAGTTGGCATGGAATCATTCTCCCCCTTTTTTTGAGGCAGCTGAGGTCTTCTCAACCTCCTGCTCCAGGGCTTGAATTTTCAAGTTTGCTTGCACCAACTTCTCTAACAGGATCACATTCTCTTGTGTTACTTCCTCATTCCTCCTTCTCAACTCAGCATTTTCTTTCATTAGGGTCAGAAGGTCAGTTTCAGTGTGTGGTGATGTAGGTGGTGTTGTGAAGAATTGTTCATAATCAGGTTGTTCTGTGGTGTGTGTTTGGAAGGTAGATGGTTGTGGTGATTGTATATGAGGTGGGCTAGAAATAATTGGTTCAATTTGAATTATCAGATATGCAGTTTTGAAGTCTATATGGTTATGATCATCATCATTTAATCTCAAACATCTTCTAATCATCCCTTCTGTCACATGTATTTCCTGACCAGCAACAGATGCTTCAATTCTTTTCCCATTGATGTCTTCTACAAGTTCTGCTGATCTCCGGAAATCAAGTGAGTAATTTCTGTATTTGACACGATTTTCAGTAAGAGCAAAGTTGACATTTGATCTAGCCATCCATCTGATCATTGGTGCCACAGGCCCATTGGTAGGTGTGACTTGCAGAAGTGCACACATATTATGTTTCTTTTCAAAGAAATACTTTGGCTGTTCTTCTTCTGCCATATCTGAAACACATAATCAAACATATTCAAAGTGAAATTAGTCATAAAGTTCAGTACTTTTGATAATTTCAAGTTAAAAAAAATGAAGAAGAAAGAAAAGAAATCTTCATGAACCTGTTCTTCGACAAATTAATAACCTAAACACATAAACAGAGTATTAGTAATCAAGAAAATAATCAAAGCCCATTATAGTCTAATCGTGATCGGAAAACACATTATTAATGCTTACCAAGTCGGAATTAGAGGGCTGATAAAAGTTAGGGTTTGGATTAAAGTTGACTGCGATAAGTCGGTTAGGTTTCTTTGCGAGTAAGCAGTTGCAGTGGAAGGAGAGAGAGAGGAAAAGTAATGTTGAAAAATTTGCCTAACTCCCTCTTATATACCTTTTGAAAGTGAGTTTTAAATGCTTTTTGTCATTTTGTGAATTATTAGCTGTCAAACAGTAACATTATCCACTTGATATATTAAACATTTAATTTCATTTAAGTTCATAAGACCTTACTCGAAAGATTAATATATCCAAAGTCTACTCGGTATACTTACACTTACAAACCTTACCCGGTCAAACTTTGCTTGGAAAAATTTTCATTTTTGAATATACAAAGTTTGCTCGAATTCGTCTATTGATAAACCTTGCTCGATCAAGTAAATTAATTTAAAGTTAAGACACGATGAAGAAAGCTTACCCGAAATACTAGATTTCTTGTGAAATTAATCACAAGGCAAATAATCAAGTATAATCATCAAATAAACATCCTTACTAGGAATCAATTAAGATCCCCACATAGATTTCTCAATTTCAAATTAAAACTTATCTAGCATAAACCCTAATCAGAATCATAATCAATTTTATCATACTAACTAACATATTCAATCAAGCATACTTGAAAAACATAGTGTGCCCGAGCAACCATTCAAGAGAATAGTGTGCCCGAACACCTTTCTAATGAAAAGTGTGCCCGGAAAAGGATTTCCATCAGACAGTGTACTCGGAAAGTTAAGTTTTGAAATTACCAAGTATATTGAAGGAACACAAGTGTACCCGAAATATAAAGTGTGCTCGGAAAACAAAGTTTGCCTGAAAACACTTGTAATTTCAAAGAAATCATAAACACACATATCACAGAGCATGCTCGGAATGAAATTAAAAACACATAAACAATCAAGTGTGCTATAGTCTGAAATTTCATAGAGCTTGCCCGAAAATCCTATGTTAGCACTAAGCTTGCTAGGATAAACACATTCAATCATCAGGTATGCCCTTACCCGAGGGATTTCAACATGTCAAACCATACCCGAAAAGTGACAAACTTAAATAGTAATATCTAAGCGTGCCCGGAAAGATTAACAAATCTTTCCTAACAACATATTCACACAAATCACAAAGCTTGCTTGATGTACTTGACTAAGTTCATAAAGTTTGCTTGGAATCACAATCAGCATATAACATGCATAGCTTGCCCGAAACAAGAATTTCTTGTTAAAAGCTAGCTATAAAAACACATAATCATCTCAAGACTTCAAGCTTGCTCGGGAAATGAGTACAACAGTGTACTCTACCCGGAAAGTGTAAACACTTCAAAGCATGCCCGAAAATCATAAAGTTAGTCAAAAATGACTAAGCTTACTCGGAAAGGTTGAAAAATATCAAACCTTACCCGAAACAACATATTCACACATAATCAACTGTTTTGTAACCGGAAAGGTTGTAAATCATTAAACCTTACCCGAAAATACATATTCAAACAGTTTGTGCCCGGGAAGGTTATAAGGGATCAAACCTTACCCGAACTTACATATTCAACCTATTTTAGGCAAAATGCAACACTTTTTGACTTAAACCACTTTGTCAAAATATATTTTTCTTTTCAGATAATAGTTTAAGAGCAAATTGTGCATTTAGAGATCAAATTTCAGTTATATTTCTCTTCAAAACAGTTTCTTCCATTTTCTGAAAAGATCTCAAGAATGGGATCATATTGACTAAGTAGCTATCTCAATACTTCACTCTCAGCATTATTATGACAACTTAGATAGGTTAACAGCAGGTATAAACTTAGCATGAATTTCATTTCTTTGGTGATATGATTAAGGTTCAATTTAAGGCATAATGCATTAATGGTCAACACTGTGCTATGATGCCTCATATCTCTTCTCAAAGCTTATTTGGCATTCCCCAGATCACCCCAATTTGACTCCAACCTCCTGTATTTGGTCAAAAATAGTTTTTGTATGACATAACTTATTGTATTTTTGTATTTTTAGATTCAAACATATATAGAGGCTGAACGTTGGACTTACAGTTAGCAACATGCCTTTCATTCAAGATGAGACAGATTTTGTCAACATCTTTGTAGTTCTTATTGTAACCCTCTTGTTTGATAAAATATTTAAAACACTTATCAACTTTTGGTTAATTTATTCATTCTTCCCCTTGTTTTTGATATTTTCTCAAATTTTCTTAAAGCATGTTCTTTGTCATATTTAAAGATGTTTCATTTTTTGGTTGACCAAATAACAACAGGCTCGTGTATGACTGGGTAATCACTTTTCTGCCATATCATTCGGAGAGATTTATCATGAGATATGCAAAGACAACTATGCATCTCCACATAAAGATTAGCATACTCATTATGTTTATATCACCTTAGATTTACATCATCATGGGAAAGCAACCATACATGTTAATGACTATACTAAGGTCTTTTTAGCCTATTAATTCCATATGATCAGCTAAGTAGTCAATGTACTATCATTTCCCATTAAACACAGTTTAATATTCAATCACCCCAATATCTCTTCATTGTCAGGTTAATGGCTATCCTGTTTGACCAAAAGTGGTCAACAGGACCAAACATACATGTGAATATATGTCCTTTCAAAGTCAGAGCTATTGACATAGTTTTAAGTGAAGGAATAAGAAACAAGTCATAATTGCCCCAAATGCATTCAGTTTTCAGGTCAATGGCAATCCTTTGAATCTATAGAGATTTAAGGACCAAACATACACAAGTGCATGTCCTTCCAACTGGGCAAATGACATAGTTTTCAGCAAGAACATCTACTTGAGACTTTTCAAAAAAAATCCTTCTTTTGAGCTTCTTTAAAGCTTGAACTGAATAATCTTATCATATCTCTACACCATTAATCAACTTGCTCATGTTTTGACCAAAATAAAGTATTTATGCAAAATTCATTATAAAATTCATTGAATCACTTAATTCTGACATAAAACACATTTTGACATAAACAGTTGCATCACTTAATCAAATCTTAATCATTCTTAACATCATCAAGAAAACAAACTGTACAAACATTCAATGTCTATCATATCTTAACAACATCAGAAGATCAGATAAATAACATATTCAAGTAACCATAAACATGTGATTACTCATGACATCAGATAAGCATTTAATCTCACCCAAACATATCAAACTACTTATCATAACATCAGATCAGTTAACTTGATAGTTAAGAATTATCATCAATTTCAAACAAATTGAACAGATATTTACTTAAGCACCTATCAGTTAACTTCAAACCAGTGACATATTCAAAACATATTTAATCAACATTCAGTTGAAACATATTCATAACATATTCAATCATCATTCAGTTGAAACATATTCAATCAACATTCAGTTGAAACATATTCAATCAACATTCAGTTGAAACATATTCAATCAATATAATCAATCAACATTCAGTTGAAACATATTCAATCAACATAATCAATCAACATTCATAAGGTGTAACTTCTGTCAAAATAATCAGTTAGCACAGAGAGACACACAACCAGGCACACATCCTTAATCAGATTTCATCAGAGTTGATCATTCCAAGGGCTTTCAAAAGAAAGTTGAACCTGGTTCTATCAAGTGGTTTGGTGAATAGGTCAGCCAAATTGTCACTTGTATCAACCCTTTGCATTTCAATCAAACCTTTTTCACTGCAGTCTCTGATGAAATGATGTCTGATTTCAATGTGCTTAGTTTTGGAATGTTGAACTGGATTTTTAATAGTAAAATATGCAGCATTATTGTCAATAAGAATAGGGGTGTTCAAGAAATTCAAACCATAGTCCAGCATCTGATTTTGAATCCATAGAACTTGTGCATAGCAGGCGGATGCAGCAACATATTCAGCTTCTGCAGTAGAGATTGAAACTGTAGTCTGCTTCTTACATTGCCATGACACTAGCCTTTCACCCAAAAATTGACATCCTCCTGAGGTCGACTTTCTGCTCATGTTGTAGCCATCATAATCACTGTCTGTATATGCAATCAGATCAAAAGCTTGGTTCTTTGGATACCAAATCCCTAAGTCTTGTCTTCCCTTCAAATATCTGAATATTCTTTTAACAGCATTCATGTGTGAAACTTTTGGACTTGATTGAAATCTTGCACACACATATACAGCAAACATGATATCTGGTCTTGTTGCAGTCAGATACATCAGAGATCCAATTTTGGCTCTATATTCATGTTCATCTATAGGCTCCCCCTTTTCATCTGCAGTCATCTTTTCTTTGGTGTCCATTGGAGTTGAAGCAGTCTTGTACTCATGACAATTGAACTTGTTCAAGATGTCCTGCACATATTTGCTTTGATGAATGAAAATCCCCTCAGCCTTCTGTTGAACTTGCAATCCTAGAAAGAAGTTCATTTCTCCCATAGAACTCATGCTGTATTTGGACTTCATTACCCCTTCAAACTCCATACACATTTGTTCATTTGTAGAACCAAAGATGATGTCATCCACATACACTTGTACCAGAAGCAAGTCTGATCCCTTTCTTTTGTAGAAGAGTGTCTTGTCAATGGCTCCTCTTTTGAAACCATTTTCAAGAAGATGATTTGACAGCTCATCATACCATGATCTAGGAGCCTGATGCAATCCATAGAGGGCTTTGTTTAACTTATACACCCTGTTTGGATACATTGGATCCTCAAAACCTTGAGGTTGAGCAACATACACCTCTTCATCAATCTTTCCATTTAGAAATGCAGACTTAACATCAAGCTGGAACACTTTAATGTTCTTTGAGGCAGCATATGCAAGAAAAATCCTGATAGCTTCAAGTCTTGCAACTGGTGCAAAGACTTCCTCAAAGTCTATTCCTTCTTCTTGAAGACATCCCAGTGCTACAAGTCTAGCTTTATTCTTAATCACTAAACCCCTTTCATCCGTTTTGTATCTGAACACCCATTTGGTTTCAATTGCATATCTGTCAAATGGCTTATCAACAAGATCCCACACATGCAGATCTCTAAATTGTGCCAATTCCTCTTGCATTGCTTCCACGCAACTATTATCTTTTAATGCTTATGCTATGTTCTTTGGTTCTATTTGGGATAGAAAACAAGAGTAAAGACAAATGTTTGCAATTTCAGAATGACTTCTTGTAACTCTTTCATGCAAATCACCAATGATGTTTTCAGAATGATGATTCTTTTCCACATAAGGAGTTTGAACAATCATATCTGTAGACACAGTTGTGTCAAGATTTGTTTCATTGAGTTCTGGTACTTCAATGATCGAATCAGTCTCTGCATCATGAAATTCTGGTGCTTCATCATTATGTTGTCTTGAAGTAGATGCACCATTATTTTCTAAGTTCAATCTTTGAAATAGATCTTGAAATCTTGCTGTAGATGCAGCTTCTTCTCCACTTGCTTGGTTGCTTGTGTCACCCTCATTCTGAACTTGATTATCCTGTACAACATGATTGTCTTGATTGTTCTCAGTATGATCATGTTCAATATTGTGATTGTTTTCTTGATTAGGTACACCAATATCACATGAGGGGTTCTTCACAAAAGTATATTCCTTTTCCTTTTTAGCAACCTTCTTCCATAATTTTTCCAAGTCCAATGACTTCTTCTTTTTCTCTTCAAATTCACTGGTCTTGTAGAAAGATTCATCGAAGTCTTCAGGATAAATCTTGAAAGACCCTATTAACTTCTCATGATCAAACAGCCATGTTGCACCATCAACTGTATTGAATTGATTCTCATTAAAGATGATGTCAGATGATTCTATAACACTCAAGTGATCTTTCACATAAACTCTGTAGGCTTTTGAGTGTGTAGAATATCCCACAAAGAAATAATCCAGGGACTTTGTTTGAAACTTGTTCAAATAATCTCTTGTGTTCAGTAGAAAACATTTGCATCCAAAGGGCTTGAAAAACTTAATGTAAGGCTTTCTGTTGTGAAATATTTCATATGGAGTTTTGTTAAGCCTTTTGTTGACAAGTACCCTGTTCTGAACATAGCAGGCTGTATTTATGGCTTCAGCCCAAAAAGTGACAGGCAGATTAGCATCTGCTAACATGGTTCTTGCAGCTTCAATAAGTGTTCTGTTTCTTCTTTCTGCTACACCATTTTGTTCAGGAGTTCTAGGAGCTGAGAATTGTTGTTGTATTCCTTTTGCTTCACAGAATTCTTGCATAACTCCATTCTTGAACTCAGTGCCATTGTCACTTCTCATCATCTTGACTGTCTTATTCAACTTGTTCTCAATCATTGTTACACAACCTTTAATCAACTCTGCAGTCTCATCCTTTGTACTTAGGAAATAAACCCAAGTGTATCTTGAATAGTCATCAATGATCACCAGACAATATCTTTTCTTCCCAATGCTTGGTACACTCACTGGACCAAAGAGATCTAGGTGAAGTAATTCAAGTACTTGATCAATTGAGTTGATGAGCTTTGGCTTATGAGTAGATTTGTGTTGTTTTCCCTTTTGACATGAATCACAATGATCTTCCAACTTGAATTCTCTTGTAGGTAAGCCTATGACATGCTCACCTTTGACAAGTCTATTCATGTTCTTCAAGTTCACATGACATAGTTTCTTATGCCACAATTTTGACTCATTTTCAGTGGCTTTGGAAACAAAACATGCACCTCCTCTTGAAACAGCTTCTTTCATATTCAATTCATACAAGTTACCATTTCTTGGTGCCATCATCATAATCATTTCAGGTGGAATTACAAACTCATGTTTTAAAATGAAACAGTGTGAATCATCAAAACTGACCTTGTAACCCTTATCACACATTTGTGATATACTCAGCAGATTGTACTGAAGACCTTCAACATGAAATACATTATCAAATGAGACTTTCCCATTTGTTAAGATTCCTTTTCCAACAATCTTTCCACCATTCTCATCACTCCCAAAAGCTACTAGACCTTCATACTTTTCTTCATAATTGACAAGAGATCTCTTGTCATAAGTCATGTGCCTAGAACAAATACTATCCATATACCATATGTCATTTAGAGGAGTGGATTGTTCCTGCACATACAAAGAAAATTTGATTAGTTGAGTGATGAAGTGCAAGCCTTATCAACTTGCAGCTCATCAGATTCAGTTTCAGTTTCAGACACAGCTTGGGAAGTGAGTGTTGTTGGTTTAGGATCTTCATGAGTCAATTCTAAGTTGTCTGAATGATCAGTTTCATAACCACACTCTCTTGGAGTTTTAACAAGTGAGGTTGGAAACTGGTATTCAGCTGAGTCAGTGGCATACTCCTTTATCACATAGTCCTTCTTCTCAGAGTAGTCTCTCACATCAGCAACTTGCTCAACCTTACTCTCAGTCTTAGGTTTCCAAAGAAAACCATGTGGTTCATATCCATGTCTTAATAGAAACTTCTCATCACCAGTGAGTTCTGTTGGTTTATTTCTAGAATGTGCCTCTTTTCTTCTTGTCTTCTCACTGCTTGATGATCCTTGAGAGCCATCAGATATGTCTGATTGAGTATCTTGTTTGATTCTCAAAGACTGATAGTTGTTTTTGGTCAATTTCTCATACTTCTTAGGAGATTTATTTCTTCTTGCTAGTTCAGCCACTTTCTTCTCAATCCTTGTCTCCTTTTCAGATTTCTTTTCATCTCTTTTCATGGTTTCATTTCCACACACCTTTCCTTTTCCCAGATATTTATCATCCTTATGTTTATACAGGACAAAGTCTTGGCCATACTTTGTTCCATCTGGTACATGAAATGGGTTTAATTTGAATCTTTCATTACATGAATCTGTGTGGTGACCATATTCATCACACCTTTTCCACCAAACCTTGCCCTTGAATACTTCATGTTCTTTTGGTTTCTTGTATCTTTCACTTGGCTTAGGTGTCTTGACTCCTAGAGTCTTCTGATTCTTTAAACCATCAAAATCAATTGAAAAAGGAACAAATTCCTCAATCTTGATGTCTTGTCTTTCAAATTTGCTTTTGACAATGACAATTTTCTCCATAATCATAGGTTCTTCATCACTGCTTTCTCTAACCCTTGACTGTCTTTTCTCATACTCTTCCATAGTTTCCATTTCTCCAACATCCAACACCTCCTGACTAGAAAAGATTGGATAAATTGGGATAAAATTTTATGTATCAACCTTTTCAGTCACCATCTTCTTCTTGTTGTTCTACTTTATCTTACCCAATACAGCCTTGCTTGGTGGTCTGACTGCATTGTAGTTTATCTTCCTCCTTTCACAAATATCAAAAGAAACATGTTCTCTTTTCATTTTATCATTCTGTTTCTTCAATCTTGGTGGGACTGGTGGATACTTTGGAAGTGTATCAACAGATTCAGGTTTCTTATATTTTCTTCCTCTTTCAGCAGCTTTGATTTCCTTTTCAGTAATTTGATCACTCAAATCACTCAAATCATCTTGATCCAACTCAACTGAATCAAAGTCATCCTCAGAGACTTGAACTCCAATTGACTTATCCTCTTTTACTTCTTTCTTAATCACAAACTCTCCCTCTTCATTCACTTCTACCTTTCTGTACAAATCAACAAATTCTTCCTTGTCTTGAAAGACATCTTTGAATTGTTGCAAGTATGCATCTCTTTTCTCTTTGTCAACTTTTGGCATGAAGTTGTTGTTGAATGGAGGTGGAACTGTTTTGTATTTGTCTTGTTCCTTCACCTAGTTCAGTAAACCACATATGTTGCCTGTTGAGACCAAATTTTTCAGAAATTCAGTTTCAACCATCAGTCTTGTGTTTTGCACCTTTTCTTCAACTAACATCTTCTTTAATCCATCAATCTCAGTGGTGTATCTGGTTTGAGTTCTGTAAATGATCATGGAATCATCTTCAAGGCTTTTAATCTTTTCATCACTGATCATCTCACTTGCCTTATACTCATTGATGATACTTTGTTTTCTAAAACACTCACTTTCCAGCTTGCCTACCTTTGTTTTCAATTCAATGATAAGTTCATTTAAATCAACTGTAGGAGCAGAGTGTACCTGAGATGATGATCCTTTTTCTTTCTCAATTATGGCCATGAATGCCACATTTTCTTTCCTGATATCATCTGCAATGTCCTCTTCATGATTTCTCCAATCAAAATTTCCTTCATGCTGTGTAGTCACTGCCACGTTTCCTTGATTTCTGATCAGATTTTGATTTACTGGAACAGTGTTGTTTGGAACATTTTGAGCTGCTTGAAGGTTTTGATTGTTATTCATTTGAAAACCTTGAGTCTGTTGCATACTTTGTTGTTGATTATTCATTTGAGGCTGAAAGTTGTTGAAGTTGGGGTTGTAATTGTTGTTTGGATTGAAGTTGTTGTTGTTAAAGTTGTTCATTTGACTGTTGTTGTTGTTGTTGAATCTTGGCTGATTTTGTTGGTAATGCTGCTGACCTCTTGGTTGATTTTGTTGATATTGATGCTGACCTCCTGGTTGTTGATTCTGGAATTGATTCATTTGAAAGTTTCTTGGTTGATTGCATTCTCTTGCAAAATGACCAGGTTGCTGACAATTGTAGCAGATTGCTTTTGACTTGTCAAATCCAATCCTGTCATTAGGAAAAGAAACCAGAGACCTACCAGTTCTGTTATACAGCCTTTTACTTCTCAAACCCAACATGGCAGCTTGCCATTTCAAATCCATGTCTTCCAAGTCATCTGCATCAATTTCCTCTAAATCATCTTGTACCACACTTGTGTGAATTAGGTTTTTTGCAACAAATGCATTATATGACTCAGTAAACATAGACAGCAAAGCCTGTGTTTCATTGCTTTGACCATGTCCTGTGCCAGTATGAGGAACATTTCCACTTGGCATAGAGGCAGAATCAGTATCATCAATCAGTTGCACATTGAACCTCTGCTGATTTCCTTGATTGCTTGTGCTACCTCCAATGAAAGATTTTGTAGTAACAGCATTATGTTTAGCTGGTTCTTCAATAATGGGAATTTGTTGTTGATTCTTGGTAGACAGATTTCCCATGGATGCAATCAATGCATTTGAAACATTGAAGCAGGGTCTGTCTTCCTTAATCATCTCATTCTCTATCATTTCAAGTTCTGCAGCCTGAAGAAAGCATACCACATCATCCAATTTCAATTCATTGAAATTTTGCTTCTGAAGGATGAACTTGCAAGCAGTATACCATTCTTTTGGCATTGAGTTGAGTAACTTTGTATTCAAATCAAAGTCAGTCATTACATAATCAGTTGTCCTCAACTCATTCACAATACTTAGAAAACGTTCTAGTATTGATTTCAACCTTTCTCCATCCTTATACTTGAACCTTTCCAACTGTTGCTTCAAACTTTGCTTCTTTATGTTCTTTAGTTCAGTATTCCCTTCATACATCTCAAGGAAGGGCATCATACATTTGCTTGGCAGTTGTGTGATGTGCCACCTTGGTCAGAATCTCCCAAGACAAACCTAGCTTAATCATAGCTAAGGCTTTGTCATCCACCTTTCTCGTTTTTTCTCTTACAGCAGCAGTTGCAGCTGCATTTGCACCTTCTTCAACAGCAGTTTGTGGACCATTCTTGATGGAGTTCCACATATCAATATCATTGTAGCATACGGCTGCTTCAAAGAGTACTTTCCATTTGATAAAGTTTTCATGTCCATACAACCTTGGTATCTTGTTAGTAGACACCTCTTGTTCCTCATATCCAGACATTTTGAGAAATAAAATCAGTTTCTTTGTAAAAACAAAGTTTCAAAATAATCAGATCTGAAAACAGAATGCTCAGATCTGATGTGTCTGATGTGATTAGAACAAGATTTAGATATAAAGATTAGAACTTTAATTGAAATAAGGAAGAGAAAACACCGGTAGATTGTAGATCTTGAAGAAAAATGAAAAACAGAGCTGCTGACGTCACAAATCAATGGAACAGTGATCTGCTTACGTCATTCTTCTTCAAATCTTCAATCAGCAATAATCTTTCCAAAATAGCAGTAATTCAGCTCTGATACCACTTGTCGGTCCCCTCGATTTCAGCTGGATCTTAATCAATCATGTCATAAATCACACAGATTAATGTGTTGACAAGAGAGTTAATGACGGGTTGCTATATTTAGAAAGATATCCGTTTGTTAAAGGCGGAATCAATAACAAACATACGGTTGCAATGAATAATCAAAGGTAGAAGGCACACTTAAGATTCACTCAAAAGATTTCCATTTATATAATATTAATCATACGAAAGGATAATCGATTTAGGGTTTTCTAGGAATCCTAAGACAGCCGTCACACAATATTCTCTCAATTAATGTGTCTGTCTTATCCGTATTGTGCCCTCGTCCGTCTTTTGGCGGCGTGCCCTAAACATTCTATTTATAGGCCTGCCAACCTAGGACAGCTGTCATTCCTTCTAGAAACCCTAAATACAGTCATACATATTCAAATTACATATTCAAAATAAACTAAGTGTAAAACAAGTCTTCTGGGTAGGCTTTGCACTAATCTTGTCTTTCCGAGTATGCTCGGCCATCCTTCATAACTTGGTAACAAAGAAGTGTGCTCGGGATCAGTTTCCGGGTAGACTTTACTTAAAGAGTATTTCACTAAGTAAATTACTCACCGAGTAGACTTCAGTCTTCTTGAATTTGCCAGACTTTGCCCGACAACTCCTTACGAGCAACCTTGTTCTTCAATGATCCATTTCAGCTCTTTGCTATAAAATAACTTATTAGCAAAGTGTACTCGGGAGTACTGTTCCTTGCTCAACCTGAACCTTGCCCGATATTACTTAGAGATATTTCTTTAGATTATCAAGTATACTTGGATCATACTTATTAATGAATACCTTACCCGGTCTTCCAATCACTTGGCTTCTTGGACTTGGTCAACCAAACCTTACTCGGAAGAGTAAAATACTTGGTTCTGAAGAACAGACTTGCTTGATAAAGTGAACCTTGCCCGGATTTACATAAACTAGTGTACCTTACTCGGCAATGCACTAATTTGCAAACCCTGCTCAGATATCTACTTAAGAAGACTACTTGAAGTAAACCTTGCCCGGTAGGCAAAATATTGTACTCGGCCAAATAAAAACTTGCTCGGATGTCTAAGGTGTGCTCGGATTCATTACTTAGCGAATTCAGAGGAGGTTGAGAAGATTCCAATCTTCCATGTACTTCATTTAGGTCAAATCTTTGACTCAACAATCTCCCCCTTAGGTCAATTTCTTGACCCAACATAGATTTTTGATAACATTGCTCAATAATTTAACTTTGAAGCAGATATTCCTGTTTTTGACAAGCTTTCGGGATCATCAAACCCGACTGGTCAGTCAAGCTCTAGTGCTTCAGAGAAGATTTCTCAGATTCTCGCTTTGCAAGACACTTATCTATAGAATAAAGAAAAGGGGGTTATGCTTGAAGATGCTCCTGTGGACGTACAAGCGTTGCAACGTCGAGTCTTTGAACTCGAACAAGATGTGGTTGTAAAGGACGTGTGTATTCAAGAACTCGAAGCTAGCAACTCTGACAAAGATTTTAAGATTAACGAGCTTCAATCCAACATGGGAGGATTAACTTCTATGTACTTAGACCTACAATAGAAACTTATGCAAAAATTTGGAGACGAATTCAAAAGCAGTGAAGATCCTGTTATGAAGACAACTACTGCTGATCTAGGTGGAACCTCCAGTGCACAAACTTCTGCACATCCTGACGCTTCTGAGTCACTGGAGCACTATCTTTCAATTCCACCCAAAACTGTTGAACAATCGAACTGTATTCAGAAAAGATTCTTATTATGAAGAACTCCAATCAGAATGTTGAATCGTCTGATCATCTAGATAAGTTTGTTGTTACATTTGAGAAGGGTTTTTCTGACAGGTATGGTGACCGTTCTGGAGTCATGTCTTGGGGTTTTGATGCGAAAAAGAACATGTGGTGGGTAAAACGAAGGTCTGGGACTACTGAGTACTACAAGAAAATGAAGGATTTCAGATCCTGGACGAAGGTAGATCTCAGCGACCTTATCAATGCTCCGTTCCACAATCCAAGTCATGATAAGCGAGCTACAAATTTCTAGAATTTTCTGCGAAGACAAGTCGATAATGGATTCCCAAACATGAAGACTGCTGAGTCGTTCCTGAAGAAGGAAAAGAGGGTTAGGGATCCTAGGACAGGAATGACTATGGTGAGCATTGTGTGGCCTACAAGAAATAAGGCAACTCACATTCCTGTACCTAATGCTATTCCAGACGGGACCCTAGACAATATGAGATTTTGAATGTTTGACAGCGAAACTACTACTGTTGTCATACGTCTACAAACGGGTAAGGGTCAATACCGGTTCGTTGATCCTAGAGACTTGCTAAAGTACGGAGAAAGAGACATCAAGACCCTCAGCCCCTCAGCACATTCCAAATCATTGCTGACCCAATTTTTGAAGAAGCTACCAAAGAATATACTAGTATGGCGGCTTCTATTATCAGAACTGGTTTTTGGGCAGGTGGTTTAAAGGATGCGGATGTCGATATCATGGAACACGATTAAAGGAAGAAGCTACAAACCAAGGGGGAGATTTTTGGGTCTATTTAGGTGGTTTGTACTTGGTTTATATTATTGTATATCGTGTTTAAGTGTTTGGACATGTAAACCGAGATCACATTGTGATCTCGGTGGGCTTGGGCTTTATTGGGCTAGGTTATTTGTTTTCCCTATATATAGATAACATGTATAGGGTTTATGGTTGGCCGTTCATATTGTTAGTGTGGTTAACAATTTTGTGTAACCTAGTGATTAAGCACCCGACGTTAATACAACATGTGTTTTGAAGTAAGATCTCGTGTTCTTTATGTATTATCATTGTTTGTCTTGAATCACTTAATGTTATATTCTGCAAAAAAGTTAGGTTTGTTGATATCATATTGAAATATCCAAGATAGGTACTTATACTTCTTATTAGCTTTGGCATGTGCACTGACATCCAGCTTGTGTTCTTCTTCAACGTATCGATGGGCTTCAATGATCTTCGAAGTCAGGGACTTGTTGTGATTTCCAAACCATCCCTCAGCATCAGGATCAAAAGAGCTTGATCCCTTTGCCGATACTTTCTATTTCCTCTTCGTTGTCTTCTCAAGATGATCCTCGACAGCTTTAACGTGTTCTTCTGTGAATGATGAAACACCCTGATCAAAATTTGATCATGTATACAGATCAAGGTATTCCTCTGCCATCACATCTTCGATCTCGATCTCATCGTTTTCATAAATAAATGGCGTATTCCTGTGTGGAATACTCGTGTCAAGAATGACTTCTTCATCATTTATTATCTCCACATCTTCCTCAGCTTCCAACGTATCCATCACTTCATCATTCAACCCCAACAATAAAGATATTTTATCACGAGTCAGGGCATGACAACAAATTCACCCTCCTCGATTTCATCAGCGTTGGCGGTACTCATCACCACACCAACCATATAATCCATAAATAATAAAATTAACCACATTCGTTTAACCTAAAAATTCAAAATTAACGAATGGTTCACATTTGTTTGTTCATTCGTTATCCATGTTAACGAATAAACAAAAAGTTACATTAAATAACGAATCAGCCAAGATTCGTTCTTCATTCGTTATCATTGATAATGACGAATGAGACTATAAGTTATTAGAGTGAGCGGAAGCGAATAGGATAACGAATGAGTATATTCGTTCTTCTGTACAAGTCACGAATGATCATCAATCGTTATTATTAAATCTAACGAATGGGTTCTATTCGTTATGAAGGTTCATAATGAATAGAAACAAATAAAAAAATTAAAAATAAATAATAAATTCCATTGTGAATTTTCATGAATTAAATAATGCGTCGAAACCCGTGTCCCGATGAACGTTAATTTAAAATTCTTAGTACTGGGAGTAAGATGCAATACCATAACGCGCTTTGAAATCAAAACACATAAGTTAAAAGAGTTAACTTAAAAGTCGATTAACTTAAATCAATTAAATAAATGAATAAATAAAAACGTGGGAAAATCTTTTTGATATTTTCTTGTTTAAATTTGAACCCTTTATCTCAAAAATCGAAAATAAAGCAGAAAATAAACTAAAAACACAATATTTTTGGATTTTTGTATATACTTGAATTGAAACAAAATAAAAACAAAGATACATATGAAAGCTATTCTACGAAAGCAGTACATGTTATTGTGATTTGAGCAGAGAATCATATTGACCAAACCACCCTTACATCACAGTTTTATATTTCAAGGTTATTATGACTGGTGTTATGTCGGTCATTGATATTGTTGTCCACTTAAATATTATAACAAACCTTCAAGTATTTTTGTGATATAATTTAATTTTCAATTAAGGCACAGAATATCAAAAACAATCAGCCTCTAATCTTGGTTCAGACTTAGTTTAACTTTTACCATGTCACCCCAACTTGACTTAAACCATTATGATGCTGATCAAAATATAGATTTTAATAGATTTATAAGCGATCTAAGCTCATAATCTTGACTACAAGGTATACCCTCGTTATCAAGCAATACACCAAGCTTCCTTTACAGTGAATGAGTGTGCACGAGTTCATCTGTAGGCTTACGGACATTGTATCTCATGGGGTCCGTTTCTTATTGGTATTAAGACGCGCGCAAGGGTGGAACAATGTATCACTAACAGCGGATTTTGATCAAGTCAGTAATGAGTTTGTACGCCGTACAGTAGTGATCAAGTTTGATGACTTTGGGTTTGCTTTAAAAGCTTTTAAAATATTCATGTTTATGAATACCCAAATCATTAAGCCACATAAAGACTCACAGTGTCCAGAATCCGGATGCATGCCATCAATACAGGATTTGTGGCCATAAGACCATACTCCATTGAAGTGTTAACCAAAAACCAGATGCATTTTATTTAGAATTTTTGTTTTTGGTGATCAAACAAACATAAATCTTGAGTATGGCAGGCTATTACATTTCTGGCTTCATTACCTAAACTTTTAGAAGAGCCTAACACCTTTTTCAATTTGGCAGTTCTTTAGGTTTATGTCACATACTTTACATTTCAGTTTGTTTAATACATATCAATACACCAATACAGTTAAGCACTCACTCTTGTAAGCTATTTCTTTATAAATATGGGACCCGATGATCAATGTACTATCATTTTCTCTTTTTGCTTCAAAACTCATTTTTGAGGAGCATTTAAATTCAGTCACCCTGGTCACCTTCAGTTTACAGATTAATGCCTATCCCATATATCTACAGGTAGATAATAGGACCAAACATGTATAAACATACATGTTCCACAAACTTAAGTAACCGACATATTTTTAAGCGAGAGTTCAAAATATTTGAATGTTTTTGTAGTATTTGAATGTTTTTGGTTTTTGAAATATTTGAATGTTTTTGGTTTTTCTCTATACAAACAGAAATCACAATATTTTTGTATTTTCCATTTTTCTCCCCTAAAACCCAAAACAATAAAATTACCAAAACAAAATAAACTTTACAAAATAAAATTGATTATCCGAGCTTAAGGATATCAGCAAGGGTTTTCAATCCATTTAAACCAAGCAAAAGGTTAACGCGAGTTTTATCAAAAGCTATGGTAAATAAATCAGCTTTCTGAAAATCCGTGTGCATCTACTCAAGATCAATTAATTTATTTTCAAAACAATCACAGACAAAATGATATCGAATTTTGATATTCTTCGTCTTAGAGTGATGCACGGGGTTCTTGGTGATACTAATAGCAGTTGAGTTATCAATTAATATGGGCGTAGTAAGAAACTTCAAACCGTAATCCTACAAGTGTTGCTAGATCCAAAGAACATGTGAACAGCAACTCGAGGCTGCCACATACTCTGCCTCTACGGTTGAAGTGATGACCATTGTCTGCTTCTTACACTGCCAGGAAACAAGCCGACTTCTTAGATATTAACAACCTTCTGTCGTTGACTTGAAATTTATCTTGCATCCTCCATAGTCTGTATCAGAAAACGCAGTGAGTTCAAAGCTATCATCCTTGGGATACCATAACCCGGTGTCAGGATTACCCCTCAGATAGTGAAGTATACAGTTGACTGCCGCTAGATGAGTCACTCGGGGACTCAATTGGTACTTAGCAAATAAACAAACAACATTCATTATATCATTACGAGAAGCAGTTAGGTACATTAAAGAATCAATCATTGCCCGGTACAGGGTTGGATCTACGGCATCCTCCAATTCATCCGGTGATAAATTGTGACCCACGAGAAGAGGCGTCGAAGGGATTTTTCGGCATCTATCTTGAATAGGATCAAGACATCATTCACATATTTTATCTGATGAATAAAAATTCCCGCATCAGACTAATGATCCTGCAAACCTAAGAAGAAATTCATCTCCCTCATCGAGTTGATTTCAAATTTCGTCTGCATAGACTTCTCAAAGTCCTTACATAGCTTGTCGTTCGTAGAACAAAATATAATGTCGTTGACATATATCTGGACAAGGAGCAAATCATCACCAACTGGCTTATAAAAGAGAGTATAGTCCACTGTTCCTTGTTTGAAGCCATTATCAGTCAGATGGTCAGCAAGTGTGTCGTACAAAGCTCTCGGGGCATGTGTAGACCATAAAGAGCCTTGTTCAATTGGTAAACATGGTCAGGATAATATGGATCTTCATAACCAGGAGGCTGCAAGACAAACACCTCTTCATGAAGTTCCCCGTTGAGAAACGCACTCTTCACATCTATTTGATAAACTTTAATATTCTTGTAAGCTGCATAGGCCAAAAATATTCGTATAGCCTCCAATCAAGCAGCAGGAGCATATACTTCTATGTACTCTACGCCATCTTGCTGATGAAACCCTTGCACAACCAAACGTGTTTTATTTCTAACGATGACCCCACGATTATCCTTCTTACATGTAAATACCCATTTGGTCAGAATAGGTTTTTTAACTCTATCAGGCTTGTAAATGGGATCCCAAACACCCAGTCTACAAAACTGTTGCAATTCCTCTTGCATTTCTTCTACCCTCGAAGAGTCTTCAAGGGCCATACGAACACTTGTCGGTTCCATTTGGGACAGAAAACAGGCATATTTAGCGAGATTCATGATTCCTGAAGAATGCATATCAGCATACATACACAATAAATTAACATCACTGTTATCAGCAATCTGATGGCATGTTTGTACACCAACATTCAGATCACCAATGATGTTGTCCTGAGGATGATACGTGTGAATCCGAAGTTTCGTATTCTAAGGAACAACAACATTATCAGTTAAATTAGTCAGATTTTCTTCAACATCTTGAGACGATTCACCAATTTCATGAGTTTTAGGAAATTTAGCTGAAGAGGAGTCCACAAAATGACTATCAAGGATGAAATAGCTATAACATCAAACGTATCAGGAAGATCATCTTAAGTAACATTCTCATAATTAGAAACTGAAGACCTTGGTGTGGAAAATAATTGATCTTCTAAATAAACACGCACCAAGTCTTCATTAGGTTGATCAACTATGGGAGTGAAAGAATTAAATAAACTCTCATAATCAAAGATCCAATCAGGACCCTTGCCAGCAGGAGGAGTTGTGTATTTATGATAATCAACATGGTAACACTCTTCAACACAACCCGAAGTAAAGTTGAAGACCCATTTCTTAGGCGATGCATAACCCAAGAAATAACCTTCAATGGCCTTTTCTTCAAATTTTCCCGCATATCTTTTCAACATAATGCAAGGACACCCAAACGGTTCCAAAAACTTTAAATTAGGTTTTCAGTTGTTCAGAAGCTCATAACTTGGTTTTTGGAGCTTCTTCATAGTCAGAACACAATTAAGCGTATAGCAAGCAGTATTCATTGCCTCATTCCAGAATTGGACAGTGAGCTTTGAATCTGCCAACATAGTTCTTGCAACTTCAATCAGTGTTCGGTTCTTCCGTTCAGCAACACCATTCTGTTGAAGTACATATGGAGCACTATATTCTTGATGAATTCCTTTTTGGATACAGTAGAAATCCAATATAGTATTTTTGAACTTCGTACCATTATCACTCCGAATACTTCTCACTTGTGTTTGTATAGTGATTCGATCTTTGTGATAAAATTTTGCACAAGAATAGGTGCCTGATCTTTAGAACTCATAAATAACACCCACGAGTATCTTGAGTAGTCATCATTGAAAACTAAACAGTACCAATCTCCAGCAATACTTGCACGATTCACAGGAAAAACAAATCCATATGAAGTCGTTCTAAAGGAGTATCAATGGAATTAATTAACTTAGACGGGTGTGACTTCTTTTTCTGTTTGCCCTTTGTGCATGCAACATAGTGATCGGTCAGTTTGAAGTGTTTCAGGGAAACCCCATCCACCAAATCATTTGCCATCAGATGATTCATCTTTATGACATGAATGTGACCCATACGCCTATGCCACATAATCGAGTCTTTCTCAGTTACTTTTGAGACAAAACACGTTTCTACATAAGTAGATACCTTAGTACTCATATTCAATACACAAATATCATTTGGCCGAGGAGACCTCATAACCACCATCTCTTTAGGGAATAACAAAACCTAGTTTGAGTATGATGCACTCCTTGTCATTATATACAGTGGTATACTTTTTTTTATCACAGGTCTAAGAAACACTCAGCAGATTATGATCCACTTTATCACAACAATTAACTTTTTTGAATGTAATACTACCATTCGATACTTCTCATTCTTTTGTAATCATTCCCCCCGAATTACCCGCAAAAGCTACATTACCCCCTGAATATTCTTGACATTTGTTAGAAGGTTGATGTTGCCAGTAATTTGTGAGAGCATCCACTATCCATAATCCAGTTTTCACCAGATATAGTCTTGCATAAACTCTACACATATAGGTAAAATGACTAGTTTAAAAAGGCAGTCCATGCCTCAGCCCTGGGTACCTCTTAAATTTCACTTGAAAAGTTAATTTTAACTGAATCCAAATGTGGTTTAGCTGCTTGTGAATAAGTCATAGGCCTTTTTGAATTTAGTCTCAAGTATTCAGCTTGAACTACATTTGTGTTCATATTTTTAAAAATTGGTTCCGTAGGAACAAATTTGGGTTTTAATTTGACATTCCTTTCATCAACATGAATCACCTTGCGTGGATTCACATTGGAAAACATGATGTGTGTTTCATCATCACAAGATATAGGTCTTTTCAGAATTTCTTTAATCAATGGAACGGGTTTGGCTTGTTCCTTGAAAAGCGGATGAAGATTCTGTGATTTCTTCATTCCACGATTTCTTACAACATGACCTTGTTCGCCACATTACATGTTCTCATGTCAACAAACTCACGTTGTGGATTAGCATAAACTGGTGCAACAGAAGGTTTATGAAAAACACCAGGAACATGCCCTTTGTTCAAATCATCAGACGTAACAGATTTTGTTTTTCATGTTAAAATCGAGATTTGAACAATTAGAAAACTCTGTAAAGTGTCAGTTCCAGTTGAGTTAAC
Source organism: Bidens hawaiensis (assembly GCF_021521415.1). Taxonomy (NCBI): domain Eukaryota; kingdom Viridiplantae; phylum Streptophyta; class Magnoliopsida; order Asterales; family Asteraceae; genus Bidens; species Bidens hawaiensis. The sequence continues at coordinate 340,972 of NW_027492188.1, forward strand.
AAATTGAACTTTCTTGGCAGATTTTAATAACGGTTTGGCTTTAACCAAAGGATCTGTTGTGTTTGATACTTTGAAATTAACAAATGCATGTTCAAGATCTTGAATCTTGGAAGTTTCAATTTGAAATACACTTTCTATAAAGACAGGTTTGATAAGATTAAGCGGAATGTCTTTGTCAGTGAACACTTTGCTAATACCTTTTAACTTAAACACTCGACCAGTGTTTACTTTAGAATGAATAGGATTGATAAAACGCATCAAATCCTCATCATAAATCTTTGGTTTTTCTGATTTCTTAATCTTAACCTTAGAAGATTTTTCCTTTTTCACATTAGATGTGTTGAACCATACACAGCCTCCTCAAATTCATGAGGTTCACATAAGATGTGATTTGAATGTGGAATGTTCTAGTCTTTGTGCACATTTTCAGGTTCAACTACATCCTTAATGATTACATTCTCGGAATTCTCAACAAAGACCTTGTTACTTTCAATATGAGATTTTTGAGTTGAAGATTAAACATTGATGTTTTCCTTTATAAGCAGTTTGGGTTTCTCCTCAATGATGACTGGTTCAGTAACAATTTCTTCCTTCCTCGCAAATGGATTTGAGAATAGTCATCATGAAATAGCTGAGGAACTTCAACAAAACGCAAACCATTCTTTGAACCTTTTTGCTTACTAGGCACTTCAATAATTTCATTCAATAAAAATTGAAAAGTTTCGAAACTTGTCGAATTCATTTTTCAACTCTAGAACCTCATTTTCAAGTTCAGATATCTTAGTTCTATGTTTGAGAATTTCATGAAATTGTTTATCGTTAATGGTAATTTTCACTGAAAATTCTGCTTTCAAATCATGATTACTTATAGATAATCCCTCAATCTTTTCCCTAGATCTCATTTGTGATTCTAGTGATTGTCTATATTTATCCTTGACTAAAGCAAGTTCTTTCATTAATGAATCATTATGAGCATTAAGTAAATCAATTTTTGACTTAACAGTTTCACACTCAGAACATGACACATTTTCAGATAATTTAACAGAAGAAGTACTAACCTACTACTAGAAAAATAGCTTTTAATGACTAACAATTTATGACTCGCGGCTATTTTTGACTCGCAAATGTGTGTCATAAAAAGAGTCATGTTTTCTAAAAATTAGAAGATTTATGACTCACTTTTTTGCGAGCCATTAAGCAGCAGTCATAAAACAAAAAAAAACGAAGATTTTGACTCTCTTTTTTGCGAGTCATTAAACATTAGTCATAAAATAAAAAGAAATAAGAGAAAACTTGCAATCTAAAATCACAAAGCCCGCTATTTCAAAAACTAGGGTTTATGACTCTCTTTTTGACCTTTCTCTTATTAATAAGAATCACCGCTGCCACCAGCGGTATCTGGTGTTTTCTACCTAATCGTCCCCGATGTTACTGAATCAGGTGGGAAACGACCACCTATCTGTCTTTGCCGGGTTCCGATGCGGAACCCTTGGTGGCGGCGGAGTGGTGGTTGCTTTCACTGGTCGTCACCATAAACCCTAAATCACATGTCTTTGTTGTTGCCAGGTTCCGATTTAGAAACCTTGGTGGTGGCGGGTTAACAGTGGTATGGTGGTTCAGTGGAGTGCTGGACCCATGTGGCTGGCTTTGTCTTTGTGGTATAAACCCTAAATTGGTGATAGGAGTTTGTCGACAACAAGTGATAGAATTATAGAAAGTTTGTTAATTAGTATTTTGACTCTTTTTTTGTTTTTCGATTTGGTATATGCAAGTCGGGGTTTGTGACGATAATCCATCAAGGCGATGATGATAGAGTTTGATCTGTATCATGGCTGGGTAGTCCAGATGGCGATTTTGAGAATAGCAACTGCGGTTGCAACAATGGCAGTTTTGGATAAACGGGTGTTTATTACAGTACAACACATTCAATGTTGGTTTCCTAATGACAACATTTATGAGCTTCTTGTGATTTCGTGTCCGGTTATCTAATCATCATTTATAAGAATAATGATTTTTTTATCAAGTGTAATGTGAATTTCAAGTTGGTTGCATCTTCGTAAGTTATCTTTTGTTAATGGGTCATTTAGAAAGCAGTATTTGGCAAATTTTAGTTATGCAATGAATTAGATGTGGCCAGTTTGTTATTACTTATAATGGATAATCTATATGGCTATAAATATTTTGAAGGTTTTAGATAGTTATTAACTCCATTATATCTTCAACTCCAATTGATGATTTACTTATTAATCTTTACATCTATGTTTATTTTCAATTATAAGTTGCAATCAATAAAAGAGTGTGTATCATTTGTATGTAATGTCCCTCTTACGTTTGTTATATCCACGGTTTTAATATGTATGTTTAGTGTTAATCTCTTGCTGATCTGAGTTTGTTTGTTTGTTTCAGTAGGCGGTTAATTTAGTCTATTCCATTCTTTTATCCTATGATTTTATGTTTGTTACTGGTTTGATTGAACGTGAGTGACTAGATAACGTTGGTTCCTTATAGTGTATTGTGTTTTGAATGTGTTTAGAAGGGCTCCTCATTTTCTTTACTTTGTTAACTTAAAACCCTATATATTAAATAGGTTTGTGTTTGTTACTGATTTGCTCTATTTTAAACATATATCAACTCTTAAAACCTTAACATCAGACATTTTCATCTGAATACAACAATGTTTGACCCTGACCCAGGGATCAACAACCGAATGGTCCCAACCGCAACCACTGCAACGCGCGGGTAAAAAAAACTTGTTATATATTATATTCTATGATACATTTCAAAATATATATTGTAACGCAATGATAGTGTACGCTATAAAAATGGGAGCCAACATGTGTATCAAAGTCAACTGGGTCAACAATAAGGTGAGTACTTAATTTCTTAAAACGGGAATTGAACTGCACGTGTTATTATCATATCTTATTTGAACTGCATGCGTACTAACCTACACGCGCGGGCTAATCTTATCTGCACGCACGCGCAGATCTGAACTGGACGCTCGCACTGTTTTGATCTGCGCACTGATCTGATGATCTGCGGGATGTTCTGATATGCGCGTTATTCAGATTTTGATTTTAATTGCAAACTACTTATCTGATCCGTGCGAGCTAATCTGATCGGCGTGCGCTGAAATGGATGCAAATAAAAGAATACGACAAAAATAAAAGTATTTAATTTCAGCTTTTTAAAAATATGTTTCATACATGTGTGACTAAAGTGTGATTATTTCAACTTGAATTCATAATAGTCAACTTGACTAGTGAATTATGAGATGTTGATTTTAGTTATTAGGCTGCCTTTAGCTCAACACACACAAAAACAAACTTGTATTATCATTCAATCATAATCTGTAACTTTAAATATGTCATATTACTCAACCGGGAAGTATAGAGTGCGGATATTATATCTTAAACTTAATGAAGGAGATGGTTCGTGATGGACTTGGCATACTCGTCAATAACAATGTAAGTGTAATTTACTCTTTTGCTTATTGGTTTGCTTTGATCGAATATGTTTTGACCCGACCAAGTTTGTAACATCTTTTTTTTTCTTTTTAGGTTGGCGGAGGCAAAGAGGTGCACGGATGCGGATCTTGATGCGGATCTTGATGCGGTTTGTGAAGAATGGTCGAGCTATGCGATTCAGATTGTTTTCCGAGAATGATTTCTTGTATTACTAAACAAATATTTTTTGTAACATTTGATGTAGGATGTTTAATTAAGAAATGAAAGGTTTATTTTGTATAATTGTGTCATTAATTTAAATATTAGTATGCATAACAATAATAAAATAGTAAAATAATTTTTCTTTAAAAATAATCCATGACTCGCAAATTTGTGTGTCATAAAGTGCAGTCATAAAGTGTAAGTCATAAACACGAGTTATGAAATGTGAGTCATAAAGGCGAGTCATGAAATGTGAGTCATAAATGCGAGTCATAATTGATTTATGACTGGGCTATCAATGGCTCGCGTTTGCAAGTCATCTGTACCATTAATGACTCGCAATGCGAGTCATTAAAAGCCTTTTTTCTAGTAGTGACCTCATCAATCTTAGTCATGCAAGCAAATGACATTGATTGCGTATTGCAGGATTAATCTGAATCTGTCTCATTTTCATAAGACAATGTTCCCACTAGCATCTTAAAAACTTTCAGTCAGCTCGAACATTGCAAGATTTGCTTAATTATCATTACACAACAGTCTTTGAGTCCATATATTCCTTCATCAGTGAGAAGAGCTTGTGATCCTGAAGCTTTAGAAGAGCTACCTCCAGAAGTCTTTTTTAGGAGAATCATTGACTTCCTTTCCAGAATTTTTGTCTTGGTTTCGAGGTCCATATACTCCTTCTTTGGCTTCTCACGCTCCTTGGCAAAATGACCAAACTCTTTGCAATTATAACTTTTGACCTTCAATTTATCAAAACCACCTCGTTTGTTCAGAAATAGTAAGTCTTTACCAGTTCGTTGCATAAACTTATTCACCTTCCTTACAATCATGGCCATGTTCCATTTCAGGTCCATTAACTCTAGATCATCAGGATCAATTTGATCATAATCTTCATCAATCAATTCACTTGTAGCAATATTGCTACCTACCAAGTTTTCATAGGATGTCATGAAAGCACTAAGGAAAGCAAAATTTTGTTCAGCCCCCTTCATGTTTACCTTAGGTGATGCAGTGAAGACATTAGTACTTAATCCACCAGAGTTATCATTAAACTCGGAAGCCATGAAACATACATTTGGATCACTATATGAAGATGATCCCTCTTGTGAAGTTTGAGTAAGAAATGCATTAATTGGAGCAGCAGTACCACTCAAAGTAAAACAACCTCCATATAGAGTCAGGTCTTGAGTTTCTTTTCATGACTTTTAGCATTTCAAGTCATACTCTCTATCTTCAATCTTTTGCATAAATTCTATTGTCGTAAGATCTTCATTCTTAAAGAAACTATTCTCTTTAAGTACCATGAGAAACGTCGAGTAGGAACTTGGAAGAGCATTTTTCACATTATCAATCTTATCACTTTCATTCGGTTCCATATTTAACTTATTCATTTCGGCAATCAAATGATTAAACTGAGTCAACATTTCCTCAACTATCTCACCTTTCAATAGGTTAAAGTTTCTAAATTGAAATTTCAACATCACCTTTTTACTTTCTTCAGTATTACCCATACTTCTCATTTTAATGTGCTGAAACAAAGATGCACATATTTTAATACTTCCCTCTTGATGAAAAATATTGTCGGGCAATGCCATCGTCAACATGGAACAAGCCTTTGTTTTTAATCTCTAAAGCTTTCTATTCATCTTAAGAATATTGAGTTAAGGCCTTTGGGGTAATACCAATAGTCTCATTACCAACCATAGGCACGGTGTACACATCATCAAGACATCGCGAACAATCATGGTGTACGGACCTAGATGTGCTCTGAAAGGTGGTTCCCATTTAGCAAAATTACTAAACTTCATTAAACGGGGACATTTTTAATGAGATCCGATCTCAGCATTGAGATGTAGCATTTGTTGCATCAATGCGTTCTGAGAAGCCAGTGCATAATAACCAGCCATCTTAAACAAATAAAAGTTTAATCTTAAAAATGTCCAAATTTAAAGGGTTAAAATTAAATATCAAATGTGAAAGGATGACAAAGTGACGAATGATGAACAGTAGCTAATGGATATGTGAATCCGGTAACGAATAAAGGTCACAAATAGTGTTTAGAGCATGTTTGGGATGAGTTTGAAAAGTGCTTATGGCTTTTCAAAAAGCCATTTTGAAAAGCCATGATTTTGGGCTTTTGGAAAGCTGCTTTTTAACCCTTTTAAAAAGCTAAAATAAAAGGTTTTTTGTGATTGCCAAACACCATTTAACTTATTGGCTTTTTGAAAAAGCCAATAAGCCAATAAGGTGTTTTCAAACTCAATCCCAAACATGATCTTAATCTTCACGAATGAGGATAACGAATAGCTATCACGAATGAAGGGACAAAGATGACGAATAAACACCCGATTAGCTAAGCGAATGGCTAGCGAATGTGATAACGAATAAGATAACGGATGGCTTTGTAACGAATGAGGATTCACTGGATGACAAATGATTGATGGCAAATGGGTTTCAAAACACGAATAGCTAATAACGAATCAGCTACAGTAACGAATTATGTTGTTATTCAGTTACCAAATCGAATTCCAGTTAATTCAATACCCAATTAACATCTCAGTATGTTAATTTAATGAAAATCGATAAACACAAACTCAGGTCTTAAACCATTATGCCGTTGATCAAAATAAAGATTTTTGTAGATTTATTAGCAATCTAAGCTCATAATCCTCATTACAAGGTATACCCCTATTATCAAGCAATAGACCAAGCTTGCTTTACTGTGAATGAGCATGCACAAGTTCATTTGTAGGCATACAGACACTGTATCCCCTGGGGTCCATTTCTTAATGGTATTAAGACGCGTGCAAGGGAGGAACAATGTATGACTAACAGGGGATTTTGATCAAGTCAATAATGATTTTGTACAATGTACAGTAGTGATCAAGTTTAAGACTTTGGGTTTGCTCTAAAGGCTTTTGAAATATTCATATTTATGAATACCCAGATAATTAAGCCGCATAAAGACTCAAAGTGTCCAGAAACCGGATGCATTCCATCAATACAGGATTGGAGGCCATAATACCATGCACCACTGAAGTGTTAACCATTAACCAGATACAGTTTATTTAGAATTTTTGTTTTTGGTGATCAAACAGACATAAGGCTTGAGTATGACATGCTATTACATTTCTCTCTTCATTACCAAAACTTTTGGAAGAGACTAACAGCTCTTTCAATTTAGCTTTTCTTTAGGTTTATATCACATACTTTACCTTAATAGTTTGTTTAAGAACTATCAATGCACCAATGTAGTTAAGCACACAGCCTTTTAAGCTTATTTCTTTCTGGATATGGGACTAGATGATCAATGTATTATCATTTTCTCTTTTTGCTTCAAAACTCATTTTTAGGAGCATTTAAATTTAATCGCCCCGGTCACTTTCATATTATAGATAAATGGCTATCCCATATATCTACATGTAGATAACATGACCAAACATGCATAAAAATACATATTTCACAAACTTAAATAACCGACATAATTTTCAGCGAAAGAAATAAATAAAAGCACACAACAGTCGCCCCAATCACTTTCCACTTTCAGGTAAATGGCTATACCGTATATCTAGAAGTGAATATCGGGACCAAACATATACAAGTATATGTCCTTTAAATTCGAGTAACTGGCATAATTTTAAGCGAAAGAGTGCAAAAATATTTTTTTGAAATTTTTGAAATTTTTGAAATATTTGAATGTTTTTGGTTTTTCTCTATACATACTGAAATCACAATATTTTTGAATTTTCAATTTTTAATGTTTTTGGATTTTCTCTATACATACTGAAATCACAATATTTTTTAATTTTCAATTTTCTCCCCCAAAACCCAAAACAATTAAAATAAACAAAACAAAATAGAATTGGTTATCCGAGCTTAAGGATATCAGCAAAAGTTTTCAATTCGTTTAAACCAAGCAAAAAAGTTAAAGCGCGTTTTGTCAAAAGCTTTGGTAAACAGATCAGCTTTCTGAAAATCCGTGTGCACCTTTTCAAGATTAATTAATTTCTTTTCAAAAATCATGGATAATATGATATCGAATGTTAATATTCTTTGTCTTAGAGTGGTGCACAGGGTTTTTGGTGATACTAATAGCAGCAGAGTTATCAATAAATATGTGAGTAGTAAGAAACTTCAAACCATAATCCCGCAAGTGTGACTGGATCCAAAGAACCTGTGAACAGCAACTCGAGGCTGTCACAGACTCTGCTTCTACGGTTGAAGTGGAGACCGTTGTCTGCTTCATACACTGCCAGGAAACAAGCTGGCTTTCTAGAAATTGACAACTCATTGTAGTAGTTTGAAATTGATCTTGCATCCTCCATAGTCAGAATCGGAAAATGCAGTGAGTTCAAAGCTATCATCCTTGGGATACCATAACATAAACAAACATAAACAAACATAAACAAACATCAAACATGATATCAGGACGAGAAGTAGTTAAATACACTAAAGAACCTATCTTTGCTCGCTAAAGGGTTGGATCTACGGTATCCTACAATTCATCCGGTGACAAATTGTGACCCACGGGAAGAGGCATCGAAGGGATTTCTCCGGCAGTTATCTTGAATTGACTCAAGACATCGTTCACATATTTGGTCTGATGAATAAATTCCCGCGTCAGACTGATGAACCTGCAACCCTAAGAAAAATTCATCTCCTCCATCGAGCTCATTTCAAATTTTATCTGCATTGACTTCTCAAAATCCTTACACAGCTTGTCGTTTGTAGAGCCAAATATGATGTCGTCGACATATATCTGGATGAGGAGAAAATCATCATTAACATTCTTATAAAAGAGGGTACATTCCTCAGTCCCTCATTTGAAGCCACTATCAGTCAAATGGTCAGCAAGTGTGCCGTACCAAGCTCTTGGGGCTTGTGTAGACCACAAAAAACCTTTGTTCAATCGGTAAACACGGTCAGGATAGTCCGGATCTTCAAAACCAGAATGCTACTTCACAAACACCCCTCATGAAGTTCCCCATTGAGAAATGCACTCTTGACGCCCATTTGATAAACCTTAATATTCTTGGAAGCTTCATAGGCCAAAAATATTCGTATAGCCTCCAATTGAGCAACTGGAGCATATACTTACGTATAGTCAATACCTTCTTGCTGATTAAATCCTAGCACAACCAAATGTGCTTTATTTCTGAGGATGACCCCATGATCATCCTTCTTAGATTTAAATACCCACTTGGTCGGAATAGGCTTCTTGACTCTATCAGGCTTGTCAATGAGATCCCAAATACCCAGTCGGCTAAAGTGTTGCAGTTCTTCTTGCATTGCCTCTACACAATAAGAATCTTCAAGCGCCATACGAACACTCGTTGGTTCCATTTTAGACAGAAATCAAGTGTATTTTTCAAGATTCATCATTCCCGATGAATGCATATCGGCATACCACACAATACATAAACATCACTTGAAGTAGCAATCTGATGACGTGTTTGCACACCAACATCAAGATCACTAATGATGTTGTCTTGAGGATGATGCGTGTGAATCCGTAGTGTCGGATTCTCAGGCACAACAACATTATCAGATAAATTAATCAGATTCTCTTCAGCATCATGAGACGATTCACCAATCTCATGAGTTTCAAGAAATGGAACTGAAGAAGAATCAACAAAATGACCATCATCTGACGAGATAGAAATAACATCAGGTGTATCAGGTAGATCATTTTTTGTAACATAAACATAGGTAGAATTTGAAGATCTCAGTGTGGAAAACAATTGATCTTATAAGTAAGCACGCACAAAGTCTTCGTCAGGTTGATCAACTATGGGAGTAAACGAATTATATAAACTCTCATAATCAAACATCCAATCAGAACCTTTACCAGCAGAATGAGTTGTCTATTTTTAACATTCAACATGGTACCACTCTTCAATACAACCAGAAGTAAAATTGAAAACTCGTTTCTTAGGTGAAGCATAACCTAAGAAATAACCTTCAATAGCCTTTTCTTCGAATTTTCCTGCATCTTTCTTCAACATAGTGCAAGGACACCCGAATACATTGTTTTTAAACTCCGTACCATTATCACTCACAATACGTCTCACCTTTTATCTGTACAGTGATTCGATTTTCGTGATTAAATTTTGAACAAGAACAGGTGTTTGATATTTAAAACTCGTAAATAACACCCATGAATATCTTGAATAGTCATCAGTGACAACTAAACAGTACCAATCTCCAGCAATACTCTCACGATTAACAGGACCAAATAAATCCATATGAAGTCGTTCCAAGGGAGTATCAATGGAATTAACTAGCTAGAAGGGTTTGATTTCTTCTTTAGTTTGCCCTTTTTGCATGCAACACAGTGATCGGTCAGCTTGAAGTGTTTCAGGGAAACCCCATCAATCAAATCATTTGCCATCAGATAATTCATCTTTCTGACATGAATGTGATCCATACGTCTATGCCACGGAATCAAGTCTTTCTTAGTTGCTTTTGAGATAATACTAGTTTCAACAAAAGTTGATACCTTAGTACTCATATTCAGTACATAAGTATCATTTGAACGAGGAGATCTCATAACCACCATGTCTTAGCGAATAACAAAACCCGGTTTAAGTATGATGCACTCCTTATCATTAAATTAAGTGGTATACTTTTATCACAAATCTGAGAAACACTCAGCAGATTATGATCCACTTTATCACAATAATTAACTCTTTTAAATGTAATTCTACCATTTGAAACTTCTCCCTCTTTTGTAATCATTCCCCTGGAATTACTCGCAAAAGCTACATAACCTCCTTGAATATTCTTGACATTAATTATAAGATTTATGTTGCAAGTAATATGACGAGAGCATCCACTATCCATAATCCAGTTTTCACCAGATATAGTCTTGGATAAACTCTGCACGTGTATGTGAGATGATTAGTTCAAAAAGGCAGCCCAGGCCTTAGTCTTTGGCACCTCTTTAGTTTCAATTGAAGAGTTAATTTTGACTCAATCCAAATGTGGTTTAGCTTCTTGTGAATAATCACCGGTCTTTTTGATTTTCGTCTCAAATATGCAGCTTGAACTACATTTGTGTTAACATTTTTACAAATTCGTTTCGTAGGAACAAATTTGGGTTTTATCGTGACATTGCTTTCATCAACATGAATCACCTTGCGTGGATTCACATTAGAAAACATGATGTGTGTTTCATCATCACAATTCACAAGACATCGGTATTTTCAGAATTTCCTTAATCAAAGAAAAGGATTTGGCATGTTCCTTGATAAACGGATGAAGATTCTGTGATCTCTTCGTATCACACTTTCTTACAACATGACCTTGTTCGTCACATAGAAAACATGTGCTCATGTCAACAAACTCATGTTGTGGTTTGGCAGAAACTGGTGTAATAGAAGGTTGATGAAAAACACCAGGAATATGCCCTTTGTTCAAATCATCAAACGTAACAGATTTCTTTTTCATGTAAAATTCAAGATTTGAACAGTTAGAAAAACTCTGTAAGTGTCAGTTCCAGTTGAATTAACAAAATGAACTTTCCTAACAGATGTTAACAATTTTTTGGCTAACCAAAGGATTTGTTATGTTTGATGCTTTGGAATTAACAAATGCATGTTCAAGATCTTGTATCTTAGAAGTTTCATTTTGAAAGACGCTCTCTATCAATTCAGGTTTGATAAGATTAAGCCGAATGCCTTTCTCAGTAAACACTTTGCTAATACCTTTCAATTTAAACACTCGACTAGTGTTTACCTTAGAAGGAACAGGATTGATGAAACACATCAAATCCTCATCAGAAATCTTCGGTTTTTCTGATTTCTTAATCTTAACCTTAGCAGATTTTTTCTTTTTCACTTTAGATGTATTTGAACCATACACAGCCTCCTCAAATTCATGAGGTTCACACAAAATGTGATTTGAACGTAGAATGTTCTAGTCTTTGTGCACAATTTCATGTTCAACTACATCCTCAATGATTACATTCTCTACATTCTCTCAAAGACCTTGTTATTTTGAATATGAGGTTTTTGATTTGAAGATTTAACATTGATGTTGTCCTTTTTAACCAGTTTGGGTTTTTCTTTAGTGTTGACTGGTTCAGTAACAATTCCTTCCTTTCCCGAAAAAGGAATTGGGGAATAGTCATCGTGAAATGGTGGAGGAACTTCAACAAAACCCAAACCATTCTTTGAACCTTTTTGTTTACCAGACACTTCAATAATTTCATTCAACAAAAATGAAGAGTTTCGAAACTTGTCTAATTTACTTTTCAAATCTAGAACCTCATTTTCAAGTTCAGTTATCTTAGTTCTTTGTGTAAGAATTTCTTGAAATTGTTTATCATTAATGGTCATTTCACTGATAATTATGCTTTCAAATCATGATCACTCGTAGACAAACCCTCAATTTTTCCCTAGATCTCATTTGTGATTCTAGTGATTGTCTATATGTATCCTTGATTGAAGCAAGTTCTTTCATTAGTGAATCATTATAGGCATGAAGTAAATCAATTCTAGACTTAACAGTTTCACACTCAGAACTTGACACTTTTTCAGATATATAACAGAAGAAGAACTAACCTCGTCAATCTTAGCCATGCACGCAAAAGATGTTGGTTGCATGTTGCAAGAAGCATCTGAATCTGATTCAGTCTCATTGTTAGAAGACAATTCGTTCCCACTAGCATCTTGAAAACTTTCAGTCAGCTCGAACAATGCCAGATTTGCTTGATTATCATTACACAGCAGTCTTTGAGTCCAGTCAGTTCCTTCAGCAGTAAGAAGACACCCTGAAGCTTTAGAAGAACTACCTCCATAAGTCTTTCAAGAATTTCTGTCTTGATTTCGAGGTCCATTATACTCCTTCTTTAACTTATCACATTCATTGGCAAAATGACCAAACTCTTGGCAATTGTAATATTTGACCTTCAATTTATCGAAACCAACTCTTTTGTTCAGAGAGGTAAGTCTTTACCAGTTCGTTGCATAAACTTCTTCACCATCCTTACAATCATGGCCATATTCCATTTCGAAGGAAAATATTCTAAGTAAAGCTTACTTGGAGAACTGTTCCAAGCACACTTATGGTTACAAGGTTTGCTCGACAATGATAAAAGCTTACAAGCTTACTTGAAGACCTGTTTACCCTTGTAATATTTTTGAATACGTTTTAATATGTAACATATCAATCATTAGGGTTTCTAGAAGATGTCAGGTGTGCCTATTTAAGGAAACTTTTGGGCACACTTATTGAAACACCCTAATTTTTTTTTTATAAATACTATTTTCATAAAATATATCAGAGGTGGTCCCAGTTTACATCCGAAACATGTCACTCGTGGTGACGTTTTATTTTATAAAACTATATTGTACAAGAAAACATATATTTTTAAAACAAACTTTATTATACAAACTATTAAACATGAGAGTATGATTCTCTTTTTAGTCCAGTTCCGTCCATGAAGCTTCAACCATCTAGGGGTGCTTTTCCTGAAAACATTTTAAAACATATTTTTATTAACTTTTGCTAAGTAAGTACACCATTTTTATAAAAATATGTTTTATTTTCATTTGAAATTTAACACCAAAATTTCTTGGGATTTCAACACCCGAAATCCTTATTTTTACTCCACTTTATTCTTTGGGAATTCAACACCCGAATTCCTTGAGATTTCAACACCCGAAATCCTTAATTTTACTACTCATTATTCTTTGGGAATTTAACACCCGAATTCCTTATGAGCTCATTTTTAACCCATGAGGGTTATTAACTCCCCCTTTTATATTTGGGATTCAACACCTGAACCCCTTAAGATTTCAACTCCCGAAATCTTTTACATATAGTATTAAAATTTTGGAGTTTCGACTACCAAAACCCTCGGGACTCGTAATCCATATTTTTATTAGATGCATACCACCATATTTATTTTAAAATATAGCCTCTTTTTATCCACACATTAATTCACATACTTGAACCCACAATCATTTCTCAAATATGATATATATGCATATCAAAATAAACATATATAAAACGCTTGTAAAAATAACATGATTATGGTCCGTGTACTTACCTATAACTTGAATGTAGATGATAACCTGCCAGTTATCGAAATAGACTCCAAGGCTCCAAGCTATACTATAGCGCTTATGTATTATTGCTTTAATTCTTAAATCCACATCTATTAGTAACTTGAATATTATTTTTCTTTTTATTGGGTTTATCGGACTCCCGAGCGTAAAACATATATTTATACTCCAAAAATATACTTGCTGGGCAAGATTCTTCTTGAGTAAGATTTTTCAATCTTATCCATTGAACTTATCTCAAACAACTTGGCACTCCTCAATTCGTTTACTTGCATGAGGAGGTTACCACCTCATTCTCATCTATTCAATATTGTTTATTATTATTATTATTATTATTATTATTATTATTATTATTATTCACAGAATCACACGTGCACTTATTTTATTTTGTTTACTTTTTATTTAACAATAATATTAATAATTCATATGATATGTTTTCAACTATATTCGATAATATCAAACGCTCGTTTAAACACCTTATAACTCAATGGGTTACTTTACCCGTTACTTACTCGTTTACTAATATTTGAAATATAGATTCCAAATATTTTATTTTTATCCAAAAAATAGGATGTTAAACTTATGACAACGGTCATTGAGCAAATATTGTGATTTGACGGCTGACATTTTCCCGAAAAAGAATATCATTGTACGAAAAGCTGCCTAAAATACATATATTCCACCTAGAAACCCTAATCGATTTTCATTTTATTCTTCACGATATTAATGAAAATATTTTGAGTTACTCTGTGTGTTTGTTACTTTTCTGTTCGTTTAGCAACGATTGGAATATTATTGATTCCGCCTATAATGTTCATTGGATCTTCAAAAGAGCAGAACTCGTAACCGTCTTGTCAACACACTGTTGTTGGTTACGAGACTGATTGTTGTGATTGATAGATCGGTCCTGACAAATTCTTTATTAGTACACTTGCGTATATCTACAGTGTGTTAGTCTCACTCTTAGCATAAAGCACATAAGCAAATTATTCTAACTTCGGCTCACCTGAAAAGCATGTTAAAACGGGTCAACTACAAAGAGTTGGTGAGTTTCATAAGTTTTTATGAGATCAGTATGCGTAATCGTAGTATTCAGTATGTTATATTTAAGTATGTATACGATGTAAATGTACTAAGCCACAAGTGAATCCTTGACACGTTATCCTACGTGGCCTCCATCACCCACGCGTTTCCACTACCAAATGCCCCAAAGGTACTATGTCTAACGCCACATAGCATGTTACAAAATGTTCGTATGGTCATGTGAAATTGTAAAACATGTTCCGTCATACCCCACCGGCCCTGTCAATTGGGTTTGTCAAACCAATAGTACATTCACACGCCATGGACTCGAAGTTAATCACTTTACTGAGGGGACTTTCGAGTGTTAGTACTTAGATAATTCACATCGTACAACGTTTCCATATAAATACAAATGCATAAACATGCTTTCCACCGCGAATGTTCGTAAAACAGTTTAAAAAATGGGATCATGAAACTCACCTTATAATAGTATCGATTAGTCACACGTGCAGTACGCATTACAGTTTGATTATAGCTTGTATCCTATAATCGGTATTGCATTGTTAAAACTAGTACAGTCTTTAAACGAAATCGGGTTGTATATCTAGTCTGGGTAAAGCTGTTACGCCCATAACATATCAGTAGTCTTAGATTGTGACGTTCTACGATACGAAATGTTCAAAACTAGTCTTGGCTCAATTTCACCGTTTTTTCGTGCCTGGCCAAGTTGGTTGTTTACGCGTTTCGAAAATAGGTAGGATCACAAAAACTTAAGTAAACATACTGTTTGATAAAATAATTCGATTTACAAATGAAATTTAAGGTTTCAGTATCTAGATTGGTCGCAGGGTTCATTTTTGTTTTCATACGGGATTGATGGTACAAAACGCGTACAATCCACCCGAATTGTCTAGAAATCTCATAAAAAGTTCGTTTTAATAATATTCATTCAAAACTATGATATTTGACCACTTTTGACTTTTAACATACCATTCAGTTCGTTAAACATAACATTGTCGGTGTTGTCAAAACATATATAATTTAAATCTTTAAATTATTTTAACTATTTATATAATTATATATAAATTATGAGAATTTTTGTACAAACAAATTAAAATCTGTAGAACTTTATAAAAATAATTTCAGAAGTTTTAACCTTACTTAATTATTTATAAAAATTCATTTTATGTGTTATTATTATAATTAACCGATATATATCACCCATTTATACCAACGGATTCCCAAAACATCAGATAAATTTCCTGAATGGTTTAAATATCATCAAATAATCCCTGCAAAATTTCCAAAGGTTAACTCTTTTGCTAAAAAATATTTTAGGCTAACAACAAGCTCGTCTCAATCTAATCCTAAACAGCCCCTAAACGATAATTCGGTTATTACCTTTGCGGTTTTTTGAGAGTTTTGGTCATTTTCTCGCATCTCTGGGTTCTTGTTTCTCAAGTTAATATATCTACAAGTCATATAACACAAAACCAAGCATTCAACATCAATCAACAAGCCTTATTACTTAGGCTTTCAAACCGAATTTTTAAACCGTAAAAACATGATATAAACATTCTAATCCGTGTTTTTAGCCAAAATAAACTATATGTTTTTGGTTTGTAATCATGTTTAACATCAAAACATTTTTTAGGTGATTTTTAAGGGTTTTGTATGGTTAAACATGATTATCTTTAATCAAATCATGATTTTATGGTTCTAACATATTAAACATGTTTAAAAACCTATAAAACTAATGTTTTGCCTTAAGTTTCCGTGCACAAAAATGAAGCTCAAAGATGGCCAGAAGTGTGTGTAAAATACAGGTGTGAAATGGTTGAGGAAAGATCAAGAATCAAGAGGATATACAATGGGGTGGGACCCACTAGTTTGCGGCCGCCAAAAAGGGAGATGCCTTTAGGCCTCTCTTTTGTCCTTTATTGTCTCGTTTTGCGTGCCAAGGCGAAATCCCGAGTCCAAATTTAGTTCGGGTTCAGTTTTTTATGCGAAAAATAGTTCAGGTGCGACAAACAGCGCGAAAACGAGTGTTTTAGCCATTTTTTGTAAAATAAGAAAAACGTACTTACTTGTATGTAAAAAATTCAAAATATTTTCACGAATGGCTCAAAACATTTTATATAAATGTTCTATAAGTCTTTTTTTTTTGCTTGACTGGTGATGAAATGCTTGTACGTATTGGGATCTTAATCAATATGTTAGTCCTTATAATGTATATATCACTTATATATGACCCTCGAGTATATATACGGGCTATAACCAGTATCGGTCGGTTACTCGTTTAATCTCTACAAATTAACCGATTAATTGTTTACTCGCTGCGTAGTGAATAAGGTGTACCTCGTTTTGTCACGAATGTCACATTCTCCCACTATTAAGAAATTCCGTCCTCTAAATTGGATGTGCTAACGGTTTTCCTTTTAGGAAAAAAGTGTGGGTATTTCTTTTGGAATTCGTTATTTCGTTCCCAAGTAAATTCGGGTCCCTGTTGTGAGTTCCACCGAACTTTTACCAATGAGATCTTGTCGTGTCTTAACTGTTTGGTTTTCCCGTCTACAATTTCTACCGGTTCTTCTTCAAAGTTTAGCTTTTCGTTTACCTTCACATCTTCTAGTGGTACTATCGTCATTTCATCAGTAAAACACTTTTGCAGGTTCGACATGTGAAATACATCATGAATAATGCTCATTTCTAAGGGTAGTTTAAGTCGATAGGCTACGAAACCAATTTTAGCAATAATCTCTAAAGGTCTAATGTATCTCGGGGCTAACTTACCATTTTTCCAAACCTTATAACACCTTTCCATGGGCACACTTTAAGGAACGCCTTGTCACCTATTTCATAAGATAATGATTTTCTACGAACATCGGCATAACTCTTTTTCGGTCACGGGCGGCTTTCAGTTTCTGTTTAGTCTTATGAATCTTATTAGTTGTTTCCTGGATCAAATCGGATCTTGTAATCTAAGTATCGCCAACTTCCATCCAACGAAGTGGTGACCTACATTTTCGTATATATAGTGCTTCATATGGTGCTGCTTGTATGCTACTGTGATAATTATTATTGTAAGAGAATTCAATGAGTGGGAGGTATTGATCCCAATTCTCTTTGAAATCTAGTACACAAGCACGAAGCAAATCTTATAATGTTTAAATGGTTTGTTCAGATTGGCCATCTGTTTGAGGGTTGTAAGTAGTACTTAAATCTATATGGGTTCCCAATACTTCTTGCACCGTTTGCCATAAATGAGAAGTAAAATGACTATCCTGGTCCAAAATTATAGAAAGTGGTACACCGTGTCGAGATACGATTTCCTCAATGTAAATTTGGGCGAGTTTTTTGGTAGTATAGCTGTTATCGGAATAAAATGTGCAGATTTGGTTAATCGATCAACTATCACCCAAATTGCATTATGTCCTTGGGAGATTTTGGGGAGGTTCGTTACGAAGTCCATGGTAATTTTTTCCCGTTTCCACTAAGGTATTTCTGGTTGTTGCAACATACCCGAAGGTTTTTGGTATTCGGCCTTAACACAAGCACAAGTCGCGCATTTACTTGCATATGTGTGTTCAGGTGGACGCACGCTCATGCGGACACTCTGGCGGGTCCTAAGATTGGGTGGGGGTACTAGCATATGTTTCACAGGTGAAGTAGGGGATCTGGGAGCTCTAATCGGGGAATGATAAGCGCTATTATCACCAACCTCTAGCTTAGGTGATTCCCTAGGGGGATAACTATCGCAGCGATAGCCCGATAAGTCAGGCCGGTATGTCGGTACCTCGTGTGGGACTATGGTATCCCCTTAGTTTTCACATATTTCTTCCTTAAGTTCCTCCTCAGGCTCCTCTTCTAGATTTTCTTCTTCTTCTTGTAGCACCGGTACCTCAATAGATAGACGATCAGCAGTTCTCGACATATTTATGCACAAGGGTTAGTAATAAGAATAATATTTTTCAATAATATTAATCACAATAAAATACATACAGGTATTCATGCACATTAGCACATCGAAAACTTGTTTGTCTTGTTGTATAATTCTTCTTCAAATGATAGAATACCATATTAGAAAAGTTAAATCTCGTGTTCAGCACCAAGGTAACCATAGAAGATTGTATCATAATGCGACACTGGTCAAAACCACCTCTTCAACCACCCAAACAATGTATCAACACATGGAGAAGGTACTTGTACTGCTCACAAAGGTTCTCCTTTTTGTATTGAGAGGCAACTAGATTACCAACATACTTTAATCTACCAAGCAACCTCTTTATCAACTCTTTATCAAACTGGTAGACATCTTTGTAATTATCATCGAACAATAAATACATCACGAATAGTCTAAGGTGTAATGATGATCTTGTGGCCTTGAACCTCAGTTGCGATATGATTTTGATTTAGCAACATAACGAGCAGTCTCCCAAAAAGGTCTAATGATACTGTAATAGACATGGAGATATGTGGAAATAGCTCGATATATCCTCGATCGACATAAGAATGTAATCACAACTACAAATGTTGCACAATCGGAAAAGTTCTGCCCAGAAAATGTTGTAATGCTGTGCTTGGGCTCAGCAACCCAACGAGCAGCAGCAGGTTGATCTTCTTCTTGTTGAGGTTCAATAGCAAGAGCTTCGATTTATTGTTGTTGTATAACATGTGCCTTATGAACAACAGGTTGTTCTTGTTGTCCCTCGGGGATACGAACATGCTCTTGTTCAGCCATTTTTGTAAAAACGAGCATGTTTAGACTTTTAAAATATATGAATATTGACCATATTGCCCTCATTCGTTAAAATAATATATTTAACAAATGGACTTGAGTTCATTCACTAATCTTCTCATTCCCAAATCACATTCTCTACAAAGTATATTCGCTAACATTCCCTAGAAAATGAACAACAGGTGCCTTATGAACAAAGTATATTCGCTAATATGTTTGATCTTCTTCTTGTTGAGGTTCAATAGCAAGAGCTTCGATTTATTGTTGTTGTATAACATGTGCCTTATGAACAACAGGTTGTTCTTGTTGTCCCTCGGGGATACGAACATGCTCTTGTTCAGCCATTTTTGTAAAAACGAGCATGTTTAGACTTTTAAAATATATGAATATTGACCATATTGCCCTCATTCGTTAAAATAATATATTTAACAAATGGACTTGAGTTCATTCACTAATCTTCTCATTCCCAAATCACATTCTCTACAAAGTATATTCGCTAACATTCCCTAGAAAATGAACAACAGGTGCCTTATGAACAAATTATATTCGCTAATATGTTTGATCTTCTTCTTGTTGAGGTTCAATAGCAAGAGCTTCGATTTATTGTTGTTGTATAACATGTGCCTTATGAACAACAGGTTGTTCTTGTTGTCCCTCGGGGATACGAACATGCTCTTGTTCAGCTATTTTTGTAAAAACGAGCATGTTTAGACTTTTAAAATATATGAATATTGACCATATTGCCCTCATTCGTTAAAATAATATATTTAACAAATGGACTTGAGTTCATTCACTAATCTTCTCATTCCCAAATCACATTCTCTACAAAGTATATTCGCTAACATTCCCTAGAAAATGAACTTAAATTAAAGTCAAATTTAGTCCCTAGACTATAATATATAACAAAAACCAATAAACAAATAACGAGACGACAATAGATGTATCAACGATTCTTTTTCATGTTTTCTTGTCTTTGTTCATTTCTTCTTATTTTCTTATTGTTATAATGGTTCTAATACAATCACATAATTATGTTTATGATCCCGCCAAATCTATACACTATGGTGTATAAGGTGGGGGAGACAAAGAACATAAGGTTGCAAGATAATCTTTAATGGTCACACCATAGTTACCTAATTCGTGATTCACTATAGCATGGGTACACAGTTTGGGTACGTAATTCGCTAAGGCTAACATATTCGGTACGGAAGGGAGTAGGCTCATTTCGGTACTAACCGCTATGGCGTACCATGCAGTCCGGTTCGATGAACCAAAATTTAAAAAATAGCTATTTATAATATTTATATATATAATGTTAATTTATGCTTTATATACATAAAATTGTAAGTTTAAGAATCGAATGTAAACTATAGAAAATATAAGAGGTAAATTGCTAAATAACATACTAATTTTACACTTTTTATAGTTTTTATGTAAAAATATATAAATTTCAAGGACTAAATGTAAAGAATGTTAAATATTAAATTACCTAAACCCTAAAATAATTAAAAACATATTCGCCGCTCTCTCTACCATCTTCTTCCTTCTTCCTCTTTCAGTTACATTTTTTCCTCTAACACTAAAAATGGCAACTAAACTCGAACTTCTGGACCTAAGTCACCCTAATCGTACCTCTTAATTGTATTTCGGGACCCAATTCACTAAAGCAACCACGATCAGATCGGTTGAAATTGGATTTGGAACACCGATTTCGATCGATTGTAACCCCATACCAGAACACTTTGGAACATCGAATTCGTTCGTTTGGCACGGCGTACCGAAGCGATTCGGAACATAGCGAATTCCGATTGGGTACATCGCGATCCAATTTGGGATTCGCGGGTACCTCACCGAATTTGGTAACTATGGGTCACACCATAACAAGTTCTTACATATTTGAAGTTTTTGTTTGTTTTATTTGTTTTTATTCAATAACCATAAGGATTTTGATGATACATGGCCAAACATATTGTATTTATCATACCACAAGTGGTTCATAGTTGTATTTATCAAAATGCATTCCAAAGCATCAAAAACATTGTTGTTTACAATGTTCCAGATTTGACAGTAGAATTACTCGACAAAGGTTGAGCAATAACTTGGTCATAACTAAATGGAACGATGCAAAGCCAAAGCCTATCATTAATTTTATTGAGTTGTGGTTCTAAATAATACTTAATTGTATTTTTATTCTTTTGTATGGCTTCACAGTTGTTATTTTAAAATTAGTGCGCATATGTGTATCATTTGTGAAGATCGACTAATTTAGCCTATCTCGGGACTTTCTAAAGAAAAGTTGTTCATTACCCATTAATTTAGTTTACTGGATATTTTTATAATTTTTAGAAGTTATTGATATTTTTAAACATTTATGCAATTGGTGACAGAAATATGTCCAAAACTGATTTCGTTTTTCATGTTTTGTTTTCAACTTCTAGTTGTGTTATTTTAATACATATATGCTTCTTTAACCTTTATTTATCAAACACATTCTAAAGAAGCCTTGATTATTTTGATTTAGGGATTACTCGTTATGACTAACCCAAGCTTAATCAATCATACGATCTTTTCATTCACCAATCAAGGTGAGTAATTAGATTCCCTTTTTCCTATTTTTGTTTAGGGGCTTTATACGTACAAAAATCTATCATTTATCATATTATTTATATATACTCAATACTATTCCATTATTAGTGTGAGCATGTAATTGTTCGATTGGTTGGTAAATGTTATATGACTATGTATTTATTATTTTTATGGTTGGTTGGTATCTCATCCTCATCATCATCCTCATAGTATGATCATACACCGTCGGAGTACATTGACCCATTGTGTGTCAATGGAAAATGACAAGCTTCATATACGTTGTTAGTTTACTTGTCGGGGTATCTTGACCGGATCCATTGTCAAGGGGACGTGACAAGTTTTAATTGTGTCGTTAAACTAGTTTTGATTCACATGTCACAAGGAATTGTTTATTTATTATTACTATTATATCAAAATGTGGTTACTCGCTTAACATGTGTTGCTAACAAATTAATTTTACACGTATTGCAGGTTGTTGTCTCAGATGAATTGAAGTGGAGAATTTAGATTGAACATTTCGATAAAATATAGAATACTTTATTGAATTGAGATCGATGTAATAGTTTTGGTTTACTTTATTTCTTTGTTAAATGACAAGTGTTTACTTTATTATAAACGAAATAAATTATATATTGTAATAGTTTTGGTTTACTTTATTTTTTTGTAATAGTTTTGGTTTACGTTAGAGCCGAGGGTCTCCCTGGAAGCTACCTCTCTACCCCATCTGGATAGAGGTACGGTGTGCCTACATCTCACCCTCCCCAGACCCTACTTATAGCTTGCTATGGGTGGGATCCCACTGGGTATGATTGATTGATTGATTTATATTGTCACTTATATTATTTTAATGTCTTTTGAGATCTAATACAAATTAGTCACACTCTGTGATGTTCCGTCGTAGGTTGGGTTGTGACATATTGGTATAAGAGCCAAAGACTATAAGATAAGTGGTTAGACATAACGTCGTGCCCCATTTTGAATTGCAAAACTCAATTCTTTTAAAAACTATATTGGCTGATATTGGAGTCAAACATTAACCCGTTTGAACGGGGCTAAGTAACTTCACAGCTTCAGGCGCGAGGAATCCAAAGATGTCAAATGCAAAAGAGATAAATACATTTTGGCTATAAAGACACGTTTTCTCATGCTTAATCACCGTGCATGAAGCAACTTTTAAAAGCTTTGTCAAAAACCCCTAAATATAACGAAGTCTTAGAGCATTCACAACCCATACTCTAAAATTATGTGAGGGAGTTTTGCAAAGTATAGGATATGGTTGGGAGTAGAGGAGAGAGAAGATGATATACGGGAAAGTTAAATTTTGAGTTTCACAGTTCATATCGTATAATGTTTTAATATTTTATGCATGTGATTGTGAGTAAAGAAGAGAAAAGAAATAGTGATAAATATAAAGTAAGTTATTTAATTAAAAGGAAAAAGAATATAATATTTTTTAATGTAATTACATAAATACTTGTAAATGAACGAATGATCCCTAGCAATATAAAGATATATCGTTTGTTTTGTTTTTCCGTGAAATTATCGAGGGATTGGGATGAAAAAACAAGAAAGTAAAAGTCAAAGTTCCAGATGTGATGTTTTTGTTTATAAATTAGTTATTTTTTGTTCATTGTGCATCATCGTGTTGGTCGTCTTCGGTAAACCCTTCTTTTATTTCCGTTTTCTCTGATCATGAATTTGAATTTGAGCTGTTGGATTAATATATCGCTGTACTGTTTAGTAGCCCTAGCCCTAGGTTTGATTTTCTTCAATTCAATTCAATTCAATTTGTGTAGTGATAGAAGATGATTGTTATTTCATATCTAATCAAATCAGGTGTGTAAGTAAAGTAAAGTAAAGTATAAAGTAAGATCATGGGGAACCTATTCTGTTTGTACCAAGTCGACCAATCCACCGTTGCCATCAAGGAATCTTTCGGGAAGTTTGATGAGGTGTTGGAGCCTGGATGCCACTGTGTCCCATGGATATTCGGTAAACAGCTTGCTGGCCAGCTTACTCTCCGAGTTCAGCAGTTGGATGTCAAGTGCGAGACCAAAACAAAGGATAATGTTTTTGTTAATGTTGTGGCTTCCATTCAATACCGCGCTCTTGCTGATAAAGCAAGCGATGCTTTCTATAAACTCAGCAACACGCGCTCCCAAATTCAAGCCTATGTCTTTGATGGTACAAACTAACATCAGTATTTATTTACTTACATATATATATATATATATATATCCTTGTCTGTTTTAATATTGTTTCTCATATTTTTACAGTTATAAGGGCGTTTGTGCCGAAGCTGAATCTAGATGATACTTTTGAGCAAAAGAATGAAATTGCAAAAGCCGTCGAAGAAGAACTTGAAAAGGCAAGTGTTTTGATTTGATGCTGAACAAGTTTCATTATTGATTTGTTTGTTGTTAATGCTGATTGTAGGCTATGTCTGCGTACGGGTTCGAGATAGTTCAGACACTGATTGTTGATATAGAACCGGATGAGCACGTAAAGAGGGCGATGAATGAGATCAATGCTGGTAAACCTTTTAACCATAATATTTCGCTTTTTCTAACATGATTCGTTAATCGTAGTATTAAAAAGCGGTCTCAGACCAGGTTTATTATTTGGGTTTTGAGTTTTGAAATATTGTTTGGCTTTTGTTTTTTTAGTTTTGGGTTCGCTTTCGGTTTTTGTCTATCTGGGTTCAGTTCGGTTTCGGTTTTTTTGCTTTTACTATTTGGGTTTCAAAATTTTGAGCTGAAAACGTAATTGTTACAAAATAATGAATCCAGGCCTAAAATTTTGAGCCTAAGTCTTCTTGTTAATTCGTTGTATGGGTTGAGCCTAAGTTGTTTTAAAACCGAGTTGTATGAACACTAATAATAATATTATAATTTTCAGCTGCACGTTTGAGGATGGCCGCTACCGAGAAAGCGGAAGCTGAGAAAATTCTGCAAATCAAGAGGGCTGAGGGAGAGGCGGAGTCCAAGTACCTGTCGGGTCTGGGTATAGCCCGGCAGAGGCAGGCCATTGTGGACGGTTTGAGAGACAGTGTATTGGGGTTCTCGGTCAATGTGCCTGGAACCACTGCGAAAGATGTGATGGACATGGTTCTAGTGACTCAGTATTTTGACACCATGAAGGAGATCGGTGCATCTTCCAAGTCATCAGCTGTGTTTCTCCCTCATGGACCGGGTGCGGTTCGTGATGTGGCTGCTCAGATTCGTGATGGACTGCTTCAAGGGTCTTCTGCCACTTGAAATATTGGAATGAAGTGTGAAACTTGCAAGTATATGATATGAATTTTATTGTGCTTTGCGTTTATTTCCGTAGAGATGATGATCTTGTTTTTGTTTGGATATTTTTTTTTTTTTTTGGTATAATGCAAGTGTAAATTCGTTTTGAAACTTAAATGAGCGTTTGTAAGTTGGAAAGGATGTAAGATCTGATAACTAATTAGAGGTAAAGAAACAAAGATAATAGAACACTAATAGTTTTCACTAGTATACACTGGCTATTAGTAAATCATAATAGAACACTTTGTACAGTTGTAACTGGCATACACTAGGCTATTACTAAATCATTTTTTTTCACTCTTACCAAACTAAATAAAACGTACAAATATATTTATCTAGTTTGGTTGTGGACGTCCCCTCTTGGCTTACTTCCGATCTGTGGTGAGGCCGGCCGACCATTTGTTTCGCTGCAGGTTTTGCGCAAGCAATTTGGCAGGTTCTCTCGATTTGGTGCAAAATTCCTGGCACCTTTGCTTTTATTTTAGTAAGAAGGATGTTTTGGTCACGCACAAGTATTCAAGATTTCCTAAAACAAATAACTCTAATTGCTTGATCTCGATGTGATGTATGTGGACGGCTAAGAATGCGAGGGACACTGGTCCAACTTGTGAAGGCTTTCGAGTAGATAAAAGGTTCGGTTATCTTTGGATTCGGAATACATAGAAGATCTTGTCGCTCAATTGGGTGGATTGACGTTGTTTTTAGTTTGTAATGTTCTTTTTTTTTTTTTTTTTTTACTTGAGATGTGGTTCCTGGTTTTGGTTTTTGTCAACTCCTTGCTAGTGTTTAACAAAAGTTCTTTATTGGCTGTAAAAGAAAAAAGAAAACTAGAATGTCACTGTCATATCTAATTTTAATTTGAAAACAGATATTAAATGCAATGTCTGAAATTGACGTCGATAGAAAAGTCTACCGTGTAACTTGTGGTCTCGGAATGTTTAATTTCTCAATGACAGCATGATGGATGGTATACAATAATTATGTGGTTGTAATGTATCTAGTGTATAATATCTTTTAGAGTTGACTTGTAACAAGCTTATTAGAGTAAACAAAAATGATTTTTAAGGAACTTTCTTTTTTAACTACGAAATAATATAAAAATCAAATTGAAGTTGAATGAGTACAAAAAAAATACAATAGTCGAAGAAGAAAAGACACCATTAAGTGAAACTACCGACTCAATAACTAGAACCATTCTATCAAAAATTAGCACCAAATCCCCCCAATCATATTATTTTGCTTCGACCAATTTCAGTTAACACATTACAAGTGCGTCTTAACTTTTTCGAAAATTTTGCTTTGATCAATTTCAGTTAACACTTAACAAGCGAGTCTTAACTTTTTCGAAAATCAATTGTGACGATTCCTTTACCCTGATGAACATCAAAGCATGCCACACCTTCCGCAAGAACCAGCGTAAGCTTTATTTAAACATTTTGCCATGAGATGAGAAAGGGAAGGGCAAAGATGATTAATACGAAAGAAGTCACAGTTGGTTCGTAAACATGTCTTAATAATAATAATAATAATAACTTTTTAACTAAAAAGAGTGTTTTTAAACTGAGAATAGGAAAACGAAAAGTGAGTTTTTTGTTGAGTAGTCAAAGTGTCAAACTCAGTTTTCAATGGAGCTGTGAGTGAGGTGTTGGTTTGAATGTCGTTGGGACGGGTTGATGATTGTGGATAAGGTCACGTGTTGGCAAGTTATAGTTCACTTTGAGTGGCACAAGTATAGGCCCCACGTTGACAAACAGCCGAAAACAACCAACCCCAAAATTATTTGAAAGTGAACATCAAAGTAAGAAGTTTTGCTTAGAACATTTATACTGAGTTGTATAAACATTATTTTTATTGCTAACAAAAGGTTTTTGCAAAGTAAAGCTTTTGAAGTGACGAATGTTTATGTGTTAATTGTTTGCTAGAAGTTGAGTTATAAATTGTGGGTATGATACGTATTGTTGGATTGATTGAGTTGACAAGTTGGCATCACATATGAACATTTATGAAAAAGTTTTTTCTTAAGTTAGACATCTATTTTTTTAATGAAATTTCTTTTGAAACATGTTTGCTTTAATCACCATATTAGATGACAATAGCCTAAGCATCATTAATGTCAAATAAGCTCTACAAACCTATCTACCAACTTGTCGCTAGAACGCATTCACTCTATCCGAGACATATTTATTTTTATGGGCCTCTAAAAGGTAGGGATGAATAAATGATACCGAGCATTTTCATCACCCACCTTTTGATTTTTTGGAATTGGTACCTTTGGTACATTGCCGGTATTTAGATTAGAAGAAAACACCAAACCAACCCTAAGAGGATTAGTTCAATATCTCACCGAGTGATGGTGGAGATCTAGGTCGGTATGAACTGATATCAGCTGAACCAGCAAAACAGAACACCGTAAGCTCGTTACGTGAAGGGGAAGAGGGGGGTCTCGTAACCACTCTCCGACATGAAAATCAGTATCAATGGACGTAGTAATCATTTAAGATAATAGGGTGCAGATCCTTTTACCGTTGGTCCCGCATAGGTATTTATAGCCAAAAGGGGTTAGAAGGATTGGTCCTACTATCCTCCTTAATCAAACCCTCTATTCACATGGCTGAGCACGTTAGAGGTTTCTAATTGGATGTAATAGCTGGCGCATTGAGGTACGTGTCGTTTGACGGTACATCGCTAGCGGCCTGTAATTGGCCTGACGTGCAATGGGGGCGTTATAAGAATCTTGGGCTGTGATTGGTTCATGTCACTTGTTATGCGTTATCCCGCCTTTTGTTTGCACACATCCTCTGATTAACTCTTTGAGTTATTGGATGCTAAGGGCTTTCTTCCGCATGTGAAATTGTCTCTTACCGTGCGGAAGGTCTTATGCATTCCGCGACTAGTTAGCTTTGCTTTCACTTTGAACTTGTGCTACTTTGCGTTAGACGTGCACAAAAAAACCGGTTCCGGAACCGAACTGGTGGAACCGACCCGGAACCGGTTCCAGTTCGTACCGATTGACCTAATACCCGGTTTTGGTATTTTTATACCCGAAATCCATACCCGGTTCCACATATTATATTTTCAATCGGTTCCTACCCGGTTCCAAATAGTACCCAGTTCCGGTTCCTACCCGAAATAACCAGTTCCGTCGGTTATTTTTTTTAAAAAGTCAGTTGCAGGTCAAACTAGCCGTTGGAACCGGTTCCAACGATAATATAGTCGTTGGCTTGGTGGCTTGGTGGAAAGGAAAACAAAACGAATTTCCTATTATATCCGTCATGGCTCGTGATTTGCTTGCCGTACAAGCCTCAACGGTTGCTTCCGAATCGGTTTTTTCTCTTAGTGGGAGGGTATTATCAATGCGAAGAACAAAAATTAACTCCCGAGTCTCTAGA
This sequence comes from Bidens hawaiensis, assembly GCF_021521415.1. Lineage (NCBI taxonomy): Eukaryota > Viridiplantae > Streptophyta > Magnoliopsida > Asterales > Asteraceae > Bidens > Bidens hawaiensis. The sequence continues at coordinate 369,742 of NW_027492188.1, forward strand.
GGTTTGCATTTGCCTAAAGGACCATTTGGATGTGGTGGATCGTGTACAACACAAGACAAACTTTGAAGACGAAATACCAATAGAGCATCCTATTCATGATGAGGAGGCGGAGAACGGGCTTTCTTCCGATAATTCGGGTGGTGAAGAAGACGAGGGTGAAGACGAAGAAGAGTTGTAATTTTTATTTGTTTTAGTAAAATCATTTGTAACACGATCAAAGTTCAACTAATATTTAGTTTTGATTTGTTTAATAACTACTTTTGTTTTGTTTATAACTAGTACCGGTTTATTTCTTATTAGTCATGATTATTTTTTTGTTACTTTTTTAATAACGACGAACATTTTATTTATTTAAACATGAACTATTACAAACATTATTAAAACATAACGATACTAAACATAACAGCTTAAACTAAAAAACGTCTGTCGTTTTAATCGGGCACAACGATTAAGCGTTGTTACCGTCGGTAGATGCTTGAGTTGTAGAGCCGGACGACTCTCCCGCTTCCGCTTTCATGGCTTCCAAACTTCTTTTCTCACGACAATACTTATTCGTATGCTTTCGTAAGGTGGAGTTCGACCCCGCTTTTAGAAACTTCGAGCAATACTTGTACCGAGCCATCTCTTGTGAGTCGGTCATGACACACAAATCGTAATGAACCCAAACATCGGGGCATCGTGTTGTTTCGATCACCATAAAAACTTCGTCATCAGTTGCCATTTTTTATCGGTTTAACCTTAATTGTGATTTAAAGTGTGTTTTATAGTTTTGAAAGTGGTTTAACTAACAACACACAACACCTTGCTATTTATAATATGTTGGTAAGCTTTATGCGGTAAAAAACCGGTTCCAACGGTCAAAAACGGCTATATAGTCGTTGGAACCGGTTTCTAACGGCTCTATTATTTGAATTTCAAAAAAAAACTGGTTCCGTAATACCCGGTCCCGGTTCCTACCCTACCCGGTTCCACTAAGTTGACATTTCAGGCCATCGGATCGGGTCCGGAACCGACACGGTTCCTGACCGGAACCGGTCCCGTTTTCTACCCGGTGTGAAAATAACCGGTTTCGAACCGGTTCCGGGTTTTAACAATACCCGATTTTGTGCACCTCTACTTTGCGTGTGTTCACTCTCTACTTGGTGATTATTCCGGATCAGGCTTCATTCCAGTCAAATTTCGTTGATTGTGGATTGACTTCCCTAAGCGTTGCGCCATCATCCGCGTAGTTGGTTTTTGTTGTTCCTCCTATTGTTCGTTTACTTTGACAGGTAGTGTTTACTCTCATATACTTGATGCTTGTTACCGCTGCACTGATTTTTTCGTGTTTGTTGTTCTATCTATTGCTGCGGAAGACTCTTATGAAAATCTCTTAAAATTTCAAGTGTTTCTGTGTAACTGGATGCTAACTGGTTTTTAACTTGTTAGAATTTTTTGTCAAGTTGGGGACGGTTGACCAAACGTCTGCGATGTCAGCCATGGTAGAAGGTGTCCATTCACCTTTTCAGGCGTGTGTCGCTCACGCTCACGCTCCCACTTGTTAGGAATTTCAAAATTCCCGTGTCACGTGTCTTTCTCTTATTGGACCCTAGCTTTTTTTCACATTTTTCACTTTGAATTCCAGATGGCTAAGAACAAAAGATGTTACAAACAGAACATAAATAGACCCAAACAACAATGCAGACACTTATAACTTGCTCTGTTTTATATAGAACTTCCAAATGCATCTCTCTTCTTTTTTTTTTCTTCCCATTTCTCTGACATAAAAGTATAAAACATTTGCTTATTCTCTTGCCATTAAGCCAGTAAAAGCCAAGGCACAACAAGAACAGTCTGTGATAAATTGCGAAATTGCAAAATTTTCATCATCCTCAGCAAAACTCAAGTTTCCATACACATAAAAGCTACAATATAGATGATACAACAAAACTACAAAAAATTGAAAGCGTTAACTTATTCGTCATCTATATTGAACCCACCAATCCGTTGTCTCCTTTTATCAAAAACAGCTTTAAATGATTGGCGTTCTGCACGAATCTGTTTTTGGAACACGCTTTGAATTGAAGGCTCAACAGCAATCTGGGCTGGCTTTATATACTCTTCTTCTGCTAACGGGTTTGATTTCTGTAATAAGATTCATAAGAAATCATTAGCTTGTGTTCATATGAAATAAAACAGCACTTAGTAAAATGTCTAAAGTACCCCTTCAGTAACTTACCAAGTTGTAGCCAGGACCAGGGCCGATAACTAATGATCTTGTGTTTGTTTTTCTTGTTGCACTTATTGAGAAGCCAACGTTTCCACCCTATATCAAGAGTCCTGAGGTTAGGGACATTTGGCAATAACACAATAATTATAAAAGTTGAGATAGGAAGACGGATCAGGCAGGTCACAAGTCACAAGCGAGCAAGACGCTCGTGAGCTACTCAAAATCGGTTCACTAAAAGCTCAAATCAAGCCTGTTTAAACAATCTCGAACCTAATATGGGCTTGTTTAATCAATGTGCCAAACCAGACTCACAAGCCTAAATGATCACTGTTATTTATTTTTGAAAATATAATTGAGTTCAGCTAAAAAGTTAATTTTGCCTAAAAAGTGTAAAATAGGACAAACAAAAGCATTCATTTTATCAATTTTGGAAAAACATAAAATACAACAAAATGGTTAAAGTGTAAGGTTAGTTCATCTCTTTCAACATTCAAGTGAATACACAAACATAGTTCGTTTAAGTGTGCAGGCATATTTCCTACACATAACCTACGCATGCCTAAAAGTATACAAGTGAAAAAATATATTAGAACAAAATATTTAATTGTTTTTTTAGGTGCATAACATAGACAATAGTATGTGAGAAGTAAAAGTTTCTGAAATTAAGAACCATTGAAAGAAAAAATAAAATATTTAGGTTTGTTCTTTTTGTTCTCGCGATAACTTAGTCTTTTGTATTGAACCTCTCCCTATATCCATACATATTGTATGTGTGTGCGTGTATATAACTACAACACATACCTGATCACCCCAGGATACGGATTTAGCTTCCTTACTGCTATACGCTTGAACCAACCCCGAAAGAGCCCCACCACTATTCTTTTCTTCTTCTTCTGCATCAAAATTGTTTGACCATTTACTTCTACTCAAATCCTTCACTTCTTCTATTTGATGGTTTGTCACAGTAACAACCTTCGCCTCATCTGCATACACAATTATGGGTACAGAAGTAAAACTATTAATCAAATGACTGAAATATAATGAATAAACTCCACATAAATATTAACATCATATTCACAAAGATTTAAATAAATAATAATAGAACCAGCAGAGACACTATTATATGTTAGGTGATGATATATCTTGAGAACATACCATGAGGTCTAAAATCATCCACCTGATCTTTTGTATCATCATGTGGCTTTCGGACATCAGAATCCTGTGAAGCATTGATAGCATCCTCATCTTCCATATCCATGTCCACCTATCAAACTCAAAGGAGATTAGGGGTCAACATCCGTACAATTTGACTTAAATGTGATTTCACATTAAAGAACATATTCGTATATTTAAATTTTGCTAACTGGAAGTATGAAACAACTTTCATCATATCTCTAAACTTAAATGTGATTTCACATCAAAAAACATCTTCGTAACTGGAAGTATGAAACAACTTTCATCATATCTCTAAACTGATGAATCATAGATATGCTTTGTACAGAGTACTTCAAGCATATTGATAAAAGCAACTAACAAAACGTACCTCTTGAATATCAGTTTCAACCAAACCATCTCCATGGAGTAAAGACTACAAAACCAAGTAAAAAGATTAAAAAAACATGTAATTGTAGTGCTGTTCTAATAATATTCCTTACGTATATATTTAATTCCTAGATCTGTGTCTTGATCAAACTAATAATGTTTTAATAATATGTCACCGCTAATTTGTGATGGTGGGAGTAAAAACCTTGATATCCATTTTCAAGTATAAAGATGGAGCCTCTTCCCATTGTCCAGCCATCTTTTGTATATCAGGCAGTGTAAAATTGTGTACATTTCTAGCAGCACAGCCCTACAAACAAAAAAAAAGGAAAAAAAAGTGGTTAACTATGTTTTGCTGACACATGGCATTTGGAATTCAAAAGATTTGTGTGATATTTAAACTTTAAACTCACTGCGGGATCCTTGTATGAAGCTTCCACCAAATATACCTCATATCCCGATCTCTGCAAGAAAACACGAAATAAATGAATAACATAAGAATAGATTTAAATTAGTAACCCTAAAAATATTCGACCATCAGAGAACAACTTTGCACTCTCAGAAAAAGCACCAAACCGTGCCATTTCTTGTATTTTTTTTAATATCAATATGTTACTTTGTAGCAAAGTAGTTATCATGCTTTGCTAACTAACATGAACGATATTGTAAAACTAGATTGTCTTGAACTACAAATTCACTAGTAAACCGGTTGGAAACCTACTTCACTCATAACATTTAATACTATTATATCCTGTGATTTTAGAAAATAAATTCAATTTTGTATCAGGCATAGTCATGATTACTACAGAGATTTCAAGACTGCACGTATACAGCGCACACAACAGTGCCATATTTTAAGTCAGTGACAACGCGAAGCATATATACACCAAGCTATGCTTGTGTAGCACTTCATAAAATTCTAAATTGCCCTTCAAAAATTAGAGCAGATTTCAATGATTTACGAAAAATACAAAACACAAATAGAAATTTTTTATTGGAGAGCTATAGCTCAATCTAGATGATAATTTTTCTATTTCCATATGTACGAGTCTATATAATATGTATGGTTAGCGGTACTAGTTAATCAAGTTTGATTTGCTATTAAATAAGGGTAATCAAGCATTGTTCTTTTATTTGGAATATAGAGATACTTTGTGTCCAACCAATCATTGAATGAATAAAGGCAAACAGTCAACTACACACAAAAAAAAAAGACAACTTTGCCACCTCAAAACGAAAACGAATAATGTAAGGAAAAAAATATAACTGATGCACTACAAATCCCAATGTAAAACTATGTATGTGCAACTATTATACATAAAAATAACTTGAAATATGTATTATATTACTTAAACACACACATTAATATATAAAAAAATCTATATAATAATAACATATCATTGTATATAACTATCATTAATATCTGCAAATAAACCTCGCTTGAGTTAGAAAATCCCACGCCTTATTTAACAAACACACCATTTTTGCTTTTCTTACCTTAATATTCTATCGAAATTAGAAAAAATAATACACTGAAAAAAACAGGGCCCACCAGATAACACAAAGAGAGAATTGAGGGTATACCTTAGCAGTTGCCCAAAACTGAGCAAAATCAGCTACCCGCAGATTGCGGTCATCCACTAAGCCCAGGCAACAACAAATAAGTCAATTTGGTCAACAACAAAACTGCATCCCTTGTTAGTGTAAATTGTCCACCACTTATTTATACTGGATACAACTATTTTCTTTTATGTAAAGAGACTTTGTGATAAAATTTGCATTAAACTTATGATCACCAACTCTAGACAGCCAGTTATTCATATAGAAAATGAAGTGCGCCAAAAATTAACCATACAAAGTTTAGAAAAACAAAAATGCAAGATAAAAAAGGACAGAATATAAACCCTTAATACACTAGAAGTTGGCAATTGTGCCTCAGATAAACCATATCGATTATGAAGGAGTAAACTCCCTCATCAAGGGTCTTTTTAAATGCCTTCAGCATGCTTGCTCGATAAGCCTATGCAAACATAATGTCAATGTTAGAATAATATAACGGTTATAATATGGCAATACTACTAAACAAACTTCACAATGAAAATTAGGATGAGATAACAACAAATTAATGAAAAAGGGATCTGAAAAAATCAGATATATATATATATATATAGCAAAATAAGCAATTTCTAACAGCAAGCGTGACAAATACGATTACAATAACTATTATATTTTGGTAACAATATAATAATTTGAATAGAATGATTCAGAAAGTTGGGTTCATTAAAAATACGCTTTGCGTGACTCACGGCCCATATGATCATCTCCCTTTTTGCTAATCTTTTTGTATCTTAACAGTCTGGCCCGTTATACTGTAATAGATAAAAGATTAAAATCATAATAACCCGAACCAACCATTTATAACTAAATGAGTCTAAATTGCCACCTCTAAAACTCAACAACAAATATGACCTTTTTTTGGTTTGCTTGTGTTAACAGAATGCATAAAATTCATACATAAATCAAAATGTACATGACTTAGAACTAATGTTTTTTTAAAAGATTAAAAAAATCGGCATGAGAGGTGATAATAAGACTTAAACGCAAAACCAGATTAAATCTTTAAAGCTTTAACAAAAAATAATAGATAATATTATCCTTATTTAAGTACCAATTTTATTTTTACATGTATGCAATAAGAAAAATTAAGAAAGATCAACACCGGCCTCTCTTTAAAACATAAAAAAAACTACTTCATAATATCGAAGGGATGAAAAAGTAGATGCGTTACTTAGAATGAAACCATATAAGCCTCAAAACCACAAGCAATATACACGCATATTAAGAAAACAGAAAACAGAAAAGGCCCTTCTAATAACATAAAAAACAAATGAAAAGTATATCCACTCATTGAGCAGCCACAAATAAAAATACAGATGTGAGAAACAATATGGTGTTGATGACATGAAAAAAAAACTTCCACAAAGATCACAGCTTAAAAGCATAAAACATAATACATGAAACTGATCTACTTACATGAAAGAAAACATAAGACCTTTTAAGTACAATAAAAACTTATCAAGTTTTAAAAGCACAAAAGGTAAAAAAATGAAAAACATAAAAATTAAAAATTGCATATTAACACCAATTAGTTCATCCATAAAAGCACACTGTTAAAAATAGTTGTTATATAAATACCTCCTCCATCTCAGGTTCATAACAATACTCCATCACTGTCTTCATTACATGTCTCTTACTTCTCAGTGAACCAGACGACTTTGATAACTCACTTTCTTCAGCCTATAAAAGTTATAAAATAAACCACAGAAACAATTTTTTTTCAAGAACAAGAATAGAGCATAATAGTAAAAATAATGTAAGATAGTAACGGGTCAAAGTTTGGCTTAAAACAGGTAATTGAATATGATTATGAAAAGTAATCACTTGAACAGACGTTAGGAAACTTTTGATCAGTTGTTCATCACATTTGGTATAATTCATTTCCGGATGATTTATATCTTATTGTTTGGCTTGTTAGAAACAGAATACTGTCCAATTGACCCGTTCCCAAACAAAAGGACTGAAATTGCTACCTTTTCAACTTCAATCATAAAGTACTCATCCATGGAATGAATTCGTGGAGCTTCCCCTCCGTTTTCAACTTCAATATCACGCAGCAGTTTAGCCAGGTAACTTTTTCCGCTACCTGCAATTGTGGATGCGGGTTTCAGTTTTAATTCACAACTTAGAAGATGAACTGTAATTCCGATGATATATACGCATCACGGAAACCATATTTTCAAAAAGATTTGATAGCCCTTATTATAATCAAACAAACCACCTGGAAGGCCACGTAGGATAATCACAAGATGATCAGGACGAGATGCTCGGTGTGGTTGCTTAAATATGTGAGAAGCATCAATAATATTTTGCTTCTCTGAAGATAAACGCCTCAACGGATATGGTTGAATATCTCGCACGGGTTTTTCAGATGACGATTGTCGAATGTGAAACTCCTAATAAACAGAACATTGATTATTATTGGGAATATAAAGCCTGATATATAATCACATAGCAAATATTTTGGTATGGCAAATATAAAACATCGCTTTGAGTAAACAAGAAGATGAGACCTTTAGAATATTTAAGTATCATTAAAACCAGTGTTGGTATACGAGAGTTACATTGACATATGAAACATATTTGAGAAGAGGGGAATATTGTTATAGAACCAAAACAGTTAGTATGAAGTTAACCAAACCAAAATAAGGCTGAGGGTAGTGGGGGGTGAGCGGGGGGCGCGGCCGCCTACGTGGCTCGCGAACACCGCTACACCCCTCAAGTGGTTGGGGGCGCGGTGGTCCGCCGTGGCTGGGACCGCGGGAGAAGATAGCCGTTGGAGACTTGGTTGACTGGTCAACCTATCCGTTGGCCAGTCAAATATATTTATTTTTTTATTTTTTTACCCTTAAATACAAATCCACACTTTCTATAAAAACTCAAACCACACATTCTCTCTACCAAAACTTCTCTTTATCTCCATATTTATAAATGGCATCGTCGTCATCGTCATCGTATTCTACCGAAGAAGACGAACTCATTTCTCAAGCGGTTCAAACGACGGTAAGCTTTTTGAGGGATCAAAATCGCCCCCGAGCCCCATTGTTCCGGCATTTGTGGGATAGAAGACCCGATAATCTTGTATTAGACTAGTATCAACGTAATGTTTTATATTATTATTTAATGTATTATTTAAAATAATTAATAAATAAAAAACTGGATCAAGCCCCTGATCACCTGGACCACTACACCCTCCGGGGCTTGGTTGAGGGGCTTGATCCATAGCCATGTCATCGCCTACGTGGCGCAAATATATTGGATCACTTAGGGCTCAAGCAAGCCCCACTACCCTTAGCCTAAGCATATCAGTAATGAGGTTCATATGGCTCTCCTTGAATTGCAACCAATAATGTTCATTTGAATACAAGAAAAAAAGAATTAGTATTATTATACCTCAGGATGTGGAGTTGAATAATAATAATAATAAAGTGGCGCACCAGCAGAAGGTGATGAAGAGGAAGAGGAAGTAGCAGCAAGAGGAAACAAAGAGGGGTTTTTTGGTGGTGGTGGTGGTGAAGCAGGAAGAGGAGGTTGATAATGATTAGGATGAAAATGAAAATGGTTATTCCCAAAGGAATACGGTTCCTGTCTCTCAAAAGAGGAGTTAGGAGCTTTGAATCCAATATTAATATTATCAACACTGCCATTGCCATGATCATGAATGAGTTTCAAAATCCTCTCATTGTCCCTAGGTTCAATTTTCATCCTCTTAACTCCGCCGTTAATATTATTAATGTGATCATAATAAGCTCTTCTGGTGGGATGAATATTATTGATATCGTAGGGAGTGGGATGAAAGGTAGGGTTAGCAGGTGGTGGTCTAATATCAATAGGATTATTATTATTATTATTATTATTATTATTATTATTATTATTATGATTTATGGAGGAGGTGTGGTGAATGGGATGAAAAGGATGAAAGTAATTGGGTTGTGGAAGATGAAATCTAGGGTTTTGGATGAAGGGAGGAGGAGGGGGGCAAAATGGGAAGTGAGATACTGAGCAGATGGTGTTGTTACCTGCTGCTGGTGGCAGATGCGGCGAAGGACGCCATGAATGATGATCCTTTCCTACCTTCTGCTTGCTCCAACAATTATTATTTATTGGATTCAACCAAGGAATGTGTCTTTTCATTTATATAAGGAGAAATTTTTTATTTCTTGAGTTGAGAGTTGGCGTTTGTTGACCCGTGCGTCTTGAAATGACTTTATTCCCCACCCCAACTTCAATAAATACACCGTTGAAACATCAAATTTGAAGCCCTAATGTCTCAATATTCTTCTTCGACTGGCACACAATCGAAGTCACAAACGTACGATCGATCTGAGGTGCGGTGCAGCGACTTATTACCGGAATTCCAGGACCGAAGCAAACCCGGGTCGGCAATTCTTGTGTCGTGTAAGTGTTAAAGTAGTTTGAAATCATGATTCATGTGTTGTGTAAGTGTAAAATTAATTAACTTTGATGATTGTTGTGTTGTGTAAGTTCAATTTTAGGCTTGATTATGTGTTCGTATGTTGAATTCATTACAGAAGGGTTATTATTAATTGGTGCTACTTGTTTATCTTCTAATTGTTAGATAAAATAGAAATATAAGATATGAGTATTGCATGCTTGTGTGATAACATAGATTTAGACATAAACAAAATAAAAAGTCGCCAACGAGTCATTTTGAACCCACACTAGTAAAAGAAATAGTATAAAGTTGTGTGAAATATTTGTTTAAGTATTAAAAACAACTTAATCTATACTATCTTATAATTAGGGGTGAGCAAATTAACCGTCATAACCGCAAACCAAACCATAACCGACATAACCGAACTGATTTTAACCAATAACCGATATAACCAGTGGGTCGGTTTAATGAATTTTTGAAAACCGCCATATGTGGGTCGGTTTTGGTTAATGTTAATTCCAAACCCGCCATAACCGAACCGCCCCATTTATGTAACTAGTAATCGAGAAATAAGGGTTTAGAAATTAGAATAGTATATTTTTACACTTATTGTAGTTACATATTAAAAATTCTCCACACCAACTAGAATTTAGGCCAATAATATTGGTGTTATTGGTTACCATATTCATTCCAATGTTTCATAATTGTCGTTCCGAATTCTCATCCAAATTGCCATTTAAAATATTTAATATGTCAATTAGATATGTATATTTCATAAATTGCAGTAAAAAAAGAACATTTATTTGAATCCCACAATATAGGTAGAGACTATTCAGTGTTCGCAACCATATAGAAGGATTGTTTATTTTGATCACGGTTAACCGACTCATAACCGACTCGCTATAACCGTTAAACCGATTAACCGCAACCGCCATGACGGATCGGTTATGGTTATGGTTATCTATTAACCGCTATATCGGTTACGGTTATGGGTTAGACAAAAAACCGCCCCAAACCGACCCATGCACACCCCTACTTATAATACATATAGGAAGGGCAAAACCGTCTTTTACACAAAAACTCTTAAAAATAAGAGTTTTACTAATCTTAATACACATTGTACAACTTTGTAATGCAACCTTATCAAACCAGCATATCCCGCTTATTTCTTGTATCTGGTGAGTGGTTCAAAATTCAAATAACCCTCCCTAGATCTACTTCACCTAAATCAAAGCAAAACATTGAAATTCAAACCTCACGAAAAGTTTATCCTCTCTCTCTCTCACCTAAATCAAAAGACACGAATCGTTTAACTTAAAGCTTCTAATTCAAGGTTGATTTCATCTTCTTCGCTTGATTTCTTAAATGTTGTATTTTAAATACGATTTCTACAATTGATGATTCCAGATCCACCATAACATGGATTTATTTTGGTTATACGAGGTTCTTTCATCATGGTTGCTCAGAAGAGGCAAAATTGTAAGGGAGATGATGGTATGTCGAAGATACGAAATTTTGATGGGAGCTAGGATAGGCACCCAATGGAGAAATGTAATACCATTTTTATTGCTTATTTAATATGGTTTTTAAGTTTAGTCTATTTTTGTGATTTAGGTTGTGGAAAAAATTATGTCAAGCGATGATATCTTAGAGGAGATACTCGTATGTTCCTATACAAAAGTGCTTAATTTCTGAACAAGTTTTGTTTTTTCTTTAATTACAAAATACATTGAATAACATATTTCCCTTAAATGGTTTTCATAGGTGACAGGTTAAGATTTCAGTTTTTAGCTCTTGTCAGTGTATTTATGACTGAACCGAATCTAATTCACCTTTGATCAAGGTTTTATATAACCTCTTTTAGGAATCGTTTTGCACTATTGTACTTTATATAATCGATTTGTAATTATATCTCTTCATATGTGGTCCGTTTATGATAGATAGGATGCAATTATCAACAAATTTATTTTATTTTAGAGCTTGTGTATTTTGTTCGAGGAACCTTTGCTCGATAACAGGTATGCTTTACTCACTTAATTAATTCTATATAACCTTACCTGTTAATTTGATTATTTTTTATGTTGTTTTGCAGTGTGGCGGGGCAGAGTTTCAGCATATTGTAGATTTGAAACACCATCTCATACTTTTCTCTCTCTCTTTTCAATCTTGAAGAAATATAGCAATTTCTGGATGAACACAGTCCAATTTCTACTATTGTTATCATCATCGTCGTCATCGGTACTTTAGGTTTGTGTGTGTACTCATATTCATCGATCTATGTTTTAGTATTTTGTTTAATCGACTTGTGGCTTGTTGATTAGCTATGCAGATGAAACCACTACCTTGTGAATGCGTTTGAGTTTAGGGATGACGCTAATTCACTGTGAGTTGTCGATCTCTTATCACATTTTCAACTTATGGTTGTAAATCATGCCGATTTTAAGGCTTTAGGGTTTCTAATAATACTGAATTTGTGTTAGACCAAGTTCCTAATTTGGTTGGGCTGATGGGCTCCAACCTCCAAGTGAGCCTCTAAAAAGTCTATTTTCCAAATATTTGTTAGTTTTAAAAGAATAAATCTTGCTATTAAAATTCATGAATAACAACTTAACTTGGATTTGGGAATGGGAAAATAGGGATTACTGATGAATTTAAAAGATAGTTGTGCATTTATGTGGTGAATACGTTACCTTAACGGGTCGGGTTGACCCGCTTGTTTTTATTATTATACAAAAGATAATTTTATGTTGTAACATAAAACTGATTTGAGTTAGTTTACCAAATACTTAACATGCCATTAGAAAAATAGTTTTAGATTGTTTATCCAAACACCACCTAATATACTTAGCATTATATCTTTTAACATGTTAAAACTAACTGCAGTTTACCCTTATTGTTCAGGTGGGTGGAAAAGCTGTTGTTTAAAGCGGCACTTGATCCACACAATCATATATTTGTTCTATTTAACAGGTTTCTTTCGCCGAGTTTCTGTATATGACTTTAACTAGGACCCATTGCACCATTGAAAACCACTTTGAGCATAAACTTACTACATTTAATCATTCTACACTATTGTTTGATTACAAAAAGAGCAGATATGGAAAGTTAATGATAGAGTGCATATGTTGTATGATTATTAATTTAATGTTTTAGACTTTTAGTGGACTTATTTAATAACAAGATAAATAACATGTGATCGGAGTGATAACTTATATGAATGCATTTTTGGTTGAACCATTTAATCTTGAATATGTTGTGACTTATATTATTGTGGTTAAACTTATTAGGTCGTGACATGTTTGTTCTGGTAGTTTTGAGAGACCCTATGGAAAATAGTAAGGCTTCTTTTCAAGAAATCAAACGAATTAGAGAGGAAGGTGGATGGGTATTTTATTCTCTTTTCATTAGTCATTTTTTTGTTTTACTTTTTTACTCGCATTCATGGTATAAATATTGTAACCTCCTTTTATTTTACCTAACATGAAAGCAATTTTTTTTGCAGCAATAATACGATTTGCGCTTTGTTTTCTTTCAAGAGTTCATTTCATCTATAGTTATCAAATGCGATAAGCGCTCAAAAGCGTTGAGGCTGGGCCTAGCGCTTAGGCGATATGTGCAAAAAATGCGGCCGATTTAAAAAAAAACGCACATTAAAAAAACAAATTTTTTAAAATAAAATAGAACATCTTAATAAGAAAATATACATTCATTTTTGAAATAGTTCATAGAACAACCAAACACCAAAATCCAAGACATGAAATACCAAGTACATCTTAATAATTAAAAAAATTTAATCATTAATACATCTATCATAATTCCAGTAATTCAACAACTCTATAAGCATTTATTTTAACTGCTAAGAACAATTTGATCCATACACAATTGAAGCATTAACACATCTATCATAATTTTCAGTTTTCCAAAAATTAAAAACTAGAACTTAATCACGAATTTTGAATCTATATATATAATATATATATTAAAACAATTGAGTTTTATTGAACAAACTCTATTGTTTCCATATATAACAATCACTTCTATGATTTTCTTAACAGTTAAATAATTCAAAAATTAATTAAATTAATCAATAACCCACAATTAATTCACATACTAAGATATTTAAATTATCTATAAACTAATTTTTAGATAAAACCGACAATTTTAATATTCAAATTTAAATTTCAAACTTAAACCGAAACTAACACAATGAATGTTCAATTTTAATATTCAAATTTAGACCAAAACTAACAACATAATTAATTCATATCCTTACTAAACGTATTTACTTCAAATCTAAATCATCTAAAAATAAAAACCGTGTAATAACTATTGTCAAACCCTCAAGTATTAGATGTCCAATTTTTAAAATTTCAAATTTCCACTACTTATTTGACCTTATCTTATACTTCGAAGACCATTTCAACAATCATTTCTATAAATTCAGTATTCTATATTCATTTGTTTATATCATCCTTTTCACTCTCTGAAGCTGTTATAACTTATAACTACGACTTTGTTTTCAAATTTCTATCGTTTGCTATTGTTTGTAAGTGAAAGTCACATATTAATTTAATTATGTTGTCCTTATTTGGTCTTTTGGTTGTTATGCATGCAAGTTAGCTTGGGAATTAGATGTATGCAAACTGGTTAGGTGAATGATTCATGTTAAAATTTCCGTATTGTCAGTTCTACTTAAATATGTTTCTTTTGTTCTTATTGTTGGTGTACCTTGAATGAAATTTAATTATTTGAATTGTTGGTATTATTTGCAATTCATCTTATATGTTGCACAAATCTTGCTGCTACTTAAATAGGTCAGATCATGAAGTTTGACGACCATTTAGAGACTAGCTCGAGCCATGGTATGACCTGGTCACCAAATGTGTGTCCTGATTGATGTAAGATTTCTTGAAATTCATATTTACAGTTTTATTTTTATATGTTGAGAATTCCCTCTATTCATATTTACTGTTTAAGGATCATTTGGAGACTAACTCTAGCCATGGTAGGACTAGGTCACCAAAGTTCCACAACATGCTCCTTCCAAGATTCAATAGACATGTTGAAGGTTTTGAGATATGCGAAAATATTGTTGATTTATTTCCTTAACGAAATTATTATGATAATTATTCCGATTACATCCATTGATAATTCTTACTAATTTTTTTAATAGTTCAGTGTATCTAACATTAATTTATTTTTAGTAATTTCAATTTATGGTCGTCCAACTTGGTAGATTGGCTAATTGCATGGAAAAAGTTTTTGATGGAGATTAGGCTGATTATGTTTGTTTTGGTCATTACGAATGTATTTTAGTTGTTAATTTTCTATCATTTTTTATTTTATATATCTTAAACAATTCATGTAAATTAATTCATTTTTATATGAACAACAATATTTATTTTCTGTGTTAAAATTTTTGAATCTTATCTTGAAAGTTTTAACAATTAGTTCAATAACTTCCAAAAAAATGGAACGTTTTTTTATAATAATATTTACAATTATTTATTTATGTTTTTAAAATTCAAAGCTGACTACTATTGCAACAATCTTTTGTAGTTTTTAGTAGTATTCAACCTCAACAAACTTTCCATCTTTTATATTTGACCAAATTTTAATTAGCATAAATGACAAATTTAATGTAGCTGGAAATTTTAAATAACTTGCTTTTGATTATACTCGAAAGTTAATAAGTTTTGTATTAAAAACTCATTAATTTATTTAACTAATTTAATATGTGTTGTATTACTTATTTCAAATTTACATTTAAAAATTCTTAGATATTTAGTATAATTGATAATTTATTTTAAAATATTAATCATCTTTAATTTTACTGATACATTCCAATCATTATACATTAATTTATTTTTGTTTTTAAGAATCGAATTTGATCACTCTTTTTTAGTTTTAATATTTTTTGATCTCAATAAACTTTACATCTTTTATATTTGACCAATTTTTAATTAGGCATAAATGTCAAGAATTACCGATTCGTATAAATTATTCCGGCCAAATTAAAAAAAATTAATAAACTAAATAAAATATAAAAACTTTTCATCTTTTATATTTGACCAATTTTTAATTAGGCATAAATATCAAGATTAATGTATAAAATTGAAAAAAAGAATTATCTAATGAATTTATTGTTAAGTAAGGTAATGATGCTAAAGTGTTGACAATAATTTCGTGATAATTAAAAAAATTAATAGTATATTGTTTAGTTATTAAATTTAAAAAAAAAACGGAAAGTTTTTAAAATAATATTTACATTTATTTATTTTTGTTTTTACAAAACCAAAATTGACAACTTTTGCAACAATCTTTTGTAGTTCTTAATAGTATTCAATGTTATCAAACTTTCCATCATTTATATTTAACCAATTTTTAATTACGCATAAATGTCAAGATTAATATATACAATTGAAAAAAGAATTATATAATGAAATTGATTTTAAATAAAGTAATGACGTTAAAGAGTTTGTAACATAATTTACTGCAGATTGCAATCACTTTAATTAAATTTTAATTAGGGAATGACCTCTATGTAATAAAATTAAAATTAACCGGTTTAATTTTAATTATATATATATATATATATATATATTAATTATACTTAATTAGTGAACTTAGTAGAATAAAACTTTATTGCTTCGATTTATTTTAATAACTATTTAACTAAAAGGTCTTTAAATCGAAATAAAAAAAAGTTTAATTACAAAATAATTTATAATAAAATATACCTTTATTTATTTATTAATGTTGAAATACAACTCATAATACCTTAAGACTTTAATTGTATATTTAATCAGGTTGCTATGGTTATTTTGTTTTTAAGATTGTGAAGCAAAATGACTTTTTTTTTTGTGAAATGTCGAAGAAGTTGATGGTGGGCTAATATGATTATAACATGTTCATGTCTTCGTTTGGTTTTTTAATTTAGGTGTATAGTAAGTTTGTGTAAGTGTTAACTTCTTATGTACACAAGTTATATAAGGCCCCGTTACCGGTGCCTCACATTTGGATGTTGGATTTACTCATTCACCTAGTTCTAATAATTAGAGTTAATAAAAACATTCGCGGAAAATAAAACTTTCATAAAACATTACACATCAATCCATAACTTGTCTTAATAACATATTGTCTTTAAAGCATAAACTAATAAACGTCTTGAGTCTTGCGATGCCAGCCTCTTATTCAATGTCACATGTCCCCTCAAGCGAGCCGCCTTATTCTACTCACCTGCGTGCATATTAAAATTCATCTACGCTGACTGAGTTCTAGTTAATCACATAACATACAATACATTCATAACTACGTACTTTTATACTTTCGTTTATAATATACTTACTTACCTTCGCACTTTATTTCTTTCATATACTTACCTTACGTTTTAAAGAGCATTACGCCCTATAACATTCGCATATATTATTATGGTATGCAACCCTTTAACCTTCGCATATATTATTAGGGTATGCGACCCTTTATCATTCGCATATATTATTAGGGTATGCAACCCTTTAACCTTACCTTACTTTTCATTATCATATCCGTACAATTAATACCATACACAATATAATCGTACATACTCCCTTATTCACATGCACATTTCATACATACTATACTATATTTACCTTAACAATACGTGCAATACCCGAAGGTCGTTCATGTACTGTCAAGTATACATACATAACTATCACAATCGTCAATAAGACATACACTTACCATTTAAGGTAAGTGTATTAACATTCACATCGAGTATGCACACAGCCCCGAAAACATAACAAGGAAATGGGGCTAGAAACTCACCTGAATGCGGTTACGTTCACCGTTTATGGTAATCCCCTTCTTGAGCTGTGCACGACTAACTGCATAACAATTACACGTATCAATTATCTTTCACTACCCATATCGCGTCTCTAGTCTAATTATAACCCTCAACGGACGGGGGTCCGGGGCTAGCGCCCCTGGCAGCGGGGTCTAGGAGCGGCAACCCCTAGCAGGGTCCAAGGGGCAGAGCCCCTGGCTGGGGTCGAGCTGCCAGGTCAGCTTGGAAAAATTTTATTTCCATTAACTGTCTTAACACATTTTCCATTAGGATTTTAGTTTATTATTTAATTCGCTATCTCCTTCGCCATAACGAATTAAACCTAATTCGTTACTTTCATAATCTAGTTCGCTAACTGATTCGTCATCTAATCATCATCTGGTTCGTCCTCTGATTCGTTAACTTATCATAACGAATTGGGCAAGTAACGTATCACTTGATTCGCTATCATTCCATGGCGAACTAGTGGGTAACGAATCACTTGATTCGTCATTTTAGCATAACGAACTGGGTGATCTAATTCGTTATTTTGTCTTAACGAATGGTTGAACTAATTCGCTATCTGGACATAATGAATGGATTGGCTAATTCGTTATCTTATCATAACGAACTGCATTTAATCATAACGAACTGCATCCATCTTATCCAGACTTTGACCCAGGGTCAAAGTCAAAATTGCCAAGAACACGAAATAGTCAACAGTTACCAAATATGCAATTAAACCTTCGTTCCTTAACCAAATAACACGATTTAGGTATCAATGGATTCGGAATCCAAGCGCCTACAAACCCTAATGTAAGGCCTCGTTACCGGTAGCCCTACTTTCATGTTGGATTTACTCATAAACGCAGTTCTAAATATCAGAGTTAATTAAAACATTCGCGGAACATTAAAAACATTCAAACCATTACATTCCATAACCATAATTCTTGTCTTATCGAGCATTCATAGTCATTTAAAAACAAATCATAGTCTTGTAAAATAAAACATCATAGCAAAATCTTCAGATGCCAGCTTCGTCCAACTCTGCCATGTGTCCTCCTCAAGCTACCTGCCTCATTCTACTCACCTGCGTGCATACTAAAAGTCAGCTACGCTGAGTGATTTCTAGTTAATCACATACTCATACAATACCTTCTTACATTTCATACTTAACCTCTTAACTTTCTTTCATACACACATAAGTGCATATACTTTCATTCTTACCTTCATACTTTCTTTACATACATAATCATACGTTTTAAAGAGCCTTTCGCCCTATAACCTCACAGATATTTTAAGGGTCTGGTCCCTAACATCACAGATATTATAAGGGTCTGGTCCCTAACATCACAGATATTATAAGGGTCTGGTCCCTAACATCACAGATATTATAAGGGTCTGGTCCCTAACATCACATATATTATCAGGGTCTGGTCCCTAACATCACAGATATTATAAGGGTCTGGTCCCTAACATCACAGATATTATTAGGGTCTGGTCCCTTTGTTTCGTGTAACTGTACCATACTTGTTCATACATACTTTCCTTGACAATACGTGCAATCTCCGAAGAGCGTTCACGTACCATCATCATAACATACATACATTATGCATACATCATATATTCATACATACATCATATCTCTCATCATACTTATCAATCATATCCTAACTACCACCTGACGGTTCATGCAATATCCGAAGATCGTTCACGCACCGTCAAGCAATCATCATACATAAATCATACAAGTCATACACTTATCACTTAAGATAAGTGTATTAATTATCACATCGAGTATGCACACAGCCCCGAAAACATAACAAGGAAGTGGGGCTAGAAACTCACCTGAATCCTGTTACGCTCTCCGTTAATCGTTATTCCCTTCTTGAGTTGTGCACGACTAACTGTATATATATTTACACGTATCAATTAACTACTACTACTCATGTTGTATTTCTATCTTTATATAACCCACAACGAACGGGGGGCCGGGGGCAGCGCCCCTGGCAGAGAGGTCTAGGGGCGGCAGCCCCTAGCAGGGTCCAAGGGGCAGAGCCCCTGGCTGGGGTCGAGCTGCCAGGTCAGCTTGGAAAAATTTTATTTCCATTAACTGTCTTAACACATTTTTCATTAGGTTTTTAATTCATTTTCTCATTTGCTAACTCCAGCGAACTTATCATTAAGCGAACTTAACAATAAGCGAACTTAACATTAAGCGAACTTAAGCATAGGCGAAATTAGTGTTCGGCGAAGTTAACCCTAGGCGAACATATGCCAGGCGAAGTTATCAGTTATGCGAACTTGTCACCAGGCGAAGTTATCAGTTAGGCGAACTTGGCCTTAGGCGAAGTTACCAGTTAGGCGAACTTGGCCTTAGGCGAAGTTACCAGTTAGGCGAACTTGTCACCAGGCGAAGTTATCAGTTAGGCGAACTTGGCCTTAGGCGAAGTTACCAGTTAGGCGAACTTGTCACCAGGCGAAGTTACCAGTTAGGCGAACTTGCTTGCAAGCGAACTTGCCTGAAGGCGAAGTTATGGCCTGCAGGCGAAGTTGCCCAGCTGTCGTCTCTGTTCAATCTTAATCACCAAAATCACCCTTATTTCATCGAGAATTTCTTGGATACTACGTTAACTAACTCCGCGATCATTCCCATGGCCTAGTTCGGGTAAAACTTAGCCCGGAAAGACATAAAGTTTGGACCTTTATGGTAAAAACGTTCAATACTACGTAAACTTTAAAGGTCAAGAACATACCTTTTGTGCTCGTTCGATCTTGGTTAGCTTGTTTAGGAACTCTAGATCTCGTATCTATCTTGAATCGCGTGTGCTTGCTCGGACCTCACATCTCTTTCTCTCGGCCGAAATATGGTGGTGTGTGTTTTTGACTGTGTAGAGATTTGGATGGATATAAATGAGGGTTTAGGGTTTTAGGTTGGTTTAAGAGGGTATTTATACCCCTTGAAGCCCATGGACCTAAAGCCCATTACCACTTAGTCCACCTTAATTAATCTAAGTCCATGATCCGTTCTTAACTCGATATTAATAAATTAATAACGCGAAATCACTAAACGTAACTTTCTTTATTCAATATTATAAAATTTAGGATGTTACACCTAACCCTTTGTTCGTCCAATTATTCACGTTTAAGGGGTGCGGTTTAGGCATATATGTTACGGGTTCTTCACACTAACAATTAACCTATCAAACTGTAATCAATTTCAGTAAGTTTAGCTTCGTTGGATTCGTTTCTATCATACTAATACAGATCTATGATTTCTAAACGATTCCGAACCTATATGAACAAGTTCTCGATGTAAGCGTACCTTAAACGAGCCGAACTACGAACACGGTTAAGCCTTGATGTTGTTTTGGTCCGTCACGACGTTCCAGCACCAACAAGCTCGGGTTCTCACCTTCGGTTCTTGGTTCGGGTTTGTGTGTGTTTTCCAAGGTGTAGGCTATGGTGTAGAGATGTATAGTAATGGAAAGGTTTAGAGTTTAAGGGGTATTTATACTCCCTTAAGCCCATGGACCTAAGGCCCATTCCATTTCTTATTTCATCTTCTATAGTCTAAGCCCACCTTCTATTAGTTTATTTATTTACCAACACACGACACATTATAAAATAAACGAAATTTATTTTATTAATTCTCATCGAAAGTAGGATGTTACAAGTTAAATGCTTAATATTTTGGTAACAAACTTATGTTAACTATTTGTGTTGGTTTAAAATGTTAGTTATGAAATTTTATGGTTGTTTATATGTTTTCAACCCATGTCTAACATGGGCTACTATTCTAGAAATATATTGGTGGGTTAGATACTTTTACATAAATGAATTTCTGATCATTTATGTCGATTCAAGTTAGCCGATAGTCTACATATACAGTAGAGTAAGTTGTGTTATTGTTGTTTCATATGTAATATTTTTTATTTTCGTGTCTTTAATATCTTTATGAACATTAAGTATAAATAACCTACAATTGTCACTAAAGTTAATAATATTTGGTTTCCATGTTTTCTAATTTTTCTGTTTTATGTATTAAAATAATTTATTAAGTCAGCAAAATTGAAACATCATGCTCTATAAAATTCTGTTTTTATATTTATGTTGTTCATCGTTTTCATATGCTAACCATATTATATTATATTATAGATTTGTTCAAAATTAAAGGAAACAGAATTTTTGGGGTCAATCAACGTCTTCCAATAAAATGAGTTATTCAAACTGTTAGTCATTTTAATATTTGAAAATATCAATATTTCCACCCATGTCGTACACGGGTTAATAACCTAGTATTGTAATCATTTAGTAAGAAGTCAAATGATATTTAATACACATGGGTAGTTGGGAACAAATTATGGTGCTTCAATAGTGGAGTTTTAGACTTTTAGGTACTCTTAGAGAATAAGAACAGGTTGTTTAATTGATATTTAATATGCATGGGAAGGTTGGGAACATATTAATGGGCTTTAAATATCTGAGGCATGCAACTCGCAGTTAATGCACCTAGCGCTTTAAATGCGCTTAAGCGCAAAAAGCGCTCGATTTTAACAACTATGGTTTCATCCACAGAATAGGTGTTTGTTGAGGTTTCTCAACTTGTGCAGAGTGCTTTAGATGATTATAAGGTGATGTATTTTGTTGTAAACACTGTCTTTAAGGACTTTTAGGATTCTTAATTTAACCTGTGTAGGATTAAACATAAATCGGGCACTCATGTGTCTTAGCTAGGAGATGATTTGGGTAGATTTTGGGATCATTCCAACCAAAAAAAACAAACAATTTGATTTCTTAGTATTTGAAAGCCGTTTGGTTTAGCTTTTTTTTTTGGTTTCTCGATTTCCAGGTTCTTTTTGACCATTTGGTCTCGAACTTTTTTACACAAGGGTGCAATTTCATGTCAAGTAATGGAGATCTGGGCAATGATTTGTGTTAATTACCAACGTTTGTGGTTGTAGGTTGAATAATATTATAGCATCCTTTGTAAGACCATGTGGTCCATGGTTGCTTTCTAACAACGCAGAGGTCATCCAACACCAATTTGCTTCTAACAGCTATAAATTAGTTTTTACATATTGAATAAGGATGGCATAGGTCAGGTCAGTTCGATTTTGGGCTACAACCGAACACAAAATTGAAATGTCGGTTTTTGAATTTTTTAGATCGTATGGGTTCGTTTTTTCAGTTTTTAAATTTTTGAAAATTTTGGGCCAAAAAAAAAAGTTGGCTAATAGTTCCGAATTTGTTCATAATGTTTTTGTGACTTAACAGTTAATTGGTTATTTTACACTTGGGCTAAATATTTTAGTGACTCAATGAAGTTAAAGCGTGGGCGGAAGCACGTCAAAAAGAATTCCAAGCTGAGTTGGATGAACGCTTACGTTCAATCCAACAGGCTGATGAATTCGGAGAGTACTTGGACGATGATTCGGAGGAATCCGATAGTGACGCAAACCCTCGTCATAGGGCGAAAGGGAAGCGTAAGGAAACGGACTCCCCACCAAGAAGGCATTTTGGAGAAACCTTCAAACCAAAAAACGCGGGTGGAAACCCACGTGACTTCTCCAAAACCTTCAGACCAACTGCTGCAAATGCGGGAACGTCCAAATTTGCAAGGGACATTTCGGAAGCAATCGCCCCGAAAAGTGCCAAACAGATGTCCAACATCGGCACTTACGATGGTATATCTGATCCAGATGATCATTTGAACAGGTTCATAGCGGGGGCAACCGTCAGTAATTGGACGGAACATACGTGGTGTTACATGTTCCAAATGACGCTTGTTGGGGCAGCTAGAGCGTGGTTCGATCGTCTACCGGTCCACCACATCTACGATTGGGCAGACTTCCAGCAGAAGTTCAGCCAACACTTCAGCCAACAAAGAAAGTATACCGAAGAGCAATGGACAATCCTCAACTGCATCCGAGAGGAAGATGAGTCCTTACCAGACTTCATCACGCGCTTCAACTCAAAGAAGCTAAGTCTGGGTAGTATTAGCGAAGATCTTGTTCGCGCTGCTTTCATCCAGGGAGCAAAAGACCCAGAGCTCATCCGCACCTTAATGGGTAAAGATGGCATGCCATCCACATGGGATGCCATCATGACAGCAGCTAAACGCTTCGCGGAAACGGAAAAGCAACTGGGTAGAGATCTCCCCCAGAGCACAAACCTTTACACCCAGAAAACAAGAGAAGACAACGTCCTTACCGCCCGACTAAACAAAAAGCGGAAGCTAGGCATTTGGCAGTCAAGGGTAAACTTTGACACCTCATCCGGCTTGCAACATCGGTTAGGCGGAAGGGATAACGTACAGTCGAACCAGAACTCCAGATGGACGCCACTCACCAAAAGCGTCACCGAGATATTCGCCACTGAGAAGCTCCCATGGCCAAAGGCTCCAATAATCCGACATCGTCACAACGCTGATCGGAGCAAATACTGTGACTTTCACAGGACAAAAGGCCACAACACTGAAGAATGCACAGACGTGAAGGACATCGTCGAAGCATTTGTCAGAGATGGGACGCTCGCGCACCTCGTGGCGTAACGAACGCTGAGCAGGCTGATGCGTGTAGAACCCCAGTTGGGGAAAACACGAATAAAATTGCAGCTTCAATGTTGGAGACGACATACTGCGTAAACAACGAGATCCCGAACCAGGTGCATATCGGCTCGATGGCACTCCCATCCCAACAACATGGAAGGGAGCTCAATTACACAGTTTGCATGTAGATCAATTCCAAACTTGTAAAGAAAAGGCCTAGAGCCACCTATAATGGAAATGATTCTCCTTAGAACATTGATGCTGATGATCTTACATTTATACTTATGAACTTTCCACACTGATATGCCGGTCTTCACCGCATACATAAGTGGGGAAGTCGTTGCTTGTGGAAGGCGGCAAAACCTGCATAAACACAAAAAACGGCAAACCTTCACGCATGTCAGTCATAGGTAAAGTTTGGTCATCCCACTAAATGAAAGTGCCGGTCCTAACCGCACAAATCATGATAGAGGAAACCGAACTAACCTATTGACAACCGCGCGTCGAACGGTTAATTTATTCAAAACACTGATGCCGGTTTTCACCGCATAAATAAGTGTAAAGAAATCGTCGCGTGTGGACGGCGGCAAAACCCGCATAAACACAAAAAATGGCAAACCTTCACGCAGGTCAGTCATAGGTAAAGTTTGGTGATCCCACTAAATGAAAGTGCCGGTCCTAACCGCACAAATCATGATAGAATAAACCGAACTAACCTATTGACAACCACGCGTCGAACGGTTAACCTATTCAAAATACTTAGAAAATTTCTAACGAAAAGATGAGGAAAACCTCCACGCAGGTCAGATATAGGTGAAGTTTAGCCATCCTACTAAGTGCAAGTGACGGTTTTACCCGCACAATCACGAAGGAGGAAGCAAAACTTCAACCTATTATCTACCACGTTCAAAGGTTAACTTATTCTAAACACTTAGAAAATTTCAAACGAAAAGATGAGGAAAACCTCCACGCAGGTCAGATATAGGTAAAGTTTAGCCATCCTACTAAGTGCAAGTGACGGTCTTACCCGCACAATCACGAAGGAGGAAGCAAAACTTCAACCTATTATCTACCACGTTCAAAGGTTAACTTATTCAGAACACTAGGAAAGTTGCTAATTTAAACTAAAGTATGCATGAGCAAGTCATAACGTTTATAAAGCAAGTCATCCACGGAAAGAAGCGGTCCTACCCGCACAAAGATTTGTATTACATAATAATTCAAGTATTACAAGAATGGCCGGGTAACTACCCGCCTACATGAATATAAATCTATACAATGTAAACCTATCCTAACAGTGGGAAGGGATCTTAAGGTTCAAGCTTCAGGACCACTCCCTCCAAACCCACTTGTACCCGCACCATCAGTTGGCTGTGGCGGTTCAAGGAAGGTCTTTAGAATGGCTAGCACATCATCAGCAGCAGCAACTTCGTTTACCTTCTCCACCACCGGATGCGGGAAGGCGGCATACTGGTTCACTGCTTGGTCATATACAGCTTCAGTATCCACATCATATAAAGGGAAGTTGGAAGGCGGGATGCCTTTCTCAACGAACCCTAGACCAAGCAGGAAGCCGGCCTTTTCCCCATCCTCATGAGAAGCGTTGAGGGCTGCGCTCATGGCATCGTCGTATGATGTGTCCGTGAAGACTCGATGCACAACCTACAAGAAAAAATACAAGTATCAAAACCTTTTCTATGTACAAAGAAAAGCGTAAAGATATTATGAAATTACGCATACCTGAGACAACGCTTCTCGAAGAAGCCATTCATTGGCAACCAGAGCCTCCTGGAGGGAAGCTTGAGCTTGGTTACGGGCGCGTTCGGCTTCACTTTTGTTAAGGTTGGCAAGCAACACTTCCTTAGCAGCAGCCTCTTCAACGCCCTTTAGCTTCCGCTCAGTGTGGTCAAGCACGCCCCTCTGGTCCAAGATCTCTTGGAGCTTCTTGGCGTCTTCCATAGCCAAGGCATCATGAGCCTGCTGGAGCCTCTCTAGCTTGGTTTTAAGCTCCTCGTTCTCAATGCGTAGAGGCTCGGCAACAGCTTCAGCCTTGGTGGCCCTCTCAGTTGCGTTCCGTGCAGTTTCCTTAACCAGCCGAAGCTGTTCGTTAACAGCTTGGGCAGCCTTGGAACGGGCCTCGAGACGGGCCTGAACTTCAACTTCAAGGGCCTGGAAGGCCTTCTCCTTTTCCGCAGCCACTGCGGCAAGCCTCTTGTTCTCCTCCCGGATGGCCCGTGCCTGAGCCACTTCCAGGCTACGCGCCGTCTTTAACTTGTCGTTTTCACGACAAAGTAACTCGACGCGCGGCTGCATCCGGGCAAGGAGAATCCGCAATTCATTCGACAGCCTACTCTCCTGGTAGCTGGACATGGCTTCCCCCAGAGCACCGGCGGGGGCGGCGTGGCGCGCCCATTCGACGCATTCTACAGGCGTCCGAAGGGTTGTTCCTCGGCGGATGTTCCATCGTGGAACATACACTTCATTGGAATCCGACACTGCAAAAGCAAAAAGCAGTTAGGAAAAGATGATAAAAAAATATATATAAAATAAAGGCCAAAATAACCCTACGCACCTGTAGGGTCGACGACAGGCCTGTAGCCGCCAAACCCATCACCCGAACCTAACGGATATCCATCCAAGAGGTCAGGCAGATGGGAAGGAGGCAGAGATTGGCTTGAAGCCCCAACCCCGGACATACCTGAAGGACTGGCCGCAGTCGCCGGCGCCGGAGGAGGCATAGCGGAGGCCGCCGCTGTAGAAACCAGCGGAGGTGAACTCACAACCGCGGCCGTGGCTGCGGAAGAATCCACAGAAACACTCACCGCCGGCTCAGTGAATGAATCAGTAAATATGGCACTGACAGCCGGCGGGGACGTCGTCACAGTTGGAACAGTTGGCTCAACCGGGTGAGCAACTGAACCAACTGAAGCAGGCGCGGTCGCCTGGGTCATCGCCTCAGGTAGGTTGACCAAACCTACCTTCATGGGTCCAGAACTGCTACCTCCCGCTCCACCCTGGAATGCGGTAGCATCCACGCCTGCACAAAGAAGATATAAGTATAATGGTGGAAAGCTATGCAGTAAAAAGTAAAGGAAGATTATACTTACGGGTTTTCTTGAGCCTAAAGGTTCTGACAGGCGGGGACGAACCCGATGGAGCCGGCCTCTTCACGCCGCTCACCGTCGTCACACTGGGCTGCCGGAGGTGACAGCCGTCTCAACCTCCGGAACAGTGGTCTCACTACCATCAGGGTTCCCCGCCGCCTCCTCGCTCTGGGTTTCCGAGTCAGACCGGACAACCGGATCGGCGGTGGAGGCAGCCTTCGCCTTGCCCTTTGCGCCAGTGGCCTTCTTTTTCCGCACCAACGGAGGACCATCTGCGGATTCCTCATCAGAAGATGACAAGATTAGAGGAATTCCAGCAGAGGTTTCAGCATTGAGAGTTCGAGGGTTAAATAACTCCTTACCTGGCCGCGTGGCGCTCAGAATGGGGTGGCCTGGCGGGTAGACCTCCACAAACCGATCCCTCGTTTGCTCCAAGATGGGCAACTCGTTCTCATCGAGAGCACGAGTACCCATCCGAGCGGGACCATCAGCCTCCCACGGATGCAGTAGCGACTGCAAGTCGTTTCCCTCTGAAATAAAAAGAAGAAACAGTTAGAAGAAAAACCTATATCAACAAAGAAGACAGAGCATACCGTAAGGGACAGAGTTCCAATCGTATTCGAGGACGATGGGAACCTGTGACGCCTCCTTCCACACCCGGCTCATCCCGAGCATCGCCATCCCAGACTCCGCAAAGCGGTACACCGGAGTCTGGACCCGGGAGATCTTGGCGAACCACTCCGCCTCCTGGTAGTTGAGGGCGTGAAGGGCGGGGAGTGCTCTCCCATTCTTAAACGTCATCGCAAGGGGGACGACGCGAGCGGAGATATAAAAAAAACTCCCGCTTCCACGACCGAAGACTGCGCTCGGTGGCGCAGATCTTTAAACCCTTGATCCGATTGACCAAGGTGTACCACCCCTGGATGCACCTCCAGGAGTAGAAGGTCATCAACCGATCTACATGGGGCTCCACGCCCAGAATGAGGCACACCCACTCAAAGTGGCGGATCTTGGCGATCGCCATCGGGTGTACCTCCGTCAGATGCACACCGTGCCTCTCCAAGACACGGTATACAAACTTCGTCAATGGGAACCTGAGATTCCCATAAACGAAGAATACAGCGTACACCCCTATCTTGCCCTTGGGGGCATCGTACACCGTCTGGTGTGGCTTCGGAAACTCAGGCTCGAACGGCTCGAGCATGAACTTCCGGACGACGTACTGATAGAGGTCGGCCGGAAGAGCACACTGGCACTCGCCAGCAGTGCTCTTGTCGTCCTTTTCGGACGTCGACGTCGGGTTCTCGACGAACAACTCAGACTCCTCGGCAGTGGCCTCAAAATCACGGATAGAAGACATGTTTCGGATGTACAGAAAAACGATTTCAGAAGAATGCTCGACGGAATAGTGAGTATTCGCCGGAAATCGTTTAGAAGATGTAGAGAGAAGTGAAAGTGTGGACTAAGGTGCACCCTCTCGCCCTTTATATACTAATCGCAATTAATGAGATGAATTTAATGCGGAAGAGAGAGAAATCGCAGGTGCAATGAAACTATGACACGTGGCAAAGAGCAAGCTGGCAATAGCTGTTGAAAGGACGCGTGCAATTAATTTCGCGGCCACGCGCCCGAAAAATTGCGCCCACGCGCCTGGAAAAGAGCCTGGAATGACCATATACTGTCACGTCGCCATAACTTCCTGCACGTCCTGACACTGTCAGAAGAGACCGTCGGACGACGTTTCAACAGTTTGGACTGTTCTTATCCTTTCACCAACTCTTCGAATGTCAAAATGATTCAAAAGTAAGCGGGAAAATACCCCTTACCTTGGCAACCAAGAAACTATAAGACATGTGCGAGTACAGTGTTAAGGCAAAACCCTTCACATAGTTAGCACCCGCAGGGAATTGAAGCCAAGAACACCTCGGCAACCAAGTAACCATAAGACGGGTGCGAGTACAGTGTCAAGGCAAAACCCTTCACATACTTAGCACCCGCAGGGAATTGAAGCCAGGAATACCTTGGAAGTAAAGTAACAATAAGACGAGTGCGGGTACAGTGTCAAGGCAAAACCCTTCACATACCTAGCACTCCGCAGGGAATTGAAACCAAGAAGGATCTTCTGGGCAGTGCTTGCGGAAACGGGAATAACATCCCCGCATAGCGGGAACGTCGAGAACTAGATTGTTTGAACCTCCAAGATGGAATTGGTTGTTTAAACATAATTGATCACTATGTTCAAAACTACCAAAATCTCATGGAGAATCTACACAAGTGGAACTCAACGCTCCTGACTTGCGAGGAGGTTACAGACCTACTCGCATCATACCCAAAGATCAAGCAGAAAAGTCGGGAATTTCTGCACGTGACATTAGGACTTCCGCGGGAAGAATCCCCATGGAAAACCTTAAAACTAAAACCTTTTCAAAACCCCTTGTTTAAGTCCAAAAGTTCACCTCACTTATTAACAATTCATGAGAAGAACATTGGACTGGGGGGACTTGAAAAGGTAGGTCCCAGCAGAGCCCAGTTGGACCCGCAAGACTCACCTTGAAAAGGGACGTCTGCGCAGTTGATCCCGCAAGACTCCTTAACGGACGTCTGCGCGGTTGAACCCGCAAGACTTAACTTAAAGGGACGTCTGCGCCGAGACCAACTGGATCCGCAGGACCCACCATGCTCAGAGACGTGACGTCCTTACGCGCAGTACGCAAGCTGTTCCCGCAGGAAAAGCCTCCCAATGGTGAAGTACTCTGCCTGTTCCCGCAGCTGCGGATACAAGCCATCAGGGAAGGCTACCTGCGCAGCAAAGCTACACGCACAAGGCACTTAACTCTCATAATAATTCAGTAGTCACCTGAAGAGGAATGAGCAAAGCCGGGAATACTCCCGCACAAAGCCGAGAATACTCCCGCCCAAATGAGCCAGTCCGTACGATACTGGAGGATCTTTTGTACTGTACCTGACGAGGTATGGACAAAAGATCTGACCAAAGATACGACAGCTCACTGACAACAGTATGACGAGCAGCACGCTCTTGTACTGTATGTCACTATTAGCCGCTGCCTACTCACCAACCTGTCGGAGGACGTGCATAGCCTGCAGTTGGTGGAACAGGAATAATACACAGCCGGCCTGGTCACTATCAGCCGCTGCCTACCCACCAACCACCAGCATGGCATGTGCGTAGCCCACAGTTGGCAGAACAGGAACACTACTCAGCCGGCTGTACCTTCTTGGAAACCTACATTCGGCTATAAATACTCCAACACCTTGGAATGGTATGATCATCTTGTGTCTTATCTCATATCTCATATCTTGATATATTACCTGATATCTGCTCTAGTCATTCTCTTAATATACACTTATATTCAAGAGCAATCTAGTCTGATTCTCACGCCGGAGGGTGGTCACAAAGAGATACCCCCCCCCTTCTCAGTGACGAGCTCACGGTGTCTGTTTTGCAGGTTATCAGAAGAACCATATTTGCCGGATCTAACCCCTCGTGGGAAACATCTATTTAACCCTCAGATTATCCGTAATCTGCCTGGGGTCGATTAGTGTTTCTTCAAGTTTTTAAATTTTTGAAAATTTTGCGCCAAAAAAAAAAAGTTGGCTAATAGTTCCGAATTTGTTCCTAATGTTTTTGTGACTTAACAGTTAATTGGTTATTTTACACTTGGGCTAAATATTTTAGGTAAACTATATGTTAATATCAGTTAACTTAGTTTTTCTATGCCCTACAACCTGACCCATTTCGTTTTTAGCTAATATTTGTTTTGACCATTTGAGATGAAACACGCCTCAAATTGACACATTTTAAGCTGTTGTTTACTTTGTGCAGGAAACTTATGGTAATTGAGTAGTTGAACCAATGGCTGAACTGGATGGTGATGTAGGTCGACTAACATTTTTGTTTTTGTTTTTGTTTTTGTTTTTGATTTTTTTAATAGTTTTCTAGTTAGTAATTTGGCTCCATACATAAACTTAAGAGAGTTGAAATATTGTGTTTATATAAAGCATAAAATGTTTGTTGTCGATATTCAATCAAAAAAAATATTTTCAACCCGTGTGTCACACGGGCATATATATATATATATATATATAGGGATGGTTACAAATAAAAACTCATTTTTTGTAAGAACTCATCATAACCCTAAGGGTCTGTTTAGTATGAGGTAATGGAATATGCGATGGAATG
Organism: Bidens hawaiensis; assembly: GCF_021521415.1. Taxonomy (NCBI): domain Eukaryota; kingdom Viridiplantae; phylum Streptophyta; class Magnoliopsida; order Asterales; family Asteraceae; genus Bidens; species Bidens hawaiensis. Next base: position 401,165 of record NW_027492188.1, read on the forward strand.
GAATGAGCGAGGGAATGGAATGGACGAGATAATGGAATTGATCATTACCATTCCATTGACATGTTTGGTTACCATGTGAGAATGACATGAATTATTAAATTTTTATTTCTTTGGTAAGCTAGAAAAAAGGGTAATAAAATAAAAATGGTAGTGAGTGGCGGTGGAATGGTGGTGGTAGGCGGCGAGCAGTAATGGTGGTGGTGGGTGGTGGGCGGCGGTGGTGATAGGCGAGAGCGATTGGTGGTGGTGGCAGGTGGTGGTGATAGTGAGTGATGGTGGTGGTGGTGGACTGGTGGTGGCAATAGTAAGCGGCGGGTGGCGGACGGTGGTGATGGCTGGGAGTGATGGTTGGTGGTGGCGGTGGTGGGCGACAATGGTAGGTGGTTGATAGAGGCGGTGTTGGACGACGATGGTAGGCGGCGGTGTTGGCGGAGGCGGGTGGTGGTGGCCGGCGGTGAAGGCGGTGGTGGGTGGTGGCGGGTGATGGTGGTGGTTGTGGTGGTGTGAAGGTAATAGCCTAATAGGTAGTAATGGTGAGAGGGTGTTGGAGATGATGTGGTGTGAAAGAGGGATGAAATGACAAAAAAAAACAAGGTTGGTGGATGAAATGAATTTGGGGTGTTTTGGAGGGAATGGAATGAGCATGGTAATGGGTGATTTCACTCCATTGACCAGCGAAACACATTTTTTTTCATTCCATCATAATGGACCATTCCATTCCGTCTCTCATTCATTCATACCAAACATTACCTTAGATAAACTAATTAATGATTTAAAACCAGTAATGGCATCCTTGTAAATAGATAAACTTTGTGGGACATTTTGATAAATTAAAAAGGGTATTAGGGGAATTCCAAAATTTATTAAGAAACCGTCGTTTTTCTTTTCCTACATAAATTCCGAATTTGTGGCATGAACAAATAAGTTAGTGTTTATTTCAACGTGATCACCAAATAGATAAGATAGAGTTTAAAATGAATTTTAAAGATTTTACAGAACATATGTGTAAACCCTTTAAATTTAGAGAAATATTTTTTAAAAAAATCCTCTTTACATATATGCAAAACATTTACATATATTGTTATGGTTTAGTTAGATATATGTAAAACTATGTTACACATATGTAAAATAAGGTTACAATGTGTATGCGACAATTTACATGCATGTAAAAAAACAAATAACAGATTACATACTTGTATATTGAGCAAACATACACCACCAAAAAAGTTACATATACACATTTTAGTTAGCGTTCAAAAAGTTATTGTTTAAAATATGTAAGTGATGAATTTGTAATAAAAATTGTATAGTAGTTTACATATATGAACGATCTAATCTTATGTATATGTTACATATATTAAACAAGTTTAGCTTAGCATATCAATTGCTATGTGTATGTGACCGTTATTTACATATATGTAGATCAAATAAAAAATGAAAACAATTAACAAGTTACACATTTGTATGTCAAGCAAACATGCACCAGTAACACCACTGAAAAAGTTACATATACGTATTTTAGTTGATGTTTAAACTTTTCATATTTCTAATATGTATTATGTAAGTCACTAATTTGTAATATTTTATTTAGGGGTCAAGTTATTCTATAAAAGATAAGGAAAATCAGAAGTGTGAGAATGTATAAATAATTGACATGTGTCAAGTGAGGACCAAAAGAAAAAGGGTATAGAGGTAATTGTACACGTTTCTCTCTCCACATGCAATGCACATGTTAATACCTCCATCATTTTAGAACGTCTATAACTTTTTCGTATGATATTTTTTTCTTAAAAAAAATTCATCATAATAACAAACGTTTTTTTTATTTTTAATATAAGTATGATTTTTGTTATATAAAATTTAAAACAAAAATTACTTCATTATGTCTTTTCGCTCACCATTGTGTCTTTTCGCCCATCACCGTGTCTTTTCGCACACCATTGTGTCTTTTCGCATACCATTGTGTCTTTTTCGTCATTGTGTCTTTTTTCGTCACTGTGTCTTTTCGCTTATCATTGTGTCTTTTTTCGTCATTGTGTCTTTTCGCTTATCATTGTGTCTTTTTTCGTCATTGTGTTTTTTCGTCATCGTGTCTTTCAACTCATCATTATGTTTTTTTAAATACTAATAACACCGTTGTGTAATAATAATATGTAAAATAATGATAAAATAACAACAAATTATCTAATACATAAAACACAATGATTAATACATGTTACACAGTAACTTAAAACGTAAAACACAATGGTGAATACGTATAACACAATGACCTAAAACGTAAGTCACAATGGTAACTACGTATAACACAATGACCTAAAATATAAGACACAATGGTGAATATATATAACACAATGACTTGAAACGTAAAACTGGAAATAACATATTACACAAAGACTTGAACATAATATACAATGAACGCAATACTATTTTTCTCAAATTAAATGAATTCATTATATGTTAATCCGAATAAAAGATAATGAACGTATTACACAATGACTAAAAGTTAACGACGAACAAAACGACACAATGACGTAATCTTTGTTTTAATTTTTGTGTTTAATATGAGTACCAATTGAAAAATATAATGATCAAAATCTATAATACAATTTATATGAAAACTCAACTAAAAGACACAATGAACAACAAAAAAACATAATTAAAAAAGCCAATTAATTTTTATTTTATTTTTATATAAAAATATGATACTCATATTAAAGATAAAAAAACACTTATTATTATGATCATTTTTTTTTTAAAAAATGTCGTATGAAAAAGTTATGAACATTTTAAAATGATGTGGGATTTGACATGTGCCTTGTATGTGGATAGAGAAAGTCAACAAAGGTGGGTTATTACCTTCATGCCCTTTCCATTAATTTTTATTTATTAAATTAATCTCAACCATTCAAATCTAAAATCAATGGACTGGATTCATTCTTATTTTTGTTGTCCTTTGTATTTTAACTTTACATTTAGTAGTTACATATATGAGTGAGCTGATCTTATGTATTAGTTTAATTGACGTATGTATATTTATTTAAATAAATCAACAATTCATATTAACCATAACTATAAATAAAAACCATAACATTTTTGAAATCAAACGATCTTTGCGGTCAACTATAATTAATAATGTCAAGAGATAATTCAGGAAACTCAAAATTAAATAGCTATCTATTTTATCAAAACACCCTTGTATTAATTAAAAATAAAAGAGATATTAAGAGAAATTAAATGATTGGTTGTGATTAGGTCCTAAAGTTCTTAACAAAAACAGAATTTCTTAATTGATACTCATATATATATATATATACATATATATATATATATGGAGAGGATCATGAGAGAATTCCATTTTATGGAGAGAACTAGAAAATTAATAATGAATTATTTCTAATTTAATTAAAAAAAATTAAATTTTTTTTCATCCTTCTTATATGTTGTTATTCTTCACCACAAAAAATATAACAATAAAAAAATTAAAAAAAAAACAAAAAAAAAACCGTTGTAATGCATATATGCAATACATCGACTTTTTTATAATGCATATGTGCAGTAGTGTGCATTTTAATATTTGAAATAGTGTTGAATAACATATATATATTGTTGTTTGTATTGTGTATTTGCAATAGTGTTATATTATATACAAAAATTAAAAAAAAATCGATATAGTGCATATGTGCATTAGTGTTATATTATATATATATATATGCAATAATGTGTTTTGCATACAATTATTAGTGTCGTATTTGCACATATTCAATAGTGTGTATTAGATAATGTATTTGTGTTGTCAATCAATCAATCAATCATACCCAGTGTAGTCCCACAAACAGCAAAGCTATAAGTAGGGTCTGGGAGGGTGGGATGTAGGCACATCGTACCTCTATCCAAAAGGATAAAGAGGTGGCTTCCAGAGAGACCCTCAGCTCTAAAGTACATATTTATGAAGCAATGCAAAGAAATCAAAGTTCAACAATAATATAAACATAACAACAACAACAACAACAATAATAATAATAATAATAATAATAATATATGTAAAGAAAATATCATTATGGTGTGTGACAAAAAAAAGGAAAATAGAAGCCCTAGGGTAATCATTTATCCCTAAAAATCCTTAACTTTAATTCTACTTCTCCAAGAATTCCTATCCTCAACCATGTCCTCGGAGAGGTTTAGGTCTATCAAATCATGCCTAATCCTTTCGTCCCAAGTCAATTTATGCCGTCCTCTACCCCTCTATATTAATATTTTCTACGGTTCTAACAGGATTCGTCGTCTGTCTTCTCTTCACATGTCTAAACCATCTTTTATATATATATATAATACACATTAATGCACATACGCATTACATCGACAGTTTTTTTATGCAATAAAACACTATTTTATATATATAATACACATTAATGCACATACAAATTACATCAACGGTTTTTTTAGTAACAATATCATCTTATTAGAAGGATGAAAGAAAAAAAATCAATACTATGTGGGATCTACACATTAATGAACATACACATTAGATCCCACTTATTAGTGCTGGTCGGTGTAGAGATATGCAATAAAACACTATTTTATATATATAATACACATTAATGCACATACGCATTACATCGACAGTTTTTTTAGTAACAATATCATCTTATTAGAAGGAGGAAAGAAAAAAAATCAATACTGTGTGGGATCTACACATTAATGCACATACGCATTACATCGACAGTTTTTTTAGTAACAATATCATCTTATTAGAAGGAGGAAAGAAAAAAAAAATAATACTATGTGGGATCTACACATTAATGCACATACGCATTAGATCCCACCCATTAATGTTGGTCGGTGTAGAGAGAACTTCTCTTAAAAAGAGAAATAGAACTAGTAAAGAATTATTTTTAACTATTTTTAAAAAAATATTTTGTGATTTTTATTCTTTTCTCCTTCTAATAAGATGATATTGTTACTAAAAAAAACCTTAAAACTGGTTGGTGTGGAGCATATGTGCATTAATGCCTATTGTATATATACAATAGTGTTTTATTGCATATAATACAACACAATTGCATTATACACACTGTGGTATTGAGTATGGCGGACTTCGTCCTGCGGGCGATGATCTCCTCCCGCAGATGGAGTCTGCTATCACCAATGTAGAAGCTGTAATCACCTGGTTGATAAGTTGAATCATAGCTGTCGAGCTCATCTACGTAGGATGGCATCTGCATGTCCATACGAGGACGGGGACGCAACCTCCGTACTTCACCAAAATCTTGTTCTGCTTGTTGACTATAACGGATCTGACTTCCTCGTATTGTCGGCGGAGGAGAAATAGATCTCCTAGGTGAGTCGTCATAAGTCAGGGTACGAGCATGAAAACGTGCTTTGCGCACTCTACGCTCATATTCAGCTACCACATTCTCTTGTTGAAAGTGGAGCCATTACTCCGGAGACAGTGGTCCCCTAGATCTGGAACTATGGCGGCGAGATCTCGCCGGGTCAGAATTGCCAGAATCGTCTTCTAGACCCAATTCGGACCGGGTTCGGCGAGTCTCTCTCATAATTCGCCCAAGATCACCCAGATTCGTTCCTTTTGGTGCTGTGACACATCCCAAATCAGTAGGAGTTGGTCCGACTAGTGTTGTAACGTGCTAGAGAGTAAAACCCCCCAGGTGTTACATCAGCAGACCGTGAACCAGGAGCAGTGGTACGTGCAAAGATACCAAAATCTTCAGGCAATTCTGAGTCAGTAGCACGTGAAACAGGCGCAGGAGTTCCCGTCGGCCCTTCAGGAAACTGACTCATATCGTATAACGAACCGAAAAATAAAGTATTGATGTTCTAACCAAAGAACGGATGGCGCCAATGAAGAAACATGGATCTACTCCCCTTGACGGGTCCTAGATCCAATGAGTCCGCAGGGTAGGATACGGATAACAACCAACTATGATATGAGTAAAACTTCCCAAAGTTCAGTGACCGGAACCTGCAAAACAGACACGGTGAGCTCGTTACGGGAAGGACAAGAGGGGGGGTCTTCCCATAACCACCCTCCGGCGTGAGAATAAGTACCATTTTGACGAAGATAAAGTACTTAAGTATATAGTGAGAGTACAGTGGGAGTGAATGAATACCTCATGACGATTGAAAGGGTATTTATAGCCGAAGAATGTGGGAAGGTGATTGTGCCAGTTGTCCTTTTTAGAAGATGCTCTCGTAACCACCCGGACACGTGTCCTCATATGATAGGTTCAGTTATACGTTGCATGTGCATGTATAACAACCTGGACTCGCGTCCTTATGAGATAGGATGATAGATAACCCTGGCCATGTGCACGGTTATAACGGTCTTGCCATGTGTCCTTCATTAATTGGCCGAGAGATCACGTATTGCCCAAGAAAGCATCTTGGTAAATCTTCTAGAAAGTAATTAGTTAATGACAGCAGTAATTAGTTAATGACAGCTCTCCTGGGGCGTTACCTCCTGATCATTTACGCGGACAAGTACACCATCTTGCGGATGACTTCTGAGGGTGCCAGGATGTTTCCGCATACGTCATGTGGGCGTTTATTTCTTAGACGGTTAAGCGGGTGATTCGTATGTCCCGCGGGTTTCTTGTGAGGAGCTCTTATTTGACCCGCGGGTAGTACTTAAGGTTTATAGTCACAGTCGTTTTTGAGATAGTTCATGCAAATAGAATATAGATGACAACTTCCGGCTTTGTTTTGAGGGTTACGGTTAGCCACGAGATAGAGCTTTTTAAAACTCATTATTCTTTGGTGTTAGATACTAACTAGTTTAGTTATATCAAAGCGTTAACTTGTTTTATTGATTTGGATTTCATGCATAAGAATCAGGTTTTTGAGTGGATATATATAACCTGTTTATGGTTAAGTTCCCACGTATGAACAGGGGTGTTCATGCACGGGTGGTCTATGTGTGTGTGAATTATAACTGGGTGGGGCGTGCAAGCTAAATTAGCCAAAACAAATGAAGGACGATTGGAAGTTCTCGTTACTCCATGCTGTTGCTTCTAATCGACCAAGACAAACAAAATTGAAGTCCAAGGAGATAGGAGAAAGAATCAAATTAGGATTTCGAGTTTATAGAGGTAGGGTTCCAAAAAGACCCAAATACCCTCAAGTATCACCCGCGGGTCACAGAAGAGCCCCTCACGGGTCACCCGCGGGACATATGGATCACCCGCATATCACGGTGCAGGAAGAACACCCTCATACCACGTGCGGAAGCATCCTGGCATCCTCAGAAGTCATCCGCACGATAGAGAATCTGTACGCCTAAGTGACCGGGAGGCAGTGCCAAAAGGACAGCTGTCACCAATTAACTACCTTATAGAAGAATGTCCACGATCGTTACTTGAAGGATACGTGACCCGCCAGCCAATGAACAAAGGACACCTGGCCAGGTTGTTATAACCGTGCACATGGCCAGAACGAGGTCCATCCTATCATTGGGCGACGAGTGTCCAAGTTGTTATACCCATGCATATGGGACGTATAGCTCAACCTATCATAAGAGGACACGTATCCAGACGGTTACCCAAGATCTTATAGAAGAGGACAGCTGGCCCAATCACCTTCCTACATCCTTCGGCTATAAATACCTCACCAAACGGTATGAGGTATTCATTCACTTACTTACATCCTGACTACACTTAGTCTATTGACTTCAATACTTTCTCCTTTACGAACGTTACTGATTCTCACGCCGGAGGGTGGTTACAGGAAGACACCCCCCCTCTTGTCCTTCCTGGAACGAGACTCGCGGTATTTGTTTTGCAGGTTCCGGTCATTGGACTTTGGGAAGTTATACTCATATTGTGGTTGTAGTTATCGTACAATACCCTGTTGACTCATCGGATTCAGGACCCATAATAGGGGAGTGGATCCGTGTTTCTTCATTGGCGCCATCCGTTTTAGTGTTAGAACAGCACAAGTTTTCATTGGTTTTTCGTTCGATATGAGTAAACTTTCTGAAGGGCTGACGGGAACTCCTACACCCGATCCACGTGTAACTAATACAGAAGCACCTCAGGGTTTTGCTTCAAGTGTTTTTGCACGTGTCACGACTCCAAGTGGCCATACTCTCGAACGTGTTACAGCCCCGGGGTCACGGATCACTGACATAACACTTGGGGGCTCTACCGCAGAAAATGTTATAGCACTGACCGGTCCCACTCCCACAGACATGGGTCGTGTCTCGGTACCGGAAGTTCCCAATTTGGGTAATCTCAGACGAATTATGGAGGAGACTCGCCGAAACCAGTTAGTGTTGGATCTGGAAGATGATTCAGGCGATTCTGACATGGCGAGGTCTCATCAGCGTAATTCCAGATCTAGGGGAACATTATCCCCAGAAGAGTGGCTCTACGTGCAAAAACAAAGTTTGGCAGATGAATACGAGCGCAGAAAACGCAACGAACGACTTTATGCTCGCGCTTTGACTTATGAAGAATCTCCAAGAAGATCTCCTTCTCCTCCACCAACAGTGAGAGGAAGTCAGATCCGTTACAGCCAACAGACGGAGCCAGGGTTTGGTGAACTACCGAGGCTACGTCCTCGTCCTCGCATGGATATGCGGATGCCATCCTACTTAGATGAATTGGATAGTTATGATCCAACTTATCAACCGGGATATTATAGTCTGTACACTGGGGATAGCGGAATGAGTTCGCATGCAAGAAGTAGTCGTCCGTGAGATGTGGTCCGCCACACAGATTATCATAGTAATGCTGAAAGAGACTTTACCAAACCATACCGCCCGGCAGCTTTTTCCGAAAAATCGAAGTTCATAGAAAGTATTGCTACAACACCTTTTCCTGTTAACGCTAAAATACCTACATCGGTAGGTAAATACAACGGTATGACTGATCCAAGTGTTCATCTCCAGAACTTTGTGGCGGTTGGTGGTGTTAGTGGTTGGACACTCCCCTGTTGGTGTCACATGTTCGCATGGACACTAACAAGGGCAGCAAGAGAATGGTTTGAAAAGTTACCTGATGGTCAAATTTCTAGTTGGGACGACCTGGTGAAAAATTTTTCCCAACAATTCACCCAGCAGAAAAAGCATACGCGTGACCAGTCAGAAATTTTGGACGTCATCCACCGCGATAACGAGTCCATAGAAGATTTTATCACCAGGTTCAACGACGAAATTCTGAACATCGGTGGGATCAGCAAGGACATGCTTCGCGGTGCCTTCCGCAAGAATGTCAAATGCGATGATTTAGTCCGCACACTTACTGGTAGAGATGGAATGCCAAAAGAATGGGACGATATTATGACCGCGACAAAGTTGTATGCCAACACTGAAAAAACATTGAGGAACGGCAATCCGAAGCAAAAACTCAAAGTTGAGTTTCAGACTCCGAGACTTAATAGGCAGGCGAAAGGGCCTATCTGGTCATGACTTCAGCCAAGTACGGAAGTGTAAAAGCCATTTGATGCAAAATCCCTCATAGGCAACAAAAACAAAGCAGGACCCTCGAGCAGGGGTCCCAATAGTTGGACTCCTCTCTTAAAGACTCCCGCCGAAATTCTCACTACAGAAAACGTGAACTTTAGAAAACCACATCCACTCTCAAGAAGGTCATTCCTCAATGCCAAAAATCATTGTTCGTTCCATGACGACATTGGTCATAACACGAACGAATGCAAAGCATTAAAAAATGAAATTGAGGCGGCTGTGAAGTCTGGAAAAATCGGACACTTAGTGAAAAATGGAAAACCTGAAAATGGTAAGGCTCTCGCTCGGGACATCTAGGGTCCGAGTAAAAAGCAAGTTAAAGATCTGAACGTCCATATGATACAAGGCGAATACAATACAGGGAAAAAGAGGAGAGAATCCGATGATGAGGGGTGGAAGAATGAGCCAGTGATCTTCCCTCGAGTCAAAGGAGGACCAAATAACAAGAGTCCTTTGATTATTACTGCCATTTTCGGACACTATCGTTCCCAATATGTCTTCTTCGACACTGGTAGTACATCGGATATCATGTATGAGCAATGCTTTGAGCAACTTGACGAAGTTGATAAAGAAAAGCTGAAACCAATTCATGCTCCAGTATCTGGATTTGGGGGAGAGATAATGCATCCACGAGGGGTGATTTCTTTCCTAGTCACGCTGAGCGACGGAGTCCATTCAAGAACAGAGGAAGTCGAATTTTTGGTTTTGCCAGCAACGTCGAAGCATGTTATCATCCTAGGACGAGAAGCAATTGGTGACTTCAATGCTCACCCGTCTACAGCTCACGGCACGGTTGGGGTCCCAACCAACACCGGTATAGCAATAATTCATGTTAACAGACATTGCTTCGCAACTGAAAGTTCAAAACCCAGCAAGATTCCAAAACAATCTCGGAGGACCGAACCAGAAAAATGGGTTCTGAACAAGAAATTCCCTGATCAAAATGTAACAGTTGGACCTGCTATTTCTGAGATAGTAAGGACTTTCCTGAAACAGTTATTATCAAAAAAATTGATGTTTTCGCATGGCAACCCGCGGACATGACTGGTGTCCCACAGAACATTGCGGAACATAAATTGAGGGTAAACCCATTGTTTACACCAATTGTTCAAAAACAACGTAAGATGGGTCCGGAGCAAACAAAGGCAATGAATGAGAAAGTTCAGGACCTCTTACAGGCTGGAATTATTCGTCCAATTCGTTATCAGACTTGGGTCGCTAATCTAGTCATTGTCCCCAAAAGCAACGGGACATGGCGGATCTGTATAGATTTCAAGGATCTAAACAAATCATGCCCCAAGGACTGTTATCCTCTGCCGGAAATCGATCTCAAGGTTGATGCTGTGGCACCATTCAAATTCAAATGCTTCCTGGATGCTTACAAAGGCTATCATCATATCCGCATGGCAGCGGGCGATGAAGACAAAACGACATTTCGTACCGATCAAGGCACCTTTTGCTACAAAATGATGCCTTTCGGACTGAAGAATGCAGGAGTCACATATCAGCGATTAATGGATATAGAGTTTAAAGGACAAATTGGTCGAAACCTGGAGGTCTATATGGACGATCTAGTGATTAAAAGTGTTGAGGAAGAGCAGATGTTGAGAGATATTTAAGAGACATTCGAAACCTTGAAGAGTATCAACATGAAGTTGAACCCAGCTAAGTGTTCATTCGGGATGGAGGAAGGAAAATTCCTCGGAGTAATTGTCACGGGTCCGGGTTTCAAAGCTAACCCAGATAAATTTCAAGCCGTAGCCCGCATGCCTTCCCCTTCCTCCCTCAAGGAAGTTCAGACACTCAATGGTCGATTGGTTGCTTTGAATCGTTTCTTGGGTAACCATGCGGCCAAATATCATCCTTTCATCTCAACACTAAGAAATTGCATCAAGAAAGAACAATTCAAATGGACCGCGGAAGCGGAACAAGCTTTCTTAGAGGTTAAAAAATGCTTGATGGAACTGCCCATGTTAACAGCACCCCACGTGGAAGAACCTTTAACGTTATACCTATCGGCATCAGATATTGCCATCGAGGCTGTTCTTTTGACAGATCGAAAGAATGTTCAAACACCGGTCTACTATGTTAGCAGAACGCTATCAGACCCGGAAACAAGATATTCCATGCTCGAAAAACTTGTTTTGGCACTGGTCTATGCTGGCCGACGCCTTCGCAGATACTTTCAAGGACACCCCATCAATGTTCTAACCGGATACAAGCTCAAGAATGTTCTCAGCAAACCGGAATTTTCGGGGCGATTGGAAAAATGGGCCATTGAGCTGGGTGAACATGCGATAGAATACAAACCCATACCAGCAGTTAAAGGGCAGGTGTTGGCGGACTTCATTACTGAAGTCCCGCAAAACAAAGAGAAGGAATATCTAAGTGAGCAACAACCCCAAGCGCCTCCGGAATCGGGACAGGTTTGGTCTTTGTTCACGGACGGGGCTTCAAGCAGTGAGGGATCTGGTGCAGGTCTCAGGCTAGTTAATCCTGAAGGCCATGAGTTTACAAATGCCATAAAATTAGACTTCAAAAGTACTAACAATGAGGCAGAGTATGAAGCTTTCTTGGCAGGCTTACGGATAGCCAAAAAGCTTGGGGTTAAACATTTGGAAGCCCGTGTAGATTCCATGCTGATTGCGAGACAGGTCAACAGAACATATGAAGCAAAAAATGACATAATGGCTTCATATATGTAACAAGCAAAATATTTGATGCTTTAGTTCTCCTCATGCAAGGTCATCCATATTAAAAGAAGTGAGAAAAAATCACCAGATGCTCTTAGCAAATTGGCTTCCACAAACTTGAACACTTCGCCAAAGATATCCGCATCGAAATATTAGACCGCCCATCTGTTCCGCAACATCAAGTTTTGGTAATTCAAACCGGAGTGGAATCTTGGATGACACCCATTACAGCATACTTGTCATCCGGTGCCCTCCCGGAAGAAAAAGCCGTGGCCCGGAAGATAAAACACAAAGCCTTGAACTATCAGATACATGACGGTGTTTTAAATCGACGCTCCTTCCTTGGACCACTACTTCGATGTGTGGATCCCGAGAATGCGAACTACTTAGTCAGAGAGGTTCACGAAGGCCTCTGTGGTCTTCACGCGGGTCCACACATGGTAGTAGCAAAATTAATGAATGCCGGATACTATTGGCCGGGAATGCATCTGGACGCTGTAAATGAAATCAGAAAGTGTGATTCATGTCAACGCCATGCTCCTAACTAGTTCCGACCAAAAAACGAACTCGTTCCAGTCACTTCAGCCTGGCCGTTCCAAAAATGGGCTATAGATATTATGGGACCTTTCCCTGAAACCCCCGGCCGAGTCAAATTCTTAATTGTAGCCATCGACTGCTTCACGAAATGGGTGGAAGCCAAACCGGTTGCTTCCATTATAGAAGCAAGTGTTAAGAAATTCCTGTGGGAATTCATCATATGTCGGTTTGGGCTTCCCTTAGAACTCGTTAGTGACAATGGAACTCAGTTTGCGGATTGTGGGTTACAGGAATGGTTGAAAGAATTGCAGATTTCTCAAATTTTCACATTTGTAGCCCACCCGCAAGCAAACAGTCAGGTTGAGAGAACCAATCGGACTATCAAAAAAGGAATCAAAGCAAGGTTAGGAACTAAACGGACGGGTTGGGTGGACGAATTGCCCCATGTACTATGGGCCTTCCGCACCCAAAAGAATTCCAGTAACTCCGAAACCCCCTTTAGTTTAACCTATGGAACGGAGACCATGATTTCGGCCGAGATTGGCATCCCATCCGCTAGATTTCTTCTGATCGACGGTAATGATCACGAGCTCCGGATGAACCTTGACCTACTTGAGGAAAGAAGAGAACTAACATTGATCCGCGAGCATAATTACAAACGTCAGTTGCCAAAATATTACAACTCGCGGGTCCATAAGTGTGAGTTCGATGCGGGAGACTTTGTTTTCCGCAATAATGAAGCCTCCGGGCAAGAACCTCCGGGCAAGTTGGCCCCAACTTGGGAAGGACCTTATAGAATTCAGAAAGTTTTATCTAAGGGTGCCTATAAGTTAGAGAAGTTGGATGGGACTGAGGTCCCTAGAACATGGAATGGGGCCCAACTAAAAAAATGTTATATGTAATATGTTTTTCCTTTGTTTGGTCCACGTGCCTAACTAGATAGTCACAAGTTATGTACTTTCATCTTGTGTAATTCGGCTTATGCCTTGATTATGGAAATTATCGTTCAAACACTTATATTATGGAAATAAAACAAAGTGTCATTTATTGTTTTTGCTATGTTTTACGACTTGTTTTTGCTATGTAATCTTTTATTGTCACACAAAGAAGATCCTGCAAACACTTATATTATGGAAATAAAACAAAGTGTACCGGATACATCAAAGAAACTTCTTCATTCATGCAAAAGAGATTACAATATAGATTAATTACACAACAAAAGAAAGCCTATCTATGGCGCCGTATCTTTAGATCCAGCATACTTGCCTTCCGCATTACCAGCATTCTCATCATCTTCTTCAACAAAATCAAGAAGCTCCTTTAATAGCTCGATGCTATCCTCTTTATCTGCAGGCTCCGAAATCTGCTCTGCTAAAGGAAACTTCAAATTATCGAAGTCTTAGACTTTTGGATGAAAACAGCAGCAGTATCTTGACCAGCCAAAACGTATTCCTCAGGAACCCTGGAAGTAGAACCAAATTGATAACCTTCCTGGAATCCTAGTTGGCGGCCAGCTTGCTTAGCAGCTTTCAAAAGGATAGAAACGCAGTTCCCAAGTTCATCACTCGTCCGAACATCGGCGATAACCTGCAAAAATAATAACGTATAAGCAATTACACACACTTAAGTGGTTTCCAATATTATAGGTTGCATACCTTGGGAATTGCCTCCGCCAACAGCCATTTTTTGTCCGCCTTGGCCCGAACAAGCTCCATCTTGTGGTTGGCACATTCCAAAGCTTGATTTTGGTTCTTGGTTCCAAGGTCGGACAAGCGTTTGTCTTTGGCTGCTGACTCAGCCTGAAGAGTTTTTAGTAAATTGGATTGTTCATCCAATTGCTTTGGAAGAGCATCTTTGGCTTCCTCGGCAGCAGAACGAGCAGTCTTCTCCGCTTCCAGCGCTTTATGGTTCTCATTAGCCTCATTAATAGCGTTGAGAGCCTCTTCATTAGCATTGGACGCGGCAGCCGTCAGTTCATCCCACTCCTCATTCATCGCTATCCAATACCGGGTTATTTCCTGATTGGTAGAAATTGTATTCGCCAAATGATAAGAATTGGAATTCAACAATTCTTGGCGAATACGACGGCGATGACGCTCCTTTTCAGCAGGAGGAAGACTCTCTCGCAGATATACTGAGCAGACGTCCACATCGCGAAATGTCGAGTTTCGGCGAAGGGTCCACTGTGGGTTATGCGGAGTGAGATCTTCCTCACGAGAAGACGAAGAAGTTTGGGGCCCAGGCCTAAACATACTCACTTCTCCTTGATCCCTAAAATGATGAGTATGATAGGAGGGCGACCTACTAAAATGGTCAGCAGGATCAACTTCTCTCGCCTTTAAAGGAGAATCACCCGCCACAAGGATCGGTTCCTGGTCGGTATTGGGAGGCGGAGGAGGCGGTACAGTTGAGCTCTTTAGACCTGAAATATCTTCAGAAAAATCATTCAGGCCCACTGAAAACAAGTGATCCACAAATTAGATATGCAGTGGATCCACAATAGTTAAGCAAATGTGAGAAATATGTAACGTACCTAAGGAAGTATCTTCCGCGTCAAGTTGATTCATGCGCGTTTCCATGGCGGAGGGCTTAGCCTTCTTTGATTTCTTCGTCGGAGCGACTTTGGTAGGATTAACCTTACGCTTGCCAGCTACCTTTGAGTCTTCTGCATCAGCGGCTGGATGCTCACCCTCAGTGGTGACATCATTAGGCATAGGGCCTTTGCCCTCCGCAGCAGTAGTAACATCATCTTGATCCGCCACCTGACTAGACGTGGCTCTTTGGAGGGTCAAACCTACAGTCGATCGCACGGCATTAATAGCATCAACCGAGAAATCTTCCTCGCAGAGTGACGACTCCTTGCTAGACGAAAAGAGTACAATCACTCCGCTGGAAGTAACGACAGTCATAGGTCGGGGTTGTAAAATGCCCTCACCTTTCTGAATACATTCTTTGACGTAGTCCTTACCTCTTGCATACATCGCCTCGGAAACCACTGGTTCCGAACAGAATGCGGTGGGGAATACGAAGTGAACCCGAGTGCGTTCCAAAAAAGGTCCATCCCATGGGTCAATTGGACGACGCACCATCATTCCCCCTTCACGGTCCAACAGAGTGTCGAAAGCGGAACCTTCACCTGTACAACACAACTAAGTCAGAAGTTAGACATTTATTAAGGGAGGAACAGAAGTTATACCAAACTTACTCTTGTTGGTCCTCTCATAGTACGGCTCCAACTCAGGAAACGGCTACAAACGGCTCATCTTCGCACTCACCATTGCTCCCTTATGAATGGGATGCATGGGATTCGGCATGGCAGTTAACGTTTTAAACCAAGAAAGACCTTCATGAGCAGCGGCCGGAACCACGGGCATAGCATCCTCCGCCTTACGCTTAGTCATAACGAACTGAATAACGTCCTCACGGATCCAGAAAAACTTGGGTTTCCAACCATGAAGGCTTCGGAACCATTCCGTACCTATAACCCTATTTTCAACGGAAGCAAAACTGTACCATCCATCACGGAAGGTCATCTTGTAGAATACGGCAAATATGCCGGTAAACGGTTCGAGTCCACGAGCTTGACAACAGAATTAGAAGTGACGAATCCTTAACATCCCAAAAGGATGGATCTGCGATATGTGAACCCCATAAGTTGTTAAGATCGATTGGATAAACTTTGTCACAGGAATCCGGAAGTTCCCCGTCGTAAAATGGTCTATATATACAGCCATCTTTCTCGGCGGAGGACTAGTGGCAACGGAACCACTCGGCGGACGTTCCGGCTCCCACTCCGGCGCCAAGCCGTATACATGTACAACGTCATCATAATCTTTTTGTTTAAGGTTTACAGTGACCTCGGTAATAGTAGGAGTACTCTTCTTATCTCCAGCCATTTAACCAGATGAATAAAACTTAATCAGAAAGAAGAAAGAAATCTCAAAAAGTCTTAAAGTCTAGAGTATTTGAGAGAGAAAGAATTGAGAAAGCGATAAGAGTGGAAATAAGGCCACAAATGGTTTATTTTTACCCATCGCAATTAATGCGACAGATTGAATACCAGAGGAGAGAGGAACTGCGGACCGCTGGATGATCGACACTTCAGACGAGAAATTTAAGAAAGTGGAAACAGGCTGTCAAGGGCGTCATGCAAGTCTTGTCAAAGTACCCCCAGGAAGTTTCTCTCTCCACCACATCATCATGAGTAACCAACTTGCAAAATTTCAAATTTCAAAAATATCTTATAAGGATATTTTCCTTAAAAACTTGGATACTCATAAAAGAATTTCTCAAAAGATTTCTTTTCATTATATCAAAAGAAAATTATAAAAGTTGAAAAGAGATAATTACAAGAAAACTAGTCTATCCTATTCTACGGATTTAAAACTACTCTATCTTCCGGAGCCTTTGACGAAGTACTCAGATTCATCACCCAGATAGTTTTTCAATTATTGCACACCGTCGGGAGCGGAAGCAAACTCCGGAAGAGTATTCTGGAGAGGAAAAACCAGGTCATCATGTTCTTTAATACGTATGGTGCGTTCCTGCTTGACGTCAAGGCCATGAAGAGGATGATCCTTAAATGTGCGATTACTTTGAGCATAAGTCATCCCCTCATGAAAACCCTTTATGCGCCCAAGTGAAGAAGAAGCAGCCATCACGTTAGCAAAGCTGTCGGTCAACTCCGCACTTCCCTTAATATGGCGGATGACCTGATAACATACGCGTGCAAGTCATTTAGTATCACGATATAAAACAGATGTGATAGACGATATATAAGAAAAACTTACAGACTCAAGTCCTCGAGTAAGGAACCATTGACGGTCTTGCTCCGCGCGTTCAGCCCTCGCTCGGTACTCTTGAGACTCACTAAGAGCTTTCTGCCTTTCATTTAGAGCCGAGGTAGCACGGGTTTTCGCTTCTTCACGAGCCAGCAGAAGGGAATCATAAGCAGCTTGAATTTAGATAGCGCTTTTATCTTTAAGCTCGGCTTGTTCCCTCTACAACCTGAGCTCCACCTCAAGCTCTTGGATTCGAGTACCCTACAAGGTCACTTGATTCTCCAAGGCCGAGTTGGCCTCTTGAGCCCAAACTAGATCGTCCCTCTCTCTCTCTGTGCCTTAGCTCGAGCAGCCTCAAGAAGAGAGTTTTGTTTCTCACATGCCTCTTTCCAGTCTCGGGCAGCAGCAACACTCCGATCTTGTTCGTTCTTAAGGGCAGCCTCTGCATCTGCCTACTTCCACTTAGCCGTTTTAGCGGCCAAGTGATGATCTTCGGCCTCTTTCTTCGCAGCTTCGAGTTCTCGGGAAGCTTCACCAAGCTTCCCACCCATAGTACGCCATTCTCGAAGGATTTTTTGACTATAACCTAAAATGTTAGCCAAATGAAAGGATAAGTTCGAGTGAAGATCCTGGCAGGAAAGATCACGTAAGCGCGCCATTTCAGTAGGCGGCACACAATGTTCACAAACCTCATACACGTCACGGGATCAGTAAACCGGGACCCATTGATAATATCCCACGGTGGGACGAATAAGTCAAAGGTGTCCCTCAAATTGGCATCTCCGTAATATCGCGAACCCAAAGATTCACGACGATGAGGGGAACCCTGCATCGAACCCCCTCCCAACTCATGGACGGAAGTTCCAAATTGCAAACCCCCTCCCAGGCCCGTAGTCAAAGGCGAAGAAATAGAGGTAAATTGGGGAGGAGGACGAGGTGGAGATTCTTCAGTCCTAAATACCTCCACGTTCACAACAGGGTTGTCCTCTTGATAGCCCGTGGCAGTCCCAGTTTGAAAAAGATAGTCGAACGAGCTATTGTTCCCAGACTGGGTAACGGGCTCCTCTGTAGCAACATCGGTTGGTGGGGTAGATGGTTTGTCTTCCGGAACTTTCTCGGGTGAAGAAGATGGTGGTTTATCAGTTTTGGGAGTTGGTGTAGGCAACTTCTCAGACGTATCATCCCCAAAGATCAATGGATCTACAAATAGAAAGGCTATGCTTAGCTAAACACCCCGAAAGTAGTGAAATACTTAAAGGTTAGTATTTACCTTCTACTGTATCAATGCGTTCAGCAAGACTGTACTGTGGCTTTTTGGGACGAAGAGTTTTTCGTTTCTTCTTTGAAGGCCCCGCCTCAGTGTCTGCAGTCTTTGCATCCGCTTGACTTGCCTGAAAAGCCTAGAAAGCTCTCTTTTTCTCCAACTCTGCTAACATAGATGAGACAGAAGAAAGTTCAGGGGCATCCTCTTCAGAGTCCTTCTCTTCTCCAGAAGCAGAAAACTCAAAAGCATTACCATCATCATCATCGCTTAATGATAGGATGGCAATCATTCCGTCAGAAGTAATAGCATTAAGCGGAGGAGGATTTAGAACATACACACCTGTTTCAAAGGTGGCATCTGAAATGACAGGTTCAGCTCGCACTTTCTTTGGAAAAAGAAATTGAGATTTGGTCTTCTCGAGGATGGGTTGATCTCCCGCATCACGAATGCTCTTACGAACACAACCCCTATCCTTAAAGAGAGCGTTGAGCATTGAACTCCGACCTATAAAAATTGAAACTCAGTTATAGAAAGATTCAAGAGAAAGAACAAGAGATAAAGACAACTTACGTTCATTCAGATCCACGAAATAGGCTCCATAAACTCCGATGGCCACAAGCAGCTCATGCCTGCCCAAATTAGGGCTTCCTCAGGCAACGTCCGCATGGGTGTTGGTTCCACAATAAGAACACGATACCACTCACGACCCTCATGAACAGCCGTAACAACGTCCGAAAGAGCAGAATTAACCGGACGGCGAACCATGGCCATAGGAACAACATCCTCGGAAATCCAAAAAAACTTATTCCGCCAGTCAGCAGATACCTTTTCAACTTCATATCCGATACTTCGGTTGGAGAACCCTTGACACGCATACCAACCATCACGGTTAGCAAGACGGTAAAAAACTGGAAATCGGTCAATATGGGGTACCATGTCCTGTGCTATGCATACAAATTCATAATGGCGAATTCGTATTACAGCACGTGGGTGCAGTTGGGATAAATGAATCCCATAGGCAGTTAGCATTTTCTTGAAAAATTTCGTTATTGGAAAACGGAAATTCCCATAAACGAAATAGTCAGCGTACACAACCATTTTTCCAGGTGGTGGAAAACTGGCTATAGAACCAGGGGAAGAAAACTCTGGCCCCCATTCTGGTGGAATGCCGTATGTCTCTAGCAGTTTCTCGTACTCAGAATGATCCCAGGAGACTTCTATTTCAGTCTGAACGTTCAACATTATAACATAATTCAATAAGATATAGGGAAGATATATATGAAGTTTAGAGAAACACGAGTAACTAATCAGAAATCGAAAGCGATGAAACTTCGAACAGAAGAAATCTCTCCTTATTTATACCCATCGCAATTAATGCGATGGGATATGAACAATGGAAAGAGAAACCCATCGCCTAATCAGCAGTCGCCACGTCACGCGGGAAAATTCGAAAAAGAGAAAAAGTTGCACAGTCAGGTACAGTGACAGCCGTTAAAAACGTTCCATCATCTGTTCACGCGCCTGCGAGTGGTCAACTTGTCCTTTTTTCATGATTATCTATACCAACAGAAGATATTTTCTACCTAACTTCAAATTCAAAAATCCCAAACAAATACATTAAGTCCATAATTTCACCCGCATAAAGACTTCACACGGAAGAAACACTGGACTGGGGGGACTTATAGAGGTAGGGTTCCAAAAAGACTCAAATACCCTCAAGTATCACCCGCGGGTCACAGAAGAGCCCCTCACGGGTCACCCGCGGGACATATGGATCACCCGCATATCACGGTGCAGGAAGAACACCCTCAAACCACGTGCGGAAGCATCCTGGCATCCTCAGAAGTCATCCGCATGATAGAGCATCTGTCCGCCTAAGTGACTGGGAGGCAGTGCCAAAAGGACAGCTGTCACCAATTAACTACCTTATAGAAGAATGTCCACGATCGTTACTTGAAGGATACGTGACCCGCCATCCAATGAACAAAGGACACCTGGCCAGGTTGTTATAACCGTGCACATGGCCAGAACGAGGTCCATCCTATCATTGGGCGACGCGTGTCCAAGTTGTTATACCCATGTACATGGGACGTATAGCTCAACCTATCATAAGAGGACACGTATCCAGACGGTTACCCAAGATCTTCTAGAAGAGGACAGCTGACCCAATCACCTTCCTACATCCTTCGGCTATAAATACCTCACCAAACGGTATGAGGTATTCATTCACTTACTTACATCTTGACTACACTTAGTCTATTGACTTCAGTACTTTCTCCTTTACGAACGTTACAGATTCTCACGCCGGAGGGTGGTTACAGGAAGACACCCCCCCTCTTGTCCTTCCTGGAACGAGACTCGCGGTGTTTGTTTTGCCGGTTCCGGTCATTGGAATTTGGGAAGTTATACTCATATTGTGGTGGTAGTTATCGTACAATACCCTGTTGACTCATTGGATCCAGGACCCATAATATGGGAGTGGATCCGTGTTTCTTCAGAGTTCATTTGATATATAACCTCAAATCAATAAAATACGGGTGCAGCTTCGACTCTGGCGCGGTCCTGAAGAAAGTATCAGTTTGCATGTAAAGTGAGTGGTTTGATTTGGATTGGGAAGGGTGTGGCCGGCTTGGCTTGTAAGGGTCAGGCTAAATGTACCCCCCTGGTTGCTTGTCATACCCACCCACCCCCCCTGGAAAAACCAACTTTAATATTACCATTTGAAATTATATAATTACCAAATTAGCACAAAAACAAGGATTTCATATTTTTTTTACAAGTTGCGTTTTTTTTATGATTTCAAGTTTAGGGTTTAGGGTTCGGGTTTAGGGTTTAGGTTTTCCGGTTAGGGTTTAGGTTTCGGGTTTAGGGGGGTATGGTTTAGGGTTTAAGGTTTAGGTTTTCGGGTTTAGGGTTTAGGGTTCGGGTTTAGGGTTTAGGGTTTAGGGTTTAGGTTTTCGGGTTTAGGGTTTAGAGTTTAGGGTTTAGGGTTCGGGTTTAGGGTTTTAGGTTTTCGAGTTTCGGGTTTATCTTGTAAAAGATAAAGAGGTAAAATAAGGACATTATAAATATATATATTAATAAAATTAAAAAAAATATTATAAATATTTACAATATTAATACTAAAAAAATAAATTAATAGTAATACTTGATAATTTTTAATTTGATATATGTAGTGAAGATTGTTAAGTGAAAAATATGTTGTAGGGACTGATATGTATATAAATAATGTTAAAGGGTAATAGTAATTTATCTAATAAGTTAAGGGGAGTGTATATTTAATAAAAATGGTGTAAGAGGGTATTTTAGCAGCACCCGCTTGTAATCTGTGTATATATTTTTATAAAAGTTTTGTTACAAAGGAATTATTTGATACGTGAGACCAGGGTATGCAATATTAGTGGTTTATGGGAATGTATCAAATTTTCTAATTGGCTATAGTATAAACCAAGAATTATAAGATGAATATGGTCACAATTTCGGGTGTATCATTTGTATATATTGTCTTTTAGTTAGTTTGATTAGATAGTATGTGTAGGTTTTGTATATATATTTGGCTATATTCTTTTTATAAAAATAATTCCCTTTCCATTATCGGTTTCGTATATGTATCATACTTGTTAATATATAATTTTCTCATGTATAAAAGTCTGTTTGTAATATATGTGATGACTGATTTATGTATGTATGATGTTGGGTTCGGGTTAAACAAGCTTTGGGTTCGTTTAATTAATTCAAGCTGAGCTCATGTTACAGAAAACGGTATTATTATCGGACTTACCCCTATCTCTATCGGGTTCTACATACTCATTGGGTGTTGCTCATTAGCTATAATTTATTCGATTCGCGGCCAGCTCATCGACGAACTATTCGTTTCGACTATTCGTCCATCATCACACTCAATATTTAGCAATAGGATTTTTTTTTAAAAAAAATAGCCCCATTTTTAGGGTTGTTACACATCGGTTGTTGTTGACCTTGAAGTATGCGTTGAAAGTTTGCGAACGGATATTGTCTAAATTGGTTGTAAACGATGGTGGGTCGTTTAGAAATAGTGGAAGGTATCCGGATGTGTCAAATGGGTTTATTTATTGTAGTGGTTGTTGGTGAGGCTTTCATTGGGTTTCTTCATTTCGGCCGGACCTTGATGACGATTCCATTTTTTTAAACAAAAATAAAATGCGTGAAAGTATAAGATTTGAGAGAGTTAAGAGAGTATTTGTTAAACAATGTTGGTCTGAATTGTTTTTAAATAAGTTTATTTGTTTTAAACGGTCTATTAACCGTAGGCAACGGTCACATTCATATTCCCCATTCTCGTAAATAATCGGTGATGTGTCCACAGTTCTGTAGAAAAGAACCCCCCCCCCCCACACACCCACACCCACACCCACCGACTCAATCCGGTGGGTGGTGTTCCCAAAATCTCCCGGACGGGAGTTGGGATTCCCGGGTGAAGAAACACTAATTGACCCCGGGCAGATTACGGATAATCTGGGGGTTAAATAGATGTTTCCCACGAGGGGTTAGGTCCGGCAAAGATGGTTCTTCTGATGACCTGCAAAACAGACACCGTGAGCTCGTCACTGAGAAGGGGGGGGGTACCTCCTTGTGACCACCCTCCGGGGTGAGAATCAGACTAGATTGCTCTTGAATATAAGTGTATATTAAGAGATTGCTAGAAAAGATAAGATGTGATAAGGTAATGTAATGTGTCCATACCATTCCAAGGTGTTGGAGTATTTATAGCCGAAGGTAGGTTTCCAAGCAGGTACAGCCGGCTGAATAGTATTCCTGTTCTGCCAACTGTGGGCTACGCACGTGCCATGCTGGTGGTTGGTGGGTAGGCAGCGGCTGATAGCGACCAGGCCGGCTGTGTACTATTCCTGTTCCACCAACTACAGGCTATGCACGTCCTCCGACAGGTTGGTGAGTAGGCAGCGGCTGATAGTGACATACAGTACAAGAGTGTGCTGCTCGTCATACTGTTGTCAGTGAGCTGTCGTATCTTTGGTCAGATCTTTTGTCCATACCTTGTCAGGTACAGTACAAAAGATCCTCCAGTATCGTACGGACTGGCTCATTTTTGCGGCAGTGTTCCCGGCTTTGTGCGGGAGTGTTCCCGGCTTGCTCACTCCTTCTTCAGGTGACATTACTGAATTATTTAAGAGTTAAGTGCCTTGTGCGTGTAGCCTTACTGCGCGGGTAGCCTTCCCTGATGGCTAGTATCCGTTGCTGCGGGAACAGGCAGAGTACGTCGACCATTAGGAGGCTTTGCCTGCGGGAACAGCTTGCGTACTGTGCGTAAGGACGTCACGTCTCTGAGCATGGTGGGTCGTGCGGATCCAGTTGGTTTCTGCGCAGACGTCTCTTCAAGGTGAGTCTTGCGAGTTTAGCCTTTGCGCAGACGTCCCTGTTGAAGGTGAGTCTTGCGGGTTCAACTGCGCAGACGTCCCTCTTTGAGGTGAGTCTTGCGGGTCCAACTGGGCTCTGCTAGGACCTACCTCTTCAAGTCCCCCCAGTCCAATGTTCTTCTCATGAATTGATAATAAGTGAGGTGAACTTTTGGACTTAAGCAAAGGGTTTTGAAAAGGGTTTAGTTTTAAGGTTTTCCATGGGGATTCTTCCCGCGGAAGTCCTAATGTCACGTGCAGAAATTCCCGACTTTTCTGCTTGATCTTTGGGTATGATGCGGGTAGGTCTGTAACCTCCTCGCAAGTCAGAAGCGTTGAGTTCCACTTGTATAGATTCTCCATGAGGTTTTGGTAGTTTTGAACGTAGTGATCAATTATGTTAAAACAACCAATTCCATCTTGGAGCTTCAAACAATCTAGTTCTCGACGTTCCCGCTATACGGGGATGTTATTCCCGTTTCCGCAAGCATGGCCCAGAAGATCCTTCTTGGTTTCAATTCCCTGCGGAGTGCTAAGTATGTGAAGGGTTTCGCCTTGACACTGTACCCGCACTCGTCTTATAGTTACTTTACTTCCAAGGTATTCCTGGCTTCAATTCCCTGCGGGTGCTAAGTATGTGAAGGGTTTTGCCTTGACACTGTACTCGCACCCGTCTTATAGTTACTTGGTCGCCGAGTTATTCTTGGCTTCAATTCCCTGCAGGTGCTAAGTATGTGAAGGGTTTTGCCTTAACACTGTACTCGCACCTGTCTTATAGTTACTTGGTTGCCAAGGTAAGGGGTATAGTCCCGCTTACTTTTGAATCTTTTTGAATCTTTTTGAAATTCGAAGAGTTGGTGAAAGGATAAGAACAGTTCAAACTGTTGAAACGTCGTCCGACGGTTTCTTCTGACAGTGTCAGGACGTGCAGGAAGTTATGACGACGTGACAATATATGGTCATTCCAGACGCTTTTTCAGGCGCGTGGGCGCGAGTTTTCGGGCGTGTGGCCGCGAAGTTTACGGCACGCGTCCTGTCAACAGCTGTTGCCAGCTTGCTTTTTCCACGTGTCATAGTTTCATTGCACCAGCGTTTTCCTCTCTCTTCCGCATTAAATTCATCGCATTCATTGCGATGAGTATATAAAGGGAGGAGAGGTTGCATCTCAACTCACAGTTTCACCTCTCTTCTTCTTTTAAACGATTTTCGGCGAATACTCTAACTTTTCTATCGAGCATTCCCCTGAAATCGTTCTTGTTTACATCCCAAACATGTCTTCTCATGATCCTGAGGTTACTGTCGAGGAGTCCGATGTATACCTCGAGAATCCGTCGTCCACTTCGGACAAGGATGACAAGAGTACTGCTGGCGAGTGCCAGTGTGCTCTTCCGGTCGACCTCTATCAGTACGTCGTCAGGAAGTTCATGCTCGAGCCTTTCGAGCCTGAGTTTCCTGCACCTCATCAGACGGTGTACGATGCCCCCAAGGGCAAGATAGGGGTGTACGCTGCATTCTTCGTCTATGGGAATCTCAGGTTCCCATTGACGAAGTTTGTATACCGTGTTCTGGAGAGACACGGTGTGCATCTGACTGAGGTACACCCAATGGCGATCGCCAAGATCTGCCATTTCGAGTGGGTGTGTCTCATTCTGGGTGTGGAGCCCCATGTTGACCGCCTGATGACCTTCTATTCCTGGAGGTGCATCCAGGGGTGGTATACCTTGGTCAATCGGATCAAGGGTTTGAAGATCTGCGCTACCGAGCGCAGTCTTCGATCTTAGAAGCGGGAGTTCTTCTATATCTCCGCTCGCGTCGTCCCCATAGCGATGACGTTCAAGAACGGGAGAGCTCTCCCGAACCTTCACGCCTCCAACTACCAGGAGGCGGAATGGTTCTCCAAGGTTTCCCGGATCCAGTCTCCGGTTTACCGCTTTGCGGAGTCCGGGATGGTGATGCTCGGGATGAGCCGGGTGTGGAAGGAGGCGTCACAGATTCCCATCGTCCTCGAATACGGTTTGAACTCTGTCCCTTACGGTATGCTTCATATTATCCGTTAATTTAGGGTTTTTGTTCTAACCGTGTTTTCTTTTTGTTTTCAGAGGGAAACGAATTGCAGTCTCTCCTGCAGCCGCGGGAGAGTGATGGTCCCGCTCGGATGGGTACTCGTGCTCTAGATGAGAACGAGTTGCCCATCCTTGAGCAAACGGCGGATCGGTTCGTGGAGGTCTACCCGCCGGGCCACCCGATTCTAAGCGCCACGCGGCCAGGTAAGGAGTTGTTTAACCCTCGACCTGTCAATGCTCAAACCTCTGCTGGAATTCCTCTAATCTTGTCATCTTCTGATGAGGAATCCGCAGATGGTCCATTCTTCGTGAGGAAGAAGAAGGCTGCTGGCGGGAAGGGGAAGGCGAAGGTTGCCTCCACTGCCGATCCGGTGAATCGGTCTGACTCATAGACCGAAAGCGAGGAGGTGGCGGGGAACCCTGGTGGTGTTGAGATCACTGCTCCGAAGGTTGAGATGGCTGTCACCTCCGGGCAGCCCAGTACAGCGACGGTGACCGGCGTAAAGAGGCCGGTTCCATCGGGTTCGTCCCCGCCTGTTCGTACCTTCAAGCTCAAGAGGACTCGTAAGTACAAACTTCCTTTACTTTTAACTTCATATCTTTCCGCCATTATACTTATATATCTTGTCTTCGTGTAGGCGTGGATGCTACCGCATTCCAGGGTGGAGCGGGGAGGAGCACCTCCGGACCCATGATGGTAGGTTTGGTCAACCTACCTGAGGTGATGACCCAGGCGGCTGCGCCTGCTTCAGTTGGTTCAGTTGCTCACTCGGTTGAGGCAACTGTTCCAACTGTGACGTCGTCTCCGCCGGTTGTCAGTGCCATATTCACTGATTCTTTCACTGAGCCGGCGGTGAGTTTTTCTGTGGTCTCTTCCGCAGCAACGACCGCGGTTGTGAGTTCACCTCCGGTGAGTTCACCTCCGTTGGTCTCTACCACAGCGGCGTCCGCCATGCCTCCTCCGGCGCCGGCGACTACGGCCGGTCTTTCAGGTATGTCCGGGGTTGCGGCGTCTAGCCAATCTCTGCCTCCTTCCCATCTGCCTGACCTCTTGGATGGATATCCGTTAGGTTCGGGTGATGGGTTTGGTGGCTACAGGCCTGTCGTCGACCCTACAGGTGCGTAGGGTTATTTTGGCCTGTTATGTTCTTTTTTTATCATCTTTTCCTAACTGCTTTTTGTTTTTGCAGTGTCGGATTCGAATGAGGTGTTTGTTCCGCGGTGGAACATCCGCCGGGGAACCACCCTTCGGACGGCTGTGGACTGCGTCGAGTGGGCGCGCCACGCCGCCCCCAGTGGTGCACTGGGAGAAGCTATGTCAAGCTACCAGGAGGGTAGGCTGACAAACGAGCTTCGAATTCTCCTTGCCCGGATGCAGCCGCGCGTCGAGCTGCTTTGTCGTGAAAACGACAAGTTAAAAGCAGCTCGTATCCAAGAAGTAGCTCAGGCGCGGGCTGTCCAGGAGGAGAACAGGAGGCTCTCCGCCGTTGCTGCGGAGAAGGAGAAGGCCTTCAAGGCCCTTGAGGTTGAAGTTCAGGCCCGTCTCGAGGCCCGTTCCAAGGCTGCCCAAGCTGTTAACGAACAGCTTCGGTTAGCTAAGGAAACCGCTCGGAACGCAACTGAGAGGGCCACCAGGGCTGAAGCTGTTGCTGAGCCTCTACGCACCGAGAATGAGGAGCTCAAAGCCAAATTAGAGAGGCTCCAGCAGGCTCATGACGCCTTGGCCATGGAAGACGCCAAGAAGCTTCAAGAAATCTTGGACCAGAGGGGTATGCTTGACCATACTGAGCGTAAGCTAAAGGGCGTTGAAGAGGCTGCTGCTAAGGAAGTGTTGCTTGCCAACCTTAACAAAAGTGAAGCCGAACGCGCCCGTAACCAAGCTCAAGCTGCCCTCCAGGAGGCTCTGGTTACCAAGGAATGGCTTCTACGAGAAGCGTTGTCGCAGGTAAGCTTAGCTTCATAATGTCTTCACGCTTTTCTTTATACTTAGAAAGGTTTTGATACTTGTATTTTTGTTTTGTAGGTTGTGCATCAGGTCTTCACGGACACATCATATGACGATGCCATGAGCGCAGCCCTCAACGCTTCTCATGAGGATGGGGAAAAGGCTGGCTTCCTGCTTGGTCTAGGGTTCGTTGAGAAGGGCATCCCGCCTTCCAACTTCCCTTTATATGATGTGGATACTGAAGCTGCTTATGACCAAGCAGTGAACCAGTATGCTGCCTTCCCGCATCCAGTGGTGGAGAAGGTGAACGAAGTTGCTGCTGATGATGATGGGTTAACCATTCTCAAGACCTTCCTTGAACCGCCACAGCCAAGTGATGGTGCGGGTACAAGTGGGTTTGGAGGAAGTGGTCATGAAGCTTGAACCTTTAGATCCCTTTCCACTGTTAGGATAGGTTTATGTTTTTGTATAGATTTACACTCTTGTAGGCGGGTAGATACCCGGCCATTCTTGTAATACTTGAATTTTTATGGTATGTAAATCCTTTGTGCGGGTAGGACCGTCACTCTTGCTTTATAAACGTTATACGACTTGCTCATGCATATTATAGTTTAATTTGGCACTTGTTTTGCCGCATAAACAATATATGATTCGCTTGTGCATACATTAGTTTAACTTAGCAATTTCTTAAGTACTTTGAATAAGTTAACCTATCAACGTGGCAGATAATAGGTTAAAGTGTTGCTTCCTCTTTCGTGATTGTGCGGTTAAGACCGTCACTTGCACTTAGTAGGATGGCTAAACTTTACCTATATCTGACCTGCGTGGAGGTTTTCCTCATTTTTTTCTTGAAGATATTTTCTAAGTGTTCTGAATAAGTTAACCGTTCGACGCGCGGTTGTCAATAGGTTAAAGTTCAGTTTCCTTTATCATGATTTGTGCGGTTAGGCCCGGCACTTTCATTTAGTGGGATGACCGAACTTCACCTATGACTGACCTGCGTGAAGGTTTGCCGTTTTTTGTGTTTATGCGGGTTTTGCCGCCTTCCACACGCAACGATTTCTTCACACTTATTTATGCGGTGAAAACCGGCATATCAGTGTTTTGAATAAATTAACCGTTCGACGCGCGGTTGTCAATAGGTTAGTTCGGTGTCCTCTATCATGATTTGTGCGGTTAGGACCGGCACTTTCATTTAGTAGGATGATCAAACTTTACCTATGACTGACCTGCGTGAAGGTTTGCCGTTTTTTGTGTTTATGCGGGTTTTGCCG
The DNA here is from genome assembly GCF_021521415.1 of Bidens hawaiensis. Classification (NCBI taxonomy): domain Eukaryota; kingdom Viridiplantae; phylum Streptophyta; class Magnoliopsida; order Asterales; family Asteraceae; genus Bidens; species Bidens hawaiensis. The sequence continues at coordinate 430,596 of NW_027492188.1, forward strand.
CCTTCCACACGCAACGATTTCTTCACACTTATTTATGCGGTGAAAACCGGCATATCAGTGTGGAAAGTTCATTTAAGTATAAATGTAAGACCATCAGCGTCAATGTGATAAGGAGAATCATTTCCATTAGAAGTGGCTCTGGGCCTTTTCTTTTACAAGTTTGGAATTGATCTACATGCAGACTGTGTAATTGAGCTCCCTTCCATGTTCTTGGGAGTGTCATCGAGCCTTTCGAGCCGATATGCACTTGGTTCGGAATCTCGTTGTTTACCCAGTATGTAGTCTCCGACATTGAAGCTGCAGTTTTATTCGTGTTTTCCCCAACTAGGTTCTACACGCATTAACCTGCTCAGCGTTCATTACGCCACGAGGTGCCTGAGCGTCCCATCTCTGACAAATGCTTCGACGATGTCCTTCAAGTCTACGCATTCCTCGGTGTTGTGGCCTCTTGTCCTGTGGAAGTCACAGAATTTGCTCTGATCAGCGTTGTGACGCTCTCGGATTATTGGAGCCTTTGGCCATGGGAGTCTCTCGGTGTCGAATATCTCGGTGACGCTTTTGGTGAGTGGCGTCCATCTGGAGTTCCGGTTTGACGACGGCATGTTATCCTTTCCGCCTAACCGAGGGTGCGAGCCGGATGAGGTGTCAAAGTTTACCCTTGACTGCCAAATGCCTAGCTTCCTCTTTTTGTTTAGTCGGGCGGTAAGGACATTGTTTTCTCTTGTTTTCTGGGTGTAGAGGTTTGTGTTCTGGGGAAGATCTCTACCCAGTTGCTTTTCCGTTTCCGCGAAGCGTTTAGCTGCTGTCATGATGGCATCCCATGTGGATGGCATGCCATCTATACCCGTTAAGGTGCGGATGAGCTCTGGGTCTTTTGTGCCCTGGATGAAAGCAGCGCGAACAAGATCTTCGCTAGTACTACCCAAACTTAGCTTCTTTGAGTTGAAGCGAGTGATGAAGTCTAGCAAAGATTCATCTTCCTCTCGAATGCAATTGAGGATTGTCCATTGCTCTTCGGTATACTTTCTTTGTTGGCTGAAGTGTTGGCTAAACTTCTGTTGGAAGTCTGCCCAATCGTAGATGTGGTGGACCGGTAGACGGTCGAACCACGCTCTGGCTGCTCCAACCAGCGTCATCTGGAACATATAACACCACGTGGGTTCCGTCCAGTTGCTGACGGTTGCCCCCGCTATGAATCTGTTCAAATGATCGTCTGGGTCAGATATACCATCATAAGTGCCGATGTTGGACATCTGTTTGGCACTTCTTGGGGCGATTGCTTCCGCAATGTCCCTTGTAAACTTGGAGGTTCCCGCATTTGCAGCGGTTGGTCTGAAGGTTTTAGAGAAGTCACGTGGGTTTCCACCCGCGTTTTTTGGTTTGAAGGTTTCTCCAAAATTCCTTCTCGATTGGAAGTCCGTTTCCTTACGCTTCCCTTTCGCCCTATGGCGAGGGTTTGCGTCGGTGTCGGATTCCTCCGAATCATCGTCCAAGTACTCGCACTCATTGCTCATGTTGAGCTGTTGAGTGCTTCCGAATTCGTCAGCCTGTTGGAGTGAACGCAAGCGTTCATCCAACTCAGCTTGGAATTCCTTCTGACGTGCTTCGGCCCACGCTTTAACTTGATCGAGTGTTCGGGGGAGCCTCGTCTGTTGTCTCTCCAACTGTGTATTGGTGAATCCCAGTGAAGGATTGTTTACTGCACTTGCCCCGGCTCGGGTAACCGGGGTAGTGTTCGTAAAATTTACTGCACTTGCCCCGGCTTGAGTAACCGGGGTAGTGTTCGTAAAATTTGTGTGCTCGCCGGTGTTCCTCCCAGTAGCTGGGGTTGTGGTTACCGGGGTTTCTTGGTTACTCCCTGGCCTGGGGACCTGAGTAACGTTAACCATCTTTTCGGAGGTTTTGAAAAAACTGAGAATTAGTTCTAGCTTTTATGCACGGATGGCGTCAATGAAGAAACACTAATTGACCCCGGGCAGATTACGGATAATCTGGGGGTTAAATAGATGTTTCCCACGAGGGGTTAGGTCCGGCAAAGATGGTTCTTCTGATGACCTGCAAAACAGACACCGTGAGCTCGTCACTGAGAAGGGGGGGTACCTCCTTGTGACCACCCTCCGGCGTGAGAATCAGACTAGATTGCTCTTGAATATAAGTGTATATTAAGAGATTGCTAGAAAAGATAAGATGTGATAAGGTAATGTAATGTGTCCATACCATTCCAAGGTGTTGGAGTATTTATAGCCGAAGGTAGGTTTCCAAGCAGGTACAGCCGGCTGAATAGTATTCCTGTTCTGCCAACTGTGGGCTACGCACGTGCCATGCTGGTGGTTGGTGGGTAGGCAGCGGCTGATAGCGACCGGGCCGGCTGTGTACTATTCCTGTTCCACCAACTACAGGCTATGCACGTCCTCCGACAGGTTGGTGAGTAGGCAGCGGCTGATAATGACATACAGTACAAGAGTGTGCTGCTCGTCATACTGTTGTCAGTGAGCTGTCGTATCTTTGGTCAGATCTTTTGTCCATACCTCGTCAGGTACAGTACAAAAGATCCTCCAGTATCGTACGGACTGGCTCATTTGTGCGGGAGTATTCCCGGCTTTGTGCGGGAGTGTTCCCGGCTTGCTCACTCCTTCTTCAGGTGACATTACTGAATTATTTAAGAGTTAAGTGCCTTGTGCGTGTAGCCTTGCTGCGCGGGTAGCCTTCCCTGATGGCTAGTATCCGTTGCTGCGGGAACAGGCGGAGTACGTCGACCATTGGGAGGCTTTTCCTGCGGGAACAGCTTGCGTACTGCGCTCACGTCTCTGAGCATGGTGGGTCGTGCGGATCCAGTTGGTTTCTACGCAGACGTCTCTTCAAAGTGAGTCTTGCGAGTTTAGCCTTTGCGCAGACGTCCCTGTTGAAGGTGAGTCTTGCGGGTTCAACTGCGCAGACGTCCCTCTTTGAGGTGAGTCTTGCGGGTCCAACTGGGCTCTGCTGGGACCTACCTCTTCACCGGGTCTTCAAGCTTGCCACTTCGTGCTCTTCTCACCCCTAGTGGCAGTGGGGTGGTGGTGTGACAAAGTTCCGCTATCGTAAGGACTTTCTCTTTTTTATTTAAATAAGTTTGGTTGTTTCTACTAGGGGTGTCAATTTCTGACACGAGCCGAAACCAGACACGAAAAAATATAGGTTTTGGGTCGGCTGACACGACCCGTTTTCTTAAACAGGTCAACCCAAACCCGACACGTTTAGAAAACAGATTAACCTGACCCGTTAAAAAGTATCTGTTAACCCATTTAAGAATTAAAAAGAAGTTAATATTTTCATTTTAGAGATAAGAAGTTTTAAATTTTAAAGTTAAATACTTAGATTATTTATTTCATACATCAAACAACTTAAAAAAAAACTTTTATCTACTTGTTCCAAAATTTTTATTTTATTAGTTCTAACTTTATATTCTCTAATTATTTCCATTCATTTGGTCTTATCTTGAGCCAAATTTGTTAATCTAAGTTTGTTAATTGTAAATGAGATATAAATACACAAAAACAATTAGAAATGTCACAAATTATTAAAATGTTTTATATGAATATAAGCGTAATTAATTGTTTAACTTATTACTAAGTCACTAGGTATTACTCATATTCCTATACGAACGTAAAATGGGTTGACCCGAAACATAACCCAAACACAACACGAATTAAATGGGTCGACACAACACGAATAAAAATCTGGGTTAGGTTGGGTTAGGGTTGAAGAACCTCAACACGCTAACCTGCCAACCCGACACGATTGACACCCTAGTTTGTATGTATTATAGGCTTCACTTTTATCAAGAGTTGTAAATAACCGCTCTAAAAATAAAAAAGTAAAAAAAAAAATGACTCATTTTGTTGCGGTTTATGGAACCAACCAACACAGATGAGATCTATCTATGTTTCTCTTTTTTGTTTTATCAGAAACTCAACCCAAAAACTAAACTGTCATTTTTAAAATATTCCCAACAATTAACTACCTACTTTTTTTTATGTAAAAAGGAAGCGTTCTCTTCATTAATCACTGGTATATTTCCAATGCTGTAAGAATGATAAAAAGTAGAAAGTATAAACAATGCAATGCAATGCAATGCAATATAATACAGCATGATTGTGGTAATCTACAAAAACCAAACAACATATAGATATAGCTATTACTCAAGATGTTGAATTAATTTCATTCGGGTCAATAACGAATCCACGAACGGGCTCAGATGGACCGAAGAAGTTTCTTCTTAAAGGAACATCTCTGAGCTGGACATGAGGCGGTACCGGTGTTTCATTTGAGTGGCCTGAAATGCAGAGAGCACCTGCATCGTCTTGCTCCCAGAAAACCTCCACCATGGATCCTCTTGGATTTCCTGTTGAAATTGTTTCTGGAATTCCTATGTATCTTGCCCCAACTGGTATCTGCGTGTTTTTTAAGGTTAATTGTAACAATATCAATAGTTGTATACCATGTCATGTTACATGGGTGGGGATTTTGACCCGTATACTAATAAATTGGTTGATTTGGGTTATTATGCTTTTTATCTCAAATGGATTGAGCAAAGACTTTGCTTAAAAGGGAACGGTTCAAATGGGCAGAGCTCGAGCTCATTTCGAACTCCATGCCTAGTGCTCGACCTTGGCTCGTGAGCAATTTTTCAGGCTCGAGCTCGATACTTGCATATTTAATTACTTAATAGCTATAATTATAATTTCAAATATATGACATATATGTATATTTATTATGTAGTTATTTCATCATAATTATATGTATAATATAGCCAGTTTCATTATGTAATATATATTTATTATATTACACAACAATTATCATATTTATGAAGATATTAGGCTCGTTTGACATGCACTGTAGATGAAGCATGGTCTCAAACGAGCTTACTTTTATGCTCAATCTCGTTAAGGCTCGGTAGTCGGCTCAATTCGAGATTTTTGTGAACGAATCCCAACAAGCTCACGAGCGGCCTGTCTTCTTTACACCCCTAGTCGCTAGGTCTATTATTTAAGCATTCAATCTTAGTATTTCTATCAAAGATTTAGATCATTATCATAACAATACTTTTTCAATCATAATCGATGCATTAAATATTTACAAAGCTAAAAAAATGAACTAATGATCAACTCATCCAGACCTACCCGACCGGACAACCAGCTAAAGTTCTAAAAAAGGGAAGAAAGAAGATAGAAATTTGAAGTGAAAAGTGAAAACGACTTACTTGAAGAGACGTTCCAGAGGTCAAAGTCAACGTGGTGAATCTACCTTCGGCTGCAGCACTTTCAAACTCAGCCTGTTTTGCAATGTTGAGAAAGACTTCTTCAAGAGTTGTAAGGCTGAGCTGGATATCCGATATACCGAACTCCTCCTCTCTTTTCTCCAACTCCTCAAAAAAGTTCTAATATGATAACCATTTTTAACATTAATTAATTAATAACAAGATTAACAAGAATAAAATGACAATCTTACCGTTAGCAGGCTCTCCTTGTCATGTGGGATAACAAAAGTGAGAAATGATTTGTTTTCCTCTTTCGGAACAACATCTAACCGCTGCAAAAACAATCCTCAAATCAATTACTAGAATGTATAACGCAATTATATCTCAAAAACAAGTTGTAACTAGTAACTCAGCGTACATCTTTAAAGAACATTTTGACTTCCTCATGAGTGGAGACAGCAGTGGTCCCCGAGAAGCTTACATTAGCAATGTAACCGGTGCCAAATCTTGACTTCAATCTGATTGAATTTCCAATGCACCGAAGCCTACCTTTTGTCATGATTCCGATTCTATCACTTAAAATATCAGCCTCTTCCATTGAATGTGTTGTCAGAATAATGGCTCGACCTTTCTTTGCGTTTTCAATAATATCCCAAACATGTCTTCTAGTTATCGGGTCCATACCGGTAGTCTACGGTATTAGAGATTTAGAGACATATTAATTGTATACTTTGAATATGTATTATGTAGTCAAAAGTCCTAGTCAAAGTCAGTCAAATGCTATTATTAGTATTTATTATAGGTATGTTTACTATGTTATGTTTCTCCATTGGATATATATTGTATGAATTATTAATACAAAATGTGGTTGATCATTTTCTTATATACGGTTCAAACAACAATGAATAATAGGGAAATGGTTCAAATGGTTGAAAGCCTTGAAAAATAACAAAGTCAACTCTGTTTACCGGTTCATCTAAGATGATCAACTTGGGTTCACCGATAAGAGCGATTGCAACGCTGAGTCGGCGTTTCATTCCTCCACTGTAGCTACGAGTTCTCACTCGGGCTGACTCGGTAAGTCGCACCTCTGCCAATGATTTTTGCACAGCCTGTATAACAGTCGGATAGTGAATACTCTCTGGAAGCACAATAGGGGATACATTCTAATTTGTTCAACAGATTAACATGAAAATCCAAATTAAACAATATTTTAGGACAAACCATTGTAAGTGAAGAAGGGGGGCAGACCCTTGATACTAGCAAATAGATAGAGATGTTCTTGACCAGATAGTGCATCCCAAAGAATATCAAACTGCAATCGACAGACAGAATATTAGGGTGCGTTTAGCTTGCAGAATTCAAAACAATTAGAATTGAAGGGGGCGTTGGTTTCAATGGAATGTTTAGCCAAACGTACGCTTAGTCCCAACTAAAAACTGTGTTAACAACGAAATGGGGGGAAAGGTAACAAACCTGGGGGCAAACACCTATCATTTTCTGGATATTTGACATGCCAACAGAGCTTCGGATGGAATATCCATATATGAGAGCTGTTAATAAAACATTTAAAATTTTGAATTAACATATTCTCCTAAAAAGCAATTTAAAAAAACATATTATTACCATCTCCTTCAGTGACTGGTGTGATGCCAGTTAAGCAATTAATTGCTGTAGTTTTTCCGGCTCCGTTTGGTCCTAAAAGGCAAAAGAGTTGATCCTTTGGGAAGTTCACCCATAAACCCTGAACATAACTTTATTGTTACAACTTGCAAACTAAAAAAAAAAAAACTTTTTTTAAATGAAATTAATTATCTACCTTAAGTGCATAATAAGGTGCAGTTTTCTTGCAACTGAAGCAGCCAATGTTAGTTCTTCCTGGATATACTTTCACAAGACCATGTATTTGAACTGCAAGATTTGGGTCAACAATGCCTTCTCTATGTTGTTGTTTAACAATGTTTTCCTCTTCAAGTACATCCTCGTCATCTGGAGACATTTGATCCAACGGTGGAGGAGAGCACATGCAACTACATATCCCACCCTCTTAAAGAAACATAGATTAAAAACGAGTTAGTGAAAACTTTATGCGGTTGCAATGTTTATTGGTAAACAAACCGAACGTTTAGTAAACTGTCCGTGAATTAATCAGCGGGAAATTTGTTTATGTATAAACGAATGAACATAATCAACAGAGTAGTTCATTTATTTAAACAAGCAAACATGAACAGATGTCTCGTTCGTTCATTTATGTTTGCGAACATTTGTTTACGTTCGCTTACGCTAATTTATGTTCATTAGCTTACGTTCGTTCGTTTATGCTTGTTAATATGTTCATATAATTTTTTTTAAGTTTGTTCATTAATATATTCATTAAGTTCGGTTGTTTAATATATTCGTTTATGTTGCTTACACTTACATTTAATTGGCTCTAGCTCATTTATGTCCATTCATCTACGTTCAGTTATGTTCATCCATTTATGTTTGTGAACCGTTCATTTATATTGCTAATGAACGAAGAAAAACGAATGTTAACATGTTCATATTCTTAACAAACAAAAGATTAATGAACAAGAAAGCCCCGTTCATTTAATTTTTAATGAACGAACATAAACAAACACACTCATTTTCTAAACGAACATGAACAAGGAAATCCCATTCGTTTATATTGTTAACAAACAAACAAACATAAACAGATACGAACACGTTCATTTACTTAATGGAAGAACACTAACAAGAAAACCCCATTCATTTAAATGTTCAAGTTTGACCACTCGTCTGTTTAACTTTAAACAAACGAATCCAAACATGCTTTGTTTATGTTCGCTCGGTTCATTTATAGGCCTAGCACAAAGAATATATAATCAATGGTTCACTCAGTTACCTTTGACCTGATTTCCACCTTTCCCTGACCAGTATCCAGGGTTCAAAAAGTAAAAAGCCGGTTTTCTAACGCCTGATGAGTTGGGGAATATATTATCAAAGTAGATTGCCAAAGCAACCCACAAAACAAATGTTGCTAAGAGCCATAAATAGATACCGTTCTACCAAAAAGACAGAATATATATTAAAATGGGCCAGCTCCAAATAAGATAATATTATGGAAGCTTCAAAAGACAGAACATGCAGCACATAAAAAGCCATATAAATACATACCAATGTTATTAAACAGTCAGTGTCATTTGGTGCACACTTCCCTTTACTGGCCCAGCTGATACCCGGGTCTTGAGGAGTGGAAGTGGCATCAGAAAGCAATTGAAGGGCTTTAGCAAGAAGATTAGGTGGGTAAAAAGACCATATTACCCTGTACGTGTCAGAGTAGTTGTCACTGTAAGGAAATCCAAATGCGGTAACAATCTGCAAAAATGTGAAGTTAGTAGAATATTGCTGAGGTGGCAACATCTGTAGATCAGACACGCTGGGTCAAAAGTCGAAACAGGTTCGGGAATGGGCCATATTAAGTTGGTTTGACCAGTCAACAATCGTCCATCTCTATTGTGGGTAGTTAATGCATTAACAATAATCAGATAACAATATCATTATAATGGGTTTGGTATAAGCGGGTCCGGGTCAACCCAGCGGGTTCACGGGTTGACCTGTTTAACACATTTATTTTTTATTTTATTTTTTGAAATTGTGTTTTATACAAATTGGTAGGTTATCTAATGCCAAAATTTAAAACTGAAAAAAAAATTGACATATTCAACCTTTGAGACAAACAGGGCGTGTCAGGTCAACCAGCGAATATGCGTTTCGTGTTTGGGTTCACGTGTCTGACACGATTTTCGGTTGGAACCATCAACCCGTAAGCCACTTTCAACCAGTTTTTGGCACGCTTAGTCTGTTTTCCTGTTAGCTGATTTTCTTATATAACCAAATTTTTTTGTGTGTGTGGTGGGGGGGAGCATACACAAATTAACCCATTTAAAGTCAAACGGGTCGAAAAGCATCATCTACCCTTCGGTAAACATGATAAAAAAACAAACAAACTTGTGTCAAAAAGCCGACTATATAGACAGAGAAGCCAACAGCCGTAGATGAAGTAGACTTGCTGATGAACGATGAAAACATAAATGCAAAACCAACCTGACAGCGAAAGCTAGAAAATGGTTATCCAACAAACACACCAAACAATTTTACTAAAATATAAATTAAGAAAAGCAAAAAATCTAACCATGTTCAATTGGAAAAGAAAGAACACAAAAAACACAACTTCAAAACTGTTGTGCAAGAAGAAATCAAAGTGAAACATCATTCCAAAGAGAACTGTGAACAGAGATGAAAGTAGGGTGATAATTCCTTCCCATGTAAGCCACGATAACCAATAAGCTGTATCATAAAGGCCCATCATAGCCATTGCCTATAAAGAAAACCATGCAGAATTATGCAAACTCATTCATATATATATGAGAGTAAATTACGCAAATTGTCCTTTTAAGTATACCTAGAATTGCAGATTCTGTCCTTAAACTAAGGTAATCACAAAGAAAGTCCTTTATTTGAAAAGTTGTCATGCTTTTAGTTTTTAACATAAAGTTAAAATAAATAACAATTCAGTACCTGTCGAAGCTTGAGTTCTTTCTCAACAATCAAAGAAGAAATTTGTAACACAAAACCAAACATTGCAATTGCCAGAAAAAAAGTTCGGTCCAACGGTCCCCACAGAAGACAAATTCCTTCAGACTCACAACCCAACTGAAACCAGGATCTGTTACATTTCAAAATGTCGTTCAGAAGATATTCGCAATAATGAGTAAATATAGACATATTATACCTCCAATTAAAGACCTGGCAATTTCACGTTCAGCAGCAATTTGGTGGAATTTGGAATTTGAATGTTGGAACTTCAAAATCTCCTCTTTTTGCAATGGGTCGTTTGTAACCAATGACAGTTGAATTTCTGTCTACAAAATGCAGGACAGAACATAGGATTTGCAAAAAGCCACGCGTCCACGTCATTCTTAGTTCTAAATGGTAAGACCTATTAGCAATTAATCAATTGAGATTGAGAAAATTCATAGGTGAGATTAATTAACAATCCCACAAGTAAGTAAAAAATTGTTAGAAGGAATAGGCCTTCCCGAATCCGATGGATCGAATCCTGTTACTATCACTTCCACTCCAGACAATTTATAGCTCGAACTCAGTTTAAAACTGAACATATTAACCAACATAAGATAAAAATATGAATATACAATTTTCCTTTTATCATACAATGATGTCGAAACATGATCATCATGTAACCTTTTACATGCATGAACTGCATTCTCCATACATTCACACCACTGTAAAAGTAGTATAAAAGTTCATAGGTTACTGAACTGTTGTCAAGTTGCTAAAATACCCGTCAAATATGGGTGAAAATACGAGTTACCTACTCATTATTATGAAACTGCCACTGAGACCAATTTGTATGTGTTTATGATCTGCAAGTCCTTTAATTTATTATTCAAGTATATATGTTAAACGAGTTTTTTTCGTCAAAAAATACAAAGGAAAACTATATAAATACTTACCGAGTTTTGCTACTTCAATTAACAACAACAAATGTCCTGCTCGGCAACAAAAACAATTACAAAAGACATAATATTGTCGACTATTCGTTGATGAAATACATATTGTGTGTAAACACGATAACAACCACAAAAGCGGTGTGTGGGTGTGTGATAAAACAAATAAGATTTAAAATACTTATAAAGGTTGAATGTAAATAAAGATGAAATGTTGTAATACGGAGTAGGTTGCAAAGGATTTGCAATTTGCATAATGGATAAGTGTCGGGTATATCATAAACTTCATAATGTGAGTTAAATTTAGAATTTATGATACATTGACCATATTAGTTACATGATTAATATAAAAAAAATAAACTTTTTGTTTATGGAAAGGTTAATAAACTATTTAGGTATGTTTAAAGCATTAATATAAACTTCATTTTATGAAAATATCAAAACAATTTTACAATTACAAATTAACGGAATGCTTAATTAACAACTTTGGGTTGTTAGGTCTAAATTATGAAAAATGTTTAACTGATTTTTATATTTCCTAAAAAAACTATATTTAAGTTTCGTTAAAGTGTTTTTTATTAACTGTCAAAACCTTTGAATATAAAGTTTATAAGATTTTTTTTCTGTCGCCTAAATATAAGTCAATGCACAACATATTACTAATATTAACTATATATAAGATCCAAATTCTGTTTTTCCTTCCTAAATTGTAGATAAACTATTAATAAGATTATTAATCAAAATTTAATGAAATCCGTAATTATGGTAGGTTAGTTACAAATTTTTATAAACAGAAATTTCAAAACAAAATTTTAAATATGTAAATTGCTAAAATGATGCATGTATTTAACTAATTAGTTATTTGGTTTTGTATAATTGGTCAAATTTTATTATTATAGGGTCAACATTTTTGACTACGGTAGAAACTATATAAAATTATACACTTGGTACCATCAAAATTTATTAATTAAAAGAGTTATTAATTAATCGATAAATTAATAATTATTAATTTATATATTAGGGGTTCCAAATCTAGCAAAAATAAATGTATTAGATGAAATGAATCTTGCAATTTCAGCATGGACTATGGATGTTCGTGCAAATACAATTGCGAACTGCTTTCGTCATTGTAAACTTCGATCAACAGATAACATGACTTTTGAGAACTCAGATGAAGGTGGTGAAAGCACTCAAGAACTCCAGAATTGATCAAAGAGTTGGGTTATCGCAATGCAATGGATGTCAAAGATGTTCTGACTCACCCAGAAGAAAATGTAGTTGCACAGTTGTTGACTGATGAAGAAATTATTGAAAGCGTTATTGGAATTAATAAAGATGATATCGATGAAGAAGATGATGAAAGTTCTACAATGGAGCCCCCTTCGCGAAACGAAGCTATTAAAGCGGCAATCACATTGAACAATTTCTTGTTGAGCTATGAAAAAATAACACTAAAAGTTCTTACCATGCTAAGGAAAATTGAGACGAGATTCAAGGGGAAATTGATTTCAACAAAAAACAAAAGACAACTGAGTAATTTTTCAAGAAATCTTCGTAAATCATTCATGTAATATGCTATATATAAGGAATTATTAATTTATATTTTATATGGGGTCCAAAGAAATTATCAAAAATGTATTATCTTATAATTTTAGCGAATTATTAATTTAGCACCCTACCCCGAGTCAGGACCGGCAAAAAATATTATCTTAGAGAGTTTATTAAATAATCGAGTATTAATTTTTCGAGTTTCTACTGTATATGTTACAAAAATTAAACATTAAACATCAACATTATGATATGATTATCCATGTCAAGTAAAACAAACGTTATGAGATGATTATATAATCAATAATTTTGAGATGATTATGTAATCAATAATTTAATTACAGTCATGCCTTTTTATAAAAAATAGTAAATTGCCAAATTATGTTTTTCCTTCCTAAATTATAGATAAACTACTAATAAGATGTTAATCAAAATTTAATCAAATCCAAAAATTCTAGTCTGTCAGTTACAAATTTTTACAAACTGGAATTTCAGATCTCTATACAAATATTAAAATAAGTAAACTTCTAAAATGATTCATGTCATTAGCTAATTAGTCATTTGGTTTTATATAATTGATAAAATTTGACTATTATTGTCATACCCCAGACCACGACCTAGGCGTGCAACACATATATTGGTACCACATTTGTAAATAAATCCGAGTTATGGTTTAAAGCGGAAGTTATATTTAGCGTGGATTAAAATATTATTATTTACAATCAAAAGACGGGATTATAAAATACCCGTTTAAGTTTTACAAAATATTACTTGTTTATTACAAACCACCATTTCATATTTTAATATTAACAAAATGATCCGATCCATCGGATATCTTAAGCACTTCGGCATCCCAAGCTTCTATTCTTGATTACCTGAAAAATATTTAGAAAATACGTCAGCAATACATGCTGGTGAATATGTTGACGCTACAAATATTTTTTTTTACTTGATTAACCCTCGAGACATAACTTAGGTACAGTCCATCGTGGCTTAGGAATAATCAAGCTTTCAAAACAAACACAATTATAAACTAAGTCTCACACAAGACACCCCAGCAAACACCGCAGCGTTCGACATTACTTAGGTACCATACGTATACACATGGTCAGTCTCACACGAATGTAACTTAGGTCTGGCCCATCGTGGCGGAAGTCATGGCCAAGTGTGGTGCGATGTGCCCACCGACTTTTTACCACATATGTAAGGATCCAAACAAACGTACACGACAGCCTGAGGGCTAGCGATTACTTTTGTTTATAACGTTTTAGAGACACGTAGTCCTATGTAATTCTTTTCATTTATTTTGACTTGATTAAACAAGTTTGTAAAGTTGGGGCGTATTCACTTTTTCTTTTGGATCAGCTTTAATACACTGTCCGAGGGTCTTTCCCTTTTCTTTGCTATCTCGCACATATAGTACGAGTATAACTTTTTGTTAGTCGGACATTCAATCCGGATTAAAACCTCTAGTCTCTTTTTATAATCTTTACCTCGATTATATTTTGTTTATGAACCTTTAGTTCAAAACATTCTTTCTTTTACTTTAAACCTTTAGTTTAAAAGTATCTTTCTTTCTTTTCTTTTATAAGTTAAAAACTCTTTCATTTAACTTATTTACTTTTCTTTTCTTTTATAAGATAAACCTTTAGCTTAACTTATTTTACTTTTCTTTAAAACCTTACGTTTCTTCTTCTTTAAGCAACGTATATTTCCTTTTACTTATTATCTAAGAATAATAATATTAAACTTAAATAACATTTATAACAAAGAATAATATTATATCACTTTTCTTTCTTTTCTTTTCTTTGTTATGATTTTATTATTTATCGAGGTATCGAGTATATTCTCGACTTAGGGTTTTAAGTCTTTATTATATATTATTTTATTTGGGATTATGCCTACCTTGTTTGGCTTATTGAAACCCTACAAAATTTGAGCAGCACTTCGACGCCGCTTCGTTTTCTTTAACTTCTTGGTCAACCCTTTCTTCGACACCTTTTCCTTTGCACACAAATCGAGACACACCAATACTTTTCCACATGTCTGCACGCTCATCGAGGCGGGTCGTCGGGACGTCTTGGATGGCTTGGTCTTTGATTATAATATCGTCGGTAATTGGCACGTACTTTGAGGAACGTCGAATTTTGGGCACGTTTTACGAGGTGATCGAGGGTACGTTTAACGAGCTTTAGAGAGATGTTAGAGAGAGCTGCGTGAATTTTGGGTGTGCGAAATGAAAGATCCGGAGGTTGCTATTTATAGGCATTTCTGGGGACCCATCGCGATGGTCCCCTTGGTCACCCGTCTCGTATCGCGACGTAGAGTGATGACCAGCCATATAGGCTTGCCACGTGGTGACACGTGGCAGACGTGATGACACTTGGCGAACGTTGTGCCACGTGTGGACCCGTGACAGGCCACGTGTCTTGCTTGTCAAATAACCCATCGCGATACGCGATGGGTTTGCCTTCTGATCCATCGCGCATCGCAATGGGTCAAGAAAATCAGAATTTTCATTTTAAACCATGGATTTTAGAATTTGACATTTTTGGTCCTTTAACTTTTGAAACTTGGTATTTTGATCCGAAATTTTCATGATGTTACAATTATTGGGTCAACATTTGTAATCATATGTTACAAAAGTTAAACATCAACCAAATTCTTAACAATTGGAATTAAATTGTTGAAAGTAGTGACTACAACATTAAAGTTGATCTAAGCAATCAAATTATTAAGAAATTGATGAGCATTGGTGTATTTGATGTCAACAATCTAGTCATTAGATTCCTTTTGAATAAGAAATTAATAAGCATCAGTGTTGTCTTTGAATATGTATTGACATAATGAAGATAATAGTGACTACAACATTAAAGTTGATCAGAACAATTAAATTATTAAAAAGCTAAGTGAAATGATAAAATTAAATGGTTAGCATAAGCAGGGGCGGATCTATGGGTTATCCAAGGGTTCCAGGGTTACCCCTCAACTTTCTGGTGAACTGTAAAATTAGTGCAAAATGTTGTTTCTGTTCTTCTTTTTGTGTATTAGGTTACCCCTGAACAAATATTAGGATACCCCTGATAAAATATAAAGAGAGAAAGTGAGGAAAATTCATCGGAACTTTTTTCCGGCGGCCATGAACATATATAGTGCAACTTGCAAGAGGAAGAAGATGACATAGATGAGTTTTTGTCTGGTAGTTATTTAATGTCCAGGGTCTTTTAGGTAAAAGATAAAAAACATTAAACTTTACCCTTTGTGCTTTAATATCCTACCCTTTTTACTTATTACATTAAAAATGTAAAATATTAAATATTAATAACAGGAAACAGTAAAGTTCATCACTTTCATCTATAATTTGGAGTTCTGTATATTATTTATTTATATATTTTTTGGTATAGCTTATTTAGTTAATTTAATTGTATTTCTTTTAATTGTATACTTTATTGTTTTATTTATATGTTAAATATATTTTTAATTCACACATGAAAAATATAAATAAATATTTTGTGTTAGGCACGGTTTGACATATTTTTATTGTTATTCTTTTATAACTTTAAAATATAGTGTTTTCTATCTTCGAAATAAGTTGCTACGAAATGTTTATTTTTGTGTATGTTTCGATATAAATTTTAGTAAGAATAACCAGTTCTACGTTTCAACGTAAACTTTATTCAAAATGAGTCGGGTCAGTATGTTGTTACAAACAACTAGAGTCGTTAGAAATTGAATCCATTAAAATTTGAAATTAGGGGCCTACTTTTCCATTGGAAAAGGGCGCCCCCTGATGGCTCTTAAATTTTTGGTGACGGCTTTGTATCAACTTATGGTAAAAAAAAATTTGGGTTACCCCTCAAATTTTAACCTAGATCCGCCACTGAGCATAAGTCACACAGAGGTGTCATACATGTGACTAAAAGGCGGAGAACTCATCTGCTAAAAAATTGATGAGAAAAACAAACATTAGAAACAAATATATAATTAAGACAAACTACACTCTGTTATTAAGAAACCATAATCATCTGTTAAAAATTATTTGAAAACAATAAATATATATGAACCATTTATACATAACTATTCAAAAGGAGGTTTATAGTTTAAGAAACAATGAACGTATAATTTATAGCTAAACTGAACCCGAACCCGTTTATACTAAACTCAAACCCACAAATGTAAACAGTTATATCAAAATAAAATAATTGTATGACACAGTAAAACAATAATTGTCTGTTCTCAAATAAAATATGAGATTCTTTATACGTAAGGTTGTAAACGAATTCTCCTTTTTAAAATTTCATTATTTTCTTTAAACAAAAATTATTAACTTTACTAAAAGTAGCCACAAGTAATTAAAAAAAAGAATCTCATTCATTTTAAAACAGTTATCTGGGTTTAATAAAACAAATGCGCATTGTCACATTATGAATCTTAGCTCTCCCTTATTACGTTCAAAACATAAGAACTTTTGAGTTGTCTATATAAAACATACATACAAACATCGTTTATGTATAATGTAAGTAAAGATTTAAAAAAATCGTATCGTAAATATGAGGTTTCAACACTTCCAGCAACAATTTTTTGTAGTAAAATCATAAACCAGTTAATATATTTTCATTAAAAGAAAGGTTAGGTACTTAGGTGACCTTAAACAGTAGCATTTAAAAAAAATATGTTGAGTTTATAATGAAAATGTGATTCGATTTGTTACAAGGTACGGGAACATAATTAATAGGAAGAATTGCATCGTGTTGATTTAACCAAGATGATCGTTGGTGTCGAACTGGAAAGAACATAAGTGATGGCTGCCAAATTCTGGTGGTCGTCGAAATACACATCAAATCAATAGTGATAAAGAGGAGAATTCAATGAGGTGTGTAGAACACAAAGACTTATACCGTATTTAAAACCATGTGTAGGAATCCATATATTTATAAACGGTTTAAAATAATTTAATTCAAATCATGATTTCTTTCTTGGTTAAGAAACCGAAAAGGAAGGAGCCAAAATTTATAAGGTTGTCAAAATATATTACAAATTCAAGCATTAATTCCTACAAAACATAGAATTCAATGTAAATTAATAAATCATTGACCAATGATTATAAGCATGAAATTATTGATTTCCATTTTAAAATAACTATCATTTTAATTTGTTTTTGAATTATTTAATTGTAAACAAATTCTTAGAAGTGGTGGTTATATATGAAAACATTAGGCTATAACCAATAGGAAGAGACCAAATGAACATAAACTTTATTGATTTAATAGTATAGGTAGATTATCATATATGTGCCACTGTAAAAGAGTGTTGGTGCAAGTTGTAATAACTACTACGTACGTAGCTGTGTTTTTCAGATCAGATTCTTAAGTTTTAGATTTAGACCCGAAAATCAACCCAAATCTCTCAGGTTTTTTCGAGATTGGGTCATTCAGGTTCAAAATTTTTTTTTGTTGGGTTAATCAGAGTTTATCTAAGAAAAGAAAAGGAATAATACAAAAATAAAAGTAAAATAGAGCTACAACGCTAAAACATAAGCAACATATTCTTCTTTCCCCGTTACGTCAATAACCAAATAATAAACTTATGTTACCCAATAAAACAAAAAATCTTCGATTATGGTTGTCATTAACCACAAATAGAAAAGATATTCAAACGCTAACTAGTCGATCACCCACAATATGTGTAATATGAACATGTGGAATGTGAACAGTGTTCCGTGTATGGTGTACCTAATAATGTTATGGTGACTACCTAATATTAATACCATGTTTTTAAACAAAAAGTTTATTTGGGTTGACCTGAAACTTAAAAACAAACCCAAGAATCAACCCGAGTTACTTCAGTTCGGGTTTTCCGGGGTTCAAGGTTTCTCGAGCTAGGTATCGAGTTTCAATTAAAAGTGACAACCCTAGCAATAACCCCCAAAACTAGTCCAAGCACATATTTTGTGATAGTATGAACGACCAAATAGTACAGAACTGTTATCGAATCATTTTTTTTTAGATTTTGGGATTGGTACAATACCAGTATTTTGCTAGGGTTGTGCATGAAACCGAAAAAAACGACTCGAAACCAAATTAGAAACTGATGGTTCGGTTTCAATACATAGTAAAAACTAAAATATCAGGTTTGGTAAAGCCTTTTATATATAACACAAACCGAGCCTTTTTATATATAAAGCCTTTTATATATAATGGGTTTGGTCGGTTTTATGTAAAATCGAAAAGACCGATTTGGTGAATTTCTCTTTTATTGAATCGTTTATGTTTTACAAACTTGGATATTTGTTTTATTTTAACGTTGATCGGTTAAGTTTGATCGATTGGGATGAGACGTAAACATTTTAAATGTAAGTATATTTTGTTAGTACTTAATATTCTTGGCTAAATGTACAATACTCTATTAATTATTTGTTTTTTTAAATATATTAGACGAAATTTCAAAATATAACGGGTTAAATTTCCTTGGCTAAATACTACTAGTCAGATTAGCAAAAAGACTTTGATTTTTGGTTTGAATTTAGCCCAAAACTGCATCGAAAAACTAAAACCGAACAGTTTTGAAAAAAAAAACAAGACTTTGATTTTCAGCTTGTTTTAGCCGGAAACTGCACCGTGCACGCCTCTAGTTGCGAGTTACAATAACCCCAAAAGTAGTCCAAAACACATGTGTAATCAAACAAAATTAAACATATTTTTTGTAGTCATTTTTAGCAAATAGGTTGTGTTCGAATTAACTTATCTAATTAAACGAGATGTTTTCTTGTCAAACACGTGACAGCTTGGTTTTTACTTGTCAACTCATTTAACATGATTAGATAAAAAGTTTAACCGAGTATATATTCAAGTTACTCAAATAAACTTATGAGTCGTATTCAAGTGAACCTGACAAGAAATAACACGTTAACACGATATGTTACACCCTGATTGTTTCCCCTAATTAAAATCATTTCTTTTTTCATATAAAAGAGTTGATAATAGTTACTTGTATGGGAAGGAAATACAGTCAACCCGTGCCAAAATGTGAAGGGCATTTTAGGAATTATGAGTAAAAACAAGGGTACGTTAGGAATATAAAAAATATGCGGCCAACAATTTGTATACCTCAAATGTCAAATCAATACATAAAAAAACGAATATGAAAATAGATAGTATGTGAAGGAAATATGGTCAACGAGTGCCAGAATGCTCTGTCAAATTAATTATCAATCAATCAATCAATCATGCCCAGTAAAATCCCACGGACAGCAAAGCTATAAGTAGGGTCTGGGGAGGGTGGGATGTAGGCACACCGTACCTCTATCCAAAGGAATAGAGAGGTGGCTTCCAGAGAGACCCTCGGCTCTAAGTACATGTGAATGAAGCAAAATAAAGAGAATCAAAGTTTAACAGTTATATAAAAACTACTACTTATAGTTGTACCATTTGTGACCACAGGTTCGATCAATATTAGGATGCTTAAATTACGACACGTTAAATGATATGATTTTCAAAACATAAAATACTTATTATAAAAATATAACTTGGTAACAAACCCACAAACACACGAATTCAATCGGCATTAATAGATTTCGTTACGATATCAATACAAAATTCAAAAAATATTAGGTAAAAGGCCAAAACAGTATATGCACTTGTAGAGGTACAATTTATGACTAAAACGAGGTTAAATCGTCGTTGTCAGTTAGGTTTGTTACGATACTGAAACTAAATTAAACAAATAGTTAAATGCAATTTTAGTATCTGTGATTTGGCCAACTACACAACTTTAGTACATTTTTTTTATTTTGTGCAAATAGCTACCTCAGTTTAAATTTTTTTTTGCCATTTTAGTACTTTTTTTAACCTCGTTTATTTGTCCGTTAAGTCAGAGGTATTTACGTAATTTATTTATTATTTATTTTATTCTTTTATTTCTTTCACACTTTCCTGCAATGATCCTTGATATGCATAAATATAGATATTTAATTCATAAGAAAAAATAGCAGACAAATACAAACATCATAATCATATTGTTATTAACAACACATTATACATTAATAATAATAATAATAATAATAATAAGATTGATCCAACAAACTAATTATTAGCAAACCCTTAGACACGAGCGGGTGGAGATGGCACCACCGGTGGCAGCTGTTGTCCCGTCTTTGCTTTGCCACCCACCACCATCGGCGGCACAACAACTTCTTCCAGCTTTTTTCGTCCAACAATTGGCGGGAGGTCAGCACCCGCAGGCGTCGGTATATAGGTAGGGTATCAAAAAGACCCAAATCTCTTAAGTACTACCCACGGGTCAGTTGAGAGTCCCTCATAAGGCACCCGCGGGACATATGGATCACACGCTTAACCATCTAAGGAAGAAACACCTTCATGGCATATGTGGAAGCATTATGGCACCCTCAGAAGTCATCCACAAGACGGAATATTCGTCCGCATAAATGACCAAGAGGTAATTCCCCGGGACAGCTGTCAATAACTAATTACCTTCTAGAAGATTTACCAAGATGCTTTCTTGGGCAATACGTGATCTCTCGCCCAGTAAATAAAGGACAAATGGCAAAGCCGTTATAACCGTGCACATGGCAAGGGTTGTCTATCATCCAATCCCGTTAGGACATGTGTCCAGGTTGTTATACATGCACATGCGACTTATAACTGAACCTATCATTTGGGAACACTTGTCCAAGTGGTTACAGGAGCATCTTCGGAAAAGTACAGCTGGCCCAATCATCTTTCCACACCATTCGGCTATAAATACCTTCTCAACCATCATGAGGTATTCATTCACTCCCATTGTACTCTCACTATTTACTTAAGTACTTTATCTTCGTCGGGCCTGTACTTATTCTCACGCCGGAGGGTGGTTACGGGAAGACCCCCCTATTTTCCTTCCCGTAACGAGCTCACGGTGTCTGTTTTGCAGGTTCCAGTCACTGGACTTCGGGGAATTGGGCTTGTATCGTACTGGTTGTTATCCGTATCCTACCCTGTGGACTCATTGGATCTAAGTCCCGTCAAGGGGAGTAGATTCGTGTTTCTTTATTGGCGCCATCCGTGCTTGTGTTAGAACAGCGATAATTTAGTGTTTTTTTGGTTTATTGTACGATATGAGTCTAAATCTTGAAGGGCCAACGGGAACTCCTACGCCTACTTCACGTGTTACTGGTACAGAAATAACTGAAGGTCTTGCTACGAGTATTTTTGCACGTACCACAGCTCTTGGTTCACGAACAGCTGGCATAACACCTGGTGGCCATACCCTTGAGCGTGTCACAACGCCAATTGGAACAACTCCTATAGATTTGGGACGAGCCACAGTACCAGAAGTGTCGAATTTGGGTGACCTCGGACGAATAATGAGAGAAACTCGCCAAACCCGGTCAGAATTGGGCCTGGAAGATGATTCTAGCGATTCTGACCTGGCGAGAATTCATCACCGTAATTCCAGATATAGGGGACCATTATCTCCGGAAGAGTGGCTACATATTCAACAAGAGAATATGGCAGCCGGATATGAACGTAAGGTACGGAACGAACATTTTCATGCCCGTACTCTGACCTATGACGAATCTCCCAGGAGGTCTCTTTATCCTCCACCAACGGGGAGAGGAAGTCAGATCCGTTACAGTCAACAAACGGAACAAGACACAGTTGAAGTAAGAAGGTTGCATCCTCGTCCTCGTATGGACATGCGGATGCCATCTTGCATGGATGAGTTTAATAGTCAGGATTCGACGTATCGTCCTGATGGTAGTTATTACACTGGTGACAGTCGACACCATTCGAGTGGAGGGGCTAGTCATCCGCGGCCGGTTGTTCGCCATGCGGAATATCACAGTGATGCTGAGCATGATTTTTCCAAACCATATCGCCCATAATCCTTTGCTGAAAAGTCATAGTTTATCTCAAGCATTGTGACAGCTCCATTCCCAGTGAACGCAAAAATTCCAACATCTGTTGGGACGTACAATGGAATGACAGATCCCAACGATCATTTGCTGAGATTTGTCGCGGTTGGACTCTTCCATATTGGTGTCACATGTTCGCATTAACGTTCACTGGGGCTACGCGGGAATGGTTTGAGAAGTTACCGGACAGATTAGGAGTTGGAATGACTTTGTGTCCAAATTTTCTCAGCATTTCAGCCAGCAACCCTTTCAGAAATATTAGATGTAGTAAGGCGAAATAATGAGTCTATCGAGGACTTCATTACTCGTTTCAATAATGAGAACCTTAACATCGGCGGGGTTAGCGAAGATTTTAAGAGAGGAGCATTCCGCAATAACGTGAATAGTGATGCATTGATTCGTACTCTAACGGGAAGAGACGGAATGCCGAATCCTGGGAGAAGATTATGAAGGCAGCCAAATTGTTTGCAAGAACTGAAAAAACTTTGGGCTCTAGTAGTCAAAAGCAATTGCCAAGGGTCGAGTTCCAAACTCCGAGACCAAACAGGCAAGCCAAGGGAACAATTTGGTCAAGGCTTCAACCAACTTCAGAACCACCAAAACAATTTGATGCAAGGTCCCTGGTCGGTAATATGAACAAACAAAACTTTTCAGCACGACCTTCTAATAGCTGGACTCCGTTGTCAAAAACCCTTCAGAAATTCTCACCACCGAGAATTTAACTTTCCGAAAGCCCCAACCAATACCGAGGAAGTCATTCCTCTATAACAAAAAGCATTGTTCATATCATAACGACATTGGACACGATACGAATGAGTGTGTGGCCTTAAAAAATGAGATCGAAGCAACCGTGAAGAATTGTAAACTTGAACATTTGGTCAAAGGCACAAGACAAGGGGCTGGCAAACCTCCCGCGCGGGATAGTTAAGGCCCAGCCAAAAGACAAGTTAAAGATTTAAACGTTCATATGATTCAAGGTGGATATAGGGTTGGCGGAAAAAGAAGAGAGTTCTTGGATAAGGAGTGGAAAAATGAGCCAGTAATTTTTCCATGAATAAAAGGTGGACCATATAACAAGAATCCTCTGATTATCACCACTCTCTTCGGTCACTATAGATCACAATACGTCTTTTTTGATACTGGTAGTACATTTGACATCATGTACGAGCAGTGCTTCGAAAAACTTGATGACGAAGACAAAGAAAGGTTGAAACCCATTCATGCTCCAGTATCCGGTTTTGGAGGGGAAGTAATGCACCCACGAGGGGTAATATCGTTCCCAGTCACTTTTAGCGATGGGATCCATTCAAGAACTGAGGAAGTTGAGTTTTTAATTTTGCCGGTAACTTCTAAACATGACATAATTTTAGGGCGGGAAGCAATTGGTGACTTCGACGCTCACCCTTCCACAGCCCACGGTGCTGTAGGAGTTCCAACCCGCACTGGAGTGGCAATATTTTATGTCAACCGGCATTGTTTCACAATTGAGAGTTCGAAACCTAGCAAACTCCCAAAGCAAGCTCAGAGGACTGAACCAGAGAAGTGGGTTTTGAACAAGAAATTTCCTGATCAGACAGTCATAATTGGACCCGCTATTTTAGAAATAGTGAGGACTTTTTTAAAGCAATTATTGACTAAAAATATGGACATCTTCGCTTGGCAACTTGCGGACATGACTGGTGTCCCGCGAAGTGTCGCGGAGCACAAATTAAGGGTAAACCCAATGTTTAAACCAATTGTCCATAAAAAGCGAAAAATGGGCTCGGAATAGACGAAAGCCATGAATGAACAAGTGTAGGATTTGCTTCATGCTGGAATCATTCGAGAAATCAAGTATCAGACATGGGTGGCCAATTCAGTCATCGTTCCAAAGAGTAACGGAACATGGCGAATGTTCATAGACTTTAAAGACCTGAACAAAGCTTGCCCGAAGGATTGCTACCCATTACCTGAAATAGATCTCAAAGTCGATGTTGTGGCCCCATTTAAATTCAAATGCTTTTTAGACGCTTATAAGGGCTATCATCAAATCCGCATGGACACTTTTTGATATAAAATGATGCCTTTCAGACTAAAGAATGCGGGTGCCACATATCAACGGTTGATGGATCAAGCATTTAAGAACCAGATTGGTCGAAACTTAGAGGTTTACATGGATGACTTGGTGATCAAAAGCATTGAAGAAGCTCAAATGTTGAGAGATATCGAAGAAACTTTTGAGACTTTGAAAGGCATTAACATGAAGCTAAACCCAGCTAAATGTTCTTTTGGGATGGAGGAAGGAAAATTTCTTGGAGTTATTGTTACGGATGCGGGTTTTAAAGCTAACCCTGATAAGGTCCAGGCAGTGGCCCGCATGCCCTCTCCCTCATCCCTCAAGGAAGTACAGACTCTCAATGGAAGATTGGTAGCATTGAATAGGTTTCTGGCAAACCATGCAGCCAAATCTTATCCATTCGTTTAACTTTGAGGAATTGTCTCAAGAAAGCACAATTCAAGTGGACCACGGAAGCCGAACAAGCATTCCAAGAAGTTAAGAAATGTTTGATGGAGTTGCCCACGTTGACAGCTCCTTATGCGGGAGAACCGTTGACGTTATACTTATCGGCATCCGACATTGCTGTGGGAGCCTTACTACTGACGGACAGAAAGAATGTCCAAACTCCTATTTACTATGTCAGTAGGACGTTGTCGAATCCAGAGACCAGGTACTCAATGTTAGAAAAACTTATTCTAGCACTGGTCTATGCAGCCCAATGGCTCTGCAAGTATTTGCAGGGACACCCCATAAATGTCTTAACTGGATAAAAACTCAAGAATGTGCTAAGTAAGCCAGAATTGTCTGGGCGATTGGCGAAGTGGGCCATTGAATTGGGTGAACAAGCGATAGAATATAAACCCAGGAAATCAATTAAAGGGCAGGTGTTGGCGGACTTCATTACTGAAGTTCCGCAACACAAAGAGAAGGAAAGTTTGATTGAACAACAACCCCAAGCACCTCCTGAACAAGGGAAAATTTGGTCATTGTTCACGGACGGAGCTTTAAGCAGTGAGGGATCTGGCGCAGGCCTAAGGCTAGTCAATCCTGAGGGCCATGAATTCACATACGCCATAAAGTTAGACTTTAAAAGTACTAACAACGAGGCAGAGTATGAAGCCTTTCTAGTAGGCTTGCGAATAGCTAAAAAGCTTGGGGTAAAACACTTGGAAGCACGGGTGGATTCCATGTTATTAGCTAGACAGATTAATGGAACTTATGAAGCAAAAAACGACTGGCTTCATATCTGTTACAAGCAAAGAACTTAATACACCAATTCTCCTCTTTCAACGTTGTTCACATCAAGAGGAGCGAGAACAAGTCAGTAGACGCCCTTAGCACACTGGCTTCAACAAATTTTGAGCACTTTGCTAAGGATATTCGTGTAGAAGTTCTGGCCCAGCCGTCTATTCCACAAAATCAAGTTCTAGTAATTCAGACAGGTAAGGAATCCTGGATGACACCAATTATAGCATATCTGTCGTCGGGAGTCCTACTGGCAGAAAAGGCCGTGGCTCGAAAAATCAAGCATAAGGCCTTGAATTACCAAATGAATGATGGCGAGTTGTACCAGAGTTCATTTTTAGGACCGCTGTTACGTTGTGTGGACGCGGAAGACGCAAACTACTTAATATGAGAAGTACACGAAGGCATCTGTGGCCTACACGCGGTCCTAGAATGACTGTGGCAAAACTCATGAATGCGGGGTATTATTGGCATAGCATGCATTTAGACGCTATGCAAGAAATTAGGAAGTGTGATTCTTGCCAACGTCCTGCTCCCAATACCTTGCGTCCAAAGAACGAGTTAATTCCGGTGACATCAGCCTGGCCGTTCTAGAAATGGTCTATTGACATCATGGGACCTTTCCCGGAAGCTCCTGGACGAGTCAAATTCCTGATAGTGGCCATTGATTACTTCACCAAATGGGTGGAAGCCAAACCAATCGCATCAATCACTGCATCAACTGTTAAGAAATTCCTTTGGGAATTCATTATCTGCCGGTTTGGTCTTCCGCAGGAACTGGTAAGTGACAATGGGACCCAGTTTGTGGACAACGGACTACAAGAATGGCTGTGAGAACTTCCAGTTATTCAAAATTTCACATCTGTAGCCCATCCGCAAGCAAACGGTCAGGTTGAACGAACCAACCAAACAATTAAGGAAGGGATCAAAGTGAGGTTAGGAACTAAACGGACAGGCTGGGTTGACGAGTTTCCCCATGTACTTTGGGCTTTCCGCACCCAAAAGAATTCCAGCAATTCCGAGACGCATTTTTGTCTAACCTATGGCACTGAGGCCATGATCCCAGCTGAAATTGGGATTCCATCCGCAAGAGTTTTGTTGATCGACGATAATGATCACGAACTCCGGATGAATCTTGACTTCCTTGAGGAAAGAAGGGAACTAGCATCGATCAGCGAGCACAATTATAAGCGAAAATTGCAGAAATATTATAACTCGCGGGTCCAAAAATGCGAGTTTGATGCGGGAGACTTTGTCTTCCGCAACAATGAGGCTTCTGGACAAGAGCCTCTGGGCAAGTTGGCCCCAACTTGGGAAGGACCTTACAAAGTAAAACAAGTGTTGTCTAAAGGTGCCTACAAGTTAGAAAAGTTGGACGGGACTTAGGTTCCTAGAACTTGGAACGTGGCTCAGTTGAAAAAAAATGCTACATATAGTATGTAAGTTTTCATTTTATGTTTTTGGCCTGCGTGCCCGAATAGATTAGCAGAAGTTGTGTAATTTCATTTTTTGTAATTTGGCTTATGCCTGATCTATGGAAACGTTATGTTAATCTCATGATACTCTGATAATTTGTAATCCTTTATTGACGACAACGAAGGTCCTACAAGACACTTATATTATGATGTATAAGACAAAGTGTAGCAGACTAAGTAAAAACTTCTTATTATTCATCAAAAGGGATTATAAAAAGAAAAAAATTACAACAAAAAAGGAAGAGATTGTAATTATGTTGCCGCGCCTTCATGTTCTGCGTTCCCGCCGACCGCGTCATTCTGAGGCTCCTCATCCTCTTCATCAAGACCAAGGAGATCTTTTAATTGTTCGATTCCGTCCTCCTTATCTGCAATATCTGATATCTTCCCTTCAATCGAAAACTTTAAATTGTCATAAGTTTTCGTTTTCTCAATAAGTATTGCAGCAGTATTCTGGCCGTGCAAGATAAATTCTTCCGGAAGTTTGCCTTCTGGGGCAAAGTTTTAACCTTCTCGGAAACCTATCTGACGACCGGCTTGCTTGGACGCATTCAGAAGCACGGCAACACAGTCACCAAGCTCATCACCATTCCGAACATGAGCAATAACCTTTTAGAGTGATTAAACATAAGTGATTATGACTAATTTGGTTGTTTCCGGAGGAAAAAAGAAAAATACCTCGGGAACTCCTTTTGCCAGTAGCCATTTCTTATTCACCTTGGCCCGGACAAGTTCCATCTTATGGCCAGCGCATTCTAAAGCTTGTTCCCGATTCTTGGAAGTAAGAGTGGCAAGGCGTTCGTCTTTGGCTCCTGAGTTAGCCTGCAGAGTTTTAATCAGTGTATCTCGTTCGTCCAACTATTTTTTGAGAACATTCTTGGCCTCCTCAGCAGCAAGACGGTTAGCCTTCTCGCTTCCAAGGCTTGACGGCTCTCTTTAGCCTCATTCAGAGCCCCGAGGGCTTCCTTCTTGGCTTTGGCCAAATTAGCCTCCAGATCATCCCATGTATGATTCATCCCCCAACCAGTCTTGGCAAATTTTGTGACTGGCAGACATGGCATTCGCCGAATGATAACAATACGTATTCAGCAGTTCTTCGCGAATACGATGGCGTTAACGCTCCCTTTCGGCCGGGGGGGAGGCTCTCTTGTAAGTACTCCATACAAACGTCCATATCGCTAAATATCGAATATTGGCGTACGTCCCATTGCGGATGATTTATGGGAACTTCCTCCTCATGAGGAGTTAGAGATGCTTGTGGCCCATAGGAAAAGGCACTAACTCCCCCTTATCTCTAAAGCGTTGGACAGTATGGAGGGAGGAGGAAGCATCAGGATTCTCAAAATCACCATCCTTTTTCTCCTATTGAGGGGAATCATCCACAACAACAATCGGTTCTTGGACGGTCTTGGGCGGTGAGGATGGTGGAGATGGAGGCGCTGGTGCAACCGATTTCTTCAAACCTGAAACGTCTTCAGAATAATCTTTCAGGGCTACTGTAGAATGATAATCATACATTAGTCATATGTTTGATTCATAATTATTGATAAATTTGAGAAACATTGAAATTACCTAAGGAGATGTCTTCGGAAGCAAGTTGGTGAAGGCGCGTTTCCAAATTAGCAGGTTTTTGCCTTTTTTACTTCTTTGATGGAGCAACCTTGGCAGGTTGAACCTTTTGTTTACCAGCCGCCGTGGAAACGCCCGCATCAACAGTATGATGCTCACCCTCAGTGGTGACATTATCGGCTGTTTGATGATCACCCTCAACAGTGACATCAGCACCGTCATCACCCGCATTGGCGCTAGAAGTGCTTCTCCATCACGGGGCGGTGATTCTTCACTGGAAGACAGAAGTACTATCACCCCGCTAGGAGTCATGGCAGTAAGAGGTTGAGGTTTTAGAATTCCCTCACCTTCGGCGATGATCTTCTCACCATTCGCGTACATAGCCTCAAACACCACGGGTTTTGGGCGAACAATGGAGAATATAAAATTGTTCCGGGTGCATTCAAGAAACGGCAACTCATTGGGATGAATGGGCCGGCGCATCATCAGACCTTCCATCTTATCCAGAAGGGACCAAAGAATAGAACCTTCACCTGTAATTGAAAGTGTCAAGATTGTGAAACGAAATTCCGAATAATAAAATAAAAACTCACTCTCGTCAGAATTCTCGAAGTACGGCTCCAAGTCAGGGAACGGCCGTAAGCGGCTCATCTTTGCGTATACCAACGCCACCTCATGAATCGCCCTCAGTGGCGTTGGTGTCTTGGTCAAAGTGGTATACCAAGTAAGGTTAATTTTGGTGGTAGTAGTAACGGATGGGGGGAGCGTCGCTCGCTTTGCGACGAGTCATCGCGAATGGGATTGCGTCCTACCGAACCCAGAAGAACTTGCGTTTCCAGTCATAAAGACTCCAGTACCACTCAGTACCAATTGGACCCTTCTTGGTAGAAGCCCAACCATACCACCCATCGCGGTTCGTCAATTTATAAAAAACGACGAACCGACCAACTGTAGGATTAATAACGTTGGCCTGATAGCAGAACTCAAAATGACGAACACGCAACATCCCAAAGTGATGAATCTGGGACAAATGAAGACCATAGGACGTCAGGATGACCTTCACAAACTTCGTTTAGGGTTACCGGAAGTTCCCCGTCGTAAAAAAATCAACGTATACGGCAATCTTTCCTGCCGGAGGATCAGTAGCAATCAAACCGTCGGCAGGACGTTTCGGGCCCCACTCTGGCGCCAAACCGTACACGTGGACGACGTCATTATAATCTTTTTCCTTTAAATTTACAAAAACCTCATGAATCACCAGAGTATTCTTCTTTTCACCAGCCATTAAATCAATGTTGGTTGATTAGGAGATAAGAAAGCAAACTATAGAAGTTTTTCAGATCTGGATATTTGAGAGAGAAAAAGATTCAAAGATAAGAACGAATTGGAGGCTACAAGTGATATATTTATACTCATCGCATTCAATGCGACCGAATGACTTCCAGAAGAAAGAGAAGACGTGGACCGTTAGATGGTTGACACGTCAGGCGGGAGATTCAAGAAAGTGCGAACAGGCTTTCAAAAGCGTTTTACACGTCTTGTCAGTTGTCCTTTGATATTTCTCTTTCTGCCATGCACCATAACCATCCAACTTGCAAAAAATTTTGATTCTTGAACAGAACAGAAATATCTTACAAGGATATTTTCCCACATACAATATAATATTCACAAAAAGAAAAAAAACAGTTCTTTCTCATTAATATTCAGAAGAAGATTACAAAAAGTATGATGAAAATGTTACAAATCTTATAATTCATGCCTATCCTAAGATTAGGAGAGGATGTGTTCAACAGAGGAGTGTCTTCAGACGAAGCGTCCTCAGATTCATCATCTAAGTAGTTGCACGTCATCGTTAGCGGAGGCAAACTCTGGAAGCATGTTTTGTATAGAAAATACCAGGCTGTCATACTCCTTAATCCGAATATCGTATTCTTGCTTAACATCAAGACCGTGAAGCGGATGATTTTCAAAGGTTTTACCAGATTGAGCATACTCCATCCCTTCATTAAAGCCTTTCACGCGGCCGGCCTGGGAGGAAGCAGTCATTAAGTTCGCGAAGCAATCAGTAAGCTCAGTACTTCCCTTGATATGACGGATGACCTAATAAAAGAAAAGTGGTTTGTTAGGGTCAATAACACCAAATTTGAAAAGAAATGTGTACAAAGGAAACTTACAGAGCCAAGTCCTCGGCTGAGCAACCACTGACGATCTTTCTTTGCACGTTCAGCCCTCTCTCGGAGTTCTTGAAACCCGTCAGCCATCTGTTGTTTTTCATTCAAAGCCTCAGTATCACGGGCTTCTGCCTCTTCACGAGCTTGCAAAAGGGAGTCATAGGCAGATTGTATCTCGGTAGCACCCTTGTCTTTGAGCTCAACCTACTCCCTTTGTAGCTTTAACTCTGATTCAAGTTCTTGAATCCGGTTTCCTTGGCACGTTACCTGGCTTTCTAAAACTGAATTAGCTTTAAGGGCACACGCCAAGTCATCCTTCTTCTTCTGAGTCTCAGCACGAGCAGCTTCAAGGACTGCATTTTGCCTCTCGCAGGCTTTCTTCCACTGCCGGGCACAGCAGCACTTCGGTCTTTCTCGCCCTAAAGGGCAATCTCGACGTCAGAGAGCTTCCACTTGGCAGTATTTTCCGCTGACCGATGCCCTTCGGCTTCTTTTTTAGCTTCCTCGACGGCTCGAGAAGCTTCTCCAAGTTTGCCTCCCATTGTTCGCCATTCGCGTAAAATTTCTTGTCTGCATGCCAAAGTGTTGGCTAAGGTTGAAGAAAAGTCCGTGTGAAGATCGTGGCGAGAACGACCACGTTGATGGATCCGCTCCACAGGTGGCATACATTGCTTAATAAAATCCATGCACACACCCGAGTCATTAAAGCGAGACCCATTAACGAGATCCCAATGAGGGGTAAATAAGTGATAATCCTCCCTCGGATTCGCTTCCTCATAGTAATCAGAACTCGACGAATTGAGGCGAACCGGGATAGAGGGTGAAGGATGAGGAACACCGTGTGTCGAACTTCCTCCAATATCATGGACAGATGGTCCAAACTGGAAACCTCCTCCTACACCCGTAGGAAATGGGGAGGAGGTAGAAAAAAATTGAGGAGGAGATCGAAGTGGAGATTCTTGGGTCCTAAAACCCTCTTCGTTCACAGCTGGGTTATTCTCCTGAAAACCAGTAGCGTCCCCAGTCTGGAAAAGATAGTTGAAGGAGTCGTTAGCTCCTGAATAAAGATTAGGCCCCTCCACATTTGCTTCAGTAGGTGAATTTGGAGGCTTATCTTCCGTCTCCCTCTTAGGAGGAGGAGATCGTTGTTTCTCGAACGTAGGGGTGGGTGATGGTAATTTTTCAGACACATTGTCTCAAATGATCGCTGGATCTGCACAAGAAAATCACACTTAACCACATATCAAAGCAGTGAAATACTAACCAGTCACCACCTTCATGCATTCGGCAAGACTAGACTTGCGGCTTCTTAGGGCGACGAGTCCGCTGTCTCTTGGCTGTTGGTTCGCCTTTAGTGTTAGCATCACTCGTGTCCATATGCTCTCCTTGAAAGGACGTGAAAGTCCTCTTTTTTTCCAATTCTTCCAACAGATGCGAGACAGATGAAAATTCAGAAGCATCATCAACGCTTTCTTCTTCTTGGGTCGCAGAATCGTCACTCGATGATATAATGACGACCACCCCATTAGAATTAAGGGCGTTAAGTGGAGGGGGGGATTAAAGCTTGTATCCCAAAAACGTGGATGTAACTAGGATAAATGTATCCCATATGCACTCAATACTTTCATAAAAAACGTTGTAATAGGAAAACGGAAATTCACATATATAAAGTAGTCGGCATACACATCCATCTTAGAAGGAGGTGGCAGACTAGCTATAGATCCGGCAGAAGGGAACTCTGGTCCCCACTCCGGCGGAATACCATAGGTATTGATCAGCTTTTCATAATCAGATCGATCCCATTGAATCTCTACCTCATCAATTCCAGATTGAATAGTCGTCATTACAGCAAGATATGATGAAATAATGAGCAGTTATAAGGAAAAAATAAGCGGTTAACCGAAATCTTCAGAGAGAAAAAGAAGAAAGATATTCAGATATCAAAGGCGATAAAACTTCAAAGATAAGTTAAACTCCACTATTTATACCCATCGCAATTAATGCGATGGGATATGAACAGTAGAGAGAAGACGTCGAGATCCAATCAATTGACGCCACGTCACGCGGGAAATTCGAAAAAGCAAAAAGGTGAACAGTCGGGTACAGTGACAGCCGGCATAAACGTCACATCTTCTGACACACGCGCTTGCAAGATGTCACCTCGTACTATTGAATGGTTATCCAATATGAAATATCATCACCACAACCTGCAATGTCAGAAAGTTCCCAAAACCATCCTTAAGTCCAAAATTTCACCCGCATAAAATACTTCACGCATAAGAAACACTGGACTGGGGGACTTATAGAGGTAGGGTATCAAAATGACCCAAATACCCCTAAGTACTACCCACGGGTCAGTTGAGAGTCCCTCATAAGGCACCCACTGGACATATGGATCACCCGCTTACCCATCTAAGGAAGAAACACCTTCATGGCATATACGGAAGCGTTCTATCACCCTCAGAAGTCATCCGCAAGACGGAATACCCGTCCGCATAAATGACCAAGAGGTAATGCCTCGGGACAGCTGTCAATAACTAATTACCTTCTAGAAGATTTACCAAGATGCTTTCTTGGGCAATACGTGATCTCTCGCCCAGTAAATAAAGGAAACCTGGCAAAGCCGTAATAACCGTGCACATGGCCAGGGTTGTCTATCATCCAATCCCGTTAGGACACGTGTCCAGGTTGTTATACATGCACATGCGACGTATAACTGAACCTATCATTTGGGAACACGTGTCCAGGTGGTTACGGGAGAATCTTCAGAAAAGGACAGCTGGCCCAATCATCTTTCCACACCCTTCGGTTATAAGTACCTTCTCAACCATCATAAGGTATTCATTCACTCCCACTGTACTCTCACTATTTACTTAAGTATTTTATCTTCGTCGGAACTGTACTTATTCTCACGCCGAAGGGTGGTTACGGGAAGACCCCCCCTCTTGTCCTTCCCGTAATGAGCTCACGGTGTCTGCTTTGCAGGTTCTAGTCACTGGACTTCGGGGAATTGGGCTTGTATCGTAGTGGTTGTTACCCGTATCCTACCCTGTGGACTCATTGGATCTAAGTCCCGTCAAGGGGAGTAGATTCGTGTTTCTTCAATCAGTCAGGTTTGTTGCAGTGGCGACAGAAACACGCCCACCACCTTCAAGTTGGTGGTTGACTAGAGTCACGGTGGACGCCATGTGAATCGGCATCGTGATTTGAATAATGAATACATAAAAGTGTGATTATTCTATTTTATATAGATTGTAGAAGATGGGCTTTCACAACAGAATTGGATTGAATTGAGTAAATGGTGCGTGAGATTGAGGTGGGTTTGGGGTTTTTGGGTTAGTAAAGGATGGTTGAGTCAAGAAGATGATGGGGAAAATGAAATAAAAGAATAAAATAAATAATAATGAAATTACGTAAATACCCCTGACTGAACGGATAAAGTAGACAGGGTTAGAAAAAAGTACTAAAATGGCAAGTTTTTTTAAACTGAAGTAATCATTTGCACAAAATAAAAAAAATGTACTAAAGTTGCATAGTTGGCAAAAACCACATGTACTAAAATGGCAATTAGGTAAAACACCTATAACAACAATGAGTCTAATGACACTCGTATAACTTATGATAAAAAAATATAACATATATAAAACGACGTTTATTCGGCCGATTAAACCCATGCATTGCAATGGCGGGCTGAAGCAAAATCAACGGTATCGATTAGGTCTATTACATAAAAAGTAGCATAACAAATTTCGGTTAGGTTCATTACGTAACAACTAACATTGCAAAAAAAGAAGAAAAAACGGATGACGTGACATAATCAGGACTTTACAAGTGGTGTGAATGTTTGCGACAACAACATGCATTTTAAAGTTATACATAAAGGCAAGTCTCATTACCTTAATCTATTACTACTTATTTGTAATGTATTTACACATGTAACCTTATAAAAACGTGTCACTTGTGTATCATTATGTGTCACTAAAATTTGTAATATTCTATGGATAAGTTTAAATAAACACGCTATATAAATCCTTACGCACCACACTTAAAATAGTTTGGGAAAGAAATGTTTGAACGCTCTACTACGCACAATAGAAGTATATGTTCGCGACTTGTGGCTATGGATGTTACTTAGTATTTTTATGGTCTTTTGCTAGTATGTTTTTTTTGTTTGTCTTGTTTGGTGGTCTTTCCCCCTCCATAGTAAAATGTGCAAGGGGAGAAGGGGGGGGGGGGGGGGGGGGGGGGAGAGGTTGTTATGTTATTTACCAAGGTAATGTATTTTTCAAAAGAAAAAATCAAACCCTAAAACTAAATACTAGGCTTGACAATCTTGACCCGCCATCTCAAAATTAAAATGATATGTCATTTGTTATTTTTCAAAACCGAAACCCGACCCACCTTTAATTTGTATATTTAGTTATTCAGTCATTTATCATTCATTTATTTTTCTTTTCCTTCTAAATTCTAAATATTTGATCCTCGTTATCATAAACCGACAAATTTTATTTAATTTATTTTGTCTATATATATTACACGTCACTAGATTCATGCATTCCATAAACGAGTTTTAACAATATTGGGTATTTACTTTTTCAACCCTCTAATTAACTTAAACCCACTTGTGATCAAACAACCATGAACTAGGGACCAATTCTGTCAATTACCCAAACTCTTCCCCCTTCTTCTCTTCCTTCCACGTCACATACTAACCCCCCTTTTCATGATTTTGACCGAGGTCAAAACCCCCACCCCCTAATCAGCCAGATAATCAGGGATTTGACATAAATTCTTGTCCCTTACTCGACGTGTGATCTTACTTTTTGGAAACATGTTGTCTATTGCCAGCAAAATTGACTAATTCGGATCGTTTATCTATAACTCATCACGCGGGCTGCTTTGGACAATGTATCACTATAAATACATGTTAAATCTTCAATTCAATGACTACACAACTATATTATCACCTCAAGAACAAAACCCATCATCCAATTCTTGCCTAGAAACACCAAACGACTCATTCTTTTTATTTGTTATGAAAGCCGAACCCTAGTTCCTTTTTTTTCTTCCAATTAGACATCTTTTCAGGTAATTGTTTCATGCATTTGGATTGAAATCTCATGTACAATCAAAACCCTCTGACAATTTTGATTGACAAATGGCAATCAACGATCAATTGGGGATTTGTGAATAAGCGTTTAAAATATTTTGTTTCCAGATAATCACCAACAAGCCTGGTAGCCCAGCTGGTTAGTGTGTTTGTGTGTGTGTATTGAACAGACCAACTGCCCTAGTTCGAGTCCCACTCTAAGTTGTTTGGGTATTTTTCTTTATTTTTTTGAAATAATTTTGTTTTATTTAAAAAGGATAGCTTCTTTCATATATAATTTTTAAATCCTTATAATTAAATTTTGTTTGTGCATGATTTGTTGTTTGTAGCTGATCGAAAAGGCTAGGGGTAGTTTAGTCTTTATAGTAATTGTAATATGGCCCATTTGCTATGGTTTGTATAGCGAATGAAGCTCATTCGTTAGACTAGCTAGCCTTTTTGTTAAGATAGGAGTTCACACGCCAAGGATGTTTAGCGTATGAAGGCTCATTCATTAATGTAGTGCCCATTCGCTTAGGATATTTAGCGAATGAGAGGTCATTCGCTATAGGAAGCCTTATTCATTAGGTGTGTCATGATTAATGAATGAGGGTAGCCTATAAATAGGCATTCCCTAGTGAATATGCATAGAGATCTATGCCGTATTTATTTCCCGTGTAACAAACAATATATTAAATATAATTATAAACCAACAATATATTTAATTTTACCTCGGTTAATAAATAATCAGTTGAGACACCGAGGGATAACGAGCTTCGCTAGGTGACTATATTTAATAAGAACCGACAGTGGCGGTGCACGCAGGGCAGTGGCAAGGGCGGTGGTTGGCGGCTCCGGCGGTGGCACGGTGGCTGACCAGCGGCGGCCGTGGAGTAGGCTGAGAGAGAGATATAGATGGTGGCTAGGGTTATTTCTTAATCACCTCACTTACAATTATGTTAACTAGTTAAAATATAAAGGGCCACCAAGCCCATCTCTAACTCTAAAGCCCAGTCCACTATATGTTATAATCTCGTTAACAATTGTCAATACC
This sequence comes from Bidens hawaiensis, assembly GCF_021521415.1. Classification (NCBI taxonomy): domain Eukaryota; kingdom Viridiplantae; phylum Streptophyta; class Magnoliopsida; order Asterales; family Asteraceae; genus Bidens; species Bidens hawaiensis. Next base: position 467,444 of record NW_027492188.1, read on the forward strand.
TATTAACTAGTTTAAGCGGGTTTATGCTCGTTAGCCAATGTGTAACTCTTATGGGTCATAACTCGATCGCCGCATTGACTTCACTGAATCGGTTCATAATTCCAACAGGTGGATCGAGTTTAACCGTATGTATGTATGTATGTATGTATGTATGTATGTATGTATGTATGTATGTATGTATGTATGCACATATGAATCATCTTGTAATCATTCGGTTATCGCTATCAATGAAACAATCATTCAACTCGATTATCGTTCTATTTATCGTCTCATTAATCTATTATATGTGTCATGTTATGCGATTGGATCCTCCTAAAGGATGAAACGGATTCTCAAAACCATTTTATAAATTTAAAACTTGACTTTGTGTGAAGCAGCCCCCTTTTGAAAAAACAACACTTTTTCTACCACTATGCACATACATCAGCTTCCGATACGGGTTCATCCGAGAAAATAACGTTTGGTATACTTTGGCTTTGTACTAAGACACCTAGTCATAGATTTCTTCTTCTTCTTTTTCTTGGAATGAGACGAGTGTCTATTTCTTCAATGACTACATCACGATCACTTTGACTACCCAGAAGGGTCGAGGAGGTTTCAATGTTGTTCTCTACAACATTTCCTTAACAGCATATATCTGCTCTGGTGTAGGTACTTCTTGTTGAATGTTAACTTGATGAGACATCTCCATTGGTTTCACCAGAGATTCTTCATGAATATCTTCCTCATCATCAGTAAGTTTGACATTTTCAGGTTCAGGAATAACTTGTTGAGGAGGTAAATCATGATTTTCCTCCACCTCAGCATTCAATTGAGCTTCTTGTTCAACTTCTTCCACAACCTCTGTTTCAGCAAACTTCCCAAATTTCTCCAAGGAATGAATTCCTCTATACATCACTTTAGCCCCTTTTCTTTACTGCTTCATTAACCCAAAGGTGTTCGGACCCATTCTTTTGATATCTAGAGTCTCCACTGTCTTCTCTGTATTTGGATGATGAACATCTTGAATCCTCTGAATGAATCTAGGATACATCAAGAACATATCCTTCTTCTTTCCTTTCAAGTGCCCAACCATCTAATTAAAAACGAACTTTGAAAAGTTATAATCCCATTCCATGATTAATGCCATAGTTGCTGATGACTGCACTTGATTCATCTGGTCAGTTCCTCACTTAGTCCTTGCCAAACACATAAAAAACACGTGGAACAAATATCTCTAATATGAATGCCGTATTCTCTTTTTGACCGAAGGATAAGTTCCCTCATAACCATTCTCTGTAATACTTCAATAACGACCTCTTTAGGGTACTCAATAGGATGATCAGGCAAATCTCCAAATAGTAATGAATCTCTTATAGATGTCTCTGAAATCACAACATTTGCCTCCTGATTGTGGCCTCGATAGTACCAGTGTAGGTCCCCCCGGGGACGTCGCCGATCGATACGAGATCCGCACGAGGTCTAGGAGTGCGGAATCCTCCTAGACTCGTTTATTGGTGTAAAGATAAAGAACACAAACACGTACACGAACAAATACACGAACAAATACAAGAACGGGATAAACAAATCTGCAGATTCTTATATAATAATCAAAACGAATTACATACCAAACTCGTAAACAAATGACGGCCGACCCGAGGTGAGCTCTACCTCGGGTCGTCCCACACGACTCTCACTCTCGGTCTCTCTTTAGACAAATAAACTGTAACACACAATACTCTAATTTCTGGATACAAAACCTAAACAAGACACACATATATATAGACAAAACATCTTTTCGGGCTTGGGCTTGGGCCAGTAGGCGAAGTTGTTCTAACTTCGCCTAAGGCGAAGTTGTGCTAACTTCGCCTGTGGCGTTCCGCTGGTCTGAATTGCATAGCGACGGTCACAAAATGCACCAACAGTCTCCCCTTTGACCGTTGCTCTCAATTCTAATAAACACAAAAGATCATCTGTTACAAAACATGCACCAACAGACTCCCTCTTAACTGATGATCTTCTGTTTGCTCATCAACCAGCCGTGTCTGAAACTGTCCTATAGCTTCACAAATCTACCAGTCACCCAGCGTCTTCCATATCAGATCTCCCCTTCAGTGTAAGCTTCTCCGACTATAATGATTGAGGTCTTTGAAATGCATGCATCCTCGTGCCAATAGATCATCTCAACCAATCACGTGAGTCCATCTGACTTCACCAACACGTGAAGTTGGGCTTCCTCCACAACTTCACCAACTCGTCGGCATACGATAAGGTTTAATCTTCAACTACTCAACATCAAGTGATCAATTTCATCACAAAACCACCTTGACAGAATCTAACACATGACCATTAATTAATCCGAAGCATCTTCAATCACCAGGGATAACGATCAAGAACATAAACACTTTAGTTCCCGATTAAATCCAACTTGTTCCAGAATTTTCACTCTAATAAATAAGCATCACGTTTCAGGATCCAATTCTCGAACGCCTTGAAAGTAACATAAATAATATGCTCTGACCGCAATCCAGTAATGACAAAAACCTTCAGTTCAATTTGACTTTCTTCAATTGGTCACCTCGAACAACAACAATTTCATTGCCCACAAACACCCAAATATGTGTCAATATCCAGTTTCAATCAATATCCCATTCACAAACTCAACTCCATATCCAGAGTTGACACGTATTTGTTCACACGTAAGACCCAGAGATAACAAGTTTCACTCGTTGACGGAACAACATCTCCGGTCTCACAATAATCGTGTACACCTGGCCATACAGACGAAAACACCAAAATACTCTTTTTTTTTTCTCGTTAACTTCGCCTAAAGTTAACTTCGTCTGTCCATAACTTCGCCTGGCTATAACTTCGCCTGGCTATAACTTCGCCGAGAAGTCAACTTCGCCTAAAGTCAACTTCGCCTAAAGTCAACTTCGCCTGTTCATAACTTCGCCAGACCTTATATCTTCGCTGAAACCCTACGAACAGTGACGGCAACTTCGCCTGATGAACAATAACTTCGCCTACGGCGCTGTTCGGCCAGAAACGCACAGAAACACCAAAACGCAGATCTCGAACCATAGCATAAGAGCCTAAGGCTTTGATACCACTTGTAGGTCCCCCCGGGGACGTCGCCGATCGATACGAGATCCGCACGAGGTCTAGGAGTGCGGAATCCTCCTAGACTCGTTTATTGGTGTAAAGATAAAGAACACGAACACGTACACGAACAAATACAAGAACGGGATAAACAAATCTGCAGATTCTTATATAATAATCAAAACGAATTACATACCAAACTCGTAAACAAATGACGGCCGACCCGAGGTGAGCTCTACCTCGGGTCGTCCCACACGACTCTCACTCTCGGTCTCTCTTTAGACAAATAAACTGTAACACACAATACTCTAATTTCTGGATACAAAACCTAAACAAGACACACATATATATAGACAAAACATCTTTTCGGGCTTGGGCTTGGGCCAGTAGGCGAAGTTGTTCATAACTTCGCTTATGGCGAAGTTGTGATAACTTCGCCTAAGGCAGAAGTTGTTACAACTTCGCCGTTGGCGAAGTTGTTCTAACTTCGCCTAAGGCGAAGTTGTGCTAACTTCGCCTGTGGCGTTCCGCTGGTCTGAATTGCATAGCGACGGTCACAAAATGCACCAACAGTCTCCCCTTTGACCGTTGCTCTCAATTCTAACAAACACAAAAGATCATCTGTTACAAAACATGCACCAACAACCAGCTTATCCTGCTCTTTGTGGATTGTGCTTAGCTAAACTCCAAATATCAGCAATCAAATCCTTATTGATAACTGGATTTTCTCTAATAGCATGTGTAATTATGCATGCATTCAATCCCAATATCAAAGATTTAAACTCTGCCCAGCCTATTGATTGTGGACAATTGATATCATATTGTCAAGATCCACGAAAGTGGGACTTACACCAGTGGTGGTACACGCGTTAAGCCACATCAAACTCGTGACCGGTGTCATTATGTGCAATTTGGTTTTTGAGGTGCATAACGTAACAACGCTAAACACGTGTCACAAACATCTCGATCATAAGCGCTATTTAAATGTGTGTAACTGTCACCAGAATGCACACTTGCATTAAACGCGTGTAACGAAGTCTCGTGTAACTTTATAGCGCGGGTTACTCACACGGAGCTAGTCACATGTAAAGTGCTGAGTTAAGCGCATACCAACTACCAAGACCAAGTTATGCGTGTTATGTGGCGCCTGACATGTCTTTTTCAATTCAGTACACGTAATCAGAACCAGAATGTGTGTAACCGCTATTGATAAACGCATATCCTATGTCTCGTGCATAACCAATGACAGAACACACGTAATGGTTATCAGAAACTAGAAGCAGGGCTAAAATGTACAATAATTTTATTAAAAAAGAGGTCCATTTTTAAACCAACCTGTATTGACTCGAAACCTGTTATAACCTGAATTCTATCTAACCCAAAACTAGTTCTAAACTACGTCTCAACCCGAACCACGTTAACCCTTTTTTGAATTGACTAGCTCTGGACCTAACACGTTTTGACCTGTGACCCGACCCGCCCGACTCAATTCATTTGTCAATAAAACTAATCACTAAAGCTAGATGCTAAAGTTAAACAATAAAAGCTAAACGCTAAACTTTAAAACTAAACCATTAACGAGCCACTTTCAACGACGCTAGAACGAGCTAAATCAAAATCTGTTTAAACAGATTCCTACTATCTTTGAGTTGCCTGATTAACCTTAATCTTATCAAACAAGGTACTTTCTTTTTGAAGGGCATATAAAAACGTAAATATTTAAAATATAAAATATGCAAAGTGTAAACCGTGTATTATCATTGGATTTCGTTTTTACCCGCCTAATAACCTGGTTAAAACATTATTTTTCATAACTTCATCATCATCATCATCATCATCGTTATCATCGTCATACTCAGTAAATTCTATCAATAGTAAAGTTATGGTAGAGTATAAGGAGGATAAGATGCAGACAACCTTACTTTTATCCCACAGGAATAGAGATGCTGCTTCAAGTGAGACCATCGGCTTGAATTTTTCATAACTTAAGTGATCAAAATAATGCAAATAAATATATTTATAATATTATTGATTTAGATTTATAATAAATACTTCGGCAAGCCGCAAGCATGTGCAATGCCATTTCCAAGAGATTTCATGGAAGTCGATTGTAGTTCACATATTTTATTAGCTCCAAAAGCCATAAACTATATATGCACAGCACAGATCGTCATGCCATGAAATATTAAAATATAGAAAATGTATGAATGAAACACACCTTTTTATTGCTTATGAGAACGGCTAACGTTGAAGTTCGAATAACTGAATTTAATAAGGTTAAAATCATGACGGATAACGACCTTGTAATTAAGTTTTTTTTTTTTTTTTTTTTTATTCACTTTAGTTCAGACCTGTAGGTTTGAAAATATATTTATTTACTACAATTTTTCATTCTTCTTTGAAACTTTCATATTTGCCAATTTAGAATTGTGATTTGTATTCCATTTAAAAATTAATTACATATATATTTTAAATCTATCTTATCACATCGGGTTTGTTGCTAGCAGGCGATGAGAAAGTCTATGCTAAGATAAACATGTCTTAAGTTATTTTGATTTTCATATATTTGGATCTCATGCCCTTGAAGCTGCTGCATTCCTAAAAAAAGTCCAGCAGGTCATGCACAGTAACTTATCGATGCTAAAAAACATAACTTTTTTTTAATAGGATCGGTTTTGTCATTCAGAACACAGTTGTGACACAACTTGTTACCCGCTTAACTGCCGCTTTATTGTAAATAGTCATTTACATTAATAAAATATTTAGATGGGTAAAAATAATTCTCATAAGAGTAAGTTCAATATTTACGTGTTTCCTTTTATACTGTTATTACTACACAGAATAAATGGCTGTGTAAAAAAATGATAGGAAAAAAAACTTTAAATTAAAATTTTGCATCAAGCCCTAGAAGATGTTAAGTTGTGCTTGTTTCAAACGACACTAAAGCAGGAATCTAGGATAGATATAAAAAGGAAAAAAAGGTAACATTTGATACCCTTATTAAAGATCAACTAGTTAACAAAACACGTCGTGTTACGACGGCACATCGATACAAATTCGATCAGTATCGGTTAAGTTTATTACGATGCCTAAACTAAATCCATATAAACGTTTATAACAGTATCATCACACGTACAACTTATGATAAAAGTGACACAAAATTGATTGGTATCGGTTAGATTCATTATGACAGCGACACTAAACCAAATTAATAAATTAGTAAAATTTTAAAATAATATTGAGACTTGTATAACTTATTATATAAAAAATAATATATCTAATCTAGGCATTGGTAACACTCGACCCGAATTCAATTGGTATCGGCTACGTTCGTTACGATATTGGAACTAAACCCAAACAATAATTTCGTCAAATGAACATTTTAAAAATAAGAAACATATTTGAAACAAAAATTGATTAAATCCGGGTGTTGATAAAACCCGACCATTGCAACGAATACTTTCCGCGAACCAAGTTTATCATGGTATATGAACTAAACCCAAAAGATAAATTCATCCGATCAATATAGAAACAAACAAAAAAGAAAACATACATATATATATATATAGAGAGAGAGGGGGGGTAAGGATCTCTAGATAATCATTTGAAAATTGAGAACTTTGATAACCATTCTGGACCACTAAAAAAACCTCTTAAAAATATTTAAAAAAATTACAAAACAAAATTTTTTTAAAAAGTAAAAAAAACCAAAATTCTTATGATTCATTCGGTTTCATAAAAAAAGAATAAAAAACAACATCGTATTATACACATGTGTATAATTCATTTAATCTCTAGTTACGTAATGTACATTATCATTTACTTTAAATTGTACTTATGTGTATAAAAAAATATGTATGTACATATATGTGTATATTATACATATATGTATAATTTAGCTAAACCGAGACGTGTTTTTTTATAAAACCGAGATGATAAATAAGAATTTTGTTTTTGTTTTTTACATTTTTCATTTTCTGTTTTTTTGTTTTGTGATTTTTTTTATTTTTGAGTTTTTGCGGTCATAGTTCTCAATTTTCAAATATTATTCACATGATCCTAATCCAATATATATATATATATACACACATATATATATATAAAGCACTAGCTTCTATCCCGCGTGTTACGCGGGTTACTTTTAGTTTTTTTTAATAATTGTTTTTTTTAATTATTGTTTATGTATATTTTTCATGTAGGATGTGTTTATGTATTAAAAAGAAATTTCGTTTACTTAAGGGTGTGTTATTATTTGGTTAAGTTAAATAAATAATAAAGTATATGCTTGGACAATAAAAGATTGAATAATAGATGGTGATGGGTCTTATGTGCGTGGGTTTAAGGGTATATAAACTCCCTTAAGGCTTAAACCCCCCTAAAATCCTCATTTCCATCTTCTAGCCTCCATACACACTCAAAAACACACAAACACTCTCATCCGTTACGAACCATATTTAGATCCGAACCAAGAAGGGTTTTTGTTAGATCTTACTTATACAAACAAGTAAGACGTCCATAATCGCACGTTGAAGCTAACCCGTAGCCAAAATACGCCAAAAAAGTACATTTTATATATAAAGGTTTTGTTTTTGAAGATGGTTTGCCCTAAGATTCGATACAAAGGAAAATTGGGCCTTATTAAGTAGGAAAGTTATGAACTTGGACATAAATGAGGTGTTTTGGAATGAAACGGGACAAACAGGTGGCGTTTGGACCGTGTTAACGCAAGGAAACGATGTCGTATAGACCAAGCTCGTTCCTTTTGCAAAACGGGCAAAACGAGTCGAAAGAAAAGGCTGGAAAGTCATGAAAATGTAACCCATATTTGAATCGGGTCCTTAAGAAACCTGATTCAAAGAAAATGTAATCGAATCGAATGGGCAGAAATGAAATCAAATAGAATAGCCAGAAAAAGTAATCGAATCGCGTGAGAAAATGTAATCGAATCGAATGGACAGAAAAAGTATTCGAATCGAATGACCAGAAAAAGTAATCGAATCGAATGGGTGATTCGATTCGAATAGAATTTCCATTCGATTAGAATTTTCATTCGATTAGAATTGAGAATTCGATTATGTTAGTTCAGACTTAAGCTTTCTGGTGAAATTCTAGTAAAGAAAAGCTAATGAAAATAAAATTTTTCCAAGCTGACCTGGTGACCCCAGCCAAGGGCTTTACCTCTTGGACTTTGCTAGGGGCTGCTGCCCCTAGACCTCGCTGCCAGGGCGCTGCCCCCGGACCCCCGTAGTTAGGGGTTTCACTAACATAGAAGTATGATAAAGTTAGAGTTAGTTAATTAACACTTAAACTTATTACACAGTCAGTCGTGCACAACTAAGGAAGGGTGTTACCATTAACTCGAGAAGAACGAGACACATGTGAGTTTCTAGTTTCATTTCCTTGTTATGTTTTCGAGGCTGTGTGCATACTCAATGTGATTGGTTAATACATTTACCTTAATAACCCAATTAACCTATGTTGCACCTTCATCATGACCTGTCAAGCATAACCCCATGTTTAATTTTAAAATCGTAACCTACGTATAAGGATTTGGATCCATGTTTGATAAAATCCATGACCCGCTTCTTATCTTTTTTAATATACAATTGTTTTTAATTATATATCATATCTTTTTTTTAAAAAAATATTAGTTTTTAGTATATCCCTATATTATAGGATATTCATATCAAATATTTGGTGATATTAATTTTTAATTTAATGAGATGTTATAACCCGTTTAAGGACTGTCTGGGTTTGGTAAGACCAATACCCGTGAATTCGGGTCAAATGAGTGGGAAACCTCAATTAAAAATCAAGCAATCTGGTGGTTTCCATAGAAAGAGGGAGCGATCACATGGCGACATACATGATTTTTAAGCTTACGTTTATATATATTGTAGATAGATAGATTGCAACTTTTATAATATTATTAGTAGTTATTACAAACTAAATTTCAAATTACAAAAACAAATATAATATAACTTGCCACGTTAATTGTTCAAATGCGTCAGCACAAACGTATGTAACACAGAGTCAGAGGGCGCAATGTTCTGGGAAATTTGACGTGAAGTTTGTACTTCATTCTTCTTTAGTCATAAAAAATCTTTGACTATTAAACTTTTACCATTTAAAATATTACTTCAATGAACTCAGGGAGGTCGATTGTTTTAAGCGATTATTTTAGGGGCTCGAAATTTTGTTTAAAATTTATATAAAAAACTGTATTAGATACAATAAAAAGTTTTGTATGAACAAATACCAATAAGTTAGACCCAAAATCCAAATAATATATAATACTCGATTACTTTTATATATGAGTTATCGAATCTTGTATGTTATAGGAGACGGCCCTGGTTAAAATGAAAACTAAGAGAATACTATAGAAAGCTATCTTTTATATATGAAAAATTCTCAAAATGTCCGTTCTAAAATTTTATAAAACTTCAAGTATACCGTTGCAATGTGCTTAATTTTATTTATAAGTTATGTTTTACTTGATACAGAGCCACACGAAATTTAAATCAAGCATTCTGATATAAATTTGCCTCAACTCGAATTTGAGTAATACATCGTGTAGATAAATATAGTCATATTGCAACCGTATATTCGTTTTTTCTATAAAACTACAAATTTTAATTTTAGAAAACAAAAACAAAAATAATATTAATATTAATTATATTAATTTAATATTTAAATTAGAAAATTCACACTTAAAGTTGCCCTCACTTATAAACTTATTTAAAAGACACGTAGCTTCTACCGATTGGCTAAGAATACCGTTGGCTGGCAATAAATAAGAGAAGAACCGATGGTAAACGTGTCAGATGGACAATTAAGGAAAACTTTGGTCAATTGAACAAAACTCTTATTTCTTATAATAGAATGGACATTATGAAAATCTTCTCTTTTATATATTCATAGCTAAATATAAAAGTATGTATATAGTAATATAATAAAGGCAAAGGTTAAAATACAAAATGTCACAAAAATGAGAAAAATGCGAAGAATTTGTGGCTTTTAAATGGTTGGGATAAAAAAATCCCGTAAAAAAATCAAAATAATAATTAAAAAAATAACTCAAAATATAAATTAAAAACTAAAAAAGTAAAAAAAAACAAAAATAAGAAATAAAATGTTTCCTCTATTGTCATTGTTTAAAAAAAATACCTCCCGAGAAATGTCGGTTAAGCTTTAGGATTTAGTGTCATTTGATTGATTAATATAAATATTAATCTTACATCCGTTTATCGGACGCTAAAAATCTAAACCAACATTAAAATCACTTGTCTTCTTCTTTTCGCTTGCCTAGAATAAACTGATATAATACCAATAAAACTGTTTTTATAATCACAAGAGAAATTACATTGAAGAAGCTGAAAGTCGTGTCTTCGCTTCTTCACAGTGACATAGTCTATCAAACTACCAAGAAATTACCGGTTAAATGAAGTTAAAGATACAAATTCACCTCTTGCTTGCCAACGACCATGATTATTATTACTGATCTTTTCATTCACTTAATAAGGTGACAAGTGTTATAAGTTATATTTAATAAGTTAAAAGATAAACAAAAGAATTATGAGTTGACGAGTGTTTATTTAAATGTTTTACAAGATTAACTAGAAAAAAAAAGTCAAGTAACTCAACAATTGTTTAACATGTCTTTAAACTACCTAGAAATTTCATACGCGCATGATTAAGTGGCAAATTTATTATTGTGTTGATCAATGAAAGATGATATGATAAAGACTGGTTTGAGATGAACATGTGGTCAATCTGACGGTAGACTCATACATCGAATTAGGCTTCAAAAACAAGAACGAAGAAGAGAAAGAGAAGTTGGAACAATTCTCTACTTACTTTTCTTGTTTTCTTTTCTCACACAATGATTACAATTTATAGGAAAACCAAGACATAATAATAAAAAAAGATAAACAAATAAAGAAACATTATTAGAGTATAATAATTAAGAAAACCAAATAACAGATGAACTTAATGACTATATTAAATTTAAATAATAATTAGCATCGTATTATGTTTTATATTTTTATATGTGGTGGTTTGAAACAAAAAGAGTCAATTATAATAATTATAATAATAATACCAATAATAGTTATAAGAGCATGCATTTTGGGGTGACGCCTCTGCCACCTCTCAAGCATTTTAACGGATAGGCCTTTGTCAAACTACAACATCACCATCATCAAAGGCGTTAGCCACGTTGACATCATTGTCTTACCGCCCTTCCATATTTTAGGTGTTAGGTCCACTTCTTCCCAACAATCTTATGCAAACACAAATACACAAAAAATTGATTTATGTTTATTTTATTTAAATATTACTTAAACTACAACATGCTAGTTAAGAATGAGCTAGTTGATGTCCCAATGTCAACGCGGAGATAACATGGCTTTTTACCTAGCCTTTGTAGTTAGTTGTAAGGCCCGGTCCCGGTGCCCTACTTTGACGTCGGATTTACTCATAAGCACAGTTCTACAAATCAGAGTTAATTAAAACTTTTCGTTGAATATAATAAGTCAACCATATATTACAAAACATTTTAACTCTTGTCTTAACATCATTCAAATTTGTCTGTAAAAATAAACATAGTCATATATGACATCATAACGTTCTTCTAAAGATGCCAGAGTCTTCAGTCCAATGCCATGTGTCTTCGTTCAAGCGAGCTCCTCAATCTATTTGCCTGCGTGTATACTAAAAGTCAGCTACGCTGAGTGAGTTCTAGTTAATCAGGCAACATACAATACATACACTTACCTTCATATATGCATCCGGAGATACATATTAAATACTTTACTTACTACCTTTCTTTCATAATACATACATACATACATACATACATACATACATACATACATACATACTTTTATACTCCCATACTACATACGTTATCTTTTCTATCTCGGATATTATTAGGGTCTGATCCCTTTCCTTTTATATCTCAGATATTATTAGGGCTGATCCTTCTTTCATTGTCTATCTCAGATATTATTAAGGTCTGATCCCACTCATTTTCTATCTCAGATATTATTAGGGTCTGATCCCTCTCCTTTTCTATCTCAGATATTATTAAGGTCTAATCCATCTTTCCTTGTTTATCTCATATATTATTAGGGTCTGATACCTTACTTCTCTATCTCAGATATTATTAGGGTATGATCCCTTTCCTTCACTTCAATCATACATACATCTCTTCACATGACCTTTTGACGTGAGGTCGAAGACTCACTCAATAATAAACCAAATACAACTAGTTAGATAGCGGTAAGCGGGTATCGAACACAGGGAGTTTGTGGAAAATGCGTTACTGAGTAGCTATGAAATTTATCTAAATTAAACTAAGTGCAAAAAGTAATTCAATGATTTGGTTGTTTGATTTGATTTAACAATAAAACTAAACACAATTTAACAAGTTTAAAATCAATATAAGAAAATATGTCTTCCCTCAGTTTCAGGTTTTCATGAATGTTACAGTTAATGTTTAACTGAGATGAACAATAGATAAAGTTCGTGTTTATGTAAATGATTGCGATAATTGAAGATCAAGGTAATCACTCAAAAACCAATTAGTTTATCCAACCCTAAATCCCTCCCGATTAATCTCGATTACTTAAAGCACCAAGAACTGACGGTTTAGAACATAAAATCGATAAACTAACAATCTATCAACTAATACATAAACACCATAATAATGAAATCAATAAGCTCAAATATTATCTCAGAAATTGTCTAAACATTCAACCAAACAAACATAATAAACCTTACAATCCGAGGGAAAACACATAGGGATTTAGCCGAGCATGATGTGGTTCATCATTCCTTCAATTAAAGTTTGCATATGAATCAAAAACGAGTCTCTAATGATTACCACACTCAAAATAATGTTCTTGCACTCCAAAATCGCCTCTAGGTTGCTCTAGGATGAAAAGATATGATAATAATACCAAAAGCCATCCAAAATATAAGTAAATAAGGGCAGTTACGATTCCAGCGCCGCGCCCACCGTAAGCTACGATGGCCACCGTAGCTTACGGTGGCTTCCAAGAAACCAACGGTGGAACAAAACTGCCTTACGACAGTTATAATTCTCCAGTCCCCACCGTAGCTTACGGTGGGTACTGTAAGCTACGATGGGCTTCACTCTCAATCCCTATTTTCTTGATTTCTTCATAGTTTCTTCGTTCCACGTCCGTTTTCTTCACCGTTTTCGCCCACGTTCTCGTAATTTCATCATCTAGCTTTTCATACCTGCCATTATACGAGTAAATGTAGTTATCCAATTCAACAAGATAAATCAATTAAACGCATGAATATTAATGGTCTTAAATCACTTAAGGGTTGTCCAATGGACCACCCGTCACCTTTTCATGGAATACTTCCATACATACTTCTTATATCATTTATACACATTCACGTATCATACCCTTCATACATATATCATTCATACACATTCACATATCATATACTTCATAGATATATCATTCATAAACATTCACATATCATACACATACCACTTAAGGTAAGTGCATTAACTATTCACATTGAGTATGCACACAACTCCGAAAACATAACAAGGAAATGGGGCTAGAAACTCGCATGTCTCCTGTTTCTTTCCGAGTTTATAGTAATCCCTTTCTTTAATTGAGCGCGACTAACTGTATGATAATTACATATAGTAATTACTAACCTTTTACACATCATTTAAGTTTCCCTCTAAAACTTCTAAGTCTACAGTATTCTATTCGAATGTGGTATTCCATTTGAATGGAGTATTCTATCCGAATGGGCATTCTATTCTAATGTGTATTCCATTTGAATGGAGTATTCTATTCTAATGGACATTCTATTCGAATGTGTATTCCATTTGAATGGAATTAATTTCTAAGTCTGGAGTATTCTATTTGAATATACCCACTGTAGGGTATTATATACCATATTTATCATTTTCACTTCATAATCTAACATCCACATCCATATTTTTGTGTTCATTATCTTTTAAACATGCTCCTTTCAATTCTAGACCAAGATATAGCTTACTTATCAATAAAGTTTACACCTTTATTGATTTCGAACCCGTTTGAGCTAGATATAGGGTTTTTACATGAAACATTCTTACTCACGGGTTCAATAAGTCAACTTTTAGCATCAAGTTTATATTTTTATGGTATAATAATACCTGATTTGCTCTAGGGCTAAGTCTTAGGGCAAACCGTCCTTAAAAACATAATCTTTAGGCGAAAAGAACGTACCTTTTTACGTTTTTAGGCTATGGTTAGCTTCTATGTGCAACTATGGACTCGTGTCTTGCTTGTATAATCAAGATCTATAACGAACTAGGCTCGGTTTTGGCTTTGGATCTTGAGCCGTGATATAAGAGAGTGATTATGTGTGTTTTTGAGTGTGTAGGCTATGGTGTAGAGATAGATAGAAATGGAAAGGATTAGGGTTTAAGGGGCATTTATACTCCCTTAAGCCCATGGACCTTGATAGGGCATGAATTTTATGCTGAGGATCCTTAATCCTTAACTATCTTATGGATAGATTATCCTTGAGATATGTATCAGGTAATAAAGGATCAATGATCCTCGGTGTTATTTGTTTACTAATGATTGCGTTTAGTGTGGTGGTGATGTGTTAGACAGGTGTAACAACTTTAAGATCCAGTCTACTGTATGTTCCACTAAGAGACATCTATAGCATATGGTCAAGATTGAAGACTAAGCTAAAGCAAGAAGTAACGGAATAATAAGACCAATTGCTGAGTAATAAAGACAAGATATGTTATTCTTGAAGACGTGCTTGCATCAATTATCCTCATGGAGTATTCTCTAGCTGGAGTATGGATCCAAGATCCTTATTCAACATAGCTATTAATGGATGATTTCGTATGAAGATTGATGTTTAAACAACCTCAACGGCTCCTAGACCTAGTCTACCGCTTATTTCGTCATTAAACGTCTGCTAGCACGTGGTCAAAGAGCACGATGGAAGAGAGTGGAAGACTAGCGAGTTTATAGGACATGGTTGTTAGTTAGTTATAGATATTTTTCTTTATATACCGAGTTATGATCGACATTAGAACACACACAAACACACGTATTCTAGCTGCTAAGATATTTGTACTCACACATATAGCATTCGTTGATCAACAACTCCACAACACTTGTAACCACCTTTTTACTATTAATAAACTTGACGGTAATAGTTTTCACCGTCCGAGGGTTTTTTGTGCCGGAGATTATTATAATCACGTACCACTCGACCAAAGATTACATTGTTAATATTTGACCGACGCAATTCGACCAAAGATTACATTGCTAGTTTTTTACCGAAGTAAGATTATCATAATCAAGGGTTTTTTCCCTCGTGATCAAATCGTTGTGTTCATCAAGATTTCGATTATACATTCACTATTATCGTGTTAGCATTATACCTCACTTTACAGATTTGGATACATTATCCTTAGCTGATTTTTATCCAAAACAATTTGGCGCCCACCGTGGGGCAATATGTGCTATAATCCATTTTACTCCTATCAATTTTCGATTTTTTCATACCCATATCACTATAAATGGCCTCTCAATCGACCTCTGCTTCATCTACTATGCCATCTTCGGTTCCTCTCTCATCAAGGACTTTGCCTCCAATGCCTCCGCCAATCACTGGAGCACAACGTACTACTGCTGCTAGAAGCAAGACGCAATTACCAGTCTTCCAGAGCTCAAAAACCGCTGCTGCTGCGCCGGTGGTTAATACTAATAATGATGTTTCATCTATGTTTTCGCAGGTTAAAGCATATATGGAGCAGCAGAGCAAAACTAACCAGAGGATCCTTTATGAGATAGAAGATCTCCAGAAGAATAAGAGGCCAGCAGAGGATCTCACTCCCCTGATGCCCAGGATGCTGGATTTCACCAGCCCAGGATCCATGGCTCAGCTCTCGCAAGGATCATCTATCCTTCAACAGGGGCTCAGGGGATAACAAGCTCAAGGATCCTCACTGTTTCAGGCAGGATCATCTATCCTTCAACAGGGGTCCATGGGTCAACAGGCTCAAGGATCCTCACTGTTTCAGCCAGGATCATCTATCCTTCAACAGGGGTCCATGGGTCAACAGGCTCAAGGATCATCACTGTTTAAGTCAGGATCATCTATCCTTCAACAGGGGTCCATGGGTCAGCAGGCTCAAGGATCCTCACTGTTTCAATCAGGGTCACCCATCCTTCAACCAGGATCCTATAACTCTCAACCTCAAGGATCCTTCATTTAGAACCCAGGATCCTCAGGAGCCCAACATCAATGATCCTCCGAAGTCCATGAAGGAGATTTTATTCCCATGCAGACTATCGCGTTGGGTGGTCCAACCCCTGTAGCTAACTCTTCTTATCCCAGATACTCATCGGAGATGCCAGCCTACGCCCAACAAGGAGGTAATTTGTACGATCCATTATCCTTAGATGCTAACCGTGGTTCCATGCAGGAGCAGGCATCAACCAAGCTATGGCCAAGGAGCTACAGAAGCTCAAGGACATGATATCCAGTGTTCCCGGGGTGATACGACCAATCATCGAGATACCTGAGGGAAGTTACAAGCTATCCATATTTGCTCCACCTATCTGTGATGCTGAGATCCCGAGGCAATTCCAAACCCCCAATATGAAGACTTATGATGGAACTACTGATCCTGAAGAACATGTGGCACAATACAGAGAAAGGGTGGAGATCAACCCCATACCTGAGAGACTCAAGGAAGCTTGCTTGTGCAAAGGCTTTGTATCCACACTGATAGGATCTGCATTAAAATGGCTGCTAAGTCTTCCTCCCTTTTCAATTACTTCTTTTTCTCATTTAGTTAACTTATTCAACAGCCAATTTTCCTGTAGCAGGAAATTTGAAAAGTTAACTAGTGACTTATACCGAGTTATCCAACCGAGTGATGAATCCCTTAGGGATTTTGTTACGAGGTTTGGTAGGTAAGCTCTAGAAATCCCTAATCTTTATATTGCTACGGCTGTAGAGGCCTTCAAGATGGGACTTAAGAGGGGCTCCCCCTTTTATGATGATCTTGTGATGACTCCTTGCAGGTCTCTAGATGAGGTAAGAAACAGGGCGCTCAGATTCATACGGTTGGAAGATGACAAGAGGATCCAGGATCGTCTGGGGAATAAAACAAAACAAGAATCCTCTGACAAGAAGCAAGGATTCTCGTTCAAGAACAACAACACGAAGCCGTATAACAAGTTCAACAACCAGAACGTACGAGTAGTAGAAGAGGGAGATGATGATGAAGACTATCCCTGCATCTCTGACTATTGTTTCTCCGTGGATACTCATGGATTAATCTGTGCCATGAAGGATCTAGGGGAAAAAACTAGATGGACCCGGAAGAACGAGAAGACGGCTACCTTCAAAGACAAGTCTAAGTGGTGTGCCTTTCACTAAGATTTCGGCCACACAACAGATGAATGAATTGACTTGAGGAGAGAAATCGGCTACCTCCTGAGCAAGGTCACTTCAAAGAACTTATGGGAAGGAAGAAATCGAAGATCCAGAATCCTGAAGATCCTCCACAAAAAGCAACACCACCACCACTAGACGCTCACGTGATCAACTTTGTATCAAGAAACTACGAAATGTTTCAAGATTCTTGTGCTATAGAAGAAAAGCCCGCAGAAGAATTCGAATTGGACGATGAAAGAAGACCGCTCGTTCCCACTACTCGAGTGACTGATCAAAATCTTCTTCGACTCGAGGATCCAGGATCCTCACCAGGATAAGCTGGATGTCAGAATGGTCAATTTCATCTCCGGAGGCTCAGACATTTGTGGAACTTCTTTCTCTGTAGCAAGAAGACTTGCCAAATATATCAAGATGGATAACAGAGACCGACCAATAGTATCCTCCACCCTAACAACGGACAAAAGGATCTTCTTCGACGAAGAAGACAAGCTAAACATCCAGGATCCTCATCATTACGGTTTGATTATTACTTTATTTATAGCTAATCATTATGTACACAGGATCCTAGTTGACGGTGGGAGCTCGGTCAATATTATCCAGCATGATGTCCTCAAAAAGATGAACATACCGGATTCAGAAATCATCCCTAGAACATCAGTGCTAGTCGGTTTCAGTGGAGAAACCAAGAAGACATTGGGGGACATCAACCTCCCAATTTATATTGAAGGGTTAAATTCATATCAAAAATTTTGTGTTATTGATAACCTTTCTTGTTGTAATGTTATTCTAGGTAGGCCCTGGCTGCATAGAATGAAGGCGGTGGCCTCAACGTATCACCAATGCATCAAACTACCTACTCCTTGGGGAGTTGTAAAGATAGTTGGTGATCAAGCGGAGGCGAAAAACTTCTATTCTTCATTAATGAAGCCAACAGCCAAACCAACTATAGCATAGCAACCATAGCAACATCCTAGGGACGTGCTGGAGGCTCGGAAGAAAGACCTTAAAGAAGTATCATTGGACCCCAAGGATCCAGAGATAAAGGTGTTCCTAGGATCCAGTATCCCCAGTAAGATTGAGGAGGATTTGGTATCCTTCTTAGGACGAAGAAAATCTACCTTTGCTTTCAAACACTCAGACTTGACAGGTATTTCAAAAGAGGTAATTACTCATAAATTAGGCCTTGATTTATCTGTTAAACCCGTCCATCAGAAGCGAAGAAAATTCGCTCCTGAAAGGAACAAGATCATACAAGAAGAAGTTGAAAAACTTCTTATGGCCGGTATGATCAGAGAGGTTCAATATCCTCGATGGCTAGCTAATGTGGTCGTTGTTTCAAAAAAGAATGGAAAGTGGAGGGTGTGTGTGTCGATTTTACGGATTTAAACAAGGCATGCCCCAAGGATCCTTTCCCATTACCACATATAGATTCCATGGTGGATGCAACGGCAAGACATGAAAGCTTACCTTTATGGATGCTTCATCTGGATTTCAACAAATTCAGATGGAACCATCTGACCAAGAGGATACAGCATTCATGACTCCTACCGGCATATACTGTTATACTGCTATGCCGTTTGGACTAAGAAATGCAGGGGCAACATACCAAAGACTAGTCAACATGATGTTCAAGGATCAGTTGGGCAAGACTATGGAGGTATACATAGACGATATGGTGGTAAAATCGAAGAAAGCTGAGGATCACCTTAGAGACCTCGAAGAAGCATTCAATATCCTTGACCAATATAACATGAAATTGAATCCATCAAAATGCCACTTTGGCGTTAAGGCCGGAAAATTTCTGGGATCTATGGTAACTAAAAGAGGAATTGAAGCAAGCCCCGAGCAGATTGAAGCCATCCTCAATTTGAAGTCTCCTGCAAATGCAAAGGATGTCCAAAGACTCACGGGAAGAATAGCCGCTCTCAATAGGTTCATCTCAAGATCCTCCGAGAAGTGCAAGGACTTCTATGACATCCTTAGAAAGAATAAGAAGTTTGAGTGGACGGAAAGACATGAGTCTGCGCTTACAGCCTTGAAGGATTACTTATCCTCAGCTCCAGCTCTGATGAAGCCTGTGGATGGAGAATCCTTATATCTATTTAGCTGTCTCAGGAAATGCCGTAAGTGCCGTCCTTGTGAAGGATCATGAAGGTGAACAACATCCCGTTTATTATGTAAGTAAAAGTCTTCTAGATGCAGAAGCCAGGTATTCTCATTTAGAAAAGTTAATTCTCGCACTTATTATGGCTTCTACTAAATTGAGACATTACTTTGAAACTCATATTATTATTTTGAGAACTAATTATCCTGTTAAGAATGTTCTTAGAAAACCAGAGTTATCAGGTAGAATGGCCAAGTGGGCTGTGGAACTGAGTGCATATTATATTCAGTACAAGCCAAGAACAGCAATCAAGTCACAAGCACTCGTAGACTTTGTGGCTGATTTCACTAGTGACCTACAAAAAGAAGCTGACTTGGAGGTCCAACAACTAGAAAAGACTAAGGATCCTTGGATACTCTTCACTGACGGTGCTTCCAATGTGAGGGAACGGGATTAGGTATCCTACTGAAATCGCCACGGGGGACATATTACCCCAGTCAATAGCCTGTGAATTTCAAGCAACGAACAATGAAGCAGAATATGAGGCTTTGATCGCAGGTTTGCAATTAGCTAAATGCATGAAGATCAGGTATCTTCAAGTATATATAGATTAATTATTGATTGCTAACCACTTTAAAGGCTCATATGCTGTTAAAAGAGAAAAACTAATCAAATATCTAGAACTTGTGAAGGAATTGGCAAAATCCTTCGAATTGTTTAACATTGATCAGGTACCAAGGGAAGAAAATGCCGGGGCAGATGCTTTGGCAAATCTAGCCTCATCTCTGAAAATACCAGAAGACATGAAGATTCCAATCATTCATGTTCTCTCACCAGCAATAGAAGAACAAGAAGTTGGGGAGGTAACAAATGACAAAGAAATTGTACTTTGGGATCCATTATCCTCAAATAATCAAGAATGATGGATCCTTCCAATCAAGAAGTACATTCAAATAGGAGAGATTCCAACCACTGAGAATCCCAAATCCTTCAAACTCAAGGTATCACAATACATTTGATTAGATGATATCTATACAGGAAATCTCTTGCAGGTCCATACTTGAGGTGCATCGAGGACCCTGAAGTTCAAGAGGTGCTCAAAGATTTTCACAAAGGTGATTGTGATAATCACACCGAGGGTAGAGCTCTGTTTTCTAGGATCATGAGAACAGGATATTTCTGGCCAACAATGAAGAAATATGCGACGGAGTATGCAAGGAAATGTGATGCTTGTCAAAGACATGCTAACATCCTTCATCAGCCAGCTGAACCTATGTATCCTATATCCTCTTCATGGCCTTTCATGAAATGGGGTATGGATATTGTAGGCAAACTACCTAAGGCACAAGGAGGAAAAGTATTCATGCTTGCAATGACGGATTACTTTTCAAAATGGATAAAAGCAGAAGCTTTTGTTCAATTACGCGAAAAAGAGGTGATATCTTTCATTAAAAGAAATATTATTACTAGATTTGGTATCCCCTCGGAAATTATTTGTGATAATGGTTCTCAGTTTATCAGGAAAAGAACCACTAACTTTTGTGACAGTTGGGGCATCAAGATGATAACCTATTCTCCAGTACATCCTCAAGCTAATGGTCAAGTGGAGTCTAGCAACAAAATCATCATCAACAATTTAAAGAAAAAGCTAGGATCCAAGAAGGGAAAGTGGGCCAAAGAGATACCTTATGTTCTTTGGGCCGACAGGACAACACCCAAGAATGAAACAGGTCAAACACCCTTCTCATTGGTGTTTGGCTCAGAGGCAGTAATTCCTACAGAAATGGTGGTTCCTACAGCAAGAACGAGCATCCGTGATCCTGAAGCCAATGAAGAAATCCTTCTTGAAAACTTGGATACTGTAGAAGAACTCAGAGACCTAGCCAAGATCAGAATGGCAACTTATCAACAGAGGGTAGCTGGGGCGTACAATAAGAATATAAGGATCAGAAGATTTCAAGAAGGAGATTTAGTTTTGAGGAGAGCCTTCCAAAATACTACCAATCCGGCTGATGGAAAATTAGCACCCAAATGGGAAGGACCTTATCAGATCGAGTCGGAAGCAAAAGGGGGCATATCATTTTCTCACAATGGAAGGCAATAGACTACCGAGAGCATGGAATGTTATCCATCTCAAGAAGTATTTTTTCTGATAAGGATCCAGCATCCTAAGAGGATATAATATCCTTAGAGGAACTAGGATCCCAAAATCGGTAATATCTATCTGATCAGTTATTCTTTTTGAATTCTTATTGTTAATTTAAGGATAATATATTCTTAACATTTTATCTTTTCCAAGTTTTGAGTAACAATGCAGGATTATAATAATATACTTGATGATCAAGAGGTTGGCCACCTCTCCTTTACATTCGAGGTATTATCCTATTTCTCTTGGTCTAGCCCACGTTTGGATATGACCCCCCGATGGTCATATCCTCTATGGTTTAAAGGTTTTCACCTTTCTTATAAATAGAGTTTCTACGCTCTCGCCTGGAGCGCACGTTATCCAGCGTATAGTCCGGGGCAGCGGGACCAGTTGTTAGTGCACGGTTTTGCGTCTTGAGTCTTTGTAATTATCGTTAACGTTTTTGTTTTATGTTTAATGTAATAAACTATTAAGTTATTCTCTAGTTCGCTAATGTAATGTCTAGTTCGCTAAGCTTGTGTGGCGAACTAAGACTTCAGTTTATTCCCTTCTGATTCGTTAGGGGATGTTAACGAATCAGGAGATGATTCGTTAAGTTATTTTTGTTTATTTATGTATGTAATGAAGTAGTGTCTGGTTCGCTAGGGAATGTTAGCGAACCAGACCTATCTTCTATATATAGTGAACACTGTTCACCTTTAATGTTAAGTTTTGAGAGTTAATTAACGAAACCCTGTCCAAATCCTCTCTCGATCTTCATCCTAATATTATACAATCACTAATACATATATATTGATAATAGATAAACATATATAACACTTAATCATACGTAGTTATGAGCTAGATCTATTAGTAAAGTATTAATCGATTATACACAGATCTGAGATCTGTTAATTGTAATTGGATTGATACACCCGGGTTCCAACAAGTGGTATAAGAGCTTTCGGGGCTCAAATTACACTTGATTTGGGCGTTTAGACAGTTAATTAGTCTTAGTTATTATTAGTGTTCTGTTTTGGTTAAATTTGGATCAATTTAAGGTTAATTGAATGAATTATGGACGAGTTTGATTGGATTTGAGTTGATGTGAGTATTGATAAGGTATTGTGAGTTGGAATTGAGTTTTGGATTGATTTCGGATTGTTTCGGTATTGATTTGGTTTGTGGCCGAAACAGAGTCGATATTTTGGTATAATTGAGCTAGTTATCGGAGATAATCGGTTACTAGGTTTGGTGTATTGAATTCACGATCGTATTACGAGTGTTTTGATAGGTAATTTGTGGATTTTGGTTAAGAATTGAGATTGTATTATGGATTTTAGGCTTCTGGGTTTGGTGTTTATCATTTCCAGATTTCTGGAAATCCTTGTTGAAGATTTGAAGATTCAAAGATGAACATGATTCGCTACGTTGATTCGCTATATTGTTCACTTTGATTCGTTCATTAAGTTCGTCAATTCGTTATTCATTTCAAGTGATTCTCTAGCCAGTTCGCTATAATAATTGATTCGTGTTATCTAATTCGTCATTTGGGTTAACTGATTTGTGCGACACGCGTCCACTTAGGGATTTGTGTCATAACAATCTTTGCCACGTGGCATAAGGTGTCAGAGTTTGTTACAAACGGTTGTAACAACCTGATTCGTTATAGTTGAATTGCTAATCAACTGTAACTGGTTCGTTATCTATTTCGCTAAGTTTTTCTTAGTGATTCGCTATTGAATACTTTCTAATTCGTTAAGTTTCTCTTATCAATTCGCTAGCTAATTCGTTAGTCAATTCGTTAGTTCGACTTTCTGATTCGTTAGATTTATTCGTTAAAATCAATTGTGATTCGTTTTCTGATCAATCTTAGCTTCGTTAAGATTTGATACGTTAATCTACTGTTCACAGTTCGCTGCAACTGTTTACAGTTCGTTACAATTCTCATTCGTTAATATTATTCTCTGGTTGATTCGTTACATCCTAAAATTTTTGAAACTTATCAACAATGGCCGGTATGTATGCATTAGCATCTCAAAACATGTTGATGCAACAAATGTTGCAACTTGATACCGAGATAGGTTCACATTCGAAATGCCCAAGGTTGATGAAGTTCAGCGACTTCGCTAAATGGGAACCTCGGTTTCGTGCACATTTAGGTTCAGTTCATCCTGACTGCTCGTACTGTTTGGATGAAGTCTATACCGTTCCTATATTGGGGATGAGACTATCGGCTTCACACCTAAAGCCATATCTTAATACTCACAAGAAGAGAAGAAAGCATTAGAGATAGAAACGAAAGCCTATTCTACTCTAACCATGGCTTTACCTGAAAATATCTTTCACCAAATAGGTAGTATAAAAATCTGTGCTTCTCTGTTTCAACATATCCGAATGAGAAGTATGCAAAACACAGCTGAAAGCAAAAAGGTGATGCTTAAGTTTCAATTCAGAAACTTTAATTTACTTAAAGGTGAAACGGTTGAAGAGATGACTATGAGATTCAATCACTTGATTGCTGAAATGGATAAAATGAAGTTGGAAATTTCTGAGACTGACAAGATTGATACTATTAAGAGTGCATTACCAAGTTCGTATTCTACTTTTCTAATGGTATTGAAAGAAAACAGTTATTTCAATGAAGACTTGACTGCAAGTGAGTTTTTACAAAAGATTAAAGCTCGTGAGTATGATCTCAAATGTCAAAAATCATCAAAGGAAAGTCAAGATGCTGCTTTCTATGTTGGTGCGCCTTTAAGTTCAACAATTTCACCGATCAGTGCTTTTCTGACACAGAATGCAAAAGAGAATGAAACAACAATCTATAGTGATCCTAGAGCATGTTTTTATACTGCTGGTAACTCCGGATCACCAAATGTTTCTGCTGGTTCAGGAAGTTCGTCTTCAGCAAATCAATACTCATCATCTCCAAACGTCAATATGAAAGAAGCTGAACAAAACTTTGGTTTTCTATCCGCTTTCATGACGTCATATGAAAATCTGGTTAGTAGCAAAATTGCCACTAGTGATTTAACTGATGAAGATTATGATCAGATTGATCCAGATGACTTAGAAATCATGGATTTAAAGTGGAACATGGCAATGATTGTTCGAAAGGTGAAAAGATTCATGCAAAGAACCGGAAAAGATCTTCCCGCTCTAAACAAGAAGTTGGGATTTGACAAGTTGAAGGTGAAATGTTATAATTGTCAAGAATTCGGTCATTTTGCAAAAGAATGTGACAAACCGAAAAAGGAGTATAATGGTCCTCGTGGTCAAAGTTCAAATTCTTCAACACCACGAGGTAATGATGCTGAGAAGAAACCATCAATTTCCGGGTCACAAGCAATGTTAGGAAATGGAGATGATTGGTCACAACGATTACTGTGCAACGATAATCAAGCTAATTTGGCCTTGTTCGGATTGACTCGAGATTTCCATGGAAGTGAGGTATCTTCTGATAATGAATCTGGATCGGATTCTGATGATTCATGTGACAAGCCTACAACAGTCTTTGCATGCATGGCTAAGATAAACGAGGGTACATCCAAGACCATTTCTGGTGAAAACTGGATCATGGATAGTGGATGTTCTCGTCAAATTATTGGGAATCTCAACCTCTTAATAAATGTGAGAAATATACAAGGGGGTTATGTGGCGTTTGCTGGGAATTCTGGGGGTATGATTACACAAGAAGGTGATGTGTCAAATGGGAAGATTACTTTTGAGAAGGTTAACTATTGTGATAAAGTAAATCATAACTTATTAAGTGTGTCGCAAATCTGTGATAAGCAATACACGACAGTATTTACAGATAAAGAGTGTCTGCTTTTGAAACCGGGTTATGTGATTCCCGAGGACATGGTTGTCATGCGATCACCTCGATCAAATGATATTTATGTCTTGAATATGAATACTAATGTATCTACATTGATTGAAACGTGTTTTGTCTCGAAAGCAACCGAGAAAGACTCAGTACTTTGGCATCGAAGAATGGGTCATATACATGTTCGAAAGATGAATTATTTAATGGCAAACGATCTGGTAGAGGGGGTGTCGTTAAAGAATTTTAAGTTATCTGATCACTGTGTTGCTTGCAAAAAGGGCAAACAGAAGAAGAAATCGCACTCATCTAAGTTATTAAATTCCATTGATACTCCACTTGAACGACTTCATATGGATTTATTCGGTCCAATGAATCGTGCGAGTATTTCTGGAGACTGGTATTGCCTAGTTGTTACAGATGATTATTCACGATATTCATGGGTCTTTTTTATGAGTTCAAAGGATCAAACACCGGGTCTCCTTCAAAATCTAATCACTAAGATCGAATCACTTTACAAACTGAAAGTGAGGAGAATTCGAAGTGACAATGGTACTGAATTTAAAAATACTGTATTGGATTTCTTTTGTATTCAAAAGGAAATTCATCGAGAATACAGTGCTCCATATGTACCACAACAGAACGGTGTAGCTGAAAGAAAGAATAGAACGTTGATTGAAGCTGCTAGAACAATGCTTGCTGATACAAAGCTTCCTGTCCAGTTTTGGAATGAAGCAGTGAATACTGCTTGTTATACACTCAATCGTGTTCTAACTGTTAAACGACTCAAGAATACCAGTTATGAATTATTGAAAAATCATAAACCTAATTTAAAGTACTTGGAGCCATTTGGGTGTCCTTGTACTATGTTGAAAAAGGATGTGGGAAAGTTTGATGAAAAAGCCATTGAGGGTTATTTCTTGGGGTATGCGTCTCCTAAGAAAAGAGTGTTTAACTTTACGTCCGGTTGTGTTGAAGAATGGTACCATGTGGACTGTCAAAAGTACACTACTCCTTCTAAGGAAAAGGTCCCGACTGGATGTTTGACTATGATGGCTTATTCAATTCATTTACTCCAAAAACCGATCATCCAGATGAAGATTTAGTTTGTGCTTATTTTGAAGAACATTTGGAAATTCCAAGGTTCGCAAGTTCAAATGATGTTGAAGCTCAAATTGCTGCTCAACTTGAAGAACCTGATAATGAGTCTCCTGTTCATTATGATAATGCTTCTACTTCATCTGATGATAATGCAATTGTGGATCAAGTTATTAAACTTGAAAGTGATGTTTCATCTCCTGAATTGGAGGAACATTACACTAATTTATTTGAAAATGTTGTTGTTTATGAAAATCCTACTCTCAGGATTCATAATTACCATCCACAAGAAAACATTATTGGAGAACTTTATGTGGGAGTTCAAACACGACATCAAGTTGCTTCTTCAAGTGAAAATAATGCTCTATGTGCTTATGCTGACTTACACTCATCTGAAATTGCAACTGTTGCTAAATTCACTTGTTTTCTATCTCAAGTTGAGCCAACGACTCCTCGTGTGGCACTTCAAGATCCTTCTTGGGTAGAAGCCATGCAAGAAGAATTACAGCAATTTGCACGTTTGGGTGTTTGGGATCTTATTGACAAACGTGCTCGAATCAAGAAGGCAATTCCGACTAAGTGGGTATATAAGTGTAAGAAAGGCGTCGTGGGGTAATTGTGAGAAACAATGCACGATTAGTTGTGCAAGGTTTTCATCAGCAAGTGGGTATTGATTATACTGAGGTTTATGCTCCAGTTGCAAGATTAGAGTCGATTCGAATCTTCCTGGAATATGCTGCTTACAAGAATATTAAGGTGTATCAAATGGATGTTAAAAGTGCTTTTATCAATGGTGAACTTCATGAGGAAGTGTTTGTCTTACAGCCTCTAGATTTTGAAGATCCTGACTATCTTGACCGTGTTTACCGATTAAACAAGGCATTATATGGTCTACATCAAGCCCCGAGAGCTTGGTATCGCATGCTCGCCGACCATCTGACGGATAATGGTTTCAAACGTGGAACTGTCGACTGCACTTTGTTTTACAAGAATATTGGTGATGATCTTCTGCTCGTTCAGATTTATGTTGGTGACATAATTTTTGGGTCGACAAACGACACGTTGTGTAAGGAGTTCGAGAAATCTATGCAAACCAAGTTCGAGATGAGTTCGATGGGAGAGATGAATTTCTTTTTAGGGTTGCAGGTTCATCAGTCTGCGAAGGGAATCTTCATTCATCAGACAAAATATGTGAACGACGTCTTGAGCCGATTCAAGATTACTGCCAGAAAAATCCCTTCTACTCCTCTTCCCGTGGGTCACAATTTATCACCGGATGAATTGGAGGATACCGTTGATCCGACCCTCTATCGTGCTATGATTAGTTCTTTAATGTATTTAACTGCTTCTCGACCCGACATAATGTTTGATGTTTGTTTATGTGCTAGGTACCAAGCAAGTCCCCGAGTGACTCACCTGGCAGCGGTCAAGCGTATTCTGCAATATCTAAGGGGAAATCCTGACATCGGGTTATGGTACCCCAAAGATGATACTTTTGATCTTACCGCTTACTCAGACTCAGACTATGGAGGATGCAAGATCTATTTCAAGTCTACTACAGTGGGATGTCAATTCTTAGGAAGCCGGCTTGTTTCCTAGCAGTGTAAGAAGCAGACAACGGTCTCCACTTCAACCGCCGAAGCTGAGTATGTTGCAGCCTCGAGTTGCTGTTCCCAGGTTTTGTGGATACAACAACATCTTCGCGACTA
This sequence comes from Bidens hawaiensis, assembly GCF_021521415.1. Classification (NCBI taxonomy): domain Eukaryota; kingdom Viridiplantae; phylum Streptophyta; class Magnoliopsida; order Asterales; family Asteraceae; genus Bidens; species Bidens hawaiensis. The sequence goes on from NW_027492188.1 coordinate 495,865, forward strand.
TGGTTTGAAGTTTCTTACTATTCCCATCTTGATTGATAATTCTGCTGCTATTAGTATCACCAAGAATCCCGTACAACATTCTAAAACGAAACATATCGAAATTCGATATCATTTTTTACGGGATTGTTATGAAAAGAAATTAAATGATCTTGAGAAAGTGCACACTGATTTTCAAAAAGCCGATCTATTTACCAAAACGTTTGATAAAACACGTTTTAATGTTTTGCTTGGTTTAAATGGATTGAAGACCCTTGATGAGATCTTAAAATTAGAATAATTATCTTTATTTTAGTTTGTTCTAGTTTAATTTTTATCTTGTTTTTTAGGTTTTAGGGGGTGAATCTTCGAAAATACAAAAATATTGTGCTTTTAGTTTGTATAGATAAAACCCAAAAACATTAGAAAACTTTGAAAAAGTCAAAAATATTGTGTTCTTTCTTGTTTTATTTTAATATTTGAAAAACCAAAAACATTTTAAAATTAGAAAATACCAAAAAGACTGTGATTCCTGTTTGTACAGAAAAATCCGAAAAGACAAAAAGATTGTGTTTTAGTTTGTAAAGAGAAAACCCACAAAGATTTTTGCTTATGATCGTTGAAAATTATGTCATTTACTTCTATTTTGAAAGACATATACTTGTATATGTTTGGTCCTGATAATTTCTTGTAAATATTCGGGATAGCCATTCACCTGACAAATGGAAAGTACTTGGGGCGTTCGTTAAGCTTTCTACTTTATTTTTAGCTGAAAATTTAGTCAGTTATTTAAGTTTGTGAAGCATGCTTGCATGTATTGGTCCTGTTATCTACTTGTAGATGGATAGGATAGCCATTAGTTTATGAACTTAAATTAACTGGGGCATTTAAATTCATTTTGTTTTATGCTCCTCAAAATTTTGAGTTTTTGAAGCAAAAAGAGAAAATGATAGTACATTGATTATTTGACCCAAAATCCAGAAAGAAATAAGCTTAAAAGACTGTGTGCTTAATCATTGGTGCATTGATAGGTCTTAAACAAGCTTTTAGAGTAAAGTAAGTGATATAAACTTAAAGAAAAGCTAAATTGAAAGAGGTGTCAGTCTCTAGCAAAAGTCTCGGTGAAGATGGCAGAAATGTAATAACCGGTCATACTCAAGCCTTATAGTTGTTGATCACCCAAAAATATAATAAAGCAAATAACAAGCGATAGGATTCTGGACAATGTGAGTCTTTATGCCGCTTAATCATCTGGATATTCATATGCATGAATATTTCACTCGCTTTTAGAGCAAACCCAAAGTCATTAAACATGATCACTGCTATACTTCGTACAATCCAAATTACTGACTTGATCAAAATCCGCTGTTAGTCATACAATTGTTCCTCCCTTGCGCGCGTCTCATTACCAATAAGAAACAGACCCCAGGGGATACAATGTATGTAAGCCGACAGATGGACTCGTGCATACTCGCTCACAGTAAAGGAAACTTGATGCATTGCTCAGAATTTCAATAATTGGTATCAAAATTTTTGATTAACACTATAATGGTTTAAGTCAAGTTGGGGTGATTTGGCAAAAATCAAATTAAGCTTGAACCGAGATTAGGGGCTAATAGTTTCTGATATTCTGTGCGCTAATTGAACCATAAATCATATCACAAAAATGCTTGCAGGTTTGTTATAAGATTTAAGTGGACAACAATATCAATGACCGACTTAACGCCAGTCGTAATATCGCTGAAATATAAAACTGAGATGGAAGGGCATTTTGGTCAATATGATTATCTGCTCAAACTCAACAAAAACACAAAAATATGTACTGCTTTTGATAAATCATAGAAAAACACAAAAAGATTGTCCTTTTTTTATGTTCGAATGCTTCTTTGTAAATACATTCTTTAATTTTTACAAAATACCAAAAATATATTTTTTTCTTCTTTACATATTATTTAATGATTTTAATTTATGTTTCGTAAAAGTGAAACGTTTTTAAAGTATTCAATTATCGGGATAAAAAGGTCTTCGGTAATTCATTTAAGTAAAACTTTTTTTTCTTAATTTATTGATTGATTTTTATTTAATTATTTCTTTATTTAATTAATTTATTTATTTAATTTAAAATTAAATAAAATTTTTAATTCGTTAATAGTTAATTCGTTAAGTATGGATAACGAACTAGGTGATTCTTTAGCGAACAAATTTCTAGTTCGCTCACCTAATTCGCTTCCGCACTCTGTAACGAATCACTTATACTTCGTTATACATATTTAACGAATCAATACACGATTCATGTCTTGTTCGCTACTCTAACGTAACGAATTGGATTAACGAATTGCCTAATTCGTTATTTAAACGAATCGCTTGATTCGTACAGTAAGTACCTTGGGTGGCGTGTTAGGCTATATAGGACAGAAACACGAACAGTCCTTCACTGTTCATTATCTTTCTTCACCTTAAATTCACCCTTTTCAAAATTTTTCTCTGATTTCCGACCTTCAAAATTCGATCTTTCACAAATATCATTGTGTTACTAATTATGTGATTTTCGTCAAAAATGATGGTGTATTAGTAGACTAATTATGTGATTTTGTGTTCTAAGGGTTTTCCGAGTTCAAAACCTTGATTTATTTATGGTATACTCTGTTAATGGTGCTTATTTATGATTCAATGTGATCGGAATGCGATTCCGATAACCTTGGTAGACTTTAATCGATGATTGATTATCGTTTGCTAGGTTTGATTGAATGATAATACGCTTGGGGTTTTAGACTCTGTTTAATTTACTAAGTGTTCTTATTTGGGTTATGGTGCTAAGCCTTAATTTTAGCACCATGTGATTCGGATTGAGATTCCGAGTTGGACAAATCTGTATTTTTGATTACTCAACGATTAGCATGAGCGAATTGAATCTGGTTTGTGTCCAGTTGACCATCAGTGTTCTTATTAATTTTTACTTTGACTATGCAGGTAAAGATTAAGTCTAAATTATTGACCATTCGTTATCTTTAGCGAATTGGAACTGCTCCGTGTCCAATTCGTTAAGGAATTACACGAACTAGCTCAGCGAATCAGTTTCTTAACGAATCAAATATGGATACGCCAAATCTGTAACGAACTAGACTTTAGTTCATTAAACTTTTATAGTTGATTCGCTGTGTCTATTTCGTTAACTTATTTACATGATAGCGAATCGCTTGATTCGTTACTGAATGGTAACGAATCATAGTGACAATCACACGAATGACACTTATATTTAATTAATTAATATATTTTTTTTTAAATTAACTAACTTATTCCAACCGTCTAAACGCGTAAATACATTACTTACACATATCATATGAAATTAAATACATCATTTATAAATAAATAGATATATATTTGTGCTAAATGTATATTACATCTTCACATTCCTTATATCTGTTTATAATTATACAATTACAATGGTTGATCAAGTAAATGAAGATCGATCGGTTGCTGATCAAGGGCAACAAGAACAAACACCACAAGAGCAACCACCTCAAGTACAGCAGGAGGATGTTATTCTGTTACCATATGACACGAAACACAACATTTGTGCGTATATTGATCAAGATATTGCTGACATTGACGTATTCGGAGACATGTTAGCATTCTTAAGACGTTCAGTGATATGTTATGCAATCACTGCTTGACCCAGAGTGTCTTTGAGTATTATTAGGCAGTTTTAGGATACTGCTGAGGTTGTTGAGGCGGAAAATCATATTAGAGCCACGATTAATCAAACTGCTATTACAATTGATGTGGGAGTGGTTCGCCATGTGCTTCAATTTGGTGACAATGATGACAACCCGAGTGAATTTGACAAGCAATTGATCAAGGGTTTGTTTTCTCGTCTACGTTATGGTGGTGATATTGATAAGTCTATGTTGAACAAGAATGGTTTACGCCCACCATACAAGTATCTTCTTCATGTTTTAATTCATTGTATGAGTGGTCGTCGTGGTGGATTTGACAAATGTAGGAGCAGTGTGCAATCAGCTTTCGTTGCTCTTATCCTCAACAAGCCATTCAACTACTCCAAGCTTGTATTTGATCATCTGAAAGAACAAGTTCAGCAAACACTTCAAAAGAAGAAATTTTTAATGTATCCTCGGTTTCTACAGCTGATCATTCAAGACCTAATTCCCAATTTAGTCATTGATCAAACTCAGGTGAATGATGTGCTTCTTATGGAACACATGAAAGCTGATACCATACACAGGATGTTGGATTATAGAAAGGAGAAGCCAAAGGATAAAAGAATGATTGGTCATATAATTAGTCCAAATTATGTATGTCCTCCTGATGAGCGTTGGATCCACGACGACTCGGATTCCGAGCGTGAAGGAGGAGAATGTGGGAACGATGATGATGGGAATGATGATGGTAATGATGGTGATGGTGGAGCTGGTGATGCTGCCTTTCAAGAGCAACAAGAGGCAGTAAATGCTGCATTAGCTTCCACCATTGCAGCTCAACAAGAACATAAGAGAAAAGGGAAAACGGTGGCAACTGGAGAGCCATCTAAGAAACGACATGTGTCAGCCGGGGCTGGGGTAGTTATTGGTGTACCACCATCTCGTCAATCAACGCCTCAACGCTCGGTAGTGCCGCCTACTACTAGCACTCCGATGCTTACATTGACGACGAAGTTGGTGTCCCATGAAAGACTTGGTTTAATTCCGCAAATGGCGTTATCTGAAATACCAAGGCCTCCTGCTATATTATCTACTGTCCCTTCAACACCATCTATGAGGCCTCCTCCTCCTCCTCATCCTCCTACTCCTCCTCCTTCCAGTGATGTCTCTTTTATTAGAATCACTCGGCCTCAGGAACCAATCCAACCTGTTCATCCCTCATTGTACAATCTGCCACCGAATCGTCAGACAGAGATGCTGTTAAATCTTCTCCTCCTTTATGAAAACCAAATGGCAGCTGACCTTCAGAATCAAGAACGTCTTATGGAGAATCAAAGACGAATGATGAGTTATATCTCATTCTGTCAGAAGGAAACTAAGGCGCCGCAGGCGATTGTTGAGTCTCAGGAGGTGAAAATGAAGGAACAAGAAGAATTAATCTTGCAGTTGACTTGCAAAGAAGATGCCTTAAAGAAACTCAAAAATGATGATCAAGATCCTGATGAGTCTGGTGCAGGAGGTGAGCCTAAACAATCTCACGGCTCATCTTCCGGTGCTGGTACAAGTGGCGGTGAGGACTCGGGTAAACAGATTGTTATACATCAGGATCCAACTGCCGCTAAGCCAATTGAGATGATTGTAGCTAATACTGTGATATTTATGGATGGATCGGGGATGGTTAGAAGTGTGGTGAACAGAGATGAGATAGAGGTTGGTGAGTTTGTTGATAGGTCTCTGAAACGGGAGCGGATTTCCATACTGCTTGGGTTGAATGACGATCAGTTGACCGTGTTAGAGACCGCGCCTGATGTCGAGGTGGTGAATGAGGAAGGTATATCAGATGATCCGTCTATTCAAATGAATACGGATTTTATTTATGAAGACGAGGATGTTGAGATGGAAGATGTAACTGCCGAAGAGTATCCGGACTTGTTTCAACACACAAACGTTGATCAAGGTGCTCCGGTATTTGATGAACAAACGGTTAAAGCGGCTGAAGATGATTTGGGAAAGACGTCTGTTGGTGCATAGATGTCAGTAGTTCATATGTCTAAAGTCTGTAATCGAGTCTGTAATATTGTTTATGTAATTGTTTGTGTAACAGCGAAGTTGTTGACAAGTTCGCTTAGGCGAACTTGTTAACCAAGCGAAGTTGTTGACAAGTTCGCCTAGGCGAACTTGTTGAACGAGCGAAGTTAAGGACAACTTCGCCTGAGGCGAAGTTGTCGTGTATTTATATTGTTTAACTGTTTACGGTTTAGAGGTTGGTCAGTTAGAGTTTTGGTTGATCGAGTTCAGTTTACGTGTAAGTCTATTGACGTGAGTCTGTAAGCATCTCGGTTTAAGTTATCAATATAACGTGTGGTTGTTCGTATTGTGTGTACGTGTGTTCGTGAGCTAATATTCTACGTCCGTAACGATCTACACAGGGATTCCGCACCTGTGTATATCGGGATATCTCGTGTGATCCGTCCAGGGAACCTACAATTGGTATCAGAGCTTTTGCTCGATTGTGTGGTTCGGGATATTCACGCGGGTGTAGAATTCGTTTCATTTTGGGTATTACCGGGACGAGTTTTTGGTGTTGTTGCTCATTCTAGCCTCCTACCAGTGTGTTCAAGCCTTCAAACCGTCAAAATCGTCGTTAAAATCCGTTTTTCAGATCTGCAGAAAGTTTCAGTTCGTCAGGCGAAGTTGCTGTTCATCAGGCGAAGTTTCCGTCAGGATTCGTAGGGTTTCAGCGAAGATATAAGGAGAAGCGAAGTTATTCACAACTTCGCCTACCTCCTCAACTTCGCCTAACTCAGCGAAGTTCTTCTCTAGTTCGCCTAGTTCAACGAAGTTCTCTTCAAGTTCGCTTACTTTGTAAGTTCGCTTATCCTAAGCGAAGTTATTCAACTTCGCCCAGTTACGCGAATTTAGGAAGGATCCAGCGAAGTTATTACTTAAGCGAAGTTATACTTAACTTCGCCTACAGTACTGTTTCGAAGAAATTTTTCTAACTTCGCCCATTTCAGAATTTTTCGGGTTTCTTAGTCTTCAAGAAGGATGTCGTCAATCAATATTTCAGAGCTTGTCAAGATGGAAGTTGAAGCGGGGTCAGCTACAAAGGCCCCAAGGTTGCTGAAGGGAACCGACTTTGTTGCGTGGAAGGATCGGTTCATACAGTATGTTAAGTACCAGGATGCAAAAATGTGGGTATGCATCCAAGATGGATATATTCCACCGATCATGGAGTATGAGGGTCGAGACCAAATAAAGAAATACAGTAAAATGGAAGAAGAGGAGAAGAAGATGTACGAAGCCGAAAGCAAGGCTCATGCTGCAATCACAATGGCTCTTCCACAGGAGATCCTCCATACATTCAGAAAGTATACATCGGCTAGAGAGCTTTGGGAAGCTCTTGAGAGCAGATTCGAAGGAAATGTAGGCATTCGGGCCTCAAAGATAAAGCTGCTTAAAACTCAATTTTCAGTCTTTAAGTACTTAAAGAATGAATCTCTTGATGATATTATCACTCGATACTATCATCTAATGACGGAATTGAGTAACTACTCCATTTCCTACAGAGAAGAAGAGATTGTAGAAAAACTTCTCGATGCTCTCCCACCAAAATGGGAGATGTATACGGTACTGATGAGGGAAGACAAGGACTTCTCTACTTATGATCTTGAAACCGCGGTCAACAAGCTCAGAACTTTTGAGCTTAATATGGTAAGAAAGGAAACATCTATGGATCAGGTTCAAGATCCGAGCATGTACGGTGCAAAAGTGAACTCCAATACAAGTTCAAAGACTGACTCTGCCGCCTACTACTCGAAAGGTGAGTCGGGTGCCAATTCTTCACAGGAGGGGCATGTGTCAGTAAATTCAAATGGGGATGTTTGCTTTGTTGCGGGTGGATCAAGTGGTACTCAGCAGACAGCAAGCCAGAGTAGTGGATCTTCAAGTTCCTCAAGCAATAATTACTCAAAGATGCCAATGAGCGTCAAATCTGCTGAAGAGCAGTTTGGCCTCTATGCTTCATTTATTGCTTCTTATGAAAACTACATTCAAGGAAAGGTGGTTGATCCAGCGATGCTAGATGAAGACTACGACCAGATCGATGCTGATGATCTGGAGGAGATGGATTTACAATGGCAGATGGCCATGATAGTGAGGAGAGTGAAGAAGTTCATGAGAAAGACGGGGAGAAAGTTTGTTGGTGGCAGGCCAGGGTTCGACAAGTCCAAAGTGAGGTGCTATAACTGTCAACAAACCGGGCACTTTGCCAAGGATTGCAGAAACGAGAGAGTTGAACGTGGTCAAGGCAGGCCTGCACAGCACACTGGGAATAATAAGGAAATCAATGCCATGCTGTCTAGAGAAGCAGGTGAATACAACTGGAACCTGCATTTGAATGAAAATGGTGAACAGGCAAATATGGCTAAGGTTGAGAGTGAAGAACGTGAGAAGACTACCGGAGAAGAGAAAGCTACTGGTAAGGAAAAAGCTTTCATGGCAGATAACAATGATCAAATCTCCGAGGTAAGTTCTAAATCTTCTTGTACTAAATGTGAGAATTTGTCTGAGCAACTTTCTACCATAACTGATCAGTATGTTCGTTTAGATGCTGAATTTAAAACTCTTAAAGAAGATCATCACTTCACAAAAGCAAGAGAAAACAGTTACAAAGTTAAAATTAAAGCATGTGAAAAAGATGTTAAAAGCTTAAAAACTAAACTTGCTGAAAAAATTGAAGTTATTGATCTTAGTTATGAGGTTTTAGAAGAAAAGACTAAACTGATTGCTGAACGAGAAAAGCAGATTGCTGACCACCAGGTGAAAGTGGTGGAACTAAACCGAAAACTGGAGCAGTTCCGAAATTCCTCAGCTATTCTTGATCACCTTATCAGTGATCAAGGTACCTCTACAAAGAGAGGAGGAATTGGTTATCACGAGGTTCCACCACCGTATAACCACAATTACACTTTTAACCTTAGTGTTCAGAAATCTGCTGATTTTGAAGTTCCTCAGACAGTTCCTATCAAGGTTACAAGTAAAGAACCGAGTGTTAGTAGTGGCGAAACGAGTTCGCCTGTTTCAAGTGTGAAAATTTCTGTTGCGAGTCCAGTCTCATCGGATTCGGATAAGTTGTCCGAATCAGGTAAGACAAAAGAGAAGGTAGTGTTACCCACTGGTGGAGAAAAAGATAAAACTTCTAAAAAGAATACTCCACTCAACCCGTACGTCCCACCTTATGTGAGACGAACGGCCGGTAACACTGCCTCGACATCCAAAACAACCTTTGAGAAGAAAATGGAGTATAGGTGTTGTTTTAGATGTAATAAGTTAGGACATCTTGTTGCAGATTGTCCTCTGACACCGAAATTCAGAGGCGTGAGGCCTATTAAAACTGAGCATAAGCTTAATGGTAATTTTAAAAATGAAAACCCTTCAAAGCTTCAAAATGTAACTAATTCAGGTTTTCAGAGAAACAAACCTCAGTTTTACAATGCTAATCACCAAACCGTAAGATATAATACTTTCAATACGCATAGGTTTGGAAGGCCTCACACTCAATCTCCAAGGAGATTTCCTAATTGGACTGACAGGAATTATCCAAATGCTAACTTTGGAAAGCAGAAGTACGGGATGTATAGATCCAAGACCAATTGGTCTTGGGTCCCTAGATTCTAATCATTTGCTTTATTGTGCAGGAACAGTTGAACAGGGCTGCCCACAGTCTTTGGATTGTAGATAGCGGCTGTTCCCGGCATATGACGGGCAACAAATACTTGTTGCACGACTTAAAACCTGTTCAGGGAGCGAGAGTTAGTTTTGCTGGTGAAAGTGGAGGAAGAATAACTGGAAAAGGAACGGTGTCCAATGGGAAGATGACACTCGAGAATGTGAATTTTGTGGAAGAGCTGAAGCACAATCTGCTGAGTGTGTCGCAGATTTGTGATAAGGAGTATACTGTTCACTTCACGAAGAATGAGGCGATCGTGTTGAAGCCTGGTTTTCAGATACCAGACGAGTGGATAGTGATGACAGCTCCACGTGATACAAATACGTATGTGATGGATATGAGGTCTACTGAAATGGCCTTGGGAGAATCATGTTTGATGACGAAAGCAAGCGAATCAGAATCCGAACTATGGCACAGGAGAATGGGGCACATTCATCTTCGGAAGATAAACCACATTGTCAAAAATGGGCTTGTGATGGGCGTTCCCTTGAAAAGTTTTAACTTTGAAGACAAATGTATTGCATGCAAGAAGGGAAAGCAACACAAGAAATCCCATCTCACCAAGAAGGTCAACTCAATTGCCAGTACTCTAGAACTGCTTCACATGGATCTCTTCGGTTCCGTGAATGTAAAAAGTCTAGGAGGTACTTCTTACTGCTTGGTGATCACTGATGACTACTCGCGATATTCGTGGGTATATTTTCTGAAATCGAAAGATGAGACGGCTCAAATGGTGAAGAGTTTGATTACTAAAGTTGAGAACGTCATGAGTAAAACAGTTAAGTTCATCAGAAGTGACAATGGTACGGAGTTCAAGAACTTTGAAATGGAGATCTTCTGTCTTCAGAAAGGAATTGAACATCAATACAGCGCTCCGTATACTCCACAACAGAATGTAGTGGCTGAAAGGAAGAACCGAACTTTAATTGAAGGAGCCAGGACTATGCTGGCAGATTCGAAGCTTCCTGTGATGTTCTGGGCTGAAGCGGTTGCTACAGCCTGCTATGTTCTGAATAGTTAAGAGACTTGGTAAAACTTGTTACGAGCTAATGCATGGAAGGAAGCCCAACTTGAGTGGTCTTGAACCATTCGGGTCCCCTTGTTCGATCTTGAAGACAAATTCGAAATTTGGAGAAGTAGCCGATGAAGGAATATTAGTCGGTTATGTTGTTGGTACTCCCAACAGACGGGTCTTCAATACTTCGACTTGCAAGGTGGAGGTGGTGTGTAACACTGACATCACAAGTTACCAACCGCCAAAACCTAGCAATGGACCTGCTGAGCTTTTCGACTATGTTAAGCTTTTTAAGTCATTTAACGTACCGGATTTGGAGATTTCTGAAGAAGAAGAAAGAGCTGCGACGAAGATGATACTCGATGAGGAAGAAAATTTATTGCAAAGACAGCTGATTGAAAAATGTCAACCTTCCTCATCAAACACTATCGGTACCCCTGCTGCCTCAACTGAAGAAGAATTTATCAATCCTTTTCACTCTCAGCATGAAACAACCATTGATGAGATCTCTTCTAATTTGGAAGATAATTTGCATGTCGGTTCTGTTCCGACCACGAGAATTCATAAAGACCACCCTCTGGATAATGTGATTGGTGATGTGTCCTCAGGTGTACAAACGAGAAATAGCTTGAATGAACATACCTGTGTTTATACAAGCATTAAGGAGACAGGAATAATCGATGAATGCCTGTATACCTGCTTTATAAGCCAGATCGAACCGAAGAATTATCAAATGGCTTTAAAGGACAGCTCGTGGGTCGAGGCCATGCAAGAAGAGTTGGCTCAATTCGAGAAGATGGAAGTTTGGACTTTGGTTGAAAAACCAAAGAATGTGCACGCGATAGGCACAAAATGGGTGTTCAAGTGCAAGAGAGATGATAAGGGGATTATTATAAGGAACAAGGCGAGGCTTGTCGTGAAAGGTTTTAATCAACAAGAGGGGATTGATTATAACGAAGTGTTTGCTCCTGTCGCTAGGTTGGAAGCCATAAGACTGTTCTTGGCGTTTGCTGCTCATGAAAAGATGAAGGTGTTTCAGCTAGATGTAAAGAGTGCGTTTTTGAATGGGATAGTTGATGAGGTTGTGTATGTTGAGCAACCACCGGGTTTTCCTGACCCAGACTATCCAGATCACGTGTACAGGTTGAGCAAGGCGTCGTATGGATTACATCAGGCACCTCGTGCCTGGTATGCAACTTTATCGGATTACTTGCTCGAGAATGGTTTTGAAAGAGGGAAAATTGATAGCACGTTGTTCTTCAAAAGAGATGGAAGCGACATCCTGCTGGTTCAAGTCTACGTGGACGACATTATATTTGCTGCATCAAAAGTCTCCATGTGTCAGGAGTTTGAAGCCGTCATGAAGAAAAGGTTTGAAATGAGTGCTATGGGTGAACTAACTTTCTTTCTAGGATTGCAGGTTGATCAGAGGAAGGACGGGATGTTCATTCATCAAACGAAGTATGTTCATGATGTGCTCAAGCGCTTCAAGATGGAGGACAGTTCTCCATATGATACTCCAATCTGCGTCAATCACAAATTGGGTGCTGAAGTAGACGGTGATGCAGATGTGGACCCAACTCAGTATCGGGCGATAATAGGTTCTTTAATGTACTTAACTGCATCTAGGCCTGATATAATGTTTGCTGTTTGTCTTTGTGCACGTTTTCAGGCAAATCCAAAAGAATCTCATTTGAAAGGTGCAAAAAGGATACTACGGTATCTCAAGGGCAAGCCGAAGCTGGGGTTGTGGTACCCGAGAGGAGGTGACTTGGAGCTAGTCGCTTACACAGACTCTGATTATGGATGGTGCAATCAGAGTCGGAAGTCAACAACTGGAGGTTGTCAGTTTCTTGGTGGCAGATTGGTGTCGTGGCAACGCAAGAAGCAGACTTCAGTCGCAATCTCAACCTATGAGGCAGAATACATGGCTGCATCCAACTGCTGCTCTCAGGTTCTTTGGATACAACAACAGCTGCGCGACTATGGTCTGAATTTCTTACTTACTCCTATTTGCATTGATAACACAGCTGCTATCTCAGTAACTAACAATCCCGTGAAACATAGTAAAACTAAACACATTGACATACGTCATCATTTCATACGGGATTGTGCTGAGAAGAAACTGATTATTCTTGAAAAGGTGGATACGCTTGATAATTTCGCTGATTTATACACTAAAGCGTTTGACAAATCCAGATTTCAAAACCTTATTGAACTGAATGGGATGATCAATCCCGAGTAACCATGTTTTTCTTGTTTATTTATTAAAAAAAAAAAAAAAAAAACGTCACTAATCGCTTAAAATTATGTCGGTTACATTAGTTTGAAGGACTTGTTTTCGGATATGTTTTGGTCCTCATTTTCTACTTGTAGATTTTTAGGATAGCCATTAACCAGATTACTGATAGTGACCGGGTCGGTTTATGATGAGTTTTTCTTTCTTTCGCTTAAAATTAGTCGATCATACTTAGTTAGAAGGACACATCCTAGTATGTGGTCGGTCCAGCTGATCCATTGGATCTTCAGGATAGCCGTTTACCTGAAGACTTTGTTTTGGTAGCGGCGATTTTTGTTTAAATTTTGAAAGAGAAAAGGAAATGAAATTACTTTTCAAGTCTGTTACTTCGTAAGAAGTTCGTTAGCTATGTTAAACGGAAAATTGATCCAACCTTGGAAAATGATAGATATACTAACTTTGTGTGCTTAACTAGTGAAGTTATTAGGCTTAAAAGGCTTTAGGACAATCATTGTATGTCAAGGTAACTTTTTATGGTGCGTAAAAGTAGACGTGATACAAACTAATTTTACTTGATTTTACGTGGAAACTCCTTAAGAGTTTTGCGTGTCTTCGTATATATCTTTTCGAATGATAGGCAGAAAAGCGATTACCCAGTCATACACGAGCCCATGTGTGTTCTGATTCCCGTGAAGATAGCGTTTCAAGATACTGCAGTGATCCAGATTCGGGACTTGCAGTTAATTTCTACTTTGAAGTCTATGTTGTTCATAAAAAAAAAAAAAAAAAAAAAAAAAAAAAAAAAAAAAAATATTTGAAGTTATAGTAACATATTAATGATGATAAAATCAAGACTTCTCTATCTTAGAGTAAGAAGAAGAACGGGAACCAGAAGAAGAGTACATACATGTTTAATCAGACACTATAGGTCGAAGTCAATTCAGGGTGACTTGGGGAAAGCCAAATACGCTTTGAGGATAGATAGGAGGCATCAATATTTCTGAGTTGTTGCCCACTTAAATTTTGAGGCTTAATCGAACCTAACTCGTATCACAGAAACGATGAAAACCACTTTAAGTTATACCTGCTTACAACCTGTCTCTATATGTCATAATACAGCTAAACACGGATCTATGTGACAGTCACGTAGTTAGTATGATTCCTGTTCGGATCTTTTCTAAAACGTAGCAGTCCCTATCAAGACTGAAATTTGATCCCTTATGCTTTGTATTTTTAAGTTTTTGTACTTAGATAGTTTTATGATTTTTTAACTGGTTACTTAGAATTGATCATGTCATTTATCTCTTAAAGGAAAATTTATAACTTAATTGACAACTGTTAAAATTTTAAGGGTTAAATTTTGAAATTTTAGGCGATGTTATTGAACAGGCGAAGTTGTGAATAACTTCGCCTGTATAACAGAGCCTCTATATAAAGGATTTTAAGGGTCAAACTGTTCATAACTTTATCCACAGCGAACTTATTTCCGGCGAACTTATATCCACAGTTACACCATCTCCGGCGAACTTGATATTTAACCTCGATTACGTGTTCTTTAATTCCGTTTTTCACACCGATCAAAGGTTCGAGATGTTGTTTTCTCATATAGTACAAATCAAGGGTCGTTTCGACCCGGTTATTAACCTCGAACCAATCGGTTTTGAAACCGATTCTCTTAACTTGTGTTTTTACGTGTTAAACACTATAATGATCGTCAACATGTCCTTAAAACTTGTGTTTACGAGTGCTTAATCGTCTAAAACTAGCCGAATCATCAACTGCACGTTGTTCCATGAATCTCACTGTCGCCGATTCAGATTCAGGCGAAGTTAGGGTTTAGGCGAAGTTATCTGTAACTTCGCCTGGAGCTTAAGTTCGCCTGAGGCGAAGTTATCCGTAACTTCGACCGAAGCTTAAGTTCGCCTGAGGCGAAGTTATCCGTAACTTCGCCCAGAACTTAAATTCGCCTGAGGCGATGTTGTGATGAGGCGAAGTTAACTTTAACTTCGCCTAAGATCAATTTTACTTAGTGTTAATTAGACGAACTTAAAGCTGAAGCGAAGTTGTTCCCAACTTCGCCTCAACTTTAACTTCGTCTATACAGAGTTTATCACAACTTCGCTCATGGTAACAAAGCGAACTTGTGCTACGTCTTTTTGTCGTTCTAACTTGGTTAGTTTGTTGCAGATATGGCTGCGGTAGCTGGTGCTGGAGGTGCAGGAGGCGATGATGGTGACAATCAGAGACAATTTTACCCGGGTCACAATATGTACATCACTCTTGACCCGGTGGCGAGCGGTGTGGACGACTACCGCGAGATTATCACGTTCCTCCTGCGCTCGAGGATCTTTCATGCGATCACAAACACGCTGCCGATATCTCTGCCGAATATCGAAGACTTCTGGCAGACGGTAGAACATGATTGCCGTGTTGAGCCCCCGGTGATGAGAGCAACGGTGAACAATCAAGTAGTTCAGTTCAATTCTGAACAGATCTGGGTGGCGCTACGATTTGGAGAAGAGACACGAGACGATCCAACTGAGTTCGTAGCTCCTTTTCGTGATGGAGCGTTTCTTCGAATGGGCTACTCTGGTCCATTAGGAGATAACCAGAGGAGGAAGGGTTTCCTTCTTGATCAGTGGCGCTTCCTTATGCACGTCATGATCGTGTGCATGTCGGGGAGGAAGGCGGGCACAGATGGCATGGGTGCGACCATGCAGTCTGCTATGACTGCACTGACCTGTAACAAGCGTTATAGTTTCAGTCAAATGGTCTTTTACGAGATAGACAAGCAAAGAAGGGCGATGTCTCGGGAGCGATTCATCATGTACCCACGTTTCTTACAGATGATATTGAACCATGTGGCTCCGGCTCTACCTCAGAGACGCCCGATCAGATACGTGGAATCGGTGAGCAAACGTATCTTTGCTCAATGCCGCACGTCAAGTGCGAGGAGCAACCCTGAACGTCGTCCCAGGCATATTCCTCTATTTGGGTTTTTAATCAACCCAGAGTATGTTCCTGCTGGCGGGGACGAGTTCAGAGATCCTCAACCGCGACAGGCAAGAGCAACTCAAGCTGTTCCTGCTCCTGCTGTGCCTGTTGCGTCTACTGCAGAGGATATAGACCTTGACGCTGTTTTTGGAGGTCAAGGCTATTTTGACATGGATCATGTGGAAGAGGTGCAGGTCTCTGCTGCACAGAGTTTGGGTGTGAGTATGACTAGAGCAGCTACGTCGATGGCTGACTCCGATTTGGACGAGATTATGAATGAGGGGAGACGGTTGATGGTGTCTCGAGAGAGAACGATTGGGAAGAGGAAGAGAACAGAGGATGATGATGAGTCGGAAGAAGAAGAAGACATACATAAGCTGATTAGAAGATCAAGACGGGAGAGGACAGGTGCTGGCATGGGAGCTGGAGAGACTTCACGGACTGTACGATTTGCTCCGGCCGCACTGTCTAGTATGACCATTGTTCCTTCTTCAGTACAGGTGACGAGTACAAGCGCTGCGGATGTTCCCGTGGTGGCTACATCAACGGCTGGCATTCCATCCACCACTATCATCCAGACGTCGACTCCGGAGATCGTGTCTCTACCGCCGCCAACGCTTACTCAGTCGGTGGTAGCAGCTCGATTTGTAGAGTCAACGGTTATTACTGCTGCAGGGTTATCAGGTATGATACCACCTGCGGTTACGCCTGCTTCTGGAGTCTCGCCTTCGCCAATGTCAGACTCAGAAAGAATAGCTTCACTAGAGCGGATCGTGGCAGAACAATCAAAGACTATTCAAAGCCTAGTGGAAGCAAATCAACTACAGGCATCCCTCCTGGTCGAGCATGGGAAAATCATAGATGCCTTGAAAGAGTTCTTGGCATCTCAGGGGGAGATGAGCTGTAAGGGCGACGAGCTCAGAACGAAGAAGAAAAATGACCGTGACGATGATCCCAATGCATCGAAAGATGCAGGTGGTGAGCTGCCAAGAACTTCTGAAGCTCTTGGTACTTCCACAGCTGAGGGGGAGTCTACTGACGTGGCTGGTGGTTCTGGTGATGATGTGGTGTTAGTTGAAGATGATGTTATTGATGCGCTGAAAGAGCTTGATGATGATATGTTCAGCGACGATGTGCTGTTTGATGAAGATGTGCTGCCGAGTGATATGATTGAAAAGATCGGTGAGCAGATTGAGATTGAAGATGGAATAGAAGAGGGGGAGATAGTAGAAGAAAACGTTGAACACGAGATCCCTGAGGTTGAGAAAGCTGACGTGAGTGTTGAGATGGATGAGACTGAGTGGGAGGAGCAGCCTAGGTGGAAGGAAGGCTGTGCTCATTGGTTTATCAAGACCAAGAAGCCTGCTGTTCCAGCCATGTTCAAGAAGAGCTATAACATTAAAGGCTATGCTGAGTCTAAGAAGGGAATCATATGTTGGATTTATGATGAACAGATCAAGTTGTTTGTGGTGAAGCGTTATGATGGCATTCAATACTTCAAGAGAATGTTGAGATCTTTCAACACGTTGCCGGAATGCGAGGTGAAGGATTTGGCCAGGTTGGGCCTGATAAACAGAAGTGACAACAATATGGCAAGAATGATTGAGAAGATTGTGTGGAAAGAAGGTGTAAAAGAAAAGAAGTTTGAACTATTAAAGCCACAAAAGGGAAAGCTCGTGGAGGATACAGAGAGGGGATTGAGAGCAGATGGCAAGCCATGGATGGTGATGAAGTACAAACCGATCCGATGCATCAAGGAGGTTCCGATGAAGAATATGCCTCAAGATGTGTTGAAGAATCTAAAATGGTGGTATGTTGATTGCCAGACTGCAGAATCCGTGATGGAAGACGAAGATGAACAAGAAGTGCTGAGGGTGTATGACCCGATGCATCTTGTTAACTTATCGAAAGCTTATTTGCAAGTGTTGAATGAAAAGAAGATATTCTATATTCCTGCTTGGAAGGATGAAGCAAGGAAATATCAGCGAGTAGTCACGGTGTGTGTGAGAAAAGGAGTGCACGCATGAAGATACAGGATTACGAGACAAGAGCTGAAAGATCAAGATATGAAGCTACTGCCAAGGGGGAGTCTGTTGGTGCATAAATGTCAGTAGTTCATATGTCTAAAGTCTGTAATCGAGTCTGTAATATTGTTTATGTAATTGTTTGTGTAACAGCGAAGTTGTTGACAAGTTCGCCTAGGCGAACTTGTTGAACGAGCGAAGTTAAGGACAACTTCGCCTGAGGCGAAGTTGTCGTGTATTTATATTGTTTAACTGTTTACGGTTTAGAGGTTGGTCAGTTAGAGTTTTGGTTGATCGAGTTCAGTTTACGTGTAAGTCTATTGACGTGAGTCTGTAAGCATCTCGGTTTAAGTTATCAATATAACGTGTGGTTGTTCGTATTGTGTGTACGTGTGTTCGTGAGCTAATATTCTACGTCCGTAACGATCTACACAGGGATTCCGCACCTGTGTATATCGGGATATCTCGTGTGATCCGTCCAGGGAACCTACAACGTCTAAGGGAAAGAAGGTTGTGGACACTCGGTTCAGATCAATTGAGAACCCAACTGATGCTGACATTTCTAAGTGGTTCAACTACAAAGCGGCGGGTAAGATTATCAAGGCATATCGTTTTGTTGATCAAGAACAAAAGACACAGCTGCTGCATGGGTCAAAGAAAACCAGGTGACCTCCTTCAAGATTGTTTCCAAGGTACATGGTGATATAGTTTCATGGCTGTATGATTCCGAGCTTAAAGTATGTATAATTAAATGGGAGAAGGGGATCCAGTACTACGAGACGATAATGGATGTTCTTACTTTACCGCGTTGGGATGTTCGTACCCTCGCGAGACGTCCATTTATCAATCGTGGGGGTTACCGGACAGCTGAGTGGTTTCATCAACACTTATTGTTCGAGGTCAATCATGGCTTTAAGTTCTTCAAGCCCCAGTTCCCGAGACGTAAGCGTATTGACGAGATTGACCCTATGACTGACTGGAGGAAACTGGTTCTTAAGGTAAAGCCGCCAAAGACGATGAAGCGGGTTCCTGTGAAGACGATGCCCCAACAGATGCATCTCTCGTTCAACCGCTGGTATTATGACAATCGTACTGGCGAGGCCGTCATTGTTCTTGGTAAAGGACTGAAGACTGAGCTCATCAAGATAATCGACCCGATGTGGTTGGTTAATTTATCGGAAACAGACAATGACGTGCTCCACAGAAAACAGATTCTAATCGAGCGCAATGAAGACTACGACCTGGCTATGCAATTCCAATGCGTTGTGCGTGTTTGTCATGAAAATGGAATTCATAGTTGCAGAGACTGGCAGTCCAAGCGTTTCAAGTAACTTAAAGACAAAGAGCTCAAGACGAGGGGGTGTCTGTTAGTGCACGGTTTTGCGTCTTGAGTCTTTGTAATTATCCTTAATGTTTTTGTTTTATGTTTAATGTAATAAACTATTATGTTATTCTCTAGTTCGCTAATGTAATGTCTAGTTCGCTAAGCTTGTGTGGCGAACTAAAACTTTAGTTTATTCCCTCCTGATTCGTTAGGGGATGTTAACGAATCAGGAGATGATTCGTTAAGTTATTTTTGTTTATTTATGTATGTAACGAAGTAGTGTCTGGTTCGCTAGGGAATGTTAGCGAACCAGACCTATCTTCTATTTATAGTGAACACTGTTCACCTTTAATGTTAAGTTTTGAGAGTTAATTAACGAAACCCTGTCCAAATCCTCTCTCGATCTTCATCCTAATATTGTACAATCACTAATACATATATACTGATAATAGATAAACATATATAACACTTAATCATACGTAATTATGAGCTAGATCTATTAGTAAAGTATTAATCGATTACACACAGATCTGAGATCTGTTAATTGTAATTGGATTGATACACCCAGGTTCCAACACCAGTACACGCTTAGTGGCTGACAATTTCGTTGTTTTCGGCTATATGGAGGATCCTACGAATTATGGTAGACGTACCATACCACCGGTTTATAACGTTTTCACGTTATCTTCGTTTGGGCTAAATTTCGGGTTGGGCGAGTCCCCGGTTAATATCCGTATTTGGGCTTGTCCCCAGTTTAACTCACATTCGGGCTTGTCCCCAGATTACACGGGCTTGTCCCCAGATTACACGGGCTTGTCCCCAGTTGCACGGGCTTGTCCCTAGTTTATTATTTGGGCTTGTCCCCAGATTAATGGGTTTGATCCCGGTTAACATTACAAATTATACCCAACAGATTTTCTAAGTTCATCGCGAAGACAAGGTACTATGGATTCAAAATCCTAAGATTATTACTTCGAGGATCATTAAGGGTTCAATACTTATGGTAACTTAGGTCTACCTAGACCTTCTAGTACGGTTTCTGTTAATGAGTTTTTATTATCTTTGTTGCAATAATTATGGATATTTCAGTTTAGAGGGTTATTCCTTTAAAGATGTTTTATTACAAAATTTTTTACCTATTTTTAAGGATACTTTATCCTAAAATTTGTTCTTTAAGGATATTCTATCCTATATAATTTTCATAAGGATCTTTTATCCTAAAATCTTTTACTCAAGATTATTTTTCAAAACTATCAATAATGCTAAAGTTATATCAAACAAACTTTTAAGATAAATAATAAGCAGATAGTTAAAAGTTTTATATTATTAAAGCATAACTCACCAGGACTTATCCAAAATTCTTAACCCGGACTTCACCATGCAAAAGATGGACCATCCATCCGGGTTAAGTGAATGCTACTAACTGATCATGAGTGCAGGAAATTAAAAACAGGGGCATCAAAGGCTTCATCCCCACAAATAGAGAATCCATTCACCTTTGTTACCCCCGCAAATTGTCTTAAGGATCATGGATCCTTTCTCCTAGTTACTACTGTCTATTACAAACCAAAGTTATTGTTCATAAAAACATCATAAAAGCAAAATAAAACGGGCCTGGGCCTTGTCTTCTGTATCCTTCATCGCCCGTTTATGCAGTTGCTTCTACCTCCACCGTTGCCTCGTTGCCTCCTTCAGCTTCATCCTGGTCCTTCACACCGCTCGTCCCTGCTTCACCTGCATCAGCCATCCCTCCTTCAACTTCATCCTCGCCTCCACCCAAGTCGATCAAGGCTTGCTTCCACTTATGGATTTCCCATGAAGATTTGTCAAATGACGGATCATTGGCCTCGGTCACCAATTTGATTCTAGCTTGGAGAACCGACTTGGCTGCCCAGACCTTTGCCTCTTCAGTGGCTCGATTGATCTCATCCTGCATTTGGAATGCAAGTGTGGAAGTATGATCCTCTGCTTGTTTCTTCTCCTTGGTCATCTTGGTGAGGACCTTGTCCTTGGCGACGACCATGGATCTCATCGCAGCAAGGGTCTTTTCATACTCGCCAACAGTCTTCTCTTAATGGCTTCGAGCAGATTCGATGGCCCATAACAAGGAAGCAGAATAAGTTAAGAAGGATACTTGGATAATGAAGACTGAAAAGATCCTTACAGTAGAAAGCATTTCTAGAAGCTGTTTCTCGGCATCAAAGGGGTTCTCTGGATCTGAACTCTTCTTCCTCTTAGCTCCTGACTTGGCTCGAGTTGTGATTGGATGAGGCTTGGACGTAGGAGTTGGTTTCGGGGTCTCTTTCTTGGTAAACATGCAATCGATATCCTCAAGGGAGAACTTGGAAGCAGACTTTCCTGATTTCTGAGCACCTGTAAACAGTAATCAGCAGATAAGTTTTCAATTATTACCATTTCTAATACTAAAAATTATTACTCTTACTTGACATGATTGACTCTTAGTTTGATTCTTGAAAGCTTCAATGAACTTGGCTTGAAAGGTTTTGATTACAAGATCCAGTGATAAGAACTTCTCGACTCTCTCTTCGACTCCAGGAAGGTCAGATAACAAATCAAAATTTTCAACTACACAAGCGAAGAAAAATATTAGCAAAAGAATAAATATTTTTCCTAGGTTACCTAAGGATCCTAGATCCTACCCTTTGGTATCCACTTTTTGGGAAGGTCAGTTCCACCCGGTATGGAATCCAATTTTACAAAGAAAAATTGGTTCCTCCAAAGTGTACTATTTAGAGTAACTTTGGAAATGGGATCACTTGGTGAGGTTTCCATTTGATGAAGAAGCGTTTGGAACCGTGGGTAACCAGATTGTATAGGAACGATAACTCTGCTAAGCCAAACTCAACACCTTCCTCTACGATTATTCTTTTGATGGCGTGAAGGACTCTCCACAGCATCGGCATGATCTGGATATAACTAATCCCCGTTAAGGTGAATAACCTTTGGGTGAAATCGGGAAAATGGTACTTATAACCTATGAGAAATGGTTGGGCCGGAAAACAAACCCAGTTATTCGAAATACTGTCGCTACGGGCTATAGAATCGAAGGATCGGAAAACTGTATCGACTGGAAAGTGTAATCGGATTTCATCGATTTTCGGATCTGTGAACTTACAGACCTCAGAAGAGGGGGCTTGGAGGATACCTTGCGAGTAGAGATCATCGGGGTCGGTATGATTGAAAGAAGAAGAGGAAGAGCATACAGAAACAGTCGACATACTGAAAGAAAATAAACAAAAAGAAAGAAGGATACCTGAAAGACGGCTGGATGTGTGGTTATAAAAGAGTTATGATCATCGCATATATAAGCGGCGTATAATAATGGTTTGTAGATATTAACCGCCTGACACACGTCTAATCATCTTTTTTGCAGGGATTTGAAATTCAAAATGACAGCTGTTTTACACAATCACCCGCCATTTTGGGGGCAATTGTTAGGGCATGAATTTTATGCTGAGGATCCTTAATCCTTAACTATCTTATGGATAAATTATCCTTGAGATATGTATCAGGTTATAAAGGATCAATGATCCTCGGTGTTATTTGTTTACTAATGATTGCGTTTAGTATGGTGATGTGTTAGACAGTGTAACAACTTTAAGATCCAGTCTACTGTATGTTCCACTAAGAGACATCTATAGAATATGGTCAAGATTGAAGACTAAGCTAAAGCAAGAAGTAATGGAATAATAAGACCAATTGCTGAGTAATAAAGACAAGATATGTTATTCTTGAAGACGTGCTTGCATCAATTATCCTCATGGAATATTCTCTAGTTGGAGTATGGATCCAGGATCCTTATTCAACATAGCTATTAATGGATGATTTCGTATGAAGATTGATGTTTAAACAACCTCAACGGCTCCTAGACCTAGTCTACCGCTTATTTCGTCATTAAACGTCTGCTAGCACGTGGTCAAAGAGCACGATGGAAGAGAGTGGAAGACTAGCGAGTTTATAGGACATGGTTGTTAGTTAGTTATAGATATTTTTCTTTATATACCGAGTTATGATCGACATTAGAACACACACAAACACACGTATTCTAGCTGCTAAGATATTTGTACTCACACATATAGCATTCGTTGATCAACAACTCCACAACACTTGTAACCACCTTTTTACTATTAATAAACTTGACGGTAATAGTTTTCACCGTTCGAGGGTTTTTTGTGCCGGAGACTATTATAATCACGTACCACTCGACCAAAGATTACATTGTTAATCTTTGACCGAAGCAATTCGACCAAAGATTACCTTGCTAGTTTTTTACCGAAGTAAGATTATCATAATCAAGGGTTTTTTCCCTCGTGATCAAATCGTTGTGTTCATCAAGATTTCGATTATACCTCACTTTACAGATTTGGATACATTATCCTTAGCTGATTTTTATCCAAAACAGACCTTATGTCCATTTTTCCTTTTTAGTCAATAATTAATTCCATCTTTAAAGTCTACCATCTTCTATCTTTATTATTATTATTATTATTATTATTATTATTATTATTATTATTATCTTACTATCTCAATTAATTCTTCTGACATAAATAATATATTAAATTTTATTTATAAATATTTTGGGATGTTACAGTAGCCCACAATTGTCTAAGAATGAAAAATAATAATAGCAAGATGACGATCAGTAATAATAGTAACAACAATAACAATGGTATCAATTTAGAAACTAGTAATATTAATATCAAAGCCAAAAATGAAAAAGAAAGGAAAAAAAAGGAGAAAAATCATCATGCTAAGGTATGAAACTTTATATCCATATTTTCTACATAATATACTAGAAAATAAAAATATAGAAAACAACTAAAACAACAACATATTGGATTTTCTATAATAGAGGAAATATATAAAACAAAATTACACATCTATATATAAATGCTCATCTCAGTTCTTTATATATTGTTGTAAGTGCATAAAAAATGAAAATTATAATAATAAAATTAATGTGGTGGAAAGATAGATATAGTGAGATGCTTTTAAAAAATAAACATTTTTTTAATGTGATTTTAATTAAATTATAAATGTGGATATTGAAGCGCCAAAATGAATGCTCTTAGAATGGTTTCTTAGTATTTTTTTTAACTAATCTATTAAGCATAAAATGCTAAATCACAAAGAAGTTTGAATTAATGGCACGCGACTTTAACAATATTAGGATAGCATGGGCACATAAAGATGTACTCACTTAATCTAATTCACATCAGTCAATCAAATAAGAACACCTTATAGTTTTACTAAATTATCCAAAAGTATGTAAATTTTGTAAGAGCGAAAATCTATGGAGATTCCACATAAATGTGTTTTGGTGATTGAGTTCATCAAACTGAATTCCAAAACTTTCATAGTTTACGTAATTAGTTGGGGCACCATGAAGATTTAGGCAGTGCTTATCATGACGAAATTAAGAGTACCCCTAGCATCCTAAATATAATCGATGGGCCAATATCAAAATATTATAAAGTAGGGAAAATTTGCAAAAATGTCCTTTTTGAAGAGATAAAGTCCCAAAATGTCGTTACTTTTTTTAAATATTCTCAAAAGATCTATTTAAAACCCGGTGACAAAAAGCGAATTTTGAATCAAATCTGTCTTCGCATACGAGTTTTGTTTGAGCCAATCAAAAGTGTTCTAAATCTGTCTTAACGGACAAGTTTTGATCGAAATCTATTTTGGTCGACCAAACTTAGTTTAATTGTTTTGTTTTCTTTAATATCTAATTATTATAATTGATTTTACTTAATTTAGTTTTTCTTATATAACTTTTAAAATATAAGGTGTTATAATATACTAGTTGAGACGTGTTTATTTTTATATATGTGCCTATATAAATTTCACTCAAAATTGAGTCAGGTCAAAACTTGAGCGGTCTTAATTGTTTTTCTCTTTTTTATCTTTTATAATTTAATTTCAATTTATATTCATATGATCAACGTCTCACAGTTGAAATGAACTAATCTTTTTAGGAAAACTTACTTACGATATGGTATGTAGGAAGTATCCTTATAAGTTATAATAATAATAATAACGTTACCAAAAACCGGGCATCAAAGGGTATATTTGTAAATTAGGCAGAGCGTTAGTTACATAATAATAATAATAATAATAATAATAATAATAATAATAATAATAATAATAATAATAATCCCACAAGGACAATTCCGTCATTTCCGCATAAGCCTATATAACACGAAAAGCATCAATTATCTGTATAGCAAGCAGTCGAATTACAGTTGTCAATTCTTGAGTTTCCAGTCTCTCTGAAATCTCCTCAAAATCAATCAATCAATCTGGTTGTTGTTTTGGCGGCAGATTCGAATTTCTTCAATGGCGGATGATTCTTCATCTAGCTTCTGGACTCAGGCCAACGCATTATTCCGAAAGAATTTAACATATCAGGTTCACATTCAATCAATTCGTTTCGTTTTTTTTTATCTTCTATTGAAATTAAAATATATAATTCATATCAGCGGAGGAACTTTAGGACGAATCTACGGCTGATATTATTCCCCATCGTTCTCTGTTTGTTACTCGTCTTACTACAAGCAGTCATCAACAAGGAGCTGGATAAGCCTCAAAACAAGTGTGGATGCACTTGTATCGATGCTCAATGCCACCGACGACTCTGCGGGATTCAGTACTCCGATTCCGACCAGGTGGCCACCTGCTCTATCCCCAATCCACCCGAATGGCCTCCGCTTTTGCAGCTACCTGCTCCGCACTTTCGTGCTCAGTTTCGGGATTTGCCTCCAGCTGAATCCTGTACAGATACTACTGCTTCTTGTCCTGTTACTGTCTTGATGACCGCGAGTAATCAGTCTTTTGCCCAAAGTATGTAATTTGTCAGAGGATTGCATGTTCACTTCCCCACTCTTAGTCCTAGTTATTAGTTTGTTTTTAATGGAAAAGTGTTTTTGCGATTTTTAAAATATGAACTTGCAATATCGCCAAATCCAAATTATTTGATGTTTTGTATGATATTCTACAGGTTTGGCTAGAAATATGTTCCCAACTTTATCTAATTTTAACTCATCCAATGGCCTGTCTGGTGTTGTATTGGTTAGTTATTTGGATTTATGTGATAAAGTTGCATTGCCTTTTGTTTTTCTGAGATGATGTTTAAAATATCATCAGGGTTCAGCTTCAGAGACTGATGTATCAAACTTTCTCGACTCGGCTTTCTTCTCTAGTTTTCCTATATACTATGTTCAATCTCAGTGTGAAGCCAACTCCACATTCTCTATATCGGTCCCAATAGCATCATTGGATTTGGATAAAGGTATGTTTTTTTTCAAGTATTTGTAACTACTGTTGGGTGATTTTGAGTACTTTGTAGTAAACATGATGAAGAATAATTTAAAACAATCTTATTGTTAAGATGGCCATGGAAAGGTAAACTTGTTATGTTTTGTAATTTTATTGTAGAAATAAGATGTGTTCAAGGTCAACATTTATGGCGCAACAGCTCGTCTGATATTAACACTGAACTATATGCGGGATACCGAAAGGGAAACCCTGAGGGAAAAATCAATGAGATATTAGCAGGTTTGACAGTTCAAACATGATTTGTTTGCAATTATAAATTATGTGATCTAAGCTTTGATGCTAATATTTATATCATTCAACCTTGATTTTAACCTTCTGTATTAAGATTTTCAAGGTAAATGATCTAAAGCTTGATTGTAGTTATTAATATATAAACTTTGATTTTATCTTTTCCACAGGCTATGATTTCTTGAATTCAAATATGAATAATTATAATGTGACAGTATGGTACAACTCTACTTACAAGAATGATACAGGAAATGGTCCTCTTGGAATTGTCCGAGTTCCTCGCTCAATAAATTTGGTACACATTTTAAACTTGTAGCATGCAAAAACCTGTTCTACATACTAAAAAATTATTTTTTTTATTAAATGTGAACATATTACTTGTTTCTTTTTTTAATCATATGACTTTCAAATTGTGGATTTTTCTTGTTGCCTATATCAAATTGGAGTTAACTGATTATCCTTAAAAAAAATCCATAATGCAAATTCTAAGTTCTAGAACATGTATGCATGCAGGTGTCAAATGCTTTCCTACAGCTACTGATGGGGCCTTCCACACAAATGCTGTTTGATTTTGTAAAAGAGATGCCTAAACCTGAAACTGAAATTAGGCTTGATTTCTCTTCTCTTCTTGGACCACTATTTTTTACATGGGTCATCTTGCAACTATTCCCTGTTAGTAATATACCTAAGTTTCAAAATTATCTCAAACTGAAGTGTTAACGAGAAGTTTTTTCTTTAAGTATCTTTTAATTAGCTTATTTCATGTAGATTGTACTAACAGGTTTGGTGTATGAGAAGCAACAAAAGTTAAGGATTATGATGAAAATGCATGGACTTGGGGACGGTCCTTATTGGATAATTTCATATGCATACTTTCTTGCCATATCTTTGTTTTATATGTTCTGTTTTGTGGTATTTGGCTCAGCTGTAGGTACAAATTAGAAAACAACTGAATCACACTTCTATCCTTTTTAACTTTATAAGTCTTTTAACTAACGCCATTCACATCGTTGCAGGGTTAAAATTCTTCACATTGAATGATTACAGCGTCCAGTTTGTATTTTATTTCATTTACATAAATTTACAAATTTCATTGGCGTTTCTAGTGGCTGCTATTTTTTCTAATGTGAAGACCGCTGCAGGTTCGTTGCCTTATTTTTTAAATTATTTGGATCGGTTTACTATTTCTTGTAATAGTAACACTGCTACATTTTGGTTATGACTTGTATGAATATGTTTATGGCAGTTGTTGGGTACATTACTGTTTTTGCAACTGGTCTGTTGGGAGGTTTCTTCTTTGCATTCTTCCTTCAAGATAAATCATTTTCAAGTAAGCAAAGATGCTAATAATTAGTCTTTATCAGATCATTTTGCACAATAATTTATAAATCATATATAGAGACTATTGATATCGAGTTGTTTAGAGCTATATGATGTTTTGGTGGCAAGATGCCCCAGATCGATTTATTAAGAGTAAACAGAAAAAAATGCAGAACACAACTGATCAACTGATCGACCCATTTGTTTTATATAAACCCCAGGAAAAATAATACACCTTCACATAGACTTTGACTCACTATCTATAATAACACCAATCTTGGAGAATGTGAACCTACATTGACTCAAATAGGAAACTAATAAAGATCAGTATGTAAATCCTAAAATAGGACTCCTAAAATAAATCTCCATAAATAAACAAACCTAAAATTTACTAATAATAAAAAACCAACTCTAGAAGATTTCTTAACCCAAATCAGAATCCATTCGAGATTTTGACACGTTTCACAGTTTCATATGCGAACCAAACAAGTAAGTTTAACAGGGTGGGATGAGTAATTGGTCAATGTTTAGTACTCGACACGTGGGGTTAACCACTGACCACTTGATCTGTGAAAACAATGTGTTTATGTTTTATAGATAAGTTACATTATATATGACTATGAAAACAATATTGTTACATAATATCTAGTTGCATAAAATGACTCAGGAGGTTGTATGCATTAAAAGCTTGACATTGCCTTTTACTCTTTTTTATCTCACTAGAGCAATTCCCATTTAAATAAAAAAAACATTATTTTGGTCCGTAAAAGACAATTCAAATATAATATTTCTGTTTAAATGTTTTTTAAATGTACATACTTTTTTGTAGGAATTTGGATTGTTGTGATGGAGTTATATCCAGGATTTTCTCTATATGCTGGATTATATGAATTTTCACAGTATGCTTTTACTGGAAATTATATGGGGATTGATGGAATGCGTTGGAAAGATATAAGTGATAGCAATAATGAGATGCGCCACGTGTTAATAATCATGCTTGTGGAATGGTTGTTTGTTTTCATAATTTCATATTATAATGATCAGGCTGTATCATCAGGAAGTGGGCTCCGAAAAAGTCCACTTTTTTTCTTGGAGAAGTTAAAAAAGAAGCGTTTGACATCGTTCAGGAAACCAAGTTTACAAAGGCAGGGTTCAAAAGTATATGTGCAACTGGAGAAACCTGATGTTGTCCAAGAGGCAAGTATTATAAATTTGTTAGCTTAGAATTTCTTGATATAGTGTTTCAAGTAACAAAATCATAGGTGGTAATTTTGGCTCATTTAGTTATGAATGGGTCGATTGGGCTTGTGTTATATTTCATATGGTCAACCAAAGTCTGCTTTTTACACATGATAAAACCTTCTATATCATTATATTCAGAATTTTAAATGTTTATGGAACAATCTAATATTTGTAATCAACTCATTATCTATAAAATGTATGAAGTGTTTATTAAAAGCGTGTTGGCTCAACCCTTGTTAGAAAATGACTTGTTTCAACCAGTTATGCGTAGCGAGATACAGTAAGTTGCCATACCTCTCTTAAAGTGAGATAATGTTATATGTTTTATATTAAAGCCATGGTGAAAACCGTGTTTTTTGTTCTTTTTCTTTGAAAATAATGCACATGATATTTCATCATTAAATTGGATAACTGCTCACAAAATAGTTTTTATAGCTCTATTAATACTATTGCTCATTTAAGTTTCTATAGTTATATTAAAACCTTTAGCTGTTTAAAGTTCTATAGAAAAGATGGACATAAAATTGATGACGGGAAGGCCCGACCCGATCTGTTTGGACATTATTACCATATAGTCTTTAATCTTACTGATTATTAGTTCTTATCGTTCATGTCCTAACAGAGAGAGAGGGTGGCGCAGTTGCTTGTTGAACATGACACGAGCCATGCAATCGTGTGTGATAACCTGAAAAAGGTGTATCCGGGACGGGATGGAAACCCTGAGAAAATGGCAGTTAGAGGGTTGTCACTTGCATTATCTCAAGGAGAGTGCTTTGGCATGCTTGGTCCAAATGGTGCTGGCAAAACTTCCTTCATTAATATGGTCAGTTTAAAAGCACCTTAATTTACAACTTATCTCATTTGTTTCCGTAACATCCGGCAACATATTGTAATGGTGTGCTTATCTGTACAAACTTGGTCAGATTGGGTTGTTTCGCACACATTTTTGTGTTCTTTGTTTGCAAATAGTTACTGAGTCATTTAAGATTACAAACATGTAACTATGATGAAATCATTATGGAAAAATACCATAAAAAACAACATACTTTCTGTTTTTTTTTACAAATTTCTCTTCTCAACTATATTCTACGTATTAAGGTTCCTCTACATTAGGGTGTAAACGGGCCGAGCCGAGGCCGAGCTCAGCTAGTTTTGACTTAGACCTCGAGCTCGGCTCGGGCTAATAATTATATTATATAAATTTTTAGTTCTTATATATTATTCAATTTTAATTTTTATATATAACATAACATATGTTATTTAATTATTTTTATCATAATTGTATATATAATAGGTATTATATTACACACACACACACACACACACACACATATATATATATTTAATACATTAAATAAAAGTTATATATATCATAGGCTCGTTTAGGCTCGTGATCCTGCTTGGGCTCGGGCTCGGGCTCGGGCTCGTTTGTTAAACGAGCTTATTTTAAGGCCCAAGATTGTTTAAGCTCGGATCAAGTCGAGCTATTAATGAGCTGATCTCGTGTAGATTGCACCTCTACTCTGCATGTTAATTTGAACGAAGTTGTGAAATTATTTTTCTATACAACTTGGAACCACTACATTTAAATCGCTCTGAAAAACAACTGGGACGAATATATATATATATATGTATATGTGTATATATATATATATATGGGAAAGTTAGCGTACAAATAAAATTAACATGCTAATTGTGAGAATCAAGTAGAGTAATTATATATACAATTAGTAATTATGTAATTACATCGTAATTACTCTATAATGTAATTACATAATTACTCTACTTGTATATATAATTACTCTACTTGATTCTCACAATTAGCACGTTAATTTCATTTGTATTTGATCCAAAGCATATATATATATAGGGGTGAGATCAAGTGAAAAATCCTCTTAAAGAGAAAACATAAAA
The DNA here is from genome assembly GCF_021521415.1 of Bidens hawaiensis. Lineage (NCBI taxonomy): Eukaryota > Viridiplantae > Streptophyta > Magnoliopsida > Asterales > Asteraceae > Bidens > Bidens hawaiensis. The sequence goes on from NW_027492188.1 coordinate 526,890, forward strand.
ACTCGTAAAGAATTATTTTAACTTTTTTTAAAAATATATTTTATAGTTTCTTTTTCTTCTATTATTCTTATATGTTGATATTGTTAAAAAAAAAAACCCCCTCGTCGGTGTAGTGCATATGTGCAATAGTGTGTATTGCATGCATAAAATACAACACTATTGCACATATTTGAATTTTAATACATACTATTGTATATATGCAATAGACTAATGCACACATTGAATACACACTAGTACGTATGTGTAATACAACACTAATGCACATGTAGGGATGGCAATGAAACCCGAACCCGATGGGAAAACCCTAAACCCGACATAAATGGGACGAGTAATACCCGACCCATTAGGGTTTGGGACGGGTTTGGGATTTGTTTTAAAATTTTTCGCGGGTTTGGGACGGGTTTGGGATTTCTAATACACCCGATTACCCGATAACATAAACCCATTTACCCGATTATATACCCGATGCACCCGATATAGCTTATTATATTATATATATATACCATATTCCAAATATATTATTTGTCGAAACTTGTTTATGTTAATTATTTGAAATAATTTGTCTTTATGGTAACCATCTTTGTAATCGATTAGTTATATTTTGTCAAAACCCGGCGGGTTTGAGCCGGATATACCCGACGGGTATTTTATCAAAACCCGATAGGAAACCCGAAACCCGATGGGTAATTACCCGATTAAAACCCGACGGGTTTGGGACGGGTTTGGGATGGACTTTAATAACCGGGTATGGGTTTGGGAATACCTAAACCCGACCCATTGCCATTCCTATGCACATGTGCACTACATCGATTTTTTTTTAATTATATTTTTTTCATATAATACAACACTACTTTACATATACAATACACAAATATTGAATATATGCAATTAAACACTATTACACGTGTAATACAATAGTATTGCACAATAATAGATATGTGCACTACATCGACTTTTTATTTTTTTTATTTTTTCCCGGTGAAGAGTAACAAAATATAAAAAGGATGGAAGAAACAAAAATTTGAAAATATTTTTATTTAAAAATAATTCTTTAGGAGTTTATAAGTTTTCTCTCTAAGGAGGAGTTTTCTCTTGATCCTCTCCCTATATATATATATATATATATAGTTGATTTCTTAGAACCATATTGTGTTTTAAGATCTCGAAAGGACTTAACGTAACAATTTTTTTTTGCATATATACATATATGTAAAAAATTATATAATTTTTTTACACACCGAATCGACTTTTTACATAGGTGTTACTAATGTTTACACTAGCGTAATCATCACACATCTTTATTGTCTCTCATAATTTATTTTTTAATTAGATTTAATCTCAGCCACATATTTTATACCCATTTAAATTTTGTGTGGTTTGTATTGAGTTCTTAAAATTCTTACAACTCATCAAGTTCTCAAAATATCCTTCCCCTATATATATAACCCACTTAAGAAAAATAAATAAAAACGTAACCAAAACAACAGGATGCACCAATTCCAAGTTGATTGAAGTTTTTTTTTTTCATACGTTTGTTCAAATTTAACATGTAGACGAACTCATGTGTAACTAAAACTATTTGCCATATCATTTTCTCTAAACCAAATTGGTTTGTTTCAATGTTGTTTAACAGATGATCGGGCTCGTTAAACCAAGTTCTGGTACAGCATTTGTTGAGGGTCTGGATATAACAACCAACATGGACCAGATATATGCCAACATGGGCGTATGTCCTCAGCATGAGTAAGCATCAAGATTCCTTTAAAATTCGTTAACATTTACTATGTATGTTGGTTAGAACAGTTAATTTATCAGTTAATCTCCGATATTTGGCATATCTAGTTTGCTATGGGAAACACTAACCGGTAGAGAGCATCTTCTCTTTTATGGAAGGCTTAAGAACCTCAAAGGCTCAACCTTGACACAAGTAAGTTGACTTTCACTTTCTCATGTGGAAAGATGGCTGGATAATGGGTCAAAACAGGTTTAGGTTAAAACGGGCCAGAACAGTTTTGGATTGAGTTATTGAAATGGGTCATCTTTGACTTCGGATCGGTCAGGTTGACTCTAAAAACACATTTTTGTCCTTTTCTAACTTTCTTTTATATATACTTATTAATCAAAATAAGAAAATATATTTTTTTATCAAAACGATTTTGGAGGGTTCATACAATATGCATTAACAAAAGACTTCGGGTAACTTTCAACCTTCTCGGCCCATTCCACTTTAGCTAAAATATTTTATATGACCCATTTGAGGTAAAAACACACCTCGTGGGTCGGTTTAGGACTCAAATTGAACAAAAAGCTTCAAATTTGATTCTTGAAAACCTCGGTTTCGTTTTCTTCATTTTCAATCTCATTATTTGGCTTAAATTTTTTGGGCTGAAAAAAATGCCCAAACTAATGAATTTGGGCCTAATCTTTTTGTTAACTAAAAACTAAATGATTATTATACATTTGGGCTGTAATAAATTGGTTACTCTAAATTCTTACAGATTATTAAACTTCAAAATTATAAATGAATTTCCATAAATTTGGTTCTGTTCATTTTTCCGGTTTTAATAACACGCAACGCCGAAACTGAACCAAAAGTTTGTTTTTTATGAAAACATAAAACCAAACCGTCGGTTTTTGTCGGGGTTGGTTTTTATGTTTCTCTAGTTACAAATCGGCTTTTTCGGTCTTTAGTTACACGCAAAACTGAAACCAAACCGAACCGAAAGTTCAGTTTCCAATGAAAACATAAACCAAAGCATCGGCTTTTGTCTGGGTTCATTTTTTTTCGCTTTCATGCACTGGTGAATCATTCAGAAGTAAACGGGCCCGCATAGGCACCTTATCTACCAGTGTTATCATTGGTGTTGTAGTGCTTCTCAAACTTACTTCTAAATGGTTTTATTAGGCGGTTGAAGAATCTCTTAAAAGTGTAAATCTCTTTAACGGCGGGGTTGCTGATAAGCAAGCTGGGAAGTACAGTGGTGGCATGAAACGTCGGCTTAGTGTAGCCATTTCATTGATTGGTGATCCTAAGGTATGTTTAGCGGTCCATGTATTGAGTTGACTATTTGACTTCCCTTTCACATGCCTTGCTAATATTGGTATTCAACAACTTAATTGTGTAGGTTGTGTACATGGATGAACCAAGTACCGGATTAGACCCGGCTTCTAGAAACAATCTATGGAATGTGGTTAAACGGGCTAAACAAAACCGTGCGATTATTCTCACTAGTAATTCTCTTAACAGATTTTTTTTACTTGGTGAAGCGTTGTAGGTGATAGTTATGACGAAGGGTCGATTTCAGCTATGTTCTATCTCAACGAGTTAAAAACACAATAGCTGAAAGGGGAAAGGGTCAAACAGTTTGAAAGACTTTAAAGTCTGTTTAATGATAGATATTATTATCAATGTTTTCAGGATTGAACCGAACAGTGAACTAGCCACCTTACTGGTTCACTGGTGGGACCGTTCAATCGTAGTAAACAATATGAAATTAAGACAGCATTTATGTATCTAATGCAAAACGAACTATGAATATACTTCAGTTTTTTATGCGAATTTGTAATTTTAATAATATATTAAGATTAAAGTAAATAAAGTATGGAATCCAGAGTAATAAATGAATCATAAAATGAGTTTTTGAAGAAAAAAATTAAAACACCAGTCTGAGCACCCGCTCTGGTTCAAACGGTTCACCGGTCCGAACGGTAACCGGTTAGTTCAAATGGGGAATGGTTCAATAGTCTTAACCGGAAACCACGAGTGATATGTTTTTTTTTAAAAAAAAAGGGAACATATTTTTAAAATTGTTTTCTTACTTTAAAATGAATATTATTAATTGGCTAATGTAATGTTTTAGCACATTCTATGGAGGAAGCAGAGCATTTGTGTGATAGGTTAGGAATTTTTGTGGATGGAAGCTTGCAGTGTGTTGGAAATCCTAAAGAGGTATTAAATTAATAATTTATATTTATGTCATTTAACAGTCTTTATAAAAACTAAATCTACATATAGCATTTGTCTTTTCTCTTGAGTTGAAATCAAATCCCACATGGTGAAATATGAGTTAAAAACAGTGCTACTAGAAGTGACCCATTTATATGCAAACATGTCAATTTGGGTTATGTAACGGGTCATATGGCAGTTCACACGTATCTTACCATCTTGTTATTTTCTTTTGGAATGATGATAGTTGAAGGGTAGATATGGAGGTTCATACGTATTCACAATGACAACATCCGCAACTCACGAAGCGGATGTAGAAAACCTAGTAAAGGGTCTCTCACCAAACGCGAATAAAATATACCAAATATCCGGGACACAGAAATTTGAGTTGCCAAAGCAAGCCATCAAAATAGCAGATGTTTTTGGGGCAGTTGAAAATGCTAAAAGTAGGTTCCAAGTTCAGGCGTGGGGGCTTGCAGACACAACTTTAGAGGATGTTTTCATCAAAGTGGCTCGAGAGGCCCAACCATTCGACGTTCTCTCATGATAGCAAGTATAAATTTTGAGGTTGTATGGATTTGAATCATTAATTCATTTCACAGAATCAGCCATATGTGGTTTACTTATATAGTATTGATCTCATAAACACACATGTTTTTGTTTTACTTATTATTTGTGTATATACTATACTATGTAATCTATGTTTTGATATAAAATTCTTTTTTTTAACACAAGCACAAGACATAATAAAGTTAATATATGGACAATGTAATAATCAAGCTAATAAACAATTTTAACACAAAGTAGGTATATTACTGTATTATTAAAGCAATGCATTATATCCACATGATTTTCAACTAGCTAGGGCTGTAAACGAGCCGAGTCGAGTCGAGCTAGAGTGTGCTCGAGCTCGAGCTCGAACTTAATCGAGCTGGCTCGAGCTCGAGCTCGAGCTCGAACTTAATCGAGCTGGCTCGAGCTCGGCTCGTTTTCTTTATCGAGCTGAAAAATCGAGCTCGAGCTCGGCTCGTTTAAAGTTCGAGCCGAGCTCGAGCTCGTCGAGCCAGGCTCCTTTAATTTAAAAAAAAATTATTTATTATTTTTTTATTTTATATTTTAAAATTTTGATATATAAAATACAAAAAAATATAATTTTAACATACATATTATATAAAATTTATAAATTGGAGAATTTATAAATTTATATGTTTTATTTTCGTTATTCTTTTATAAGGTTTTAAGTATCGAGTGACATAATATATGTATAATTTTTATTTATTCATTTCTTGGTATTATATTATTTCATATAAATATTAAAATTTAGGGTTTAATCTAAACGAGCCAACGAGCCGAGCTAACGAGTCGAGCCAAGACCGAGCCACGAGCTGAGCTGACCCTGGCTCGAGCTCGGCTCATTTAGAAATCGAGCCGAGTCGAGCTCATTTAGAATCGAGCTTTTTCGAGCCGAGCTTTTTTCGAGCGTGCCGCGAGCCACGAGCTTTTTGAACAGCCTTACAACTAGCATGTCCACATAGGCTTTCAAGTCATCCGGTTTTTATCTACAAAATTGTCATATAATTCACTAATTAATATTTTATAAAATCATAACCGTATTAATTAATGTTTTCTATAATCATAACCAACTACTTTATTTAAAATGATTTAAAAACTGATTTTGACCAAAATTAATTTATAACCGATTTTCGTTCACTTTTTTAGTACGAATATTATTTTAGCAATTCAATGATTTGTATAACAGCTTCTCATTTCACCATTTATACATATTTTTCCTACATCTTGTGGTTTTGCAAAGAACTATGTAAAAAATTCTTATGATATCTACATATATATAACGCTTGAAAATTTTTCAACACCTGTGTAACACGGGCCAGTATCCTAGTTGACCAATATAATATACACAATATAATTATGATATATTATTCGTTGATCTTGACACTCTCGGTTGTAGGGTCAATTTATTCTACAAATGGAAACACAAATGAGAAGGATGGGAAGGATTTCTGGCCACACAAAAAACCCTCAATTTTTTTTTAAAATAAAAATAAAAAATCATAACTCAAAATTTAATAAAAAAACGAAAAAATTAAAAACACAAAAATGTTTCCACCATCTTTCTCGTTCTCATAAAAAAAACACAAAGGTAAGTGAAAAATGTCATTGTGTCTTATCATTGTATTTTGTGTTTATTTTCGTAATTGATTATTTCTTTTTTCCTTGACATTGTGTTTTTTTTTCTTTATATTGTGTTATATTACTCAACATTGTGTTATATTTTGTTCGGCATTGTGTTTTATTTTGCGATCTATTGTTTCTTTTTTAGTTATAATTGTGTATTTTGTTCATTTTCGTCATTGTGTCTTTGGTCTCGCCATTGTGTCTTTTCGTCATTTTTTTTTATTTTTTAAACTTTTTTTAACGAGAATGATTGCGAAAACATTTCGTTTTCTTAATTTTTTTCGTTTTTTATTTATATTTGAGTTATGATTTTTTTATTACTTTTTTTGAATTTATTTTTAATGGATTTTTTGTATGAACACTTGGTTGTAATCCCATAAAATTGAAGTTCAAATAAATAAATAAGGTAAAACGTAGGTATTGACCAAACCCTATCCGATTATTTTGTACAACCTCATGCACAATTTTTAATAAACACGGAGGCTTTGTAGTTTAAGGGCATCTACAATGGTGGATGAAGAAAAATAAATTAAACACGCTATCAGCTAGGGGTGTTCGAAACCGGATGCCCGGAGTTCCGGATATCCGAATTTCGGATATCCAAAATTTTCGGATAGTCAACTTCAGTATCCGAATCCGTATTCGAAATTCGGATGTCCAAAACTTCGGATATCCGTTCGGATAATAAAACGGATATTCGAAAATTTTTTTAAAAAAAGAAAGAACAAAACCAACTAAATGAACAAATCTGAATGGCTTGTGATTATGGATAAAGTTAAATATAAAGGACAACAAAAATGAGAATAGTGAGAAGAATTATAATCAATAGATTTTAGATTTGAATGTTGGAGATTAATTTAATAAATAAAAATTAATGAGAAGAGAATGAAGGTAATAACCCACCTTTGTTGACTTTCTCTCTCCACATGCAAGACACATGTCAATTCCCTCATCATTAAAAAACGTCAATAACTTTTTCATATGAAATTTCTTTTGAAAAAAAAAATTCACCATAATAACAAGGGTTTTTTTATCTTTAATATGAGTATCATATTGTTATATAAAAAAAATTAAAGGGCTTTTTTGATTGTGTTTTTTTGTTGTTTATTGTGTCTTTTAATTAAGTTTTCATATGCATTGTATTATAGATTTTGATCATTGTATTTTTCAATTGGTACCCATATTAAAGACAAAAATTAAAACAAAGATTACATCATTATGTCTTTTTGTTCATCATTATGTTTTAGTCATTGTGTAATACGTTCATTGTCTTTTATTCGGATTGATATATGACATTCACTTAATTTGAGAAAAATAGTATTACGTTCATTGTATATTACGTTCAAGTCATTGTGTGATATGTTGTTTCCATTGTGTTTTACGTTTCAAGTCATTGTGCTATATGTATTTACCATTGTGTCTTAAGTTTTAGGTCATTGTTTTATACGTATTCACAATTGTGTTTTACGTTTCAAGTTATTGTATAACATGTATACATCATTGTGTTTTATGCAATTAGATAATTTGTTGTTATTCTATCATTTTTACATATTATTATTACACAAAATTATATAACAAAAACTTTATGATGAGTTAAAAGACACAATGACGAAAAAAATATAATGACGAAAAATGACACAATGACGTGCAAAAAGACACAATGACGTAATTTTTGCTTTAAATTTTATATAACAAAAGCATACTCATATTAAAGATAAAAAAACATTTGTTATTATGATGAACTTTTTTTAGATAAAAATATCATACGAAAAAGTTATAGACATTCTAAAATGATGGAGGTCTTAACATGTGACTTGCATGTGGAGAGAGAAAATATGTGCTATTACTTTTATACATTTTTTCTTTTGGTCCCCACTTGACACATGTCAGCTATTTATGGCTTCTCACACTTCCTATTTTTGTTAGCCTTTGTAGAATAACTTAACTATATATATATATACATATAGGGTGAAGTTATACTAAAAAGTGATGTTTTTCTAGGAAGTGTAGGAAGAGATCTGGAGCATTGGATCAGATAATCTGACGTGTGTGAATATATATATATATAAATATTTAAGTAAAAGTTCCACACAAATCGGGTTTTAAAATAGGTTTTCACCTACAACTAAACCACACACGAAAGACAAGTGTACCTATCGTTTGTAATAAAGTGTCGGTAAGAACCGAGTATCAATCCATGGACATGACAACTTTCTAGTACTAAATCTTTGTAAATGACCAACCGAACAAATAAATCTTGATTTGGATATTTAACTAATTAAACTAGCATACAATGAAAACAAAGCAAGTAAAAATACAAGAAAAAACAATCAATCCAAAAATCTACATAGACAAGAATCCACTCTAATAACATGAAAAAATAGCAATGATATGGCAAAACATCATGAATCTAAACATAAATACTAGATTTCAATAAAGCAACCTAATACTAGCAAATAATCATCATGATGGGCTTTCAATCAAGAGATAAACATAGAATAACTTGTTTGTCAAAACAACAAAGTCTCATAATCAAAGGAAAGCTAGCATGAACAATATTCTAACCACCTAAGATTATACTAAAGTAGCCAAATTCATGAAATTAATATAAACTTATGAAACTTTAACTAGCAAGTCATCACCAAGTCAAGAATCATAACAACACTCATCAATTTTTCAATATTAAGTGTAGGGTTTCATACTCATCAATAATTATATAACCAAGTTAATTTTTAGTAGTCATTCCTAACTTAGCAATGTAAACAAAGATTTCATAAACATTCAAAGTTTACAAACAAACATCTAGAACCTAGTTTTCCAACATGAATGCCTAAACATTTGTAAAACTAACAAGGTTATGTAACATAACAAACATGAACACCATCAATATCAACTTATAAATTCAACCATATTCTTGAAAGAAAACCACTTTACCAAAATCATGCATAGATAATATATCACATTAACAAGAGTTTCAACATTGTCTAGATAGCAAAAGTAATTAGCCCATAAGGCTTAATACAACTACAATCAAACTAGAAATAAGCTTACAAAACATATTCAAGAACAAAGGAATGCAAACTAAGATCAAGCAAGGATTGAAGGATGGAATGATGGATCTTGTGTTGGTGGAAGCCTCCAAGAATCCCCAAAAATTGTTGCACTTGGTTGGGAGGGAATCCCCAAGACTCCACACACCAAAATGAAGTGAAAACAAGTGTTTATAAGCTTCTGGTCAAAGTGCATGGTCATGCACAAAAAGTGCATGGTCGTGCACTATTTTGGGTAAGTCAAACTTTCACTTTCGGCGGCTCAGAGTTGCAGGTTCCAAAAAAGTGCACGGTTATGCACAAAAAGTGCATGGTCGTGCATTTCCGGCACTAGCTAGTGCACTTTCAAAATTAATGTGTCTTGTCCTCGGCATCGGATAGTGCACGGGCTCGTGCCCTCGGAAGTGCATGATGGTGCAGTTTCACTTTTGGCACGATATCAGATGTGCACGGGTTCCAATAAAGGTGCACCATCATGCACATAAAGTGCATGATGGTGCAGTTTCTCAGCATGGTCATGCACTTTCCTAGTATGGTCATGCACTTTGGCACGGTATCAGATGTGCACGAGTTCCAATAAAGGTGCATGGTGGTACACTAAAAGCGCATGATGGTGCAGTTTGGTTAGCATAGTCATACACTTCCTTAGCATGGTCATGCACCTGCAGCATGGTCATGCACTTTCTTAGCATGGCCATGCACTTTGGGCAGATTCTTGATTTTTGTCCGAAAAACACCATCTTTTCATCGTTTCTTCGCCGGGCGGGCGCCCGGACCTGCAAATTCATAAATAACTCAATTAAGTACTAAATACAACGAATTTGCATAGAGTTTTACCAAAATAAAAGGATAATTTGATGCTAAAATGTGTACACTTTGTGTTACATCATAATCCAATGGCTGTGGTTCAATGTAGTGTTTTTCTTAGGCGTGTTCTATTTTTGTACTTGTTTTATAACACTCCATGGGCTTATCGTCTACTGTGTTATATTAAATTTGGAAATAGACAATCAAATTAATTAGTCACATGTGAGAGAGAAAACACTTCCATAACCCACCACAATCCACCACCAAAACCACCACCATCCACTATGAACCACCGTTAATTAACCACCACCATTCTTCCTTTTCCGGTCATCACCACTTTCTCCAGTCATATTTACTAAGTTTTCGACGCTATGAGTATTAAAAAATGCGCTCCACTCATACACCCACATATCTGAAACTTGTGTGTTTATGTTAGATTTGAAATTGGTGTGTTTTTGAAAGTATGAATATGTAGTTAATGTTACAGTCGGGTTAGTGTGTTTATACGGGTTAGTGTGTTTATGTTAATATTAAATATGCATTTAATGCGTTTGACCGGTTTATAAGGAAATATATAGGTATTATAAATAAAATAATAATTACATTCCATAATTAACATGTCATGGTTGTTTACCATCTTGTCCTTATGTGATATATTAGATCTAATGGTTAAAATCTCTTCTTACGTTTTTTAGAAAAAAAATATTTCTTATTATAACCTTGCTATATATATATATATATATATATATATATATATATATATATATATATATCACATAAGGACAAGATGGTAAACAACCATGACATGTTAATTATGAAATGTAATTATTATTATTTATTATATATATAGGGGAAGTATAAGAAGAAAACCTCCTCCAGTTTTGAAAACCCCGCAAACCCAAATGTGTGACTCATGTTGTGCCATGTGTACGACGCTTAGATTAATTGTTTTTAAATAAAAGGGCTAGTTATGTAATTTCATCAGTGTTGTCCTTTTATATTCTTACCATCATCCCATATCTTCTTTCTCACTTTTCTCCTATCATCCTACAAGTTTTTTTCTCTCTCTCTCTCTCTCTCCTTTTTCTCTATTACTACCAACTTCAAGAATATAAATTTATCCATCTTTGAGAACAAAATAGAGTATGTATATATCCAGCCAATAATGTTTGCGGTGGTTCCATTCTTGCAGTGGAGGAGAAACGGCGGTAGGTCGGCGATGGCAGGTCGGAGAAAGCAAGCCTGATCCAATTAACTCGTAATTTGGTAGATTTTCGATGTTTTTTCAAGATCGGAAGATTTTTTTCTTTCTTTTTTTTTTCTTCTTTTTTGATTTTTTTCAGCTCTAAGTAATGGTAGATCTGTGATTTATTTTTTGTTAGATTTTTACTCTTTTTTTCTTTTGAATATAGCTGGTAGATCTTTAATGTTTTTTTCAAGATAAAATGTGTTTTCTTTTTTTTTTTTCCTTTTCAAGATCTAAGGGATTGTATTTTTACTTTTTTATTAGTTTTTTCTTTTTATTAATTAGAATCAATATGAGTGTATTTTGGTATTTATTTGTGTATATGAGATGTTTTTTTTCCATTTTTTCCTTTTCAAGATATAAGGGATTGCATTTTTGTTTTTTCTTTATAATTGTTTTATTTTTATCAATAAGAATCCATATGAGTGTGTATATTGGTATTGATTTGTTTATAAGATTTTCCTTTTCTTCTTTTCCTTTTCAAGATCTAAATAATTGTATTTTTGTTTTTTTTTATTTTTTTAACAATAAGAATCCATATGAGTGTATTTTGATGTATGTAAAATATTCGTAAAACATATGTTTGAAAAACACATGTTTGATTAATGTCTAAACAATTAACATATGTTTTTTTTTGTTTTGCAGTTCCTCCTAAAACTTATTTTACTTTCGCAGTCACATTGGGCCGAAAACCTGTTGGTTGTCAATATTTTAAAGAAAAAGAGGAAGATGTGCTGGATTGGATTGAGTTAAGATGAAAAAGAAATACATTTTTTTTTGAAAGAGTGTATTTTTTGTAGGAGAAAGAATGATGGTAACATAAAGTGTGTGGATGAGAGAGAGTGTGATGGTGACATAAAGTGTGGATATGTGTAGAAGAGAGAGAGTGTGATTTTAAAATAAAGTATATGGATAAAAGTGTGGGTGTGTGTAGGAGAGAGAGAATGATCGTGACATATATATTTTTTTTAATAAAAGTACACTCTTAAAGGTGATGAAAAGTTCTTTTGAGTTATATCAATTTTGTTACCTTTAATGTCTTTTTATGTTGAGTAATATACTTATTGATTTTTGTATAATTTTTTATGCTAATAATATTTTCTTAATGAACAAGGAAGTTTTAAAATTCTTATGAAACAAATGAACTCAATAATTCGGAGATTTAAGTTTTTTAATAGAAAATTTGTTGTTATTAAAATGAGATTCACAAATAAAGAGAGAGAAAGTAATGGTGCCATAAAATAATAGATATGATGGTGCATAAAGTAATGAAAGTAATTGTCACATATTTTATTTTTTTAATAAATGTACACATTTAAAGGTGATGGAAAGTACTATTGAGATCATATCATCTTTTTTATTTTTAATAAAAGTACAAGTTTTATTAAAATTTGTATAGTTTTTTATGTCAATAACATCTTCTTAATGAACAAGAAAGTTTTAAAAATCATATAATATGCATTTCTTAATTGTTTTAAAAGTTCTTTTGAAATAGTTTCTGTAATAATAATCATTAGTAAATTGTTTGACATTTAAGTTGGAGATATAGGAATTAAATTTTAATTTATTAGTAATATTGGTGAATTAAATAGATAGAAAAATTTAAAAATAACATTTCGGTAAAAAAACATACGTTTTTGCATATTTAAAAATCTGAAAACAAGCGTAACATACGTTTTTGCATATTTAAAAATCTAAAAACACGTTTTCGCATGTTAAAACATAGGTTTCTAGACAAAGTAATATGTGTTTGAAAAACAAACTCTGAAGACCACCTCACCCTGCCGTCTTTTTTTTCGGTACAAATAAGTTGAAGATTTTGTACAAAATTCAAGATTTATTCAAGAATTGCAACAAAACAAAAAAAAGTTTGAATCTTTTTAAAAGTCAACAATAAAAAGAAGAATGAATGTAACATCCTGCTTTTGATAGGAATTAATAAAATAAATTTCGTTTATTTATATTGTGTCGTTTATCAGTTTAGATAAAAACTGTACACGGTTGGGCTTGGACTTTAGAAGATGGAATATAAGATGGAATGGGCCTTAGGTCCATGAGCTTAAGGGAGTATAAATACCCCTTAAACCCTAATCCTTTCCATTTCTATCAATCTCTACACCATAGCCTACACCTTGAAAAAACACACACAAGACCATCCTTTAACCCGAGCCTAGATCCGAAGTTGAAAACCTGAGATTTTTGGTGCTAGAACGTTGTGACGAACCAAACCTACATCAAATACCAGCTCGTGTTCGTAGTTCGACTAGTTTAAGGTACGTTTATATCTAGAACTTGTTCGTTTAGGATCGGTTTATCTTAGATCTGTATTTAAATGGTAAAAACGAGCCCAATACATCAGACCTTACTGAAAACCATTAACGATTGATAGGTTAATTGCTAACCTAAAGAAACCGTAGTATAGATGCCTAAATCGCACCCTCTAAAACGCTATGTATGAATGATTTGATGGTTAGGGTTTGTTGGCGCTGGGATTCCGAATCCATTGATACCAAAATCGTGATGTTTCGTTAAGAAACGAAGGTTTAATTGCAGATCTTGTACCTGTTGACTGCTATTGTTCTTGGTGATTTTGACTTTGACCCCGGAGTCAAAGTATGGATAAGGTTGAGCCATTCGTTATAAAAATGTAACGAATTAGTTAATTAATTCGTCATAGCAAGATAACGAATCAGCTCTCCAGATCGTTAAGATCAGGTAACGAATCAAGTGATTCGTTACTACCTAATTCGTTATAATAAGATAACGAATCAGGTCACGTCAAAATAACGAATCAGCCAGCGAACCAGATCTTAAAAGATGACGAATTAAGTTAGCGAGTCAGATAACGAATCAGATGATTCGTTACCCATCAATTCGTTAAGTTCTGATAGCGAATTAGACCACGAACCAGGCTGTGTTCAGGTACGAATTAGGCTTAATTTGTCATAACGAATTAGCTAATGAATTAAAATAATAATTTAAATCCTAATGAAAAATGTGTTAAGACAGTTAACCCAGCCAGGGGCTCTGCCCCTTGGACTCCGCTAGGGCCTGCCTCCCCTAGAACCCCGCTGCCAGGGGCGCTGCCCCCGGACCCCCGTTCGTTGTGGGTTGTATAAAGATAGAAATACGATATGAGTAGTAATAGTTAATTGATACATGTAAATATTATACAGTTAGCCGTGCACAGCTCAAGAAGGGAATAACTATTAACGGTGAACGTAACCGCATTCAGGTGAGTTTCTATCCCCATTTCCTTGTTATGTTTTCGGGGCTGTGTGCATACTCGATGTGATAGTTAATGCACTTACCTTAACTGGTAAGTGTATTCCATGTATGATTTATATGTTATGTATGTATATCTTAAATGCGAATGAAAGCTTGTCGATACGTGAACGATCTTCGGATATTGCACGTGATGACAAGGGAGGTATGTATACGATAGTTGAATGTGAATGATAGATATGTGTATAATGTATGAATGTGTATGAATAATCAAAGAAAGTATATGTATGATATGGGTATGTAAAGACAGTATGCACGAAGATGAAGAAAGAGGGATCAGACCCTAATAATATCTAAGATAGAGAAGAAAGGGATCAGACCCTAATAATATCTGAGATAGAAAAGTAAAAAAGGGATCAGACCCTAATAATATTTGAGATAGACAAGAAAGGGATCAGACCCTAATAATATATGAGATAGACAAAAGAAAGAGGGATCAGACCCTAATAATATCTGAGATAGAAAAGGAAGGGATCGGACCCTAATAATATCCGAGATAGAAAAGGACAGTAATTTGTATAGTATGAAAGTAATAAAGTATGAACGTATGTATGTACTTATGTAATGAAAGTAAAATAGTAAAGTAATTATTATGTGTCTTCGGATGCATAATTGAAGGTAAGTGCATGTATGGTATAATGTGTGATTAACTAGAACTCACTCAGCGTAGCTGACTTTTAATATGCACGCAGGTTAACAGATTGATACAGCTGGATTGAGATGGACACATGGCAGGTTGAAGAGGCTGGCATCTGAAGATTTTCATGACGTTTTGAATGTTATAATTTATGTTATGTTTTAAGAGACAAATTATGGATAATTGTAATGAATGGCTGATGTTTTATATTATTCCGCGAAAGTTTTAATTAACTCTGATATTTAGAACAGTGTTTATGAGTAAATCCAACACCAATTGTAGGGCACCGGTAACGGGGCCTTACAATGAAACTCATTTTCTACTCTAAAATAATAAATTTCAAAAATGTAAAATAAGCTTCAAATCCAAACAAAATTTCCAAGAATATTTTAAACAAATAAAAATATTAAAATTACTAGATCTGAACTCTGTCAACATAGTACAAAAAAAAAAGAAAAAAACTAAAAACGACGATATCCTAGTAGCTTTCATCCATAATTTCTTGTTCAGAACTTTGTCAATATAAAATGTCTAGATCTGAAAATTTTGTAGAGGAAAATCACTGGATCAAGTGGTAAACGATCGGCCGTCGCTACGTGATGGTGGTCACGGTGTCATAAAAAGTTTCTGATACACCAAGATATTAACCGCCGCCATCACCTTGCGCTGGAAACTGGCGTCGAGGGTTCACGAAAGATGTTTTTTGGTTGCTGGAACATGTTGGTTGTTGATAGTTTGAAGAACAAGAAGAAGGTGGTTGGAAGAACAAGAAGAAGGTGGTTGGAAGGACAAGACGTGTAGAGAATAATGTGGTTGGAAGTTTAATGAGAGAGACAGATCTAGACAAAAACATCAAGAAGTGGAGAGATAATGTGGATTGTAGTTTTACTATAATTCCCTTTTAGTACTTTTAAACAATAAAATAACCTTTATTAAAGTTATTTTTTGATCATATAATCTCAACCCTTCATTTGATTAGATCAATTGATATAATACGGCTTCTAGGGTTTTCACAACTGGAGTGGGTTTTTATTTTAACCCTACCCTACACACACACACACACACATATATATATATATATAGAGAGAGAGAGGGAGAGAGAGGGAGTTGGAATCAAATACAAGGGTAAAGTTAAAATAAAAAAGGACAATAAAAATGAGAATGGTGAGAAAAAATCTGATTCATTAATCATAAATTTGGATAGTGAATATTGATTTAAGAATACAAATTGATGAAAAGAGCATGGAAATAATAATTCACATATGATGACTTTTTCTTTCCACATGCAAGACACATGTCAATTCCTTCATCAGTGTAAAACGTTTATAACTTTTTCTTACGATATTTTTTTTGAAATATTTTTTTACCATAATAACAAGCGTTTTTTTATCTTTAATATGAATATCATATTTTTATATAAAAATAAAAAAAATTATTGGGTTTTTTTATATTGTGTTTTTTAATTGAGTTTTCCTATGCATTGTGTTATAAATTTAAATCATTGTGTTTTTCAATTTGTACTCATATTAAAGATAAAATATTAAAACAAAGATTAAATCATTGTGTCTTTTTATTCGTTATTATGTCTTTATGCTCAACATTTGTCTTTCTAGTTATCATTATGTTTTAGTCATTGTGCTCAACATTCACTTAAGTTGAGAAAAATAGTATTATGTTCATTGTGTATTACGTTCAAGTCATTGTGTAATATGTAGATTCCATTGTGTATTACGTTTTATGTCGTTGTGTTTATGTATTTACCATCATGTCTTACGTTTCAGGCCATTGTGTTATATGTATTCATTATTGTATTTTACTTTTCAGCTTATTGTGTAATAATTAAGGGGTTATTTCACAAATAAATGAGATGTTATAACCCGTTTATGGGTTATCCGGGTTTGGTGAGACCCATGACCTATGAAAATTATTGTTTTCTTATGAAACAGTTTTACAAATCAATGAGATGTTATAACCCATTTAAAGACTATCTGGGTTTGGTGAGACCCATACCCGTGAATTCGGACCAAGTGCATGAGAAACCTTCATTTATAAATCAAGCAATCTGGTAGTTCTAGAGAATGGGGGGAACAACTTGAGAGCGACACCTAGGATTTTATGGTAGGCATCCATATATGGGAAAGTGAATATGAGACTGTTAAGTATCTAATCTTATATACGAAACACCCAAAACTACGTAGTTTTGATCTAACTTCAAACCATATTCACCATCATTTGGTTCAGTATGCTTTATTTCCGGCAACTTCTTTATTCTTTTCATCCATCCCTTATAAACTCGTACTTTACCCGTCCGGTGAACGGGAAAATCAACTCGTATATGTAACGACTACATTAATTCAGTAGCATGAATGAACAGAAGACAGATCCTGATGAGATACTAAGGTCAAGAGTACCAACGTAGCCATGGCCAACAATTTAATCAAGGTTAAGGTTCATGATAGCGAAATTTAGAAACAATGCCCCATGGTATGGTTGTATTTGGACGTGTGAACTGATCTTATGCGAGTCCGGTTAGCTTGACGTCATAATGACATCAATATTTTTTCTATCAAATATAATCACCTCAAAAAAACTTACTATGAAAAGAATATTATTAGACTATTAATAAAGATGTGTTTATATATATATATATATATATATATATATATATATATATATATATATATATATATATATATATATATATGGCAAAAAATGTAAACTATAAATAACCAAGTATACATTTCTTGTATAATCGTATTCCCTACTTAGTACAATTTGTAACACTCCAAATCTACTTTATATGTTCATATGTCCGTATGTGTTTTTATGGCCCGAAGTGTATCTATAATGCTTAAAAGTTAAACCCTCTTAATCATTTAACTCAAAGTTAAAAGTTATTGTTGAAATTATATAATCTATGTAACCATGTTTAGGATCAAGTTATTCTACAAAGGGAGTAAAAAATGAGAATGGTGAGAAGGATTATCACTATTGGATCAAATCTCAAACAAAATCAATGGTTTAAAAAGGGGCGGTAGCAATTTTGTAATATTATAGACAATCAAGGCAAACTCTTACATCTCAGATTAGAATACAAACCGTTTTCTCCAATCGTCTTCTTCACTTCTCTTCACTATTATTCTTCATTTTTTCCTCTGAACACAAACCCTAGCATCTCCATTCTGCTATTTGAATATCATATAACATCCATCTCGAATCAATGACGACATCTCCATCAGCGGCAATCGTATCTCCGACTGAACCACCGTCATCGGAGGCGACACTTCAAATTTCGTTACTTGAAGAACAACCTATTAATACTAAAAAGAGAAAGGCAACAAGAAAAAACGTTCTGAAGAAGCGAAAAACAACCTCTGTTTGAACTCGTTAAACCAACACACAGATCTCAGATCTGATCTATGTATAATTAACCAAATACGGATCTAGTTCGTAATTGCCATTGATTGTCAGTTATACGTTATATATATATATATATTAATTGTATGTATGTGTATGATAAGATTAGTATGAAGCTTGAGAGTGAATCTGGGCAGCAATTCGTTAATATATCTCAAAAACTTAACTTAAACAGTGGACTGAAGCCACTATAAATAGAAGATGGATCTAGCTCGTTACACATTTCGTAACGAACTAGCATCCACTTCGTTACATACACTTAAATGAAATAACCTTAATGAATCACCCCCTGATTCGTTAAACATCCTTAACGAATCAGGAGGGATATTAACTTAGATCTAGTTCGTTAAACATCCTTAACGAACTAGACTATACTTTAACGAACTAACTTAATAACTTAATATTTTATTACATAAATAAAACAATAAATACAATAACGATACATACAAAGACTCTAGACGCAAAACCGTGCATTAACAGACATCCCCTCGTCTGGAGCTCGTTGTCTTTATTTTACTTGAAACGCTTGGACTGCCAATCTCTGCAACTATGAATCCCGTTCTCTTAACATACACGCACAACGCGTTGGAATTGCATAGCCAGATCATAGTATTCATTGCGCTCGAACAAAATATTATTCTTGTGTAGCACGTCGTTGTCGATCTCGGTTAAGTTAACATGCCATATCGGATCAATGATCTTGATCAGCTCGGTCTTCAAACCTTTGCCCAGGACAATGACGGCCTTGCCAGTTCGGTTATCGTAATACCAGCGGTTGAAAGATAGATGCATGTGTTGATTCAAAGTCTTCACTGGTACCTGCTTCATGGTCTCTTGCGGTTTAACCTTGAGAATCAACTTTCTCCAACCCGTCCTTGGATCAATTTCATCTATACGTTTTCAGGTTGGAACCTGAGGCTTGAGAAACTTAAGTCCAGGTTGACTACAAATAACAGATGTTGACGGAACCAATCTGCTATCCAATCACCTCCACGGTTGATCAATGGGCGACATGCGAGGGTACGAACTTCCCATCGCGGTATAGTGAGAACATCCATTATCTTCTCATAATATTGAACCCCCTTTTCCCATTTCACAATACATACTTTAAGATCAGAATCAGATAACCAAGAAAGGATATTACCTTGAACCTTTGACACATTCTTGAATGAATTCACTTGGTTAGCTTTGGCATGAGCAGCAGCTTCCTCCTTCTTTTCTTGATCCTCATACCGATAAGCATCTATAATCTTACGAGCCTTTTTGCTACGATACCCAAACCATCTTTCAATATCAGCATCGGTTGGGTTTTCAATCGAGTTGAATCTCGTATTAACCACCTTCTTACCCTTGGATACCTTCTCCAGATTATCCTCAGCTGCTTTAAATGTTTCCTCATTAAATACTGGAGCACCTTGATCAACATTTGTGTGTTGAAACAGGTCAGGATACTCCTCAGATGTGACATCTTCAACCTCGACCTCCTCATCTTCATAAATAAAATCCGTATTCATTTGAATAGTCGGATCATTTAGAATCTCCTCATCGTTTATCACTTCTATATCGGGCCCCGTCTCTAACACGGTTAGCTCATCGTCATTCAAACAAAGCAGTAGTGAAATCTGCTCTCGTGTTAGAGATTTTTGCACAAACTTTCCCTCTTCGATCTCATCCCGATTCACCACACTCCTGACCACCCCCGATCCATCCACAAAGATAACTGTATCAGCTTCAATCATCTCAATCAGTTTAGCAGCAGTCGTATCATGATAAACAATGATCTGTTTGTCCGAATCACCAGCTCCACTAGTGCCTACACCAGAGGAAGAACCATGAGATTGTTTCGGCTCATTTCCTCCAGCACCTGAAGCATCAGGATCCTCATCATCATTTTCAACTTTTTCAAAACATCGTCTTTACACGTGAGTTGCAAAATGAGATCCTCTTGTTCTTTCAATTTCATCCCCTGAGATGTGATAATCTCACGAAGAGCTTTCGTTTCCTTTTGACAAAATGAGACGTAGCTCATTAGTTTCTTCTGAATTTCCATGAGGCTTTCTTGATTCATATGGTCAGCAGACATTTGATTTTCATACAAACGAAGAAGACTTAACAACATATTTTTCTGCTGAGTTGGAGACATTGCATGAAAGAAAGCATGAATAGGTTGCACAGGACCTTGTGGACGACTCAATCTCAAGAATGAGATATCCATTGGTGGTGGAGGCAACATCATCGGTGTTGGAGAAACCACCGAAGTTGCAGTAGAAGGCATTGGCAATGTAGATAGTACTGAATGTGGAATCATGCCAAGCCTTGGATCTGAAGTGAGCGTAGTCGTCAAAGTAAGCTCCGGAGTGCTAGTAGTAAGCGGCACCGCCGGGCGTAGAGAAGTGGACGACCTTGGAGGTTGAACTCCAAACGAGACTCCAGCACCAGCCGACATTCGACGCTTAGCTGACCCCTCAGCTGACCCCTCGTTGAGCTGCAATTGTAGCAGCTAACGCAGCTTCAACCGCAGCTTGTTGTTCAAGTATACCTGCAGCACCATCACCACTATTACCACCATCACCTCCATCAACACCATTATCACCACCATCGTTCCCACCTTGTCCCTCCTCACGCTAAGATTCCGAATTGTCATGGATCCAATTATCATTGTCAGGACATTCATAATGAGGATTCACAATATGACCAACCAAACATTTGGTCTGAGGTCTCTCCTTTTGATAGATCTTCATTCTTCGTACCGTGTCAGGCGTCATGTGATCTAATTCCAACACATCATCTACCAATATTTGATCGATGACTAAATTTGGAATCAGGTCTTGAATAAATAACTGAAGAAAATGTGGATACATCAAAAATTTCTTCTTCTGAACCGTTTGCGGACACTGTTCTTTAAGATGGTAGAAGATCATCTCTGAGAAGTCGAACGGCTTGTTGAGAACTAGTGAAACAAAAGCTAACTGCAACATGATACGACATTCATCAAACTCGCCTTTACGTCCTCCCAAGCAATGGATCAAAACATGTAGGAAATACTTGTAAGTAAGACACAATCCATTCTTGTTGTACATAGATTCTCTGATGTCACCACCATAAAATACACCACGGAATAGACCCTTGATCAACTACTTGTCAAACTCACACGGATTGTCAATATTTTCCGCAAAACGAAGAACACGTCTAATCAAATCAGTATCTACAGTGATAGGAGTTTGATTGATTGTGGCTTCGATGTGGTTCTCAGCTTCAACGTATCTCGCCGTATTCCAAAATTGACGAACGATACTGAATCGAACTTCAGGGTTTGCAGTGATAGAATAGTGAATATGTGAACGTCGTAGAAATTCCAATAATCCTCCAAATACCTCTTCGTCTGCAAAATTTGTACCGACAAAGGCACATATATTATGCTTCTTATCGTACGACAATAACGGTATAACTTGTTGTTGTTGTTGTTGTTTTTGCTATTGTTGTTGATCAGCAACCGGTGGGTCTTGGTCCATTTGATCAACCATACTACTGTATAAATAATGTCGAGAATAAGTAACCATCAACATGATAAAATAAATTTTGTATATTTAAATAATTTAAACTATTATAAACATATTTAAAATGTCATTCGTTAAAGAATCTGTCTGATTCGTTACAAAACTTATAACAAATCAGCTAATTCGCATTCAAGTAAATTTTTAACGAATAAGAATTAGCGAATTCCTATTGAAAGTTAACGAATTAACAACTAGTTAGTTATAATTTAACTAATACACATCTGATTCGTTAATAAAATGGATTCGCTATTCTAGTTCGTGTGAGTTATTTAACGAATTGGACACAAATGAGTTCCAATTCGCTAAATATAACGAATGGCCAAAGATGGCTTAATCTTTGACTTCTCTGGTCAAGGTCAAAATTGCCAAGAACACTAAAAGTTAAAAGTGCAAATCTGATATCGATTAATCCATAATCATCGATGGATATCCGAAGAAATGACCATAAAGATCTCGGAAACCCATTGCGACTCAAATGGTAACGATTTGAAGTTCCGAAACATGGAATAAGTTAATTTAATTGACGGTTTGAACGAAGCATAAAAACCCGATAATAATAGTTCATCATTAACCCGGCAATCAATAATCAAAACCTGATAAGAGATCACAATGGAACTCAGAAAGACATTCCGATGATAATGATATCAACATAAAGTCATTCAACAGAGTATTAAACACCCCGATGAAGGTTTATGTAAACCACAAACATACGGTAATAAATTAATATAATTAACCTATCAAATCAGTGTCATTTTTAACGAAAACCACAAAGATGTGATCATCTATACCTTGGTAACACAGTGGTATGATCAAAAGTACGAGATTCGAAGATCGAAAATTATTGAAAATTTTGGCAGCGTAACAGTATGAAGAGGAAGAAGATGAATAGTGAATAATGAAAAATGAACCGCCTCTCCCCTATATAGTCTGACACATACACGTTTTTCAATGTAACGAATCAGATGATTCGTTTGAATTTGAATCAACGAATCAGATGATTCGTTAGAGAAACATAACACATGTCATGACGAATCAGATTTTAATTATTGTCTAATTCGTTAAAAAAATGCATAACGAATTGAAGTCATTCGTTACAGAGTGCGGAAGCGAATTAAGGTAACGAACTAAGATGTAGTTTGTTAGAATGACCTTAATTCGTTATTCATAATTAACGAATCACTCTTTAAATTATAAATTTTAAATGGAAAAATTAAATAAAAGAATTAATAAATAATGAATTAAATAAT
The DNA here is from genome assembly GCF_021521415.1 of Bidens hawaiensis. Taxonomy (NCBI): domain Eukaryota; kingdom Viridiplantae; phylum Streptophyta; class Magnoliopsida; order Asterales; family Asteraceae; genus Bidens; species Bidens hawaiensis. The sequence continues at coordinate 550,278 of NW_027492188.1, forward strand.
TAATAACTAAAAGAATTCATTAAGTAGCCCAATTAAATTAAAACAATTACCGAGATCCCATATCTTGATAATCAAATACCTTACACTGTTTCACGTTTTTGAAACATTTAACTTAAAGAATTAAATAATATGCAAAAATGAAAACGCAAAATCTTTTTGTATTTTGATCTTTTGATTCAAAATATAAACAAAAGAAATATCCGACACTAAAAACCTAGAACATGAAATGTTTTTGTGTTTTTTATGTTTTATCAAAAGTAGTACATATTTTTGGATTTTTGTTGAGTTTGAGTAGAGAATCATATTGACTTAATTGCCCTTCAATCACAGTTTTATATTTCAGCGATATTATGACTCGCGTTAAGTCGGTCATTGATATTGTTGTTCACTTAAATCTTATAACAAGCCTTCACGCATTTTTGTGATATGATTAATGGTTCAATTAGCGCACATAATATCAGAAACTATCAGCCTATAATTTTGGTTCAAGCTTAATTTGATTTTTGCCAAATCACCCCAACTTGACTTAAACCATTATAGTGTTGATCAAAACTTTTAGAGTTTTTGAGCAATGCATCAAGTTTCCTTTACTGTGAGCGAGTATGCACGAGTCCATCTGTCGGCTTACATACATTGTATCCCCTGGGGTCCGTTTCTTATTGGTAATGAGACGCGCGCAAGGGAGGAACAATTATTTGACTAACAACGGATTTTGATCAAGTCAGTAATTTGGATTGTACGAAGTACAGCAGTGATAAAGTTTAATGACTTTGGGTTTGCTCTAAAAGCAAGTGAAATATTCATGCATATGAATACCCAGATGATTAAGCGGCATTAAGACTCACAGTGTCCAGAATCCTAATGCTTGTTATTTGCTTTATTATATTTTTGGGTGATCAACAACTATAAGGCTTGAGCATGACTGGTTATTACATTTCTGCCATCCTCACCGAGACTTTTGCTAGAGACTAACACCTCTTTCAATTTGGCTTTTCTTAATGTTTATATCACATACTTTACTCTTACAACTTGTTTAAGACCTATCAATGCACCAATGCAGTTAAGCACTCAGTCTTTTAAGCTTATTTCTTGCAGGATTTGGGGTCAATCAATCAATGTACTATCATTTTCTCTTTTTGCTTCAAAAACTCAAAATTTTGAGGAGCATAAAACAAAAATGAATTTAATCGCCCCAATTATTTTCAGTCTATAGATTAATGGCTATCCTATCATTCTTCAAATAGATAATAGGACCAATACATGCAAGCATGTTCCACAAACTTAAATAACCGACATAATTTTCAGCGAGAAAATAAAGTAGAAAGCTTAACGAACACCCCAAATACTTTCCATTGTCAGGTAAATGGCTATCCCGAAAATTTACAAGAAATTATCAAGACCAAACATATACAACTATATGTCCTTCAAATAGAAGTAGATGACATAATTTTCAGTGAGCGTAAGCTAAAATCTTGTTGGTTTTTCTCTTTACATACTTAAAACACAATATTTTTGACTTTTTCGGATTTTTCTCTACAATGAGAAATTCACAATCTTTTTGACTTTTTCGGATTTTCTTATAAATAAAAATGCACAATCTTTTTGAATTTTTCCGATTTTAAAATCTTTTTGGATTTTTCAAATTTTAAAACATAAAGACCAAAGACTTGAGAACACACTATTTTTGAAGTTATAAAATTTTTAATGTTTTTGGATTTTATCTATACAAACTAAAAGCACATTCTTTTTGTATTTTCTCTTTCACCCCCTAAAAACCAAAATAAAGATAAAAATATAAAACATATACTGAAAATAAAGATAGTTATCCTAGTTTCAGGATATCAGCAAAGGTCTTTAAGCCATTTAAACCAAGCAAAAACTGAAAACGTGTTTTATCAAATGCTTTGGTAAATAAGTCAGCTCTTTGAAAATCAGTATGTACTTTCTCAAGGTCAATTAATTTCTTTTCAAAGCAATCCCGTATGAAATGATATAGAATTTCGATATGTTTCGTTTTAGAGTGTTGTACGGGATTCTTGGTGATGCTAATGGCAACAGAATTATCAATTAGAATGGGAGTAGTAAGAAACTTCAAACCGTAGTCGCGAAGATGTTGTTGTATCCACAAAACCTGGGAACAGCAACTTGAGGCTGCAACATACTCAGCTTCGGTGGTTGAAGTGGAGACCGTTGTCTACTTCTTACACTGCCAGGAAACAAGCTGGCTTCCTAAAAATTTACATCCCGCTGTGGTAGACATGAAATTAATCTTGCATCCTCCATAGTCTGAGTCAGAATAAGCGGTAAGATCAAAGGTATCGTCTTTGGGGTACCATAACCCGGTGTCAGGATTGCCCCTTAGATATTGAAGAATACGCTTGACCGCTGCCAGGTGAGCCACTCGGGGACTAGCTTGGTACCTAGCACATAAATAAACAGCAAACAGTATGTCGGATCGAGAAGCAGTAAGATACATCAAAGAACCAATCATAGATCGATATAGGGTAGGATCGACAGTATCCTCCAATTCATCCGGTGATAAATTGTGACCCACGGGGAGAGGAGTAGAAGGGGTTTTTCCGGTAGTAATCTTGAATCGGCTCAAGACGTCGTTCACATATTTTGTCTGGTGAATAAATATTCCTTTCGCAGTCTGATGAACCTGCAACCCTAAAAAGAAATTCATCTCACCCATCGAACTCATCTCGAACTTGGTTTGCATTGATTTCTCGAACTCCTTACACAATGCATCGTTTGTTGACCCAAAGATTATTCATCAACATAAATCTGGACGAGGAGAAGATCATAACTAATATTTTTATAAAAAAAGTGCAGTCAACAGTCCCACGTTTGAAACCATTATCCGTCAGATGGTAGGCGAGCGTGCCATACCAAGCTCTCAGGGCTTGATGTAGACCATATAATGCCTTGTTTAAGTGATAAACTCGGTCAGGCTATTCGGGGTCTTCCAAAGCCGGAGGCTGTAAAACAAACACTTCCTCATGAAGTTCACAATTGAGAAAAGCACTTTTAACATCCATTTGGTAGACTTTTATGTTCTTATAAGCTGCATAGGCTAGAAAGATTCGTATTGACTCCAGTCTTGCAACAGGAGCATATACTTCGGTGTAGTCAATACCCTCTTGCTGATGAAAACCTTGCACCACTAAACGTGCCTTGTTTCTCACAATCACCCCACGATCGTCTTTCTTACATTTAAATACCCACTTAGTTGGAATCTCCTTCTTGACTCTAGCAGGTTTGTCGATAAGATCCCAAACACCCAAACGTGCAAATTGCTGTAATTCTTCTTGCATGGCTTCTACCCAAGAAGAATCTTGAAGTGCCATACGAGGAGTCGTGGGCTCAACTTGGGATAGTAAACAAGTAAATTTAGCAAGATTTACAATCCTAGACGAGTGTAACTCTGCATAAGCACACAATACATTATTTTCACTTGATGAAGCAACTTGATGACGTGTTTGAACTCCCACATCAAGTTCTCCAATAATGTTTTCTTTCTGGTGATAATTATGAATCCTAAGAGTGGGATTCTCAGGAACATCAATAGTTTCAAATAAATTAGTGTAGTGTTCACCCAGGTCGTGAGATGAAACATCACTATCAAGTTCGATAACTTGATCAACAACTGGAGTGTCATCAGATGAAGTAGATACATTATCAAAGATAACTAGAGAGTCATTATCAGGATCTTCAGTTGGAACATCGGTTGGAACTTCAACATCATTAGAATTTGAAATATTGGAATTACCAGTTGTTCTTCAAAATAAGCACAGACTAAATCTTCATCTGGTTGATCAGTTGTTGGAGTAAATGAATTAAATAAGCTATCATAGTCAAACATCCAGTCGGGACCTTTCCCTTGAGAAGGTGTGGTGTACTTTTGACAGTCCACATGGTATCATTCCTCAACACAACCAGACGTGAGTTAAATACTCGTTTCTTAGGAGAAGCATATCCCTAGAAATACCCTTCAATGGCTTTTTCATAAAACTTTCCCACATCCTTTTTCAACATCGTACAAGGACACCCAAACAGTTCCAAGTACTTTAAATTAGGTTTATGATTATTCAACAGCTCATAACTTGTCTTCTTGAGTCTCTTAACAGTTAGAACTCGATTGAGTGTATAACAAGCCGTATTCGGAGTCTCTTAACAGTTAGAACTCGATTGAGTGTATAACAAGCCGTATTCACCGCCTCATTCCAAAAATGGATAGGAAGCTTTGAGTCAGCAAGCATAGTTCTAGAAGCTTCAATCAACGTTCTATTCTTTCGTTCAGCAACACCGTTTTGTTGTGGTACGTATGGGGCACTGTATTCTCGATGAATTACCCTTTGTAAAAAAAAGAAATCCAATACAGTATTTTTAAATTCAATACCATTGTCACTTCGAATTCTCCTCACTTTCTTTTTGTATAGTGATTCAATCTTAGTGATTAAATTTTGAACGAGAACCGGTGTTTGATCTTTCGAACTCATAAACAAGACCGATGAGTATCGTGAATAATCATCCGTAACTACCAGGCAATACCAATCTCCAGAGATACTCACATGATTCACTGGACCGAAGAGATCCATATGAAGTCGCTCAAGAGGAGTATCAATGGAATTTAATAACTTAGAAGGATGCACCTTTTTCTTCTGTTTGCCATTTTTGCAAGCAATACAATGATCGGATAACTTAAAGTTCTTCAGAGACACACCTTCAACTAGGTCATTTGCCATTAGATAGTTCATCTTACGAACATTAATGCGACCCATTCTACTATGCCATAGAATGGAATCTTTCTCGGTTGCTTTCGAGACAAAACATGTTTCGATAGATGTTGATACTTTAGAACTCATATTTAAGACATAAATATCATTTGATTGAGGTGATCGCATGATAACCATGTCCTCGGGAATCATATACCCTGGTTTCAAAATCAGACACTCTTTATCTGTAAATACTGTAGTGTATTGCTTGTCACAGATTTGCGAAACACTCAATAAATTACGGTCTACCTTGTCACAATAGTTAACCTTCTCAAAAGTAATCTGCCCATTCGAAACATCACCTTCCTGTGTAATCATACCCCCAGAATTCCCAGCAAACACCCCATAACCCCCTTGAATATTTCTTACATTTGCTAAGAGGTCGAGATTTCCAGTAATATGACGAGAACATCCACTATCCATAACCCAGTTTTCACCAGAAATGGTCTTGGATGTACCCTACACACAAACAAAAATGATTAGTTCAAAAAGGCAGCCAGGCCTCAGTCTTGGGCACCTTTTGGTTTTCTTGAGAAAAGTTAAACTTAGTTGAATTAAACTGTTGTTCAGCAACTTGAGAATAAGTTACAGGCTTCTTAGACTTTCATCGTAGATGAGCATCTTGAACTACATTTGAGTTCAAATTTTTGCATAACGGTTCTGTTGGAACAAACTTTGGTTTAACAGAACCATGAGTTTCATTCACATGAACAACCTTTCGAGGATTCACGTTTGAGAACATAATATGAGTATTTTCATCATCATACGACACTTGTCGTTTCAGAATCTCTGTTATCAAAGGAACTAGTTTTGATTGTTCTTTGACAAATGGGTGAAGATTCTGAGAACTCTTCTAACTACAGTTTCTCACCACATGTCCTTGTTGACCGCAAAGAAAATAGCTTCGCATGTCCACATGAGTGTGTTGAGATTTGGTAGTAACATATGATACAGAAGGTTGATGATGACTCACGTTCTTTGTAAAACTCTTAGCTAAATCATCAGATAACTCTAGATTTCTTTTTTAAATAAAAATCTAAGTTAGAACAATTTGAGAAACTTTTCAAAGTATCTGTTCCAGTTGACTTTACAAATTGGACTTTCTTAGTATGTTTTAAAACTTGTTTAGCTTTAGTTAAAGGATCAGATGAAACTGATGTTTTAGCTTGAGCATACCGACGTTCAAGATCTTGAATCTTGGAAGTTTTATTCCAATGATACTTATTGGAATGTCTTTCTCAGTGAACATCATGTCTATCCCCTTTAATTTAAACACACGGCCACTAGGTGGCTTGGCAACAGTTGGATTTATAAAACGCAACAAATCCTCATCATAAATTTTGGGTTTTTCTGGTTTCTTAGCCCTCACCGGTTTGATATTAACATGAGTATCTTGTCTAACTTGAGTTGTGTGCGAACCATACACGGCCTCCTCAAATTCATGAGGTTCACACAGTATGTGATTAGAACTGGGAATGTTCTTGTTCTTGTGTATGATTTCAGGTTCGAACACATCCTCAATGATAACTTTGTCAACATTTTCAACAAAGACTTTGTTGCTTTGAACATAAGGTTTCTGAATTGAAGGTTCGGCTTTAACAGTTTTAGATTTAACTGGTTTTTCTTTCTCAGGAATCACATATTCTTTAACAATCACATCCTCTTCTTTTCTAGCAAAAGGATTTGGTTTGTAATCATTTTGAAAAGGTGGTGGAATCTCAACAAAACCTATTCCTTTCTTTGAATCTTTTTGCTTACCAGATACTTCAATTATTTCATTTAGCAAAAAGGAAGAGTTTCTGAATTTGCCCAATTTGTTCTTTAAATCAAGAACCTCATTTTCAAGCTCGGTTATCTTTGATCTATGTTTCAAAATTTCTTGAAACTTTTGATCATTGATAATCATTTTAATAGATAACTCAGCCTTAAGATCATGATTACTTATAGTTAAGGCCTCAATTTTCTCTCTTGAATTCATTCGAGAAGTCAAGGATTGCCTATAAGTATCTTTTAACGAAACAATCTCTTTTAGCAAATTATCATTTTGAAGTTTTAAGAAGTCTATTTTAGGCTTATTGGTTTCACAAAAATGATTAACGAACCATTTGAATCTTCAAATCTTCAAACATTCAAACTCATTTTTCCAGATTTTTGGAAAACATATGAACACAAACCCAGAAACCAAATCCGTATTACTCACTCAAAACTAAACCAAATTGCTCAATTAAATTACCAAAACACTCGGAACCACATCGCGAATCCAACTCGCATCATCCCGTAACACAATTAACCTTAACTCGCATCCGATCTAACCAAAACAATCCCCTGTTTTTGGCTTAAACAAGATTCAATCCAATTCAATCCAAACTCAAATCAAATACTAATTCCAAATCCAAACCTTTATAATACCTTACACACCACTAATCCAATACTCAGTCCATAACAAGTTTAAATCAAATTTAATTTGATCAAAACTCAACCGATTATAAAACTATACCAAATTAACAATTAACAATTTCGTAATAACCAATTAACTATCAAGATCAAGAGCAAAAGAGCACCAACAGCTCTGATACCACTTGTTTGAACTCGTTAAACCAACACACAGATCTCAGATCTGATCTATGTGTAATTAACCTAATACGGATCTAGTTCGTAATTGCCATTGATTATCAGTTATACGTTATATATATATATTAATTGTATGTATGTGTATAATAAAGTTAGTATGAAGCTTGAGAGTGGATCTGGGCAACAATTCGTTAATATATCTCAAAAACATAACTTAAACAGTGGATTGAAGCCACTATAAATAGAAGATGGATCAAGTTCGTTACACATTCCGTAACGAACTAGCATCCAATTCGTCACATAAATTTAAATGAAATAACCTTAACGAATCACCCCCCTGATTCGCTAAACATCCTTAACGAATCAGGAGGGATACTAATTTCGATCTAGTTCGTTAAACATCCTTAACGAACTAGACTATACATTAACGAACTAACTTAACAAATTAATATTTTAATACATAAATAAAACAATAAATACAATAACGATAAATACAAAGACTCTAGATGCAAAACCGTGCACTAACAACATCAACGACGGTACATGTTAGGTTTTGATTTTCATTGTGTCTATTGAGTCTTATTATTGTTCTGTTTGTGTGGTTAGACTGTTGTGTTATTGTGCCATATTAGATTATTTGTGTGAGAGTTTGTTGAGATTATTGTGCAGTTTGTGCGATTAGACTGTTGTGTTATTGTGTCATATTAGATTATTTGTGTGAGAGTTTGTTGAAATTATTGTGCCGTTTGTGTGGTTAGATTGTTGTGTTATTGTGTCATATTAGATTATTAGTGTGAGTGTTTGTTGAGATTATTGTGCCGTTTGTGTGGTTAGGCTGTTGTGTTATTGTGTCAAATTAGATTATTTGTGTGAGAGTTTGTTGAGATTATAGTGCCGTTTGTACGGTTAGACTGTTGTGTTATTGTGTCATATTAGATTATTTGTGGGAGTGTTTTTTGAGATTATTGTGCCGTTTGTGCGGTTAGGCTGTTGTGTTATTATGTCATATTTGATTATTTGCGTGAGGGTTTGTGGAGATTATTGTGCCGTTTTTGCGGTTAGACTGTTGTGTTATTGTGTCATATTAGATTATTTTTGTGAGAGTTTGTTGAGATTATTGTGCCAATTGTGCGGTTAGACTGTTGTATTATTGTGTCATATTAGATTATTTGTGTGAGTGTTTGTTGACATTATTGTGCCGTTTGTGCGGTTAGATTGTTGTGTTATTGTGTCATATTAGATTATTTGTGTGAGCGTTTGTTGAAATTATTGTGCCATTTGTGCGGTTAGACTGTTGTGTTATTGTGTCATATTAGCTTATTTGTGTGAGAGTTTGTTGAGATTATTGTGCCGTTAGTGCGATTAGACTGTTGTGTTATTGTGTCATATTAAATTATTTGTGTGAGAGTTTGTTAAGATTATTGTGCCGTTTGTGCGGTTAGGAAGTTGTGTTATTTTGTTATATTAAATTATTTGTGTGAATTTTTGTTGACATTATTGTGCCGTTTGTGCGGTTAGGCTGTTATGTTATTGCGTCATATTAGATTATTTGTGTGAGAGTTTTTTGAGATTATAGTGCCGTTTGTGCGGTTAGACGGTTGTATTATTGTGTCATATTAGATTACTTGTGTGAGAGTTTGTTGAGATTATAGTGCCGTTTGTGCGGTTAGACTTTTGTGTTATTGTGTCATATTAGATTATTTGCGTGGGGGTTTGTGGAGATTATTGTGCCTTTTTCGCGGTTAGATTGTTGTGTTATTGTGTCATATTAGATTATTTGTGTGAGAGTTTATTGAGATTATTGTGCCGATTGTGCGGTTAGACTGTTGTGTTATAGTGTCATATTAGATTATTTGTGTGAGTGTTTGTTGACATTATTGTGCGGTTAGAATGTTGTGTTATTGTGTCATATTAGATTACTTGAGTGAGAGTTTGTTGACATTTTTGTGCCGATTGTGCGGTTAGACTGTTGTGTTATAGTGTCATATTAGATTATTTGTGTGAGTGTTTGTTGACATTATTGTGACGATTGTGCGGTTTGACTGTTGTGTTATTGTGTCATATTAGATAATTTGTTTGAGTGTTTTTTGACATTATTGTGCCGTTTGTGCGGTTAGAATGTTGTGTTATTGGGTCTTATTAGATTACTTGAGTGAGAATTTGTTGAGATTATAGTGCCGTTTTTGCGGTTAGACGGTTGTGTTATTGTGTCATATTAGATTACTTGTGTGAGAGTTTGTTGAGATTATAGTGCCGTTTGTGCGGTTAGACTGTTGTGCTATTGTGTCATATTAGATTATTTTTGTGAGAGTTTGTTGAGATTATTGTGCCGTTTGTGCGGTTAGGCAGTTGTGTTACTGTGTCATGTTTGATTAATTTTGTAAGTGTTTGTTGAGATTATTGTGCCGTTTGTGCGGTTAGGCTATTGTGTTATTATGTCATATTAGATTATTTGCGTGAGGGTTTGTGGAGATTATTGTGCCGTTTTTGCTGTTAGACTGTTGTGTTATTGTGTCATATTAGATTATTTGTCTGAGTGTTTGTTATGATTATTGTGCCGTTTGTGCGGTTAGGCTGTTGTGTTATTATGTCATATTAGATTATTTGCGTGAGGGTTTGTGGAGATTATTGTGCCGTTTTTGCGGTTAGACTGTTGTGTTATTATGTCATATTAGATTATTTGTGTGAGAGTTTTTTGAGATTATTGTGGCAATTGTGCGGTAAGACTGTTGTGTTATTGTGTCATATAAGATTATTTGTGTGAGTGTTTTTTGACATTATTGTGCCGTTTGTGCGGTTAGATTGTTGTGTTATTGTGTCATATTAGATTATTTGAGTGAGCGTTTGTTGAAATCATTGAGCCATTTGTGTGGTTAGACTGTTGTGTTATTTATCATATTAGCTTATTTTTGTGAGAGTTTGTTGAGATTATTTTGCCGTTTGTGCGATTTGACTGTTGAGTTATTGTGTCATATTAGATTATTTGTGTGAGAGTTTGTTGAGATTATTGTGCCGTTTGTGCGGTTAGACAGTTATGTTAATGTGTCTATTAGATTACTTTTGTGAGAGTTTGTTGAGATTACAGTGCCGTTTGTGCGGTTAGATTTTTGTGTTATTGTGTCATATTAGATTATTTGCGTGAGGGTTTGTGGAGATTATTGTGCCGATTGTGCGGTTTGACTGTTGTGTTATTGTGTCTTATTTGATTATTTGTGTGAGAGTTTGTTGAGATTATTGTGCCGATTGTGCGGTTTGACTGTTGTGTTATTGTGTCATATTAGATTATTTGTTTGAGTGTTTGTTGACATTAATGTGCCGTTTGTGCGGTTAGACTGTTGTGTTATTCTGTCATATTAGATTACTTGAGTGAGAGTTTGTTAAGATAATAGTGCCGTTTGTGCGGTTAGACAGTTATGTTAATGTGTCTATTAGATTACTTGTGTGAGAGTTTGTTGAGATTATAGTGCCGTTTGTGCGGTTAGACTATTGTGTTATTGTGTCATATTAGGTTATTTGCGTGAGGGTTTGTGGAGATTATTGTGCCGATTGTGCGGTTTGACTGTTGTGTTATTGTGTCTTATTTGATTATTTGTGTGAGAGTTTGTTGAGATTATTGTGATGATTGTGCGGTTTGACTGTTGTGTTATTGTGTCATATTAGATTATTTGAGTGAGCGTTTGTTGAAATCATTGTGCCATTTGTGCGGTTAGACTGTTGTGTTATTTATCATATTAGCTTATTTGTGTGAGAGTTTGTTGAGATTATTGTGCCGTTTGTGCGATTAGACTGTTGAGTTATTGTGTCATATTAGATTATCTGTGTGAGAGTTTGTTAAGATTATTGTGCCGTTTGTGCGGTTAGGCAGTTGTGTTATTGTGTCAAATTAGATTATTTGTGTGAATTTTTGTTGAAATTATTGTGCCGTTTGTGCGGTTAGGCTGTTGTGTTATTGCGTCATATTAGATTATTTATGTGAGAGTATTTTTGAGATTATAGTGCCGTTTGTGTGGTTAGACCATTGTGTTATTGTGTCATATTAGATTACTTGAGTGAGAGTTTGTTGAGTTTATAGTGTCGTTTGTGCGGTTAGACTGTTGTGTTATTGTGTCATATTAAATTATTTGCGTGAGTGTTTGTGGAGATTATTGTGCCGTTTTTGCGGTTAGACTGTTGTGTTATTGTGTCATATTAGATTATTTGTGTGAGAGTTTGTTGAGATTATTGTGCCGATTGTGCGGTTAGACAGTTGTGTTATTGTGTCATATTAGATTTTTTGTGTGAGTGTTTGTTGACGTTATTGTGCCGTTTGTGCGGTTAGATGTTGTGTTATTTTGTCATATTAGATTATTTGTGTGAGCGTATGTTGAAACTATTGTGCCGTTTGTGCGGTTAGGCTGTTGTGTAATTGCGTCATATTAGATTATTTGTGTGATAGTTTTTTTTGAGATTACAGTGCCGTTTGTGAGGTTAGACTGTTGTGTTATTGTGTCATATTTGATTACTTGAGTGAGAGTTTGTTGAGATTATAGTGCCGTTTGTGCGGTTAGACTGTTATGTTATTGTGTCATATTTGATTACTTGTGTGAGAGTTTGTTGAGATTATAGTGCCGTTTATGCGGTTAGACTATTGTGTTAATGTGTCATATGAGAATATTTGCGTTAGTGTTTGTGGAGATTATTGTGCCGATTGTGCGGTTTGACTCTTGTGTTATTGTGTCTTATTTGATTATTTGTGTGAGAGTTTGTTGAGATTATTGTGCCGATTTTGCGGTTTGACTGTTGTGTTATTGTGTCATATTAGATTATTTGTGTGAGGGTTTGTTGACAGTATTGTGCCGTTTGTGCGGTTAGATTGTTGTGTTATTGTATCATATTAGATTATTTGTGTGAGCGTTTGTTGAAATCATTGTGCCATTTGTGCGGTTAGACTGTTGTGTTATTTGTCATATTAGTTTATTTGTGTGAGAGTTTGTGGAGATTATTGTGCCGTTTTTGCGGTTAAATTGTTGTGTTGTTGTGTCATATTAGATTATTTGTGTGAGTGTTTGTTGAGATTATTGTGCCGTTTGTGCGGTTAGGCTGTTGTGTTATTATGTCATATTAGATTATTTGCGTGAGGGTTTGTAGAGATTATTGTGCCGTTTTTGTGGTTAGACTGTTGTGTTACTATGTCATATTAGATTATTTGTGTGAGAGTTTGTTGAGATTATTGTGGCGATTGTGTGGTAAGACTGTTGTGTTATTGTGTCATATAAGATTATTTGTGTGAGTGTTTGTTGACATTATTGTGCCGTTTGTGCGGTTAGATTGTGGTGTTATTGTGTCATATTAAATTATTTGTGTGAGCGTTTGTTGAAATCTTTGTGCCATTTGTGCGGTTAGACTGTTGTGTTATTTGTCATATTTGCTTATTTGTGTAAGAGTTTGTTGTGATTATTGTGCCGTTTGTGCGATTAGACTGTTGAGTTATTGTGTCATATTAGATTATTTGTGTGAGAGTTTGTTAAGATTATTGAGCCGTTTGTGAGGTTAGGCAGTTGTGTTATTGTGTCAAATTAGATTATTTGTGTGAATTTTTGTTGACGTTATTGTGCCGTTTGTGCGGTTAGGCTGTTGTATTATTGCGTCATATTAGATTATTTGTGTGAGAGTATTATTGAGATTATAGTGCCGTTTGTGCGGTTAGACCGTTGTGTTATTGTGTCATATTAGATTACTTGAGTGAGAGTGTGTTGAGATTATAGTGCCGTTTGTGCGGTTAGACTGTTGTGTTATTGTGTTATATTAGATTATTTGCGTGAGGGTTTGTGGAGATTATTGTGCCGTTTTTGCGGTTAGACTGTTGTGTTATTGTGTCATATTAGATTATTTGTGTGAGAGTTTGTTGAGATTATTGTGCCGATTGTGCGGTTAGACTGTTGTGTTATTGTGTCATATTAGATTATTTGTGTGAGTGTTTGTTGACATTATTGTTCCGTTTGTGCGGTTAGAATGTTGTGTTACTTTGTCATATTAGATTATTTGTGTGAGCGTTTGTTGAAATTATTGTGCCGTTTGTGCGGTTAGGCTGTTGTGTTATTGCGTCATATTAGATTATTTTTGTGAGATTACAGTGCCGTTTGTGCGGTTAGACTGTTGTGTTATTGTGTCGTATTAGATTACTTGAGTGAGAGTTTGTTGAGATTATAGTGCCGTTTGTGCGGTTAGACGGTTATGTTAATGTGTCATATTAGATTACTTGTGTGAGAGTTTGTTGAGATTATAGTGCCGTTTGTGCGGTTAGACTATTGTGTTATTGTATCATATTAGATTATTTGCGTGAGGGTTTGTGGAGATTATTGTGCCGATTGTGCGGTTTGACTGTTGTTTTATTGTGTCTTATTTGATTATTTGTGTGAGAGTTTGTTGAGATTATTGTGCCGATTGTGCGGTTTGACTGTTGTGTTATTGTGTCATATTAGATTATTTGTTTGAGTGTTTGTTGACATTAATGTGCCGTTTGTGCGGTTAGAATGTTGTGTTATTCGGTCATATAAGATTATTTGTGTGAGCGTTTGTTGAAATTTTTGGGCCGTTTTTGCGGTTAGGCCGTTGTGTTATTTTGTCACATTAGCTTATTTGTGTGAGAGTTTGTTGAGATTATTGTGCCGTTTGTGCGATTAGACTGTTGTGTTATTGTGTCATATTAGATTATTTTTGTGAGAGTTTGTTGAGATTGTTGTGCCGTTTGTGCGGTTAGACTGTTGTGCTATTGTGTCATATTAGATTATTTGCGTGAGGGTTTGTGGAGATTATTGTGCCGTTTTTGCGGTTAAACTATTGTTTTATTATGTCATTTTAGATTATTTGTGTGTGTGTTTGTTGAGATTATTGTGCCATTTGTGCGGTTAGGCAGTTGTGTTATTATTTCATATTAGATTATTTGCGTGAGGGTTTGTTGAGATTATTGTGCCGTTTGTGCGGTTAGGCAGTTGTGTTATTGTGTCATATTAGATTATTTGTGTGAATTTTTGTTGACATTATTGTGCCTTTTTTGCGGTTAGGCTGTTGTGTTATTGCGTCATATTAGATTATTCGTGTGAGAGTATTTTTGAGATTATAGTGCCGTTTGTGCGGTTTGGCCGTTGTGTTATTGTGTCATATTAGATTACTTGAGTGAGAGTTTGTTGAGATTATAGTGGCGTTTTTGCGGTTAGACTGTTGTGTTATTGTGTCATATTAGATTATTTTGTGAGTGTTTGTTGACATTATTGTGCCGATTGTGCAGTTTGACTGTTGTGTTATTTTGTCATATTAGATTATTTGTTTGAGTGTTTGTTGACATTATTGTGCCGTTTGTGCGGTTAGAATGTTGTGTTATTGGGTCATATTAGATTACTTGAGTGAGAGTTTGTTGAGATTATAGTGCCGTTTTTGCGGTTAGACGGTTGTGTTATTGTGTCATATTAGATTACTTGTGTGAGAGTTTGTTGAGATTATAGTGCCGTTTGTGCGGTTAGACTGTTGTGCTATTGTGTCATATTAGATTATTTGCGAGAGGGTTTGTGGAGATTATTGTGCCGTTTTTGCGGTTAAACTATTGTGTTATTGTGTCATATTAGATTATTTGTGTGAGAGTTTGTTGAGATTATTTTGCCGTTAGTGCGGTTAGACTGTTGTGCTATTGTGTCATATTAGATTATTTGCGTTAGGGTTGGTGGGGATTATTGTGCCGTTTTTGCGGTTAAACTATTGTGTTATTGTGTCATATTAGATTATTTGTGTGAGAGTTTGTTGAGATTATTGTGCCGATTGTGCGGTTAGACTGTTGTGTTATTGTGTCATATTAGATTATTTGTGTGAGTGTTTGTTGACATTATTGTGCCGATTGTGCAGTTAGACTGTTGTGTTATTGTGTCATATTAGATTATTTATGTGAGTGTTTGTTGACATTATTGTGCCGATTTAGTGCCGTTAGTGCGGTTAGACTGTTGTGTTATTTTGTCATATTAGATTATTTGCGTGAGGGTTTGTGGGGATTATTGTGCCGTTTTTGCGGTTAGACTGTTGTGTTATTGTGTCATATTAGATTACTTTTGTGAGAGTTTGTTGAGATTATAGTGCCGTTTGTGCGGTTAGACTGTTGTGCTATTGTGTCATATTAGATTACTTTTGTGAGAGTTTGTTGAGATTATAGTGCCGTTTGTGCGGTTAGACTGTTGTGCTATTGTGTCATATTAGATTATTTGCGTGAGGGTTTGTGGAGATTATTGTGCCGTTTTTGCGGTTAAACTATTGTGTTATTTTGTCATATAAGATTATTTGTGTGTGTGTTTGTTGAGATTATTGTGCCGTTTGTGCGGTTAGCCAGTTGTGTTATTATTTCATATTAGATTATTTGCGTGAGGGTTTGTTGAGATTATTGTGCCGTTTGTGCGGTTAGGCAGTTGTGTTATTGTGTCATATTAGATTATTTGTGTGAATTTTTGTTGACATTATTGTGCCGTTTTTGCGGTTAGGCTGTTGTGTTATTAGATTATTCGTGTGAGAGTGTTTTTGAGATTATAGTGCCGTTTGTGCGGTTAGACTGTTGTGTTATTGTGTCATATTAGATTATTTGTGTGAGAGTTTGTTGAGATTATTGTGCCGATTGTGCGGTTAGACTGTTGTGTTATTGTGTCATATTAGATTATTTGTGTGAGTGTTTGTTGACATTATTGTGCCGATTGTGCAGTTTGACTGTTGTGTTATTTTGTCATATTAGATTATTTGCGTGAGGGTTTGTGGGGATTATTGTGCCGTTTTTGCGGTTAGACTGTTGTGTTATTGTATCATATTAGATTATTTTTGTGAGAGTTTGTTGAGATTATTGTGTCAATTGTGCGGTTAGACTGTTGTTTTATTGTGTTATATTAGATTACTTGTGTGAGAGTTTGTTGAGATTATAGTGCCGTTTGTGCGGTTAGACTATTGTGTTATTGTGTCATATTAGATTATTTGCGTGAGGGTTTGTTGAGATTATTGTGCCGTTTTTGTGGTTAGACTGTTGTGTTATTGTGTCCTATTTGATTATTTGTGTGAGAGTTTGTTGAGATTATTGTGCCGATTGTGCGGTTTGACTGTTGTGTTATTGTGTCATATTAGATTATTTGTTTGAGTGTTTGTTGACATTATTGTGCCGTTTGTGCGGTTAGAATGTTGTGTTATTGGGTCATATTAGATTATTTGTGTGAGCGTTTGTTGAAATTATTGTGCCGTTTTTACGGTTTGGCTGTTGTGTTATTGTGTCATAATAGCTTATTTGTGTGAGAGTTTGTTGATATTATTGTGCCGTTTGTGCGATTAGACTGTTGTGTTATTGTGTCATATTAGATTATTTGTGTGAGAGTTTGTTTAGATTATTTTGCCGTTTGTGCGGTTTGGCAGTTGTGTTATTGTGTCATATTAGATTATTTGTGTGAATTTTTGTTGACATTATTGTGCCGTTTGTGCGGTTAGGCTGTTGTATTATTGCGTAATATTAGATTATTTGTGTGAGAGTATTTTTGAGATTATAGTGCCGTTAGTGCGGTTAGACCGTTGTGTTATTGTGTCATATTAGATTACTTGAGTGAGAGTGTGTTGAGATTATAGTGCCGTTTGTGCGGTTAGACTGTTGTGTTATTGTGTCATATTAGATTACTTGTGTGAGAGTTTGTTGAGATTATAGTGCCGTTTGTGCGGTTAGACTATTGTGTTATTGTGTCATATTAGATTATTTGCGTGAGGGTTTGTGGAGATTATTGTGCCGATTGTGCGGTTTGACTGTTGTGTTATTGTGTCTTATTTGATTATTTGTGTGAGAGTTTGTTGAGATTATTGTGCCGATTGTGCGGTTTGAATGTTGTGTTATTGTGTCATATTAGATTATTTGTTTGAGTGTTTGTTAACATTATTGTGCCGTTTGTGCTGTTAGAATGTTGTGCTATTGGGTCATATTAAATTATTTGTGTGAGCGTTTGTTGAAATTTTGTGCCATTTTTGCGGTTAGGCCGTTGTGTTATTTGGTCATATTAGCTTATTTATGTGAGAGTTTGTTGAGATTATTGTGCCGTTTGTGCGATTAGACAGTTGTGTTATTGTTTCATATTAGATTACTTTTGTGAGAGTTTGTTGAGATTATTGTTCCAATTGTGTGGTTAGACTGTTGTGTTATTGTGTCATATTAGATTATTTGTGTGAGTGTTTGTTGACATTATTGTGCCGTTTGTGTGGTTAGATTGTTGTGTTATTGTGTCATATTAGATTGTTTTTGTGAGTGTTTGTTGACATTATTGTGCCGTTTATGCGGTTAGATTGTTGTGTTATTGTGTCATATTAGATTATTTGTGTGAGCGTTTGTTGAAATTATTGTGCCGTTTGTGCGATTAGACTGTTGTGTTATTGTGTCATATTAGATTATTTGTGTGAGAGTTTGTTGAGATTATTGTGCCGTTTGTGCGGTTAGGCAGTTGTGTTATTGTGTCATATTAGATTATTTGTGTGAATTTTTGTTGACATTATTGTGCCGTTTGTGCAGTTAGGCTGTTGTGTTAGTGCGTCATATTAGGTTATTTGTGTGAATTTTTGTTGACATTATTGTGCCGTTTTTGCGGTTAGACTGTTCTGTTATTGTGTCATATTAGATTACTTGAGTGAGAGTTTGTTAAGATTATAGTGCCGTTTTTGCGGTTTGACGGTTGTGTTATTGTGTCATATTAGATTACTTGTGTGAGTGTTTGTTGAGATTATAGTGCCGTTTGTGCGGTTAGACTATTGTGTTATTGTGTCATATTAGATTATTTGCGTGAGGGTTTGTGGAGATTATAGTGCCGTTTGTGCGGTTAGACTATTGTGTTATTGTGTCATATTAGATTATTTGCGTGAGGTTTTGTGGAGATTATTGTGCCGTTTTTGCTGTTAGACTATTGTGTTATTGTGTCATATTAGATTATTTGTGTAAGAGTTAGTTGAGATTATTGTGCCGATTGTGCGGTTAGACTGTTGTGTTATTGTGTCATATTCGATTATTTGTGTGAGTGTTTGTAGACATTTTTGTGCCGTTTGTGCGGTTAGAATGTTTTGTTATTTTGTCATATTAAATTATTTGTATGAGCGTTTGTTGAAATTATTGTGCCGTTTGTGCGGTTAGGCTGTTGCGTTATTGCGTCATATTAGATTACTAGAGTGAGAGTTTTTTTTTGAGATTACAGTGCCGTTTGTGCGGTTAGACTGTTGTTTTATTGTGTCATATTAGATTAGTTAAGTGAGAGTTTGTTGAGATTATAGTGCCGTTTTTGCGGTTAGATTGTTGTGTTATTGTGTTATATTAGATTACTTGTGTGAGAGTTTGTTGAGATTATAGTGCCGTTTGTGCGGTTAGACTATTGTGTTATTGTGTCATATTAGATTATTTGCGTGAGGGTTTGTTGACATTATTTTGCCGATTGTGCGGTTTGACTGTTGTGTTATTGTGTCATATTAGATTATTTGTTTGAGTGTTTGTTAACATTATTGTGCCGTTTGTGCGGTTAGAATGTTGTGTTATTGGGTCATTTTAGATTACTTGAGTGAGAGTTTGTTGAGATAATAGTGCCGTTTGTGCGGTTAGACTGTTGTGCTATTGTGTCATATTAGATTATTTTCGTGAGGGTTTGTGGATATTATTGTGCCGTTTTTGCGGTTAAACTATTGTGTTATTATGTCATATAAGATTATTTGTGTGTGTGTTTGTTGAGATTATTGTGCCGTTAGTGCGTTAGGCAGTTGTGTTATTATTTCATATTAGATTATTTGCGTGAGGGTTTGTTGAGATTATTGTGCCGTTTGTGCGGTTAGGCAGTTGTGTTATTATGTCATATTAGATTATTTATGTGAATTTTTGTTGACATTATTGTGCCGTTTTTGCGGTTAGGCTGTTGTGTTATTAGATTATTCGTGTGAGAGTATTTTTGAGATTATAGTGCCGTTTGTGCGGTTAGACTGTTGTGTTATTGTGTCATATTAGATTATTTGTGTGAGAGTTTGTTGAGATTATTGTGCCGATTGTGCGGTTAGACTGTTGTGTTATTGTGTCATATTAGATTATTTGTGTGAGTGTTTGTTGACATTATTGTGCCGATTGTGCAGTTTGACTGTTGTGTTATTTTGTCATATTAGATTATTTGCGTGAGGGTTTGTGGGGATTATTGTGCCGTTTTTGCGGTTAGACTGTTGTGTTATTGTGTCATATTAGATTACTTTTGTGAGAGTTTGTTGAGATTATAGTGCCGTTTGTGCGGTTAGACTGCTGTGCTATTGTGTCATATTAGATTACTTTTGTGGGAGTTTGTTGAGATTATAGTGCCGTTTGTGCGGTTAGACTGTTGTGCTATTGTGTCATATTAGATTATTTGCGTGAGGGTTTGTGGAGATTATTGTGCCGTTTTTGCGGTTAAACTATTGTGTTATTATGTCATATAAGATTATTTGTGTGTGTGTTTGTTGAGATTATTGTGCCGTTTGTGCGGTTAGGCAGTTGTGTTATTATTTCATATTAGATTATTTGCGTGAGGGTTTGTTGAGATTATTGTGCCGTTTGTGCGGTTAGGCAGTTGTGTTATTGTGTCATATTAGATTATTTGTGTGAATTTTTGTTGACATTATTGTGCCGTTTTTGTGGTTAGGCTGTTGTGTTATTAGATTATTCGTGTGAGAGTATTTTTGAGATTATAGTGCCGTTTGTGCGGTTAGACTGTTGTGTTATTGTGTCATATTAGATTATTTGTGTGAGAGTTTGTTGAGATTATTGTGCCGATTGTGCGGTTAGACTGTTGTGTTATTGTGTCATATTAGATTATTTGTGTGAGTGTTTGTTGACATTATTGTGCCGATTGTGCAGTTTGACTGTTGTGTTATTTTGTCATATTAGATTATTTGCGTGAGGGTTTGTGGGGATTATTGTGCCATTTTTGCGGTTAGACTGTTGTGTTATTGTGTCATATTAGATTATTTTTGTGAGAGTTTGTTGAGATTATTGTGCCAATTGTGCGGTTAGACTGTTGTTTTATTGTGTTATATTAGATTACTTGTGTGAGAGTTCGTTGAGATTATATTGCCGTTTGTGCGGTTAGACTATTGTGTTATTGTGTCATATTAGATTATTTGCATGAGGGTTTGTTGAGATTATTGTGCCGTTTTTGTGGTTAGACTGTTGTGTTATTGTGTCCTATTTGATTATTTGTGTGAGAGTTTGTTGAGATTATTGTGCCGATTGTGCGGTTTGACTGTTGTGTTATTGTGTCATATTAGATTATTTGTTTGAGTGTTTGTTGACATTATTGTGCCGTTTGTGCGGTTAGAATGTTGTGTTATTGGGTCATATTAGATTATTTGTGTGAGCGTTTGTTGAAATTATTGTGCCGTTTTTACGGTTTGGCTGTTGTGTTATTGTGTCATAATAGCTTATTTGTGTGAGAGTTTGTTGATATTATTGTGCCGTTTGTGCGATTAGACTGTTGTGTTATTGTGTCATAATAGATTATTTGTGTGAGAGTTTGTTTAGATTATTTTGCCGTTTGTGCGGTTTGGCAGTTGTGTTATTGTGTCATATTAGATTATTTGTGTGAATTTTTGTTGACATTATTGTGCCGTTTGTGCGGTTAGGCTGTTGTATTATTGCGTAATATTAGTTTATTTGTGTGAGAGTATTTTTGAGATTATAGTGCCGTTTGTGCGGTTAGACCGTTGTGTTATTGTGTCATATTAGATTACTTGAGTGAGAGTGTGTTGAGATAATAGTGCCGTTTGTGCGGTTAGACTGTTGTGTTATTGTGTCATATTAGATTACTTGTGTGAGAGTTTGTTGAGATTATAGTGCCGTTTGTGCGGTTAGACTATTGTGTTATTGTGTCATATTAGATTATTTGCGTGAGGGTTTGTGGAGATTATTGTGCCGATTGTGTGGTTTGACTGTTGTGTTATTGTGTCTTATGTAACGCCCTGGAAATTGACTGGTAAACTAAAATCAAGAAACCATCGGAAACTATACACTTTGGGTTCTGGACGATAAGTTCGGAATCCATATCTTTGGAAAATCTGTTTATTTCAGCTAAAAATGTTATTTCATAAAAAGAACTTTTACGTTTGAAAAATATTAATTGAGTGTTTTCGAAAAATAAAAGGTTTTTATTTAAAAAGATTCCAAGCGAATTACTTGAAAAATGATTTTTATAAAATCCTTACTGGAAAGTTCTAGCTCGTTAAAACCTATGAACTCAGCTAGCCTTGACCCGTAGGTAACCGAAACCCGAACCCGATAGAACCAAGTATATAAGCGTAGTGCAAGAACAAACTCCACCATTTTTCTTTCATCTCTTCCACACCCACACCCAAGCACCCCAATTCTAGAGAGAGAGTAGTGAGAGAAAGTTATTCAATCCAAATTTCGAGTTCACCAATCTGTTCATTGTTGTTTTTGGTAAGATCTTCTTGAAAATCATACGTTTTTATCATCAAATCCGGCCCCGAATCGAGCAAAAACCCCAACTTTTGTTTCAAGTGTGTTCTTGGTCAAAAATCGTCATTTTTGGTGTCAAAAAGCATACTTTTGTTATTATAAACGTTAGGAATCAATAGCCCTATGGATTCCGAGCATTTCCATGTATAAAACATTGATTTTGGGCGAGAAATCATGAAAATCGTCAAAATCCCGTAGGTTTCTCCGTCATCCGGCTTGAAGGAGTCGAATAGGTCTATTCGGTCGAATAGACCAATCGAACCTGACCATTCGGTCGAACCATCTCCTATTCGGTCGAACAAGAGACCATTCGGTCGAACCAGTGGGCAAACGAACAGACTAGCCGGATCAGAATATACATTCGATCGAATATGATTGTATTTAACCGAATGTACATCCTACTCGACCGAACGAGTCCTCCATCGACTGAACGTGTTCTTCCCAGCCCCTTTGACCGAACCAGTACCATATTCGATCGAACAGGTAGCAGATTCGATCGAACCTGCCCTTATTCGACCGAATGTGCCAGAATCTGCTTGTTTTCAACTTTAAAACTTGGTTTTTTTGCTCGAGGTCGCGTAGGCTTATACTCTTAGACTTAAAGCGTGTTGTTAACCTATTATGTCCTTGTCTAGACTTAGAGGATCGACGTTTGGCAGCACTCGACCACCCTAGCAACCATACTTAGCCAACAAGGTGAGTTCATAGCCCCCTTTTTCTTTTAAGCTTTTCAAATCATTGGGATGGAAACATGGTAACTGTACACGTTTTGACAAAACTCATTTATTCAAACATTCTTTATCATAAACATTCTTGGCAAATCTTTTGCAAACTATGAATATTGGGGAAAACAAGTAATCATGGCAGGTTACTCATACCTTAACTTTCTCGGAAGTTGTGTATGTCTAATCAATTATTCAGGAGTAAACATGGGAATCATTGATCGCTTAGGGAACGTTGGACTTTGGAAATCAATGTCATATGCCCGTTATACATTATCATGAAAACACATCATTCATTGGACAGTCTAGTGGTCGTGTGAACATAGGCAGTTCAGGTCACACTAGTGCATGTGTTTGGTCTCCAAGTGGTCGATTGGTAGACAGGCCGTTACTAGATGTGGGATTCTAAAGTGTTCGATTTAGAATACACGTGACCTAGGGGGTTCTTAAAGTGTTCGATTAAGAATCCGAAGAATTTCCTAAGTGATCGATTAGGAATCCAAGAGATACTAAAGTGGACGCTTTCGAATTCTCTTATGGTATCCAAAGTGATCGATTTGGGTTACCATCATGGAAATCAAGTAGCATCGTGTGGTCTTGTGTGGTTGTTGTCAGGTCTCGTGTGATCATTATGCATTATCATCATTATCATCAAGACATGGTTACATATGATTCTTTGGTATCTTTATACATATAACCTTGATATCATTACACCTGTATGCATGGGAACAATACATGGGATCATTATACATAACTCTTGCAGTCTTGTGTAAGGCTTATCACTACATTATTAGTTGACCTATCTTTATACCTTGGATTTACAAATGTAAACAAGCTTAGCAGAGTAGGTTGTAGGAATGGAGGGTTAGCCGATGGTACACCTTATGTACAAACCCCTACAACCTAGTCTGGTACGCTTGTCTTGTCTTACAAACCTTTTCAAAACCGGGCTTTATACCCAAGCATGGTAGGATAAGTTGTAGGAGTGGTGGGTTAGCCGATGGTACACCCTATACATAAACCCCTACAACTTAGTCTAGTATGCTTGTGTATAATCCCTTTTTCCTTAAACCTATGAATTCACTCATCTACTTTATGTAGTTGACATTTTCGTTACATGTTTTCAGGAAATGAAGCAGGAAGTAGCAAATAGCTGATAGAGGCCTTAGATGGAAGACATTTAGGATTGATGTTAGCTTTATCTGTTGTAATGGAACGAATTTGCTACCTGTTGTATTGTTGTAATGTTGACATGTTTTAAGTTTATGCATTTAGACTTTTTAATCTATTGTGCTCAATCAATCACGACCCCGTCGCCACGCCTCGGTTTTTCCGCCAATTACGACCGGGGTGTGACAGATTGGTATCAGAGCCAATGGTTATAGGGAATTAGGAAACCGACCTAGACTATAACCTAGGACCCTTGACTCTAGATAATTCATGCATCACTATCACATGCCCACACTTATATGCTTGCTATGTGCTTATGTGTTGCATCATTAACTGTGAATCTAGTAGCGACGTACTCTTTGGCAATTCCTTATCCAGTTATTCTTTATTCTCAATTTTAGCTAATGCGCATTCTTATTCTTTTAATAGAATGCCTCCTCGTCGCTCATCCGTCAATGTTGACCCTGCTGACCTCGCTGCCCTCATAGAGCAGCAAATTGCAGCAGTTCTCCCGGGTCTGGTAAACAACATGAGGCAAGAAGGAACCTCGGGTGCACCCCAAGCCCCAGAACCGAATCCCACTCTTCAGGCCGATAAGCTATATAAGGCTTTTACCAACACTAGGCCTACAAGTTTTAGTGGAACCGAGGGAGCCGCTGGTCTTCTCCAGTGGTTCGAGAAAGTCGAAGCTTCATTCAACATGTGCTCCTGCCCGGATGAACTCAGGGTAAAATTCGCAACGAGTATGTTCCACAAACGGGCTCTCACGTGGTGGAATAACGAGATAAGAACCGGGGGACGAGACGCGGCTCTAGCCCTGCCCTGGGCTGAATTTGTTGAGCTTGTCACGCAGGAGTTCGTTCCGAGAACCGAGATCCAGAAACTGGAGGCTGAGTTTAGGGCGCACACGATGAAGGGCGCGGATTACATGAAGTACACGGAGAGATTTCATGAACTCTCCTTATTGGTGCCCCATATGGTTACCCCAGCTTCTCGCGCTGTCGAGCAATACATCAGCGGTCTTCCGGACTCCATGAGGGGCATTGCGGTTGGAGTTGACCCCACTACACTTAAGGCAGCGATCGACCTCACTGCCCGTCTGACCAGGGAACAGCTCAAGTCTGGTGTCCTGCATCAGGATCAGGGCAAATCCTCCGACTGGAGGGCGAAAAAGGGGAGCAATAGAAAGCGGAAGGCGACCAGCTTAGCTGCAATCACTGATGCTACGCCCGTCAACTCCATAGCCCCCGCTCCAGCCACAACAGCTCAGGGAAGACCAAGAAAGGAATATACTGGGCTCCATCCCAAGTGCAAATTATGTTCTTATCATCACCCAACTAGGGAGTCGTGCCGCAAGTGCACGAATTGTGGACGATTCGGGCACCTGGTGGAGCGATGCAGGAGTCCTGGCAACCAACTGGCGGTGGGGAATGCTAACCCTCAGCCTAACCCTGCTCGGGGCTGCTTCGAGTGTGGCGCTATGGACCATTACAGAAATCGATGCCCCCGTGTCACCAGCATCCCTCCGGCTCGCGGGAGGATTTTTACCATTGGAGCTGCCGAAGCACGCCAAAACCCCGATGTTATTACTGGTACGTTTATTCTTAACAACAACTGAGTGTCTGTCCTTTTTGATACAGGAGCTGATAGGAGCTTTGTTTCTTGCAAATTGGTTCCTTTGCTGAAATTAAAAATTTCCGAGTTGGACCCTGCCTTTTCTGTTGAACTTGCTAGTGGGGAGTCCAAACAAGTGAAGTCTGTCATCCGAAATTGCACTCTTACTCTTGTCACCACATCGTTCTGTATTGACCTTATACCTTTTCGTCTTGGAAGCTTCGATCTAGTTGTGGGAATGGACTGGCTGTCCAGCAATCTCGCGGAGGTAATCTGCGCCGAGAAACTTATTCGTATCCCTTTACCTTCTGGCGAAATTCTAACTATTCAAGGCGAAAAATCGGGTGGATGCCTAAGGGTCGTCTCTTGCTTAAAGGCCAGTCGGTACCTTCGAAAGAAGTATCCCGCATTTCTAGCTCATGTTACTCTCAGGGAATCCGAAGACAAGAGACTGCAGGACCTTCCTGTTGTGCGTGAATTTTCTGATGTTTTTCCCGAAGATCTGCCTGGACTTCCTCCTAACAGGCAGGTGGAATTTCGTATCGATCTTATTCCTGGTGCTCTCCCTATTTCTAAGGCACCGTATCGTCTAGCTCCGTCGGAACTTATAGAATTATCAAATCAGCTTCAAGAACTTCTTAGCAAGGGATTCATTCGCCCTAGCTCGTCTCCATGGGGAGCCCCAGTACTTTTCGTCAAAAAGAAGGACGGGACTTTCCGTATGTGCATTGACTACCGGGAGCTTAATAAGCTGACCATCAAAAATCGGTACCCGTTGCCGAGAATTGATGATCTTTTTGATCAGCTTCAGGGTGCTACGTTTTTCTCTAAGATCGATCTGCGTTCTGGTTACCATCAGTTGCGTGTTCTGGAAGAGGATATCCCGAAAACTGCGTTCCGAACTCGTTATGGTCATTACGAGTTCATGGTTATGCCTTTTGGAATGACCAATGCTCCCGCCATCTTCATGGATCTGATGAATCGCGTCTGCCGTCCATATCTTGATCAGTTTGTCATTGTTTTCATAGACGATATTCTCATTTATTCTCGTTCGAGGACCGATCATGAGCTTCATCTCAGGCTTATTTTGGAGCTTCTCAGAAAAGAGCAACTATATGCCAAGTTCTCCAAGTGTGAATTTTGGCTAAGGGAAGTTCAATTCTTGGGACATGTCATCAATGTCGACGGCATTCACGTCGACCCTTCCAAGATAGAAGCCATCAGAAATTGGGTAGCGCCTAAAACACCTACCGAAATCCGTTCATTTCTTGGTCTGGCCGGTTACTACCGCCGATTTATCTCAAACTTCTCCAGGATTGCCTTGCCTTTAACCACTTTGACCCAGAAAGGGGAACCTTTCGTGTGGGGACAAGATCAAGAGGAAGCTTTCCAAACTCTGAAGAATAAGCTTTGCCAAGCACCGATCCTATCACTTCCGGAAGGTGACGATGACTTTACCGTTTATTGCGATGCTTCGAATCAGGGCCTCGGTTGCGTTTTAATGCAACAAGGGAAGGTCATCGCTTACGCTTCACGACAACTCAAGGTGCACGAGAAGAACTACGCCACACATGACCTGGAGTTGGGTGCAGTGGTGTTTGCCCTAAAAATCTGGAGACATTACCTGTACGGTACGAAGTGTGTCATTTTTACCGATCACAAGAGCTTACAACACATCCTCAATCAGAAAGAGTTGAACATGAGGCAGCGACGCTGGGTCGAACTTCTCAGCGATTACGATTGTGAAATTCGCTACCACCCGGGAAAGGCTAATGTGGTGGCTGACGCATTGAGTCGTAAAGAAAGGACCCAGCTGCACTCTATTCGGATTCAATCCAACCTTCCTTCCTTAATTCGTGAAGCTCAGAATCAAGCGCTTGTGAATGGTGATCTCAAGGGCGTTTTGTCTTGTGGAGCCGAGCAGAAATTCGAAACCAAGTCAGACGGCATCCTCTATTTTCTTGACCGAGCGTGGATCCCGAACTCTGAGTCTCTTCGGACGCTTATTCTAAATGAAGCCCACAAGTCCAGATACTCGATTCATCCAGGCAGCAACAAGAGGTATCAAGATCTTAAACCCCATTATTGGTGGCCCGGGATGAAGAAAGATATCGCTTCGTATGTGATGAGATGTTTGACTTGTTCGCGAGTCAAGACAGAGCATCAAAGGCCGTCTGGGCTACTTCAACAACCTATTATTCCTCAGTGGAAGTGGGAAGAGTTAGCTATGGATTTCATCACCAAACTACCACGAACGCCTAGCGGTCATGACTCAATTTGGGTTATTGTGGACATCCTAACAAAATCCGCCCACTTTATCCCGGTTCGTGAAGACTACACTACGGAGAAGTTGGCGCGGGTATACATTCGTGAGATCGTTTCCCGTCACGGTGTGCCTAAGGGCATCACGTCTGATCGTGACAGCAGTTTTTCTTCCAGGTTCTGGAAATCTTTGCAAAAGGCCTTTGGGACAAGTGTGAAGCTTAGCTCTTCCTATCATCCAGAAACGGATGGGCAGAGCGAGAAGACCATACAAACCCTAGAAGACTTGTTGAGAGCTTGTATCCTCGATTTCGGCAGTAGCTGGGAAGCTCATCTGCCACTGGCAGAATTTTCTTACAACAATAGTTACCACGCTACCATTAAATGCGCGCCGTTTGAAGCTCTTTACGGCCGCAAGTGTCGCTCTCCTTTGTGTTGGTCCGAGACCGGGGATTCACAGATCATCGGCCCCGAACTAATAAAGGAGACAACCGATCAAATTGCTTCCATTCAGCAGCGACTCAAAGACGCTAGATGCCGACATAAGTACTACGCCGACAAACGACGCAAGCCACTCGAGTTTCAAGTTGGTGACCGTGTCATGCTGAAAGTTTCCCCCTGGAAGGGCGTAGTCCGCTTCGGGAAGAAGTGAAAGTTCGCTCCTAGGTATGTTGGACCATTCAAAATCCTTGAAAGGATCGGACCAGTTGCCTATCGTCTTGAGCTGCCACCGGAACTCAGTAGAGTTCACAACGTTTTTCATGTCTCGCAATTAAAGAAGTGTCTTGTTGACGAGGCCCTTCACATTCCCGTCGACGAGGTTCGATTTAGCGACAATCTGCTTTTCGTTGAAGAACCCGTCGAGATCATGGATCGCGAGGTCAAGAAGACCAAGCGTAGCCGCATACCGCTTGTGAAAGTTCGATGGAATAACAAACGCGGACCCGAGTTTACTTGGGAACGCGAGGATCAGATGAAGGAGAAATACCCTCATCTGTTCTCTTAATCTATATTCTTGTAATCTAATTGTCTAGAAGTCAATATAAATTTGCAGCATGTATCAAATAACTGTGTTATTCAATGAATATCATGTTGCCTTGTTATGCTTATAAGTATTCTTTTATTTGCATCCACAAACTTTGGCTACTCAGGGCTCATGCTGGAAAGCACAAGTCATATCTACTCAATCATATAAACCTTGGGGAATTTATACATCATTTAAGCTAAAAATTTGTTATCATTCTAGCATTCATGGAGCATGGTTGTGTGTATATGTGTGGTGTCGTGTCAAATTTTCTAGCCGCACGCAATAGAGTTTATACATTGATACAAGGTGAGCTTGCAATTATAGTCCGGAATATAATTGCATCAAGGTCACAGGTGTATACGTGTATAAGCAATATGCTATTGTGCAACTAGGAGTCGTGAACTCAAGGTTCGTGTAGGGAAGTATTCGACAAAGGTTGAAGGAGTGGTGGGTTAGCCGCTGGTACACCCTATATATAAGCCCCTTCAGCACGAGTTGAATATGTCTGAAGCGAAACTTGGAATTAGGGACTTATAGTTAGCGTGGCAGCTGTGAGACATTAAATTCAAGAATTATTGAGGGAATTATTCACAGAAGATTGAAGGAGTGGTGGGTTAGCCGCTGGTACACCCTATATATAAACCCCTTCAATCCGAAATGAATATGTCTGATGTAAAGCTTGAGGGTGATGCCTTGTAGTGGAAAATAGTGTGTCGTCCTGTGTGTCATTGACCTAATAGGAGTCGAAGGAAACACTCAAGTAAGGTTGAAGGAGTGGTGGGTTAGCCGCCGGTACACCCTATATATAAGCCCCTTCAGCTTGATTTGGGTGGTATCTGAGACGAATATTAGAAGTAGTGGCGCATAGTGGTCATCATGGGATCATGAAATTTAATTCATCGTTGCATCAAGTATACTAAAAATCTAAATTTCGGGACGAAATTCCTCTAAGTTGGGGAGGATGTAACGCCCTGGAAATTAACTGGTAAACTAAAATCAAGAAACCATCGGAAACTATACACTTTGGGTTCTGGACGATAAGTTCGGAATCCATATCTTTGGAAAATCTGTTTATTTCAGCTAAAAATGTTATTTCATAAAAAGAACTTTTACGTTTGAAAAATATTAATTGAGTGTTTTCGAAAAATAAAAGGTTTTTATTTAAAAAGATTCCAAGCGAATTACTTGAAAAATGATTTTTATAAAATCCTTACTAGAAAGTTCTAGCTCGTTAAAACCTATGAACTCAGCTAGCCTTGACCCGTAGGTAACCGAAACCCGAACCCGATAGAACCAAGTATATAAGCGTAGTGCAAGAACAAACTCCACCATTTTTCTTTCATCTCTTCCACACCCACACCCAAGCACCCCAATTCTAGAGAGAGAGTAGTG
Organism: Bidens hawaiensis; assembly: GCF_021521415.1. Lineage (NCBI taxonomy): Eukaryota > Viridiplantae > Streptophyta > Magnoliopsida > Asterales > Asteraceae > Bidens > Bidens hawaiensis. The sequence continues at coordinate 580,308 of NW_027492188.1, forward strand.
AGAGAAAGTTATTCAATCCAAATTTCGAGTTCACCAATCTGTTCATTGTTGTTTTTGGTAAGATCTTCTTGAAAATCATACGTTTTTATCATCAAATCCGGCCCCGAATCGAGCAAAAACCCCAACTTTTGTTTCAAGTGTGTTCTTGGTCAAAAATCGTCATTTTTGGTGTCAAAAAGCATACTTTTGTTATTATAAACGTTAGGAATCAATAGCCCTATGGATTCCGAGCATTTCCATGTATAAAACATTGATTTTGGGCGAGAAATCATGAAAATCGTCAAAATCCCGTAGGTTTCTCCGTCATCCGGCTTGAAGGAGTCGAATAGGTCTATTCGGTCGAATAGACCAATCGAACCTGACCATTCGGTCGAACCATCTCCTATTCGGTCGAACAAGAGACCATTCGGTCGAACCAGTGGGCAAACGAACAGACTAGCCGGATCAGAATATACATTCGATCGAATATGATTGTATTTAACCGAATGTACATCCTACTCGACCGAACGAGTCCTCCATCGACTGAACGTGTTCTTCCCAGCCCCTTTGACCGAACCAGTACCATATTCGATCGAACAGGTAGCAGATTCGATCGAACCTGCCCTTATTCGACCGAATGTGCCAGAATCTGCTTGTTTTCAACTTTAAAACTTGGTTTTTTTGCTCGAGGTCGCGTAGGCTTATACTCTTAGACTTAAAGCGTGTTGTTAACCTATTATGTCCTTGTCTAGACTTAGAGGATCGACGTTTGGCAGCACTCGACCACCCTAGCAACCATACTTAGCCAACAAGGTGAGTTCATAGCCCCCTTTTTCTTTTAAGCTTTTCAAATCATTGGGATGGAAACATGGTAACTGTACACGTTTTGACAAAACTCATTTATTCAAACATTCTTTATCATAAACATTCTTGGCAAATCTTTTGCAAACTATGAATATTGGGGAAAACAAGTAATCATGGCAGGTTACTCATACCTTAACTTTCTCGGAAGTTGTGTATGTCTAATCAATTATTCAGGAGTAAACATGGGAATCATTGATCGCTTAGGGAACGTTGGACTTTGGAAATCAATGTCATATGCCCGTTATACATTATCATGAAAACACATCATTCATTGGACAGTCTAGTGGTCGTGTGAACATAGGCAGTTCAGGTCACACTAGTGCATGTGTTTGGTCTCCAAGTGGTCGATTGGTAGACAGGCCGTTACTAGATGTGGGATTCTAAAGTGTTCGATTTAGAATACACGTGACCTAGGGGGTTCTTAAAGTGTTCGATTAAGAATCCGAAGAATTTCCTAAGTGATCGATTAGGAATCCAAGAGATACTAAAGTGGACGCTTTCGAATTCTCTTATGGTATCCAAAGTGATCGATTTGGGTTACCATCATGGAAATCAAGTAGCATCGTGTGGTCTTGTGTGGTTGTTGTCAGGTCTCGTGTGATCATTATGCATTATCATCATTATCATCAAGACATGGTTACATATGATTCTTTGGTATCTTTATACATATAACCTTGATATCATTACACCTGTATGCATGGGAACAATACATGGGATCATTATACATAACTCTTGCAGTCTTGTGTAAGGCTTATCACTACATTATTAGTTGACCTATCTTTATACCTTGGATTTACAAATGTAAACAAGCTTAGCAGAGTAGGTTGTAGGAATGGAGGGTTAGCCGATGGTACACCTTATGTACAAACCCCTACAACCTAGTCTGGTACGCTTGTCTTGTCTTACAAACCTTTTCAAAAACGGGCTTTATACCCAAGCATGGTAGGATAAGTTGTAGGAGTGGTGGGTTAGCCGATGGTACACCCTATACATAAACCCCTACAACTTAGTCTAGTATGCTTGTGTATAATCCCTTTTTCCTTAAACCTATGAATTCACTCATCTACTTTATGTAGTTGACATTTTCGTTACATGTTTTCAGGAAATGAAGCAGGAAGTAGCAAATAGCTGATAGAGGCCTTAGATGGAAGACATTTAGGATTGATGTTAGCTTTATCTGTTGCAATGGAACGAATTTGCTAGCTGTTGTATTGTTGTAATGTTGACATGTTTTAAGTTTATGCATTTAGACTTTTTAATCTATTGTGCTCAATCAATCACGACCCCGTCGCCACGCCTCGGTTTTTCCGCCAATTACGACCGGGGTGTGACATCTTATTTGATTATTTGTGTGAGAGTTTGTTGAGATTATTGTGCCGATTGTGCGGTTTGAATGTTGTGTTATTGTGTCATATTAGATTATTTGTTTGAGTGTTTGTTGACATTATTGTGCCGTTTGTGCTGTTAGAATGTTGTGCTATTGGGTCATATTAGATTATTTGTGTGAGCGTTTGTTGAAATTTTTGTGCCATTTTTGCGGTTAGGCCGTTGTGTTATTTGGTCATATTAGCTTATTTATGTGAGAGTTTGTTGAGATTATTGTGCCGTTTGTGCGATTAGACAGTTGTGTTATTGTGTCATATTAGATTACTTTTGTGAGAGTTTGTTGAGATTATTGTGCCAATTGTGTAGTTAGACTGTTGTGTTATTGTGTCATATTAGATTATTTGTGTGAGTGTTTGTTGACATTATTGTGCCGTTTGTGCGGTTAGATTGTTGTGTTATTGTGTCATATTAGATTGTTTTTGTGAGTGTTTGTTGACATTATTGTGCCGTTTATGCGGTTAGATTGTTGTGTTATTGTTTCATATTAGATTATTTGTGTGAGCGTTTGTTGAAATTATTGTGCCGTTTGTGCGGTTAGGCTGTTGCGTTATTGCGTCATATTAGATTACTAGAGTGAGAGTTTTTTTTTGAGATTACAGTGCCGTTTGTGCGGTTAGACTGTTGTTTTATTGTGTCATATTAGATTAGTTAAGTGAGAGTTTGTTGAGATTATAGTGCCGTTTTTGCGGTTAGATTGTTGTGTTACTGTGTTATATTAGATTACTTGTGTGAGAGTTTGTTGAGATTATAGTGCCGTTTGTGCGGTTAGACTATTGTGTTATTGTGTCATATTAGATTATTTGCGTGAGGGTTTGTTGACGTTATTTTGCCGATTGTGCGGTTTGACTGTTGTGTTATTGTGTCATATTAGATTATTTGTTTGAGTGTTTGTTAACATTATTGTGCCGTTTGTGCGGTTAGAATGTTGTGTTATTGGGTCATTTTAGATTACTTGAGTGACAGTTTGTTTAGATAATAGTGCCGTTTGTGCGGTTAGACTGTTGTGCTATTGTGTCATATTAGATTATTTGCGTGAGGGTTTGTGGAGATTATTGTGCCGTTTTTGCGGTTAAACTATTGTGTTATTATGTCATATAAGATTATTTGTGTGTGTGTTTGTTGAGATTATTGTGCCGTTAGTGCGGTTAGGCAGTTGTGTTATTATTTCATATTAAATTATTTGCGTGAGGGTTTGTTGAGATTATTGTGCCGTTTGTGCGGTTAGGCAGTTGTGTTATTGTGTCATATTAGATTACTTATGTGAATTTTTGTTGACATTATTGTGCCGTTTTTGCGGTTAGGCTGTTGTGTTATTAGATTATTCGTGTGAGAGTATTTTTGAGATTATAGTGCCGTTTGTGCGGTTAGACTGTTGTGTTATTGTGTCATATTTGATTACTTGAGTGAGAGTTTGTTGAGATTATTGTGCCGTTTTTGCGGTTAGACTGTTGTGTTATTGTGTCATAATAGATTACTTGTGTGAGAGTTTGTTGAGATTATAGTGCCGTTTGTGCGGTTAAACTGTTGTGCTATTGTGTCATTTTAGATTATTTGTGTGAGGGTTTGTGGAGATTATTGTGCCGTTTTTCCGGTTAAACTATTGTCTTATTATGTCATATTAGATTACTTTTGTGAGAGTTTGTTGAGATTATTGTGCCGATTGTGCGGTTAGACTGTTATGTTATTGTGTCATATTAGATTATTTGTGTGAGTGTTTGTTGACATTATTGTGCCGATTGTGCAGTTTGACTGTTGTGTTATTTTGTCATATTAGATTATTTGCGTGAGGGTTTGTGGGGATTATTGTGCCGTTTTTGCGGTTAGACTGTTGTGTTATTGTGTCATATTAGATTACTTTTGTGAGAGTTTGTTGAGATTATAGTGCCGTTTGTGCGGGGTTAGACTGTTGTGCTATTGTGTCATATTAGATTACTTTTGTGAGAGTTTGTTGAGATTATAGTGCCGTTTGTGCGGTTAGACTGTTGTGCTATTGTGTCATATTAGATTATTTGCGTGAGGGTTTGTGGAGATTATTGTGCCGTTTTTGCGGTTAAACTATTGTGTTATTATGTCATATAAGATTATTTGTGTGTGTGTTTGTTGAGATTATTGTGCCGTTTGTGCGGTTAGGAAGTTGTGTTATTATTTCATATTAGATTATTTGCGTGAGGGTTTGTTGAGATTATTGTGCCGTTTGTGCGGTTAGGCAGTTGTGTTATTGTGTCATATTAGATTATTTGTGTGAATTTTTGTTGACATTATTGTGCTGTTTTTGTGGTTAGGCTGTTGTGTTATTAGATTATTCGTGTGAGAGTATTTTTGAGATTATAGTGCCGTTTGTGCGGTTAGACTGTTGTGTTATTGTGTCATATTAGATTATTTGTGTGAGAGCTTGTTGAGATTATTGTGCCGATTGTGCGGTTAGACTGTTGTGTTATTGTGTCATATTAGATTATTTGTGTGAGTGTTTGTTGACATTATTGTGCCGATTGTGCAGTTTGACTGTTGTGTTATTTTGTCATATTAGATTATTTGCGTGAGGGTTTGTGGGGATTATTGTGCCGTTTTTGCGGTTAGACTGTTGTGTTATTGTGTCATATTAGATTATTTTTGTGAGAGTTTGTTGAGATTATTGTGCCAATTGGGCGGTTAGACTGTTGTTTTATTGTGTTATATTAGATTACTTGTGTGAGAGTTTGTTGAGATTATAGTGCCGTTTGTGCGGTTAGACTATTGTGTTATTGTGTCATATTAGATTATTTGCGTGAGGGTTTGTTGAGATTATTGTGCCGTTTTTATGGTTAGACTGTTGTGTTATTGTGTCCTATTTGATTATTTGTGTGAGAGTTTGTTGAGATTATTGTGCCGATTGTGCGGTTTGACTGTTGTGTTATTGTGTCATATTAGATTGTTTTTGTGAGTGTTTGTTGACATTATTGTGCCGTTTATGCGGTTAGATTGTTGTGTTATTGTTTCATATTAGATTATTTGTGTGAGCGTTTGTTGAAATTATTGTGCCGTTTGTGCGGTTAGGCTGTTGCGTTATTGTGTCATAATAGCTTATTTGTGTGAGAGTTTGTTGATATTATTGTGCCGTTTGTGCGATTAGACTGTTGTGTTATTGTGTCATAATAGATTATTTGTGTGAGAGTTTTTTTAGATTATTTTGCCGTTTGTGCGGTTTGGCAGTTGTGTTATTGTGTCATATTAGATTATTTGTGTGAATTTTTGTTGACATTATTGTGCCGTTTGTGCGGTTAGGCTGTTGTATTATTGCGTAATATTAGATTATTTGTGTGAGAGTATTTTTGAGATTATAGTGCCGTTTGTGCGGTTAGACCGTTGTGTTATTGTGTCATATTAGATTACTTGAGTGAGAGTGTGTTGAGATTATAGTGCCGTTTGTGCGGTTAGACTGTTGTGTTATTGTGTCATATTAGATTACTTGTGTGAGAGTTTGTTGAGATTATAGTGCCGTTTGTGCGGTTAGACTATTGTGTTATTGTGTCATATTAGATTATTTGCGTGAGGGTTTGTGGAGATTATTGTGCCGATTGTGTGGTTTGACTGTTGTGTGATTGTGTCTTATTTGATTATTTGTGTGAGAGTTTGTTGAGATTATTGTGTCGATTGTGCGGTTTGAATGTTGTGTTATTGTGTCATATTAGATTATTTGTTTGAGTGTTTGTTGACATTATTGTGCCGTTTGTGCTGTTAGAATGTTGTGCTATTGGGTCATATTAGATTATTTGTGTGAGCGTTTGTTGAAATTTTTGTGCCATTTTTGCGGTTAGGCCGTTGTGTTATTTGGTCATATTAGCTTATTTATATGAGAGTTTGTTGAGATTATTGTGCCGTTTGTGCGATTATACAGTTGTGTTATTGTGTCATATTAGATTACTTTTGTGAGAGTTTGTTGAGATTATTTTGCCGATTGTGCGGTTAGACTGTTGTGTTATTGTGTCATATTAGATTATTTGTGTGAGTGTTTGTTGACATTATTGTGCCGATTGTGCAGTTTGACTGTTGTGTTATTTTGTCATATTAGATTATTTGCGTGAGGGTTTGTGGGGATTATTGTGCCGTTTTTGCGGTTAGACTGTTGTGTTATTGTGTCATATTAGATTAATTTTGTGAGAGTTTGTTGAGATTATAGTGCCGTTTGTGCGGTTAGACTGTTGTGCTATTGTGTCATATTAGATTACTTTTGTGAGAGTTTGTTGAGATTATAGTGCCGTTTGTGCGGTTAGACTGTTGTGCTATTGTGTCATATTAGATTATTTGCGTGAGGGTTTGTGGAGATTATTGTGCCGTTTTTGCGGTTAAACTATTGTGTTATTATGTCATATAAGATTATTTGTGTGTGTGTTTGTTGAGATTATTGTGCCGTTTGTGCGGTTAGGCAGTTGTGTTATTATTTCATATTAGATTATTTGCGTGAGGGTTTGTTGAGATTATTGTGCCGTTTGTGCGGTTAGGCAGTTGTGTTATTGTGTCATATTAGATTATTTGTGTGAATTTTTGTTGACATTATTGTGCCGTTTTTGTGGTTAGGCTGTTGTGTTATTAGATTATTCGTGTGAGAGTATTTTTGAGATTATAGTGCCGTTTGTGCGGTTAGACTGTTGTGTTATTGTGTCATATTAGATTATTTGTGTGAGAGCTTGTTGAGATTATTGTGCCGATTGTGCGGTTAGACTGTTGTGTTATTGTGTCATATTAGATTATTTGTGTGAGTATTTGTTGACATTATTGTGCCGATTGTGCAGTTTGACTGTTGTGTTATTTTGTCATATTAGATTATTTGCGTGAGGGTTTGTGGGGATTATTGTGCCGTTTTTGCGGTTAGACTGTTGTGTTATTGTGTCATATTAGATTATTTTTGTGAGAGTTTGTTGAGATTATTGTGCCAATTGTGCGGTTAGACTATTGTTTTATTGTGTTATATTAGATTACTTGTGTGAGAGTTTGTTGAGATTATAGTGCCGTTTGTGCGGTTAGACTATTGTGTTATTGTGTCATATTAGATTATTTGCGTGAGGGTTTGTTGAGATTATTGTGCCGTTTTTATGGTTAGACTGTTGTGTTATTGTGTCCTATTTGATTATTTGTGTGAGAGTTTGTTGAGATTATTGTGCCGATTGTGCGGTTTGACTGTTGTGTTATTGTGTCATATTAGATTGCTTTTGTGAGTGTTTGTTGACATTATTGTGCCGTTTATGCGGTTAGATTGTTGTGTTATTGTTTCATATTAGATTATTTGTGTGAGCGTTTGTTGAAATTATTGTGCCGTTTGTGCGGTTAGGCTGTTGCGTTATTGTGTCATAATAGCTTATTTGTGTGAGAGTTTGTTGATATTATTGTGCCGTTTGTGCGATTAGACTGTTGTGTTATTGTGTCATAATAGATTATTTGTGTGAGAGTTTTTTTAGATTATTTTGCCGTTTGTGCAGTTTGGCAGTTGTGTTATTGTGTCATATTAGATTATTTGTGTGAATTTTTGTTGACATTATTGTGCCGTTTGTGCGGTTAGGCTGTTGTATTATTGCGTAATATTAGATTATTTGTGTGAGAGTATTTTTGAGATTATAGTGCCGTTTGTGCGGTTAGACCGTTGTGTTATTGTGTCATATTAGATTAATTGAGTGAGAGTGTGTTGAGATTATAGTGCCGTTTGTGCGGTTAGACTGTTGTGTTATTGTGTCATATTAGATTACTTGTGTGAGAGTTTGTTGAGATTATAGTGCCGTTTGTGCGGTTAGACTATTGTGTTATTGTGTCATATTAGATTATTTGCGTGAGGGTTTGTGGAGATTATTGTGCCGATTGTGTGGTTTGACTGTTGTGTTATTGTGTCTTATTTGATTATTTGTGTGAGAGTTTGTTGAGATTATTGTGCCGATTGTGCGGTTTGAATGTTGTGTTATTGTGTCATATTAGATTATTTGTTTGAGTGTTTGTTGACATTATTGTGCCGTTTGTGCTGTTAGAATGTTGTGCTATTGGGTCATATTAGATTATTTGTGTGAGCGTTTGTTGAAATTTTTGTGCCATTTTTGCGGTTAGGCCGTTGTGTTATTTGGTCATATTAGCTTATTTATATGAGAGTTTGTTGAGATTATTGTGCCGTTTGTGCGATTATACAGTTGTGTTATTGTGTCATATTAGATTACTTTTGTGAGAGTTTGTTGAGATTATTTTGCCGATTGTGCGGTTAGACTGTTGTGTTATTGTGTCATATTAGATTATTTGTGTGAGTGTTTGTTGACATTATTGTGCCGATTGTGCAGTTTGACTGTTGTGTTATTTTGTCATATTAGATTATTTGCGTGAGGGTTTGTGGGGATTATTGTGCCGTTTTTGCGGTTAGACTGTTGTGTTATTGTGTCATATTAGATTACTTTGTGAGAGTTTGTTGAGATTATAGTGCCGTTTGTGCGGTTAGACTGTTGTGCTATTGTGTCATATTAGATTACTTTTGTGAGAGTTTGTTGAGATTATAGTGCCGTTTGTGCGGTTAGACTGTTGTGCTATTGTGTCATATTAGATTATTTGCGTGAGGGTTTGTGGAGATTATTGTGCCGTTTTTGCGGTTAAACTATTGTGTTATTATGTCATATAAGATTATTTGTGTGTGTGTTTGTTGAGATTATTGTGCCGTTTGTGCGGTTAGGATGTTGTGTTATTATTTCATATTAGATTATTTGCGTGAGGGTTTGTTGAGATTATTGTGCCGTTTGTGCGGTTAGGCAGTTGTGTTATTGTGTCATATTAGATTATTTGTGTGAATTTTTGTTGACATTATTGTGCCGTTTTTGTGGTTAGGCTGTTGTGTTATTAGATTATTCGTGTGAGAGTATTTTTGAGATTATAGTGCCGTTTGTGCGGTTAGACTGTTGTGTTATTGTGTCATATTAGATTATTTGTGTGAGAGCTTGTTGAGATTATTGTGCCGATTGTGCGGTTAGACTGTTGTGTTATTGTGTCATATTAGATTATTTGTGTGAGTGTTTGTTGACATTATTGTGCCGATTGTGCAGTTTGACTGTTGTGTTATTTTGTCATATTAGATTATTTGCGTGAGGGTTTGTGGGGATTATTGTGCCGTTTTTTGCGGTTAGACTGTTGTGTTATTGTGTCATATTAGATTATTTTTGTGAGAGTTTGTTGAGATTATTGTGCCAATTGTGCGGTTAGACTGTTGTTTTATTGTGTTATATTAGATTACTTGTGTGAGAGTTTGTTGAGATTATAGTGCCGTTTGTGCGGTTAGACTATTGTGTTATTGTGTCATATTAGATTATTTGCGTGAGGGTTTGTTGAGATTATTGTGCCGTTTTTATGGTTAGACTGTTGTGTTATTGTGTCCTATTTGATTATTTGTGTGAGAGTTTGTTGAGATTATTGTGCCGATTGTGCGGTTTGACTGTTGTGTTATTGTGTCATATTAGATTATTTGTTTGAGTGTTTGTTGACATTATTGTGCCGTTTGTGCTGTTAGAATGTTGTGTTATTGGGTCATATTAGATTATTTGTGTGAGCGTTTGTTGAAATTATTGTGCCGTTTTTACGGTTTGGCTGTTGTGTTATTGTGTCATAATAGCTTATTTGTGTGAGAGTTTGTTGATATTATTGTGCCGTTTGTGCGATTAGACTGTTGTGTTATTGTGTCATAATAGATTATTTGTGTGAGAGTTTTTTTAGATTATTTTGCCGTTTGTGCGGTTTGGCAGTTGTGTTATTGTGTCATATTAGATTATTTGTGTGAATTTTTGTTGACATTATTGTGCCGTTTGTGCGGTTAGGCTGTTGTATTATTGCGTAATATTAGATTATTTGTGTGAGAGTATTTTTGAGATTATAGTGCCGTTTGTGCGGTTAGACCGTTGTGTTATTGTGTCATATTAGATTACTTGAGTGAGAGTGTGTTGAGATTATAGTGCCGTTTGTGCGGTTAGACTGTTGTGTTATTGTGTCATATTAGATTACTTGTGTGAGAGTTTGTTGAGATTATAGTGCCGTTTGTGCGGTTAGACTATTGTGTTATTGTGTCATATTAGATTATTTGCGTGAGGGTTTGTGGAGATTATTGTGCCGATTGTGTGGTTTGACTGTTGTGTTATTGTGTCTTATTTGATTATTTGTGTGAGAGTTTGTTGAGATTATTGTGCCGATTGTGCAGTTTGAATGTTGTGTTATTGTGTCATATTAGATTATTTGTTTGAGTGTTTGTTGACATTATTGTGCCGTTTGTGCTGTTAGAATGTTGTGCTATTGGGTCATATTAGATTATTTGTGTGAGCGTTTGTTGAAATTTTTGTGCCATTTTTGCGGTTAGGCCGTTGTGTTATTTGGTCATATTAGCTTATTTATATGAGAGTTTGTTGAGATTATTGTGCCGTTTGTGCGATTATACAGTTGTGTTATTGTGTCATATTAGATTACTTTTGTGAGAGTTTGTTGAGATTATTGTGCCAATTGTGTGGTTAGACTGTTGTGTTATTGTGTCATATTAGATTATTTGTGTGATTGTTTGTTGACATTATTGTGCCGTTTGTGCGGTTAGATTGTTGTGTTATTGTGTCATATTAGATTGTTTTTGTGAGTGTTTGTTGACATTATTGTGCCGTTTATGCGGTTAGATTGTTGTGTTATTGTGTCATATTAGATTATTTGTGTGAGCGTTTGTTGAAATTATTGTGCCGTTTGTGCGATTATACTGTTGTGTTATTGTGTCATATTAGATTATTTGTGTGAGAGTTTGTTGAGATTATTGTGCCGTTTGTGCGGTTAGGCAGTTGTGTTATTGTGTCATATTAGATTATTTGTGTGAATTTTTGTTGACATTATTGTGCCGTTTGTGCAGTTAGGCTGTTGTGTTAGTGCGTCATATTAGATTATTTGTGTGAATTTTTGTTGACATTATTGTGCCGTTTTTGCGGTTAGACTGTTCTGTTATTGTGTCATATTAGATTACTTGAGTGAGAGTTTGTTGGGATTATAGTGCCGTTTTTGCGGTTTGACGGTTGTGTTATTGTGTCATATTAGATTACTTGTGTGAGAGTTTGTTGAGATTATAGTGCCGTTTGTGCGGTTAGACTATTGTGTTATTGTGTCATATTAGATTATTTGCGTGAGGGTTTGTGGAGATTATAGTGCCGTTTGTGCGGTTAGACTATTGTGTTATTGTGTCATATTAGATTATTTGCGTGAGGTTTTGTGGAGATTATTGTGCCGTTTTTGCTGTTAGACTATTGTGTTATTGTGTCATATTAGATTATATGTGTAAGAGTTAGGTTAGATTATTGTGCCGATTGTGCGGTTAGACTGTTGTGTTATTGTGTCATATTCGATTATTTGTGTGAGTGTTTGTAGACATTTTTGTGCCGTTTGTGCAGCTAGAATGTTGTGTTATTTTGTCATATTTAATTATTTGTATTAGCGTTTGTTGAAATTATTGTGCCGTTTTTGCGGTTAGGCCGTTGTGTTATTTGGTCATATTAGCTTATTTGTGTGAGAGTTTGTTGAGATTATTGTGCCGTTTGTGCGATTAGACTGTTGTGTTATTGTGTCATATTTGATTATTTTTGTGAGAGTTTGTTGAGATTATAGTGCCAATTGTGTGGTTAGACTGTTGTGTTATTGTGTCATATTAGATTATTTGTGTGAGTGTTTGTTGACATTATTGTGCCGTTTGTGCGGTTAGATTGTTGTGTTATTGTGTCATATTAGATTGTTTGTGTGAGTGTTTGTTGACATTATTGTGCCGTTTATGCGGTTAGATTGTTGTGTTATTGTGTCATATTAGATTATTTGTGTGAGCGTTTGTTGAAATTATTGTGCCGTTTGTGCGATTAGACTGTTGTGTTATTGTGTCATATTAGATTATTTGTGTGAGAGTTTGTTGAGATTATTGTGCCGTTTGTGCGGTTAGGCAGTTGTGTTATTGTGTCATATTATATTATTTGTGTGAATTTTTGTTGACATTATTGTGCCGTTTGTGCAGTTAGGCTGTTGTGTTAGTGCGTCATATTAGATTATTTGTGCGAATTTTGGTTGACATTATTGTGCCGTTTTTGCGGTTAGACTGTTGTGTTATTATGTCATATTAGATTACTTGAGTGAGAGTTTGTTGAGATTATAGTGCCGTTTTTGCGGTTAGACGGTTGTGTTATGGTGTCATATTAGATTACTTGTGTGAGAGTTTGTTGAGATTATAGTGCCGTTTGTGCGGTTAGACTATTGTGTTATTGTGTCATATTAGATTATTTGCGTAAGGGTTTGTGAAGATTATAGTGCCGTTTGTACGGTTAAACTATTGTGTTATTGTGTCATATTAGATTATTTGCGTGATGGTTTGTGGAGGTTATTGTGCCGTTTTTGCTGTTAGACTATTGTGTTATTGTGTCATATTATATTATTTGTGTGAGAGTTTGTTGAGATTATTGTGCCGATTGTGCGGTTAGACTGTTGTGTTATTGTGTCATATTAGATTATTTGTTTGAGTGTTTGTTGGTATTTTTGTGCCGTTTGTGCGGTTAGAATGTTGTGTTATTTTGTCATATTAGATTATTTGTGTGAGCGTTTGTTGAAATTATTGTGCCTTTTGTGCGGTTATGCTGTTGTGTTATTGCGTCATATTAGATTATTTGTGTGAGAGTTTTTTTGGAGATTACAGTGCCGTTTGTGCGGTTAGACTGTTGTGTTATTGTGTCATATTAGATTACTTGAGTGAGAGTTTGTTGAGATTACAGTGCCGTTTGTGCGGTTAGACTGTTGTGTTATTGTGTTATATTAGATTACTTGTGTGAGAGTTTGTTGAGATTATAGTGCCGTTTGTGCGGTTAGACTATTGTGTTATTGTGTCATATTAGATTATTTGCGTGAGGGTTTGTGGAGATTATTGTGTCATTTTTGCGGTTAGACTGTTGTGTTATTGTGTCCTATTTGATTATTTGTGTGAGAGTTTGTTGAGATTATTGTGCCGATTGTGCGGTTTGATTGTTGTGTTATTGTGTCATATTAGATTATTTGTGTGGGTGTTTGTTGACATTATTGTACCGTTTGTGCGGTTTGATTGTTGTGTTATTGTGTCATATTAGATTATTTGTGTGAGCGTTTGTTGAAATTATTGTGCCATTTGTGCGGTTAGACTGTTGTGTTATTGTGAATATTAGCTTATTTGTGTGAGAGTTTGTTGAGATTATTGTGCCGTTTGTGCGATTAGACTGTTGTGTTATTGTGTCATATTTGATTATTTTTGTGAGAGTTTGTTGAGATTATAGTGCCAATTGTGTGGTTAGACTGTTGTGTTATTGTGTCATATTAGATTATTTGTGTGAGTGTTTGTTGACATTATTGTGCCGTTTGTACGGTTAGATTGTTGTGTTATTGTGTCATATTAGATTGTTTGCGTGAGTGTTTGTTGACATTATTGTGCCGTTTATGCGGTTAGAGTGTTATGTTATTGTGTCATATTAGATTATTTGTGTGAGCGTTTGTTGAAATTATTGTGCCGTTTGTGCGATTAGACCGTCGTGTTATTGTGTCATATTAGATTATTTGTGTGAGAGTTTGTTGAGATTATTGTGCCGTTTGTGCGGTTAGGCAGTTGTGTTATTGTGTCATATTAGATTATTTGTGTGAATTTTTGTTGACATTATTGTGCCGTTTGTGCGGTTTGGCAGTTGTGTTATTGTGTCATATTAGATTATTTGTGTGAGTGTTTGTGAAGATTATTGTGCCGTTTTTGCGTGCGTGAGGGTTTGTAGAGATTATTGTGCTGTTTTTGCGGTTAGACTGTTGTGTTATTGTGTCATATTAGATTATTTGTGTGAGAGTTTGTTGAGATTATTCTGCCGATTGTGCGGTTAGGCTGTTATGTTATTGCGTCATATTAGATTATTTGTGTGAGAGTTTTTTTGAGATTATAGTGCCGTTTGTACGGTTAGACTGTTGTGTTATTGTGTCATATTAGATTACTTGAGTGAGAGTTTGTTGAGATTATAGTGCCGTTTGTGCGGTTAGACTATTTTGTTATTGTGTCATATTTGATTACTTGTGTGAGAGTTTGTTGAGATTATAGTGCCGTTTGTGCGGTTAGACTGTTGTGTTATTGTGTCATGTTAGATTACTTGTGTGAGAGTTTGTTGAGATTATAGTGCCGTTTGTGCGGTTAGACTGTTGTGTTATTGTGTCATGTTAGATTACTTGTGTGAGAGTTTGTCGAGATTATAGTGCCGTTTGTGTGGTTAGACTGTTGTGTAAATGTGTCATGTTAGATTATTTGCGTGAGGGTTTGTGGAGATTATTGTGCCGTTTTTGCGGTTAGATTGTTGTGTTATTGTGTTATATTAGAATATTTGTGTGAGGGTTTGTTGAGATTATTGTGCCAGGTTAGACTGTTGTGTTATTGTGTCATATTAGATTAGTTGTGAGAGTGTTTGTTGACATTATTGTGCCATTTGTGGGGTTAGAATGTTGTGTTATTGTGTCATATTAGATTATTTGTGTGAGAGTTTGTTGAAATTATTGTGCCGTTTGTGCGGTTCGGCTGTTGTGTTATTGTGTCATATTAGCTTATTTGTGTGAGAGTTTGTTGAGATTGTTGTGCCGTTTGTGCGATTAGACTGTTGTGTTACTGTGTCATATTAGATTATTTTTGTGAGAGTTTGTTTAGATTATTGTGCCGTTTGTGCGGTTAGGCAGTTGTGTTATTGTGTCATATTGGATTATTTTTGTGAGTGTTTGTTGAGATTATTGTGCCATTTGTGCGGTTAGGCTTTTGTGTTATTATGTCATATTAGATTATTTGCGGGAGGGTTTGTGGAGATTATTGTGCCGTTTGTGCGATTAGACTGTTGTGTTATTGTGTCATATTAGATTATTTGTGTGAGCGTTTGTTGAAATTATTGTGCCGTTTGTGCGGTTAGACTGTTGTGTTATTGTGTCATATTAGCTTATTTGTGTGAGCGTTTGTTGACATTAGTGTGCCGTTTGTGCGATTAGACTGTTGTGTTATTGTGTCATATTAGATTATTTGTGTGAGAGTTTGTTGAGATAATTGTGCCGTTTGTGCGATTAGACTGTTGTGTTATTGTGTCATATTAGATTATTTGTGTGAGCGTTTGTTGAAATTATTGTGCCATTTGTACGGTTAGACTGTTTTGTTGTTGTGTCATATTAGCTTATTTGTGTGAGCGTATGTTGACATTAGTGTGCCGTTTGTGCGGTTAGGCAGTTGTGTTATTGTGTCATATTAGATTATTTGTGTGCGAGTTTGTTGAAATTATTGTGCCGTTTGTGCGGTTCGGCTGTTGTGTTATTGTGTCATATTAGCTTATTTGTGTGAGAGTTTGTTGAGATATTGTGTCGATTGTGCGATTAGACTGTTGTGTTATTGTGTCATATTAGATTATTTGTGTGAGCGTTTGTTGAAATTATTGTGCCATTTGTGCGGTTAGACTGTTGTGTTATTGTGTCATATTAGCTTATTTGTGTGAGCGTTTGTTGACATTAGTGTGCCGTTTGTGCGATTAGACTGTTGTGTTATTGTGTGATATTAGATAATTTGTGTGAGAGTTTGTTGAGATTATTGTGCCGATTGTGCGTTAGGCTGTTGTGTTATTGTGTCATATTAGATTATTTGTGTGAGAGTTTTGTTGAGATTATTGTGCCGTTTGTGCGGTTAGACGGTTGTGTTATTGTGTCATATTAGATTACTTGAATGAGAGTTTGTTAAGATTATAGTGCCGTTTTTGCGGTTAGACTGTTGTGCTATTGTGTCATATTAGATTATTGCGTGAGGGATTGTGGAGATTATTGTGCCGTTTTTGCAGTTAAACTATTGTGTTATTATGTCATATTAGATTATTTGTGTGAGTGTTTGTTGAGATTATTGTGCCGTTTTTGCGGTTAGGCTGTTGTGTTATTGCGTCATATTAGATTATTCGTGTGAAAGTATTTTTGAGAACATAATGCCGTTTGTGCGGTTAGACCGTTGTGTTATTGTGTCATATTAGATTACTTGAGTGAGAGTTTGTTGAGATTATAGTGTCGTTTTTGCGGTTAGACTGTTGTTTTATTGTGTCTTATTAGATTACTTGTGTGAGAGTTTATTGAGATTATAGTGCCGTTTGTGCGGTTAGACTGTTGTGCTATTGTGTCATATTAGATTATTTGCGTGAGGGTTTTTGGGGATTATTGTGCCGTTTTTGCAGTTAAACTATTGTGTTATTGTGTCATATTAGATTATTTGTGTGAGAGTTTGTTGAGATTATTGTGCCGATTGTGCGGTTAGACTGTTGTGTTATTGTGTCATATTAGATTATTTTGGGACTGTTTGTTGACATTATTGTGCCGTTTGTACGGTTAGAATGTTGTGTTTTTTTGTCATATTAGATTATTTGTGTGAGCGTTTGTTGAAATTATTGTGCCGTTTGTGCGGTTAGACTGTTGTGTTATTGCGTCATATTAGATTATTTGTGTGAGAGTTTTTTTTGAGATTACAGTGCCGTTTGTGCGGTTAGACTGTTGTGTTATTGTGTCATATTAGATTATTTGTGTGAGAGTTTGTTGAGATTATTGTGCCGTTTGTGCGGTTTGGCAGTTGTGTTATTGTGTCATATTAAATTATTTGTGTGAGTGTTTGTTGAGATTATTGTGCCGTTTGTGCGGTTAGGCAGTTGTGTTATTATTTCATATTAGATTATTTGCGTGAGGGTTTGTGGAGATTATTGTGCCGTTTTTGCGGTTAGACTGTTGTTCTATTGCGTCATATTAGATTATTCGTGTGAGAGTATTTTTGAGATCATAATGCCGTTTGTGCGGTTAGACCGTTGTGTTATTGTGTCATATTAGATTACTTGAGTGAGAGTTTTTTGAGATTATATTGCCGTTTTTGCGGTTAGACTGTTGTTTTATTGTGTCTTATTAGATTACTTGTCTGAGAGTTTGTTGAGATTATAGTGCCGTTTTTTGCGGTTAGACTGTTGTTCTATTGTGTCATATTAGATTATTTGCGTGAGGGTTTTTGGGGATTATTGTGCCGTTTTTGCGGTTAGACTATTGTGTTATTGTGTCATATTAGATTATTTGTGCGAGAGTTTGTTGACATTATTGTGCCGATTTTGCGGTTAGACTGTTGTGTTATTGTGTCATATTAGATTATTTTGTGAGTGTTTGTTGACATTATTGTACCGTTTGTGCGGTTAGATTGTTGTGTTATTGTGTCATATTAGATTATTTGTGTGAGAGTTTGTTGAGATTATTGTGCCGTTTGTGCGGTTTGGCAGTTGTGTTATTGTGTCATATTAGATTATTTGTGTAAGAGTTTGTTGAGATTATTGTGCCGATTGTGCGGTTAGGCTGTTGTGTTATTGTGTCATATTAGATTATTTGTGTGAGAGTTTTTTTGAGATGATATTGCCGTTTGTGCGGTTAGACTGTTGTGTTATTGTGTCATATTAGATTACTTGTGTGAGAGTTTGTTGAGATTATAGTGCCGTTTGTGCGGTTAGACTGTTGTGCTATTGTGTCATATTAGATTATTTGCGTGAGGGTTTGTGGGGATTATTGTGCCGTTTTTGCGGTTAAACTATTGTGTTATTGTGTCATATTAGACTATTTGTGTGAGAGTTTGTTGACATTATTGTGCCGATTTTGCGGTTAGACTGTTGTGTTATTGTGTCATATTAGATTATTTTGTGATTGTTTGTTGACATTATTGTACCGTTTGTGCGGTTAGATTGTTGTGTTATTGTGTCATATTAGATTATTTGTGTGAGCGTTTGTTGAAATTATTGTGCCATTTGTGCGGTTAGACTGTTGTGTTATTATGTCATATTAGCTTATTTGTGTGAGAGTTTGTTGATATTATTGTGCCGTGTGTGCGATTTGACTGTTGTGTTATTGTGTCATATTAGATTATTTATGTGAGAGTTTGTTGAGATTATTGTGCCGTTTGTGCGGTTTGGCAGTTGTGTTATTGTGTCATATTAGATTATTTGTGTGAGTGTGTGTTGAGATTATTGTGCCGTTTGTGCGGTTAGGCAGTTGTGTTATTATTTCATAATAGATTATTTGCGTGAGGGTTTGTGGAGATTATTGTGCCGTTTTTGCGGTTAGACTGTTGTGTTATTGTGTCATATTAGATTATTTGTGTGAGAGTTTGTTGAGATTATTGTGCCGATAGTGCGGTTAGGCTGTTGTGTTATTGTGTCATATTAGATTATTTGTGTGAATGTTTTTTTGAGATTATAGTGCCGTTTGTGCGGTTAGACTGTTGTGTTATTGTGTCATATTAGATTACTTGAGTGAGAGTTTGTTGAGATTATTGTTTTGCGGTTAGACTGTTGTGTTATTGTGTCATAATAGATTACTTGTGTGAGAGATTGTTGAGATTATAGTGCCGTTTGTGCGGTTAGAATGTTGTGCTATTGTGTCATTTTAGATTATTTGTGTGAGGGTTTGTGGAGATTATTGTGCCGTTTTTCCGGTTAAACTATTGTCTTATTATGTCATATTAGATTATTTGTGTGAGTGTAAGTGGAGATTATTATGCCGATTTTGCGGTTAGACTGTTGTGTTATTGTGTCATATTAGATTATTCTGTGAGTGTTTGTTAACATTATTGTACCGTTTGTGCGGTTAGATTGTTGTGTTACTGTGTCATAATAGATTATTTGTGTGAGCGTTTGTTGAAATTATTGTGCCGTTTGTGCGGTTAGGCTGTTGTGTTATTGCGTCATATTAGATTATTTGTGTGAGAGTTTTTTTTTGAGATTACAGTGCCGTTTGTGCGGTTAGACTGTTGTGTTATTGTGTCATATTAGATTACTTGTGTGAGAGTTTGTTGAGATTATAGTGCCGTTTGTGCGGTTAGACTGTTGTGCTATTGTGTCATATTAGATTATTTGCGTGAGGGTTTGTGGGGATTATTGTGCAGTTTTTGCGGTTACACTATTGTGTTATTGTGTCATATTAGATTATTTGTGTGAGAGTTTGTTGAGATTATTGTGCCGATTTTGCGGTTTGACTATTGTGTTATTGTGTCATATTAGATTATTTTGTGAGTGTTTGTTGACATTATTGTACCGTTTGTGCGGTTAGATTGTTGTGTTATTGTGTCATATTAGATTATTTGTGTGAGCGTTTGTTGAAATTATTGTGCCATTTGTGCGGTTAGACGGTTGTGTTATTGTGTCATATTAGCTTATTTGTGTGAGAGTTTGTTGATATTATTGTGCCGTGTGTGCGATTAGACTGTTGTGTTATTGTGTCATATTAGATTATTTGTGTGAGAGTTTGTTGAGATTATTGTGCCGTTTGTGCGGTTTGGCAGTTGTGTTATTGTGTCATATTAGATTATTTGTGTGAGTGTTTGTTGAGATTATTATGCCGTTTTTGCGGTTAGGCAGTTGTGTTATTATTTCATATTAGATTATTTGCGTGAGGGTTTGTGGAGATTATTGTGCTGTTTTTGCGGTTAGACTGTTGTGTTATTGTGTCATATTAGATTATTTGTGTGAGAGTTTGTTGAGATTATTGTGCCGATTGTGCGGTTAGGCTGTTGTGTTATTGTGTCATATTAGATTATTTGTGTGAGTGTTTTTTTGAGATTATAGTGCCGTTTGTGCGGTTAGACTGTTGTGTTATTGTGTCATATTAGATTACTTGAGTGAGAGTTTGTTGAGATTATTGTTTTCAGGTTAGACTGTTGTGTTATTGTGTCATAATAGATTACTTGTGTGAGAGATTATTGAGATTATAGTGCCGTTTGTGCGGTTAGAATGTTGTGCTATTGTGTCATTTTAGATTATTTGTGTGAGGGTTTGTGGAGATTATTGTGCCGTTTTTCCGGTTAAACTATTGTCTTATTATGTCATATTAGGTTATTTGTGTGAGTGTTTGTGGAGATTATTATGCCGATTTTGCGGTTAGACTGTTGAGTTATTGTGTCATATTAGATTATTCTGTGAGTGTTTGTTGACATTATTTTACCGTTTGTGCGGTTAGATTGTTGTGTTATTGTGTCATAATAGATTATTTGTGTGAGCGTTTGTTGAAATTATTGTGCCGTTTGTGCGGTTAGGCTGTTGTGTTATTGCGTCATATTAGATTATTTGTGTGATAGTTTTTTTTGAGATTACAGTGCCGTTTGTGCGGTTAGACTGTTGTGTTATTGTGTCATATTAGATTATTCGTGTGAGTGTTTGTTGAGATTATTGTGCCGTTTGTGCGGTTTGGCAGTTGTGTTATTGTGTCATATTAGATTATTTGTGTAAGAGTTTGTTGAGATTATTGTGCCGATTGTGCGGTTAGGCTGTTGTGTTATTGTGTCATATTAGATTATTTATGTGAGAGTTTTTTTGAGATGATATTGCCGTTTGTGCGGTTAGACTGTTGTGTTATTGTGTCATATTAGATTACATGTTTGAGAGTTTGTTGAGATTATAGTGCCGTTTGTGCGGTTAGACTGTTGTGCTATTGTGACATATTAGATTATTTGCGTGAGGGTTTGTGGGGATTATTGTGCAGTTTTTGCGGTTACACTATTGTGTTATTGTGTCATATTAGATTATTTGTGTGAGAGTTTGTTGAGATTATTTTGCCGATTTTGCGGTTAGACTGTTGTGTTATTGTGTCATATTAGATTATTTTGTGATTGTTTGTTGACATTATTGTACAGTTTGTGCGGTTAGATTGTTGTGTTATTGTGTCATATTAGATTATTTGTGTGAGCGTTTGTTGAAATTATTGTGCCATTTGTGCGGTTAGACTGTTGTGTTATTGTGTCATATTAGCTTATTTATGTGAGAGTTTGTTGATATTATTGTGCAATGTGTGCGATTAAACTGTTGTGTTATTGTGTCATATTAGATTATTTGTGTGAGCGTTTGTTGAAATTATTGTGCCGTTTGTGCGGTTAGGCTGTTGTGTTATTGCGTCATATTAGTTTATTTGTGTGAGAGTTTGTTGAGATTATTGTGCCGTTTGTGCGGTTTGGAAGTTGTGTTATTGTGTCATATTAGATTATTTGTGTGAGTGTTTGTTGAGATTATTATGCCGTTTTTGCGGTTAGGCAGTTGTGTTATTATTTCATATTAGATTATTTGCGTGAGGGTTTGTGGAGATTATTGTGCTGTTTTTGCGGTTAGACTGTTGTGTTATTGTGTCATATTAGATTATTTGTGTGAGAGTTTGTTGAGATTATTGTGCCGATTGTGCGGTTAGGCTGTTGTGTTATTGTGTCATATTAGATTATTTGTGTGAGTGTTTTTTGAGATTATAGTGCCGTTTGTGCGGTTAGACTGTTGTGTTATTGTGTCATATTAGATTACTTGAGTGAGAGTTTGTTGAGATTATTGTTTTCAGGTTAGACTGTTGTGTTATTGTGTCATAATAGATTACTTGTGTGAGAGATTATAGTGCCGTTTGTGCGGTTAGAATGTTGTGCTATTTTGTCATTTTAGATTATTTGTGTGAGGGTTTGTGGAGATTATTGTGCCGTTTTTCCGGTTAAACTATTGTCTTATTATGTCATATTAGGTTATTTGTGTGAGTGTTTGTGGAGATTATTATGCCGATTTTGCGGTTAGACTGTTGAGTTATTGTG
Organism: Bidens hawaiensis; assembly: GCF_021521415.1. NCBI lineage: Eukaryota > Viridiplantae > Streptophyta > Magnoliopsida > Asterales > Asteraceae > Bidens > Bidens hawaiensis. The sequence continues at coordinate 602,152 of NW_027492188.1, forward strand.
TCATATTAGATTATTCTGTGAGTGTTTGTTGACATTATTGTACCGTTTGTGCGGTTAGATTGTTGTGTTATTGTGTCATAATAGATTATTTGTGTGAGCGTTTGTTGAAATTATTGTGCCGTTTGTGCGGTTAGGCTGTTGTGTTATTGCGTCATATTAGATTATTTGTGTGATAGTTTTTTTTGAGATTACAGTGCCGTTTGTGCGGTTAGACTGTTGTGTTATTGTGTCATATTAGATTATTCGTGTGAGAGTTTGTTGAGATTATTGTGCCGTTTGTGCGGTTTGGCAGTTGTGTTATTGTGTCATATTAGATTATTTGTGTAAGAGTTTGTTGAGATTATTGTGCCGATTGTGCGGTTAGGCTGTTGTGTTATTGTGTCATATTAGATTATTTATGTGAGAGTTTTTTTGAGATGATATTGCCGTTTGTGCGGTTAGACTGTTGTGTTATTGTGTCATATTAGATTACATGTTTGAGAGTTTGTTGAGATTATAGTGCCGTTTGTGCGGTTAGACTGTTGTGCTATTGTGTCATATTAGATTATTTGCGTGAGGGTTTGTGGGGATTATTGTGCAGTTTTTGCGGTTACACTATTGTGTTATTGTGTCATATTAGATTATTTGTGTGAGAGTTTGTTGAGATTATTTTGCCGATTTTGCGGTTAGACTGTTGTGTTATTGTGTCATATTAGATTATTTTGTGATTGTTTGTTGACATTATTGTACAGTTTGTGCGGTTAGATTGTTGTGTTATTGTGTCATATTAGATTATTTGTGTGAGAGTTTGTTGAGATTATTGTGCCGATTGTGCGGTTTGACTGTTGTGTTATTGTGTCATATTAGATTATTTGTTTGAGTGTTTGTTGACATTATTGTGCCGTTTGTGCGGTTAGAATGTTGTGTTATTGGGTCATATTAGATTATTTGTGTGAGCGTTTGTTGAAATTATTGTGCCGTTTTTACGGTTTGGCTGTTGTGTTATTGTGTCATAATAGATTATTTGCGTGAGGGTTTGTTGAGATTATTGTGCCGTTTGTGCGGTTAGGCAGTTGTGTTATTGTGTCATATTAGATTATTTGTGTGAATTTTTGTTGACATTATTGTGCCGTTTTTGTGGTTAGGCTGTTGTGTTATTAGATTATTCGTGTGAGAGTATTTTTGAGATTATAGTGCCGTTTGTGCGGTTAGACTGTTGTGTTATTGTGTCATATTAGATTATTTGTGTGAGAGTTTGTTGAGATTATTGTGCCGATTGTGCGGTTAGACTGTTGTGTTATTGTGTCATATTAGATTATTTGTGTGAGTGTTTGTTGACATTATTGTGCCGATTGTGCAGTTTGACTGTTGTGTTATTTTGTCATATTAGATTATTTGCGTGAGGGTTTGTGGGGATTATTGTGCCGTTTTTGCGGTTAGACTGTTGTGTTATTGTGTCATATTAGATTATTTTTGTGAGAGTTTGTTGAGATTATTGTGCCAATTGTGCGGTTAGACTGTTGTTTTATTGTGTTATATTAGATTACTTGTGTGAGAGTTCGTTGAGATTATATTGCCGTTTGTGCGGTTAGACTATTGTGTTACTGTGTCATATTAGATTATTTGCATGAGGGTTTGTTGAGATTATTGTGCCGTTTTTGTGGTTAGACTGTTGTGTTATTGTGTCATATTAGCTTATTTGTGTGAGAGTTTGTTGATATTATTGTGCCATGTGTGCGATTAAACTGTTGTGTTATTGTGTCATATTAGATTATTTGTGTGAGCGTTTGTTGAAATTATTGTGCCGTTTGTGCGGTTAGGCTGTTGTGTTATTGCGTCATATTAGATTATTTGTGTGAGAGTTTGTTGAGATTATTGTGCCGTTTGTGCGGTTTGGAAGTTGTGTTATTGTGTCATATTAGATTATTTGTGTGAGTGTTTGTTGAGATTATTATGCCGTTTTTGCGGTTAGGCAGTTGTGTTATTATTTCATATTAGATTATTTGCGTGAGGGTTTGTGGAGATTATTGTGCTGTTTTTGCGGTTAGACTGTTGTGTTATTGTGTCATATTAGATTAATTGTGTGAGAGTTTGTTGAGATTATTGTGCCGATTGTGCGGTTAGGCTGTTGTGTTATTGTGTCATATTAGATTATTTGTGTGAGTGTTTTTTGAGATTATAGTGCCGTTTGTGCGGTTAGACTGTTGTGTTATTGTGTCATATTAGATTACTTGAGTGAGAGTTTGTTGAGATTATTGTTTTCAGGTTAGACTGTTGTGTTATTGTGACATAATAGATTACTTGTGTGAGAGATTATAGTGCCGTTTGTGCGGTTAGAATGTTGTGCTATTTTGTCATTTTAGATTATTTGTGTGAGGGTTTGTGGAGATTATTGTGCCGTTTTTCCGGTTAAACTATTGTCTTATTATGTCATATTAGGTTATTTGTGTGAGTGTTTGTGGAGATTATTATGCCGATTTTGCGGTTAGACTGTTGAGTTATTGTGTCATATTAGATTATTCTGTGAGTGTTTGTTGACATTATTGTACCGTTTGTGCGGTTAGATTGTTGTGTTATTGTGTCATAATAGATTATTTGTGTGAGCGTTTGTTGAAATTATTTTGCCGTTTGTGCGGTTAGGCTGTTGTGTTATTGCGTCATATTAGATTATTTGTGTGATAGTTTTTTTTGAGATTACAGTGCCGTTTGTGCGGTTAGACGGTTGTGTTATTGTGTCATATTAGATTATTCGTGTGAGAGTTTGTTGAGATTATTGTGCCGTTTGTGCGGTTTGGCAGTTGTGTTATTGTGTCATATTAGATTATTTGTGTAAGAGTTTGTTGAGATTATTGTGCCGATTATGCGGTTAGACTGTTGTGTTATTGTGTCATATTAGATTATTTATGTGAGAGTTTTTTTGAGATGATATTGCCGTTTGTGCGGTTAGACTGTTGTGTTATTGTGTCATATTAGATTACATGTTTGAGAGTTTGTTGAGATTATAGTGCCGTTTGTGCGGTTAGACTGTTGTGCTATTGTGTCATATTAGATTATTTGCGTGAGGGTTTGTGGGGATTATTGTGCAGTTTTTGCGGTTACACTATTGTGTTATTGTGTCATATTAGATTATTTGTGTGAGAGTTTGTTGAGATTATTTTGCCGATTTTGCGGTTAGACTGTTGTGTTATTGTGTCATATTAGATTATTTTGTGATTGTTTGTTGACATTATTGTACAGTTTGTGCGGTTAGATTGTTGTGTTATTGTGTCATATTAGATTATTTGTGTGAGAGTTTGTTGAGATTATTGTGCCGATTGTGCGGTTTGACTGTTGTGTTATTGTGTCATATTAGATTATTTGTTTGAGTGTTTGTTGACATTATTGTGCCGTTTGTGCGGTTAGAATGTTGTGTTATTGGGTCATATTAGATTATTTGTGTGAGCGTTTGTTGAAATTATTGTGCCGTTTTTACGGTTTGGCTGTTGTGTTATTGTGTCATAATAGATTATTTGCGTGAGGGTTTGTTGAGATTATTGTGCCGTTTGTGCGGTTAGGCAGTTGTGTTATTGTGTCATATTAGATTATTTGTGTGAATTTTTGTTGACATTATTGTGCCGTTTTTGTGGTTAGGCTGTTGTGTTATTAGATTATTCGTGTGAGAGTATTTTTGAGATTATAGTGCCGTTTGTGCGGTTAGACTGTTGTGTTATTGTGTCATATTAGATTATTTGTGTGAGAGTTTGTTGAGATTATTGTGCCGATTGTGCGGTTAGACTGTTGTGTTATTGTGTCATATTAGATTATTTGTGTGAGTGTTTGTTGACATTATTGTGCCGATTGTGCAGTTTGACTGTTGTGTTATTTTGTCATATTAGATTATTTGCGTGAGGGTTTGTGGGGATTATTGTGCCGTTTTTGCGGTTAGACTGTTGTGTTATTGTGTCATATTAGATTATTTTTGTGAGAGTTTGTTGAGATTATTGTGCCAATTGTGCGGTTAGACTGTTGATTTATTGTGTTATATTAGATTACTTGTGTGAGAGTTCGTTGAGATTATATTGCCGTTTGTGCGGTTAGACTATTGTGTTACTGTGTCATATTAGATTATTTGCATGAGGGTTTGTTGAGATTATTGTGCCGTTTTTGTGGTTAGACTGTTGTGTTATTGTGTCATATTAGCTTATTTGTGTGAGAGTTTGTTGATATTATTGTGCCATGTGTGCGATTAAACTGTTGTGTTATTGTGTCATATTAGATTATTTGTGTGAGCGTTTGTTGAAATTATTGTGCCGTTTGTGCGGTTAGGCTGTTGTGTTATTGCGTCATATTAGATTATTTGTGTGAGAGTTTGTTGAGATTATTGTGCCGTTTGTGCGGTTTGGAAGTTGTGTTATTGTGTCATATTAGATTATTTGTGTGAGTGTTTGTTGAGATTATTATGCCGTTTTTGCGGTTAGGCAGTTGTGTTATTATTTCATATTAGATTATTTGCGTGAGGGTTTGTGGAGATTATTGTGCTGTTTTTGCGGTTAGACTGTTGTGTTATTGTGTCATATTAGATTATTTGTGTGAGAGTTTGTTGAGATTATTGTGCCGATTGTGCGGTTAGGCTGTTGTGTTATTGTGTCATATTAGATTATTTGTGTGAGTGTTTTTTGAGATTATAGTGCCGTTTGTGCGGTTAGACTGTTGTGTTATTGTGTCATATTAGATTACTTGAGTGAGAGTTTGTTGAGATTATTGTTTTCAGGTTAGACTGTTGTGTTATTGTGACATAATAGATTACTTGTGTGAGAGATTATAGTGCCGTTTGTGCGGTTAGAATGTTGTGCTATTTTGTCATTTTAGATTATTTGTGTGAGGGTTTGTGGAGATTATTGTGCCGTTTTTCCGGTTAAACTATTGTCTTATTATGTCATATTAGGTTATTTGTGTGAGTGTTTGTGGAGATTATTATGCCGATTTTGCGGTTAGACTGTTGAGTTATTGTGTCATATTAGATTATTCTGTGAGTGTTTGTTGACATTATTGTACCGTTTGTGCGGTTAGATTGTTGTGTTATTGTGTCATAATAGATTATTTGTGTGAGCGTTTGTTGAAATTATTGTGCCGTTTGTGCGGTTAGGCTGTTGTGTTATTGCGTCATATTAGATTATTTGTGTGATAGTTTTTTTTGAGATTACAGTGCCGTTTGTGCGGTTAGACGGTTGTGTTATTGTGTCATATTAGATTATTCGTGTGAGAGTTTGTTGAGATTATTGTGCCGTTTGTGCGGTTTGGCAGTTGTGTTATTGTGTCATATTAGATTATTTGTGTAAGAGTTTGTTGAGATTATTGTGCCGATTGTGCGGTTAGGCTGTTGTGTTATTGTGTCATATTAGATTATTTATGTGAGAGTTTTTTTGAGATGATATTGCCGTTTGTGCGGTTAGACTGTTGTGTTATTGTGTCATATTAGATTACATGTTTGAGAGTTTGTTGAGATTATAGTGCCGTTTGTGCGGTTAGACTGTTGTGCTATTGTGTCATATTAGATTATTTGCGTGAGGGTTTGTGGGGATTATTGTGCAGTTTTTGCGGTTACACTATTGTGTTATTGTGTCATATTAGATTATTTGTGTGAGAGTTTGTTGAGATTATTTTGCCGATTTTGTGGTTAGACTGTTGTGTTATTGTGTCATATTAGATTATTTTGTGATTGTTTGTTGACATTATTGTACAGTTTGTGCGGTTAGATTGTTGTGTTATTGTGTCATATTAGATTATTTGTGTGAGAGTTTGTTGAGATTATTGTGCCGATTGTGCGGTTTGACTGTTGTGTTATTGTGTCATATTAGATTATTTGTTTGAGTGTTTGTTGACATTATTGTGCCGTTTGTGCGGTTAGAATGTTGTGTTATTGGGTCATATTAGATTATTTGTGTGAGCGTTTGTTGAAATTATTGTGCCGTTTTTACGGTTTGGCTGTTGTGTTATTGTGTCATAATAGATTATTTGCGTGAGGGTTTGTTGAGATTATTGTGCCGTTTGTGCGGTTAGGCAGTTGTGTTATTGTGTCATATTAGATTATTTGTGTGAATTTTTGTTGACATTATTGTGCCGTTTTTGTGGTTAGGCTGTTGTGTTATTAGATTATTCGTGTGAGAGTATTTTTGAGATTATAGTGCCGTTTGTGCGGTTAGACTGTTGTGTTATTGTGTCATATTAGATTATTTGTGTGAGAGTTTGTTGAGATTATTGTGCCGATTGTGCGGTTAGACTGTTGAGTTATTGTGTCATATTAGATTATTTGTGTGAGTGTTTGTTGACATTATTGTGCCGATTGTGCAGTTTGACTGTTGTGTTATTTTGTCATATTAGATTATTTGCGTGAGGGTTTGTGGGGATTATTGTGCCGTTTTTGCGGTTAGACTGTTGTGTTATTGTGTCATATTAGATTATTTTTGTGAGAGTTTGTTGAGATTATTGTGCCAATTGTGCGGTTAGACTGTTGTTTTATTGTGTTATATTAGATTACTTGTGTGAGAGTTCGTTGAGATTATATTGCCGTTTGTGCGGTTAGACTATTGTGTTATTGTGTCATATTAGATTATTTGCATGAGGGTTTGTTGAGATTATTGTGCCGTTTTTGTGGTTAGACTGTTGTGTTATTGTGTCCTATTTGATTATTTGTGTGAGAGTTTGTTGAGATTATTGTGCCGATTGTGCGGTTTGACTGTTGTGTTATTGTGTCATATTAGATTATTTGTTTGAGTGTTTGTTGACATTATTGTGCCGTTTGTGCGGTTAGAATGTTGTGTTATTGGGTCATGTTAGATTATTTGTGTGAGCGTTTGTTGAAATTATTGTGCCGTTTTTACGGTTTGGCTGTTGTGTTATTGTGTCATAATAGCTTATTTGTGTGAGAGTTTGTTGATATTATTGTGCCGTTTGTGCGATTAGACTGTTGTGTTATTGTGTCATAATAGATTATTTGTGTGAGAGTTTGTTTAGATTATTTTGCCGTTTGTGCGGTTTGATAGTTGTGTTATTGTGTCATATTAGATTATTTGTGTGAATTTTTGTTGACATTATTGTGCCGTTTGTGCGGTTAGGCTGTTGTATTATTGCGTAATATTAGATTATTTGTGTGAGAGTATTTTTGAGATTATAGTGCCGTTTGTGCGGTTAGACCGTTGTGTTATTGTGTCATATTAGATTACTTGAGTGAGAGTGTGTTGAGATAATAGTGCCGTTTGTGCGGTTAGACTGTTGTGTTATTGTGTCATATTAGATTACTTGTGTGAGAGTTTGTTGAGATTATAGTGCCGTTTGTGCGGTTAGACTATTGTGTTATTGTGTCATATTAGATTATTTGCGTGAGGGTTTGTAGAGATTATTGTGCCGATTGTGTGGTTTGACTGTTGTGTTATTGTGTCTTATGTAACGCCCTGGAAATTGACTGGTAAACTAAAATCAAGAAACCATCGGAAACTATACACTTTGGGTTCTGGACGATAAGTTCGGAATCCATACCTTTGGAAAATCTGTTTATTTCAGCTAAAAATGTTATTTCATAAAAAGAACTTTTACGTTTGAAAAATATTAATTGAGTGTTTTCGAAAAATAAAAGGTTTTTATTTAAAAAGATTCCAAGCGAATTACTTGAAAAATGATTTTTATAAAATCCTTACTGGAAAGTTCTAGCTCGTTAAAACCTATGAACTCAGCTAGCCTTGACCCGTAGGTAACCGAAACCCGAACCCGATAGAACCAAGTATATAAGCGTAGTGCAAGAACAAACTCCACCATTTTTCTTTCATCTCTTCCACACCCACACCCAAGCACCCCAATTCTAGAGAGAGAGTAGTGAGAGAAAGTTATTCAATCCAAATTTCGAGTTCACCAATCTGTTCATTGTTGTTTTTGGTAAGATCTTCTTGAAAATCATACGTTTTTATCATCAAATCCGGCCCCGAATCGAGCAAAAACCCCAACTTTTGTTTCAAGTGTGTTCTTGGTCAAAAATCGTCATTTTTGGTGTCAAAAAGCATACTTTTGTTATTATAAACGTTAGGAATCAATAGCCCTATGGATTCCGAGCATTTCCATGTATAAAACATTGATTTTGGGCGAGAAATCATGAAAATCGTCAAAATCCCGTAGGTTTCTCCGTCATCCGGCTTGAAGGAGTCGAATAGGTCTATTCGGTCTAATAGACCAATCGAACCTGACCATTCGGTCGAACCATCTCCTATTCGGTCGAACAAGAGACCATTCGGTCGAACCAGTGGGCAAACGAACAGACTAGCCGGATCAGAATATACATTCGATCGAATATGATTGTATTTAACCGAATGTACATCCTACTCGACCGAACGAGTCCTCCATCGACTGAACGTGTTCTTCCCAGCCCCTTTGGCCGAACCAGTACCATATTCGATCGAACAGGTAGCAGATTCGATCGAACCTGCCCTTATTCGACCGAATGTGCCAGAATCTGCTTGTTTTCAACTTTAAAACTTGGTTTTTTTGCTCGAGGTCGCGTAGGCTTATACTCTTAGACTTAAAGCGTGTTGTTAACCTATTATGTCCTTGTCTAGACTTAGAGGATCGACGTTTGGCAGCACTCGACCACCCTAGCAACCATACTTAGCCAACAAGGTGAGTTCATAGCCCCCTTTTTCTTTTAAGCTTTTCAAATCATTGGGATGGAAACATGGTAACTGTACACGTTTTGACAAAACTCATTTATTCAAACATTCTTTATCATAAACATTCTTGGCAAATCTTTTGCAAACTATGAATATTGGGGAAAACAAGTAATCATGGCAGGTTACTCATACCTTAACTTTCTCGGAAGTTGTGTATGTCTAATCAATTATTCAGGAGTAAACATGGGAATCATTGATCGCTTAGGGAACGTTGGACTTTGGAAATCAATGTCATATGCCCGTTATACATTATCATGAAAACACATCATTCATTGGACAGTCTAGTGGTCGTGTGAACATAGGCAGTTCAGGTCACACTAGTGCATGTGTTTGGTCTCCAAGTGGTCGATTGGTAGACAGGCCGTTACTAGATGTGGGATTTAAAGTGTTCGATTTAGAATACACGTGACCTAGGGGGTTCTTAAAGTGTTCGATTAAGAATCCGAAGAATTTCCTAAGTGATCGGTTAGGAATCCAAGAGATACTAAAGTGGACGCTTTCGAATTCTCTTATGGTATCCAAGGTGATCGATTTGGGTTACCATCATGGAAATCAAGTAGCATCGTGTGGTCTTGTGTGGTTGTTGTCAGGTCTCGTGTGATCATTATGCATTATCATCATTATCATCAAGACATGGTTACATATGATTCTTTGGTATCTTTATACATATAACCTTGATATCATTACACCTGTATGCATGGGAACAATACATGGGATCATTATACATAACTCTTGCAGTCTTGTGTAAGGCTTATCACTACATTATTAGTTGACCTATCTTTATACCTTGGATTTACAAATGTAAACAAGCTTAGCAGAGTAGGTTGTAGGAATGGAGGGTTAGCCGATGGTACACCTTATGTACAAACCCCTACAACCTAGTCTGGTACGCTTGTCTTGTCTTACAAACCTTTTCAAAACCGGGCTTTATACCCAAGCATGGTAGGATAAGTTGTAGGAGTGGTGGGTTAGCCGATGGTACACCCTATACATAAACCCCTACAACTTAGTCTAGTATGCTTGTGTATAATCCCTTTTTCCTTAAACCTATGAATTCACTCATCTACTTTATGTAGTTGACATTTTCGTTACATGTTTTCAGGAAATGAAGCAGGAAGTAGCAAATAGCTGATAGAGGCCTTAGATGGAAGACATTTAGGATTGATGTTAGCTTTATCTGTTGTAATGGAACGAATTTGCTACCTGTTGTATTGTTGTAATGTTGACATGTTTTAAGTTTATGCATTTAGACTTTTTAATCTATTGTGCTCAATCATTCACGACCCCGTCGCCACGCCTCGGTTTTTCCGCCAATTACGACCGGGGTGTGACAGATTGGTATCAGAGCCAATGGTTATAGGGAATTAGGAAACCGACCTAGACTATAACCTAGGACCCTTGACTCTAGATAATTCATGCATCACTATCACATGCCCACACTTATATGCTTGCTATGTGCTTATGTGTTGCATCATTAACTGTGAATCTAGTAGCGACGTACTCTTTGGCAATTCCTTATCCAGTTATTCTTTATTCTCAATTTTAGCTAATGCGCATTCTTATTCTTTTAATAGAATGCCTCCTCGTCGCTCATCCGTCAATGTTGACCCTGCTGACCTCGCTGCCCTCATAGAGCAGCAAATTGCAGCAGTTCTCCCGGGTCTGGTAAACAACATGAGGCAAGAAGGAACCTCGGGTGCACCCCAAGCCCCAGAACCGAATCCCACTCTTCAGGCCGATAAGCTCTATAAGGCTTTTACCAACACTAGGCCTACAAGTTTTAGTGGAACCGAGGGAGCCGCTAGTCTTCTCCAGTGGTTCGAGAAAGTCGAAGCTTCATTCAACATGTGCTCCTGCCCGGATGAACTCAGGGTAAAATTCGCAACGAGTATGTTCCACAAACGGGCTCTCACGTGGTGGAATAACGAGATAAGAACCGGGGGACGAGACGCGGCTCTAGCCCTGCCCTGGGCTGAATTTGTTGAGCTTGTCACGCAGGAGTTCGTTCCGAGAACCGAGATCCAGAAACTGGAGGCTGAGTTTAGGGCGCACACGATGAAGGGCGCGGATTACATGAAGTACACGGAGAGATTTCATGAACTCTCCTTATTGGTGCCCCATATGGTTACCCCAGCTTCTCGCGCTGTCGAGCAATACATCAGCGGTCTTCCGGACTCCATGAGGGGCATTGCGGTTGGAGTTGACCCCACTACACTTAAGGCAGCGATCGACCTCACTGCCCGTCTGACCAGGGAACAGCTCAAGTCTGGTGTCCTGCATCAGGATAAGGGCAAATCCTCCGACTGGAGGGCGAAAAAGGGGAGCAATAGAAAGCGGAAGGCGACCAGCTTAGCTGCAATCACTGATGCTACGCCCGTCAACTCCATAGCCCCCGCTCCAGCCACAACAGCTCAGGGAAGACCAAGAAAGGAATATACTGGGCTCCATCCCAAGTGCAACTTATGTTCTTATCATCACCCAACTAGGGAGTCGTGCCGCAAGTGCACGAATTGGGGACGATTCGGGCACCTGGTGGAGCGATGCAGGAGTCCTGGCAACCAACTGGCGGTGGGGAATGCTAACCCTCAGCCTAACCCTGCTCGGGGCTGCTTCGAGTGTGGCGCTATGGACCATTACAGAAATCGATGCCCCCGTGTCACCAGCATCCCTCCGGCTCGTGGGAGGGCTTTTACCATTGGAGCTGCCGAAGCACGCCAAAACCCCGATGTTATTACTGGTACGTTTATTCTTAACAACAACTGGGTGTCTGTCCTTTTTGATACAGGAGCTGATAGGAGCTTTGTTTCTTGCAAATTGGTTCCTTTGCTGAAATTAAAAATTTCCGAGTTGGACCCTGCCTTTTCTGTTGAACTTGCTAGTGGGGAGTCCAAACAAGTGAAGTCTGTCATCCGAAATTGCACTCTTACTCTTGTCACCACATCGTTCTGTATTGACCTTATACCTTTTCGTCTTGGAAGCTTTGATCTAGTTGTGGGAATGGACTGGCTGTCCAGCAATCTCGCGGAGGTAATCTGCGCCGAGAAACTTATTCGTATCCCTTTACCTTCTGGCGAAATTCTAACTATTCAAGGCGAAAAATCGGGTGGATGCCTAAGGGTCGTCTCTTGCTTAAAGGCCAGTCGGTACCTTCGAAAGAAGTATCCCGCATTTCTAGCTCATGTTACTCTCAGGGAATCCGAAGACAAGAGACTGCAGGACCTTCCTGTTGTGCGTGAATTTTCTGATGTTTTTCCCGAAGATCTGCCTGGACTTCCTCCTAACAGGCAGGTGGAATTTCGTATCGATCTTATTCCTGGTGCTCTCCCTATTTCTAAGGCACCGTATCGTCTAGCTCCGTCGGAACTTCTAGAATTATCAAATCAGCTTCAAGAACTTCTTAGCAAGGGATTCATTCGCCCTAGCTCGTCTCCATGGGGAGCCCCAGTACTCTTCGTCAAAAAGAAGGACGGGACTTTCCGTATGTGCATTGACTACCGGGAGCTTAATAAGCTGACCATCAAAAATCGGTACCCGTTGCCGAGAATTGATGATCTTTTTGATCAGCTTCAGGGTGCTACGTTTTTCTCTAAGATCGATCTGCGTTCTGGTTACCATCAGTTGCGTGTTCTGGAAGAGGATATCCCGAAAACTGCGTTCCGAACTCGTTATGGTCATTACGAGTTCATGGTTATGCCTTTTGGAATGACCAATGCTCCCGCCATCTTCATGGATCTGATGAATCGCGTCTGCCGTCCATATCTTGATCAGTTTGTCATTGTTTTCATAGACGATATTCTCATTTATTCTCGTTCGAGGACCGATCATGAGCTTCATCTCAGGCTTATTTTGGAGCTTCTCAGAAAAGAGCAACTATATGCCAAGTTCTCCAAGTGTGAATTTTGGCTAAGGGAAGTTCAATTCTTGGGACATGTCATCAATGTCGACGGCATTCACGTCGTCCCTTCCAAGATAGAAGCCATCAGAAATTGGGTAGCGCCTAAAACACCTACCGAAATCCGTTCATTTCTTGGTCTGGCCGGTTACTACCGCCGATTTATCTCAAACTTCTCCAGGATTGCCTTGCCTTTAACCACTTTGACCCAGAAAGGGGAACCTTTCGTGTGGGGACAAGATCAAGAGGAAGCTTTCCAAACTCTGAAGAATAAGCTTTGCCAAGCACCGATCCTATCACTTCCGGAAGGTGACGATGACTTTACCGTTTATTGCGATGCTTCGAATCAGGGCCTCGGTTGCGTTTTAATGCAACAAGGGAAGGTCATCGCTTACGCTTCTCGACAACTCAAGGTGCACGAGAAGAACTACGCCACACATGACCTGGAGTTGGGTGCAGTGGTGTTTGCCCTAAAAATCTGGAGACATTACCTGTACGGTACGAAGTGTTTCATTTTTACCGATCACAAGAGCTTACAACACATCCTCAATCAGAAAGAGTTGAACATGAGGCAGCGACGCTGGGTCGAACTTCTCAGCGATTACGATTGTGAAATTCGCTACCACCCGGGAAAGGCTAATGTGGTGGCTGACGCATTGAGTCGTAAAGAAAGGACCCAGCTGCACTCTATTCGGATTCAATCCAACCTTCCTTCCTTAATTCGTGAAGCTCAGAATCAAGCGCTTGTGAATGGTGATCTCAAGGGCGTTTTGTCTTGTGGAGCCGAGCAGAAATTCGAAACCAAGTCAGACGGCATCCTCTATTTTCTTGACCGAGCGTGGATCCCGAACTCTGAGTCTCTTCGGACGCTTATTCTAAATGAAGCCCACTAGTCCAGATACTCGATTCATCCAGGCAGCAACAAGAGGTATCAAGATCTTAAACCCCATTATTGGTGGCCCGGGATGAAGAAAGATATCGCTTCGTATGTGATGAGATGTTTGACTTGTTCGCGAGTCAAGACAGAGCATCAAAGGCCGTCTGGGCTACTTCAACAACCTATTATTCCTCAGTGGAAGTGGGAAGAGTTAGCTATGGATTTCATCACCAAACTACCACGAACGCCTAGCGGTCATGACTCAATTTGGGTTATTGTGGACATCCTAACAAAATCCGCCCACTTTATCCCGGTTCGTGAAGACTACACTACGGAGAAGTTGGCGCGGGTATACATTCGTGAGATCGTTTCCCGTCACGGTGTGCCTAAGGGCATCACGTCTGATCGTGACAGCAGTTTTTCTTCCAGGTTCTGGAAATCTTTGCAAAAGGCCTTTGGGACAAGTGTGAAGCTTAGCTCTTCCTATCATCCAGAAACGGATGGGCAGAGCGAGAAGACCATACAAACCCTAGAAGACTTGTTGAGAGCTTGTATCCTCGATTTCGGCAGTAGCTGGGAAGCTCATCTGCCACTGGCAGAATTTTCTTACAACAATAGTTACCACGCTACCATTAAATGCGCGCCGTTTGAAGCTCTTTACGGCCGCAAGTGTCGCTCTCCTTTGTGTTGGTCCGAGACCGGGGATTCACAGATCATCGGCCCCGAACTAATACAGGAGACAACCGATCAAATTGCTTCCATTCAGCAGCGACTCAAAGACGCTAGATGCCGACATAAGTACTACGCCGACAAACGACGCAAGCCACTCGAGTTTCAAGTTGGTGACCGTGTCATGCTGAAAGTTTCCCCCTGGAAGGGCGTAGTCCGCTTCGGGAAGAAGGGAAAGTTCGCTCCTAGGTATGTTGGACCATTCAAAATCCTTGAAAGGATCGGACCAGTTGCCTATCGTCTTGAGCTGCCACCGGAACTCAGTAGAGTTCACAACGTTTTTCATGTCTCGCAATTAAAGAAGTGTCTTGTTGACGAGGCCCTTCACATTCCCGTCGACGAGGTTCGCTTTAGCGACAATCTGCTTTTCGTTGAAGAACCCGTCGAGATCATGGATCGCGAGGTCAAGAAGACCAAGCGTAGCCGCATACCGCTTGTGAAAGTTCGATGGAATAACAAACGCGGACCCGAGTTTACTTGGGAACGCAAGGATCAGATGAAGGAGAAATACCCTCATCTGTTCTCTTAATCTATATTCTTGTAATCTAATTGTCTAGAAGTCAATATAAATTTGCAGCATGTATCAAATAACTGTGTTATTCAATGAATATCATGTTGCCTTGTTATGCTTATAAGTATTCTTTTATTTGCATCCACAAACTTTGGCTACTCAGGGCTCATGCTGGAAAGCACAAGTCATATCTACTCAATCATATAAACCTTGGGGAATTTATACATCATTTAAGCTAAAAATTTGTTATCATTCTAGCATTCATGGAGCATGGTTGTGTGTATATGTGTGGTGTCGTGTCAAATTTTCTAGCCGCACGCAATAGAGTTTATACATTGATACAAGGTGAGCTTGCAATTATAGTCCGGAATATAATTGCATCAAGGTCACAGGTGTATACGTGTATAAGCAATATGCTATTGTGCAACTAGGAGTCGTGAACTCAAGGTTCGTGTAGGGAAGTATTCGACAAAGGTTGAAGGAGTGGTGGGTTAGCCGCTGGTACACCCTATATATAAGCCCCTTCAGAACGAGTTGAATATGTCTGAAGCGAAACTTGGAATTAGGGACTTATAGTTAGCGTGGCAGCTGTGAGACATTAAATTCAAGAATTATTGAGGGAATTATTCACAGAAGATTGAAGGAGTGGTGGGTTAGCCGCTGGTACACCCTATATATAAAGCCCTTCAATCCGAAATGAATATGTCTGATGTAAAGCTTGAGGGTGATGCCTTGTAGTGGAAAATAGTGTGTCGTCCTGTGTGTCATTGACCTAATAGGAGTCGAAGGAAACACTCAAGTAAGGTTGAAGGAGTGGTGGGTTAGCCGCCGGTACACCCTATATATAAGCCCCTTCAGCTTGATTTGGGTGGTATCTGAGACGAATATTAGAAGTAGTGGCGCATAGTGGTCATCATGGGATCATGAAATTTAATTCATCGTTGCATCAAGTATACTAAAAATCTAAATTTCGGGACGAAATTCCTCTAAGTTGGGGAGGATGTAACGCCCTGGAAATTGACTGGTAAACTAAAATCAAGAAACCATCGGAAACTATACACTTTGGGTTCTGGACGATAAGTTCGGAATCCATATCTTTGGAAAATCTGTTTATTTCAGCTAAAAATGTTATTTCATAAAAAGAACTTTTACGTTTGAAAAATATTAATTGAGTGTTTTCGAAAAATAAAAGGTTTTTATTTAAAAAGATTCCAAGCGAATTACTTGAAAAATGATTTTTATAAAATCCTTACTAGAAAGTTCTAGCTCGTTAAAACCTATGAACTCAGCTAGCCTTGACCCGTAGGTAACCGAAACCCGAACCCGATAGAACCAAGTATATAAGCGTAGTGCAAGAACAAACTCCACCATTTTTCTTTCATCTCTTCCACACCCACACCCAAGCACCCCAATTCTAGAGAGAGAGTAGTGAGAGAAAGTTATTCAATCCAAATTTCGAGTTCACCAATCTGTTCATTGTTGTTTTTGGTAAGATCTTCTTGAAAATCATACGTTTTTATCATCAAATCCGGCCCCGAATCGAGCAAAAACCCCAACTTTTGTTTCAAGTGTGTTCTTGGTCAAAAATCGTCATTTTTGGTGTCAAAAAGCATACTTTTGTTATTATAAACGTTAGGAATCAATATCCCTATGGATTCCGAGCATTTCCATGTATAAAACATTGATTTTGGGCGAGAAATCATGAAAATCGTCAAAATCCCGTAGGTTTCTCCGTCATCCGGCTTGAAGGAGTCGAATAGGTCTATTCGGTCGAATAGACCAATCGAACCTGACCATTCGGTCGAACCATCTCCTATTCGGTCGAACAAGAGACCATTCGGTCGAACCAGTGGGCAAACGAACAGACTAGCCGGATCAGAATATACATTCGATCGAATATGATTCTATTTAACCGAATGTACATCCTACTCGACCGAACGAGTCCTCCATCGACTGAACGTGTTCTTCCCAGCCCCTTTGACCGAACCAGTACCATATTCGATCGAACAGGTAGCAGATTTGATCGAACCTGCCCTTATTCGACCGAATGTGCCAGAATCTGCTTGTTTTCAACTTTAAAAACTTGGTTTTTTTTGCTCGAGGTCGCGTAGGCTTATACTCTTAGACTTAAAGCGTGTTGTTAACCTATTATGTCCTTGTCTAGACTTAGAGGATCGACGTTTGGCAGCACTCGACCACCCTAGCAACCATACTTAGCCAACAAGGTGAGTTCATAGCCCCCTTTTCTTTTAAGCTTTTCAAATCATTGGGATGGAAACATGGTAACTGTACACGTTTTGACAAAACTCATTTATTCAAACATTCTTTATCATAAACATTCTTGGCAAATCTTTTGCAAACTATGAATATTGGGGAAAACAAGTAATCATGGCAGGTTACTCATACCTTAACTTTCTCGGAAGTTGTGTATGTCTAATCAATTATTCAGGAGTAAACATGGGAATCATTGATCGCTTAGGGAACGTTGGACTTTGGAAATCAATGTCATATGCCCGTTATACATTATCATGAAAACACATCATTCATTGGACAGTCTAGTGGTCGTGTGAACATAGGCAGTTCAGGTCACACTAGTGCATGTGTTTGGCCTCCAAGTGGTCGATTGGTAGAAAGGCCGTTACTAGATGTGGGATTCTAAAGTGTTCGATTTAGAATACACGTGACCTAGGGGGTTCTTAAAGTGTTCGATTAAGAATCCGAAGAATTTCCTAAGTGATCGATTAGGAATCCAAGAGATACTAAAGTGGACGCTTTCGAATTCTCTTATGGTATCCAAGGTGATCGATTTGGGTTACCATCATGGAAATCAAGTAGCATCGTGTGGTCTTGTGTGGTTGTTGTCAGGTCTCGTGTGATCATTATGCATTATCATCATTATCATCAAGACATGGTTACATATGATTCTTTGGTATCTTTATACATATAACCTTGATATCATTACACCTGTATGCATGGGAACAATACATGGGATCATTATACATAACTCTTGCAGTCTTGTGTAAGGCTTATCACTACATTATTAGTTGACCTATCTTTATACCTTGGATTTACAAATGTAAACAAGCTTAGCAGAGTAGGTTGTAGGAATGGAGGGTTAGCCGATGGTACACCTTATGTACAAACCCCTACAACCTAGTCTGGTACGCTTGTCTTGTCTTACAAACCTTTTCAAAACCGGGCTTTATACCCAAGCATGGTAGGATAAGTTGTAGGAGTGGTGGGTTAGCCGATGGTACACCCTATACATAAACCCCTACAACTTAGTCTAGTATGCTTGTGTATAATCCCTTTTTCCTTAAACCTATGAATTCACTCATCTACTTTATGTAGTTGACATTTTCGTTACATGTTTTCAGGAAATGAAGCAGGAAGTAGCAAATAGCTGATAGAGGCCTTAGATGGAAGACATTTAGGATTGATGTTAGCTTTATCTGTTGCAATGGAACGAATTTGCTAGCTGTTGTATTGTTGTAATGTTGACATGTTTTAAGTTTATGCATTTAGACTTTTTAATCTATTGTGCACAATCAATCACGACCCCGTCGCCACGCCTCGGTTTTTCCGCCAATTACGACCGGGGTGTGACATCTTATTTGATTATTTGTGTGAGAGTTTGTTGAGATTATTGTGCCGATTGTGCGGTTTGAATGTTGTGTTATTGTGTCATATTAGATTATTTGTTTGAGTGTTTGTTGACATTATTGTGCCGTTTGTGCTGTTAGAATGTTGTGCTATTGGGTCATATTAGATTATTTGTGTGAGCGTTTGTTGAAATTTTTGTGCCATTTTTGCGGTTAGGCCGTTGTGTTATTTGGTCATATTAGCTTATTTATGTGAGAGTTTGTTGAGATTATTGTGCCGTTTGTGCGATTAGACAGTTGTGTTATTGTGTCATATTAGATTACTTTTGTGAGAGTTTGTTGAGATTATTGTGCCAATTGTGTAGTTAGACTGTTGTGTTATTGTGTCATATTAGATTAATTGTGTGAGTGTTTGTTGACATTATTGTGCCGTTTGTGCGGTTAGATTGTTGTGTTATTGTGTCATATTAGATTATTTGCGTGAGGGTTTGTTGACATTATTTTGCCGATTATGCGGTTTGACTGTTGTTTTATTGTGTCATATTAGATTATTTGTTTGAGTGTTTGTTAACATTATTGTGCCGTTTGTGCGGTTAGAATGTTGTGTTATTGGGTCATTTTAGATTACTTGAGTGACAGTTTGTTGAGATAATAGTGCCGTTTGTGCGGTTAGACTGTTGTGCTATTGTGTCATATTAGATTATTTGCGTGAGGGTTTGTGGAGATTATTGTGCCGTTTTTGCGGTTAAACTATTGTGTTATTATGTCATATAAGATTATTTGTGTGTGTGTTTGTTGAGATTATTGTGCCGTTAGTGCGGTTAGGCAGTTGTGTTATTATTTCATATTAGATTATTTGCGTGAGGGTTTGTTGAGATTATTGTGCCGTTTGTGCGGTTAGGCAGTTGTGTTATTGTGTCATATTAGATTACTTATGTGAATTTTTTGTTGACATTATTGTGCCGTTTTTGCGGTTAGGCTGTTGTGTTATTAGATTATTCGTGTGAGAGTATTTTTGAGATTATAGTGCCGTTTGTGCGGTTAGACTGTTGTGTTATTGTGTCATATTAGATTATTTGTGTGAGAGTTTGTTGAGATTATTGTGCCGATTGTGCGGTTAGACTGTTATGTTATTGTGTCATATTAGATTATTTGTGTGAGTGTTTGTTGACATTATTGTGCCGATTGTGCAGTTTGACTGTTGTGTTATTTTGTCATATTAGATTATTTGCGTGAAGGTTTGTGGGGATTATTGTGCCGTTTTTGCGGTTAGACTGTTGTGTTATTGTGTCATATTAGATTACTTTTGTGAGAGTTTGTTGAGATTATAGTGCCGTTTGTGCGGTTAGACTGTTGTGCTATTGTGTCATATTAGATTACTTTTGTGAGAGTTTGTTGAGATTATAGTGCCGTTTGTGCGGTTAGACTGTTTTGCTATTGTGTCATATTAGATTATTTGCGTGAGGGTTTGTGGAGATTATTGGGCCGTTTTTGCGGTTAAACTATTGTGTTATTATGTCATATAAGATTATTTGTGTGTGTGTTTGTTGAGATTATTGTGCCGTTTGTGCGGTTAGGCAGTTGTGTTATTATTTCATATTAGATTATTTGCGTGAGGGTTTGTTGAGATTATTGTGCCGTTTGTGCGGTTAGGCAGTTGTGTTATTGTGTCATATTAGATTATTTGTGTGAATTTTTGTTGACATTATTGTGCCGTTTTTGAGGTTAGGCTGTTGTGTTATTAGATTATTCGTGTGAGAGTATTTTTGAGATTATAGTGCCGTTTGTGCGGTTAGACTGTTGTGTTATTGTGTCATATTAGATTATTTGTGTGAGAGCTTGTTGAGATTATTGTGCCGATTGTGCGGTTAGACTGTTGTGTTATTGTGTCATATTAGATTATTTGTGTGAGTGTTTGTTGACATTATTGTGCCGATTGTGCAGTTTGACTGTTGTGTTATTTTGTCATATTAGATTATTTGCGTGAGGGTTTGTGGGGATTATTGTGCCGTTTTTGCGGTTAGACTGTTGTGTTATTGTGTCATATTAGATTATTTTTGTGAGACTTTGTTGAGATTATTGTGCCAATTGTGCGGTTAGACTGTTGTTTTATTGTGTTATATTAGATTACTTGTGTGAGAGTTTGTTGAGATTATAGTGCCGTTTGTGCGGTTAGACTATTGTGTTATTGTGTCATATTAGATTATTTGCGTGAGGGTTTGTTGAGATTATTGTGTCGTTTTTATGGTTAAACTGTTGTGTTATTGTGTCCTATTTGATTATTTGTGTGAGAGTTTGTTGAGATTATTG